>NC_044574.1:68399529-69093502 GCF_901933205.1 Camarhynchus parvulus | reverse complement strand
TGGAGTGTAGGTTGTTGTACAAACACTGAAAGATTTGTCTACTGATACCAGTGAGATCTAAGACGTTTATGCTTGGTAGGGATCTGTACCCTAGAAAGAAGAAGATACAGTCACAGAAATACAGCCACAAAATCTCTGATGTACAAAAAGATTTTTTTTAATTCCAGTTACGACATATACATATATAAGTTACCATATACATAGCATTATTCCATTTATGGTGAGGAAAAAATTAATATTCTTCTTAGTTGCTAAGGGCTTTTTTGGCGAGACATAACTCATTTTGCAGACAATGTCAAGCTCAAAAAGACAACATATACCTCACATTTCTGAAGGTGTTTCTTTTGTGGGAATAATCCTCCATGAGTCATTGACTCGGACAGTCACTGTGCGTTGTCATCCTCTTGGATGTTCAGCATTAATTAATGCATGGTTGGGCTGGCTAATTAGGGTCTTTGTCTTCCACATTTTCCACAACACTAAGCTGTGGCCAGAATCAGTTGGCTTGTTTTGATTTGGGGGTTGTTTGTTGTTTTGACAGATTTTTTTACTACTTTCAGTTTTTTAATTTGTTTCCCCTTTTTATTTGTGTTCCAAATTTGCAAATATACATAGGTTAGCTTTGCAAGGGGTAGAAGATTGAACTGTGTTAAGAGAGAGAAACTTTGCCACATGTCAGCCTTGATTTCATTGGAGACAATGTTGATGTGAATCCAGAATGTAAGTATTCTATGGAAATCATGTTTTCTATGAGTATATACTAATATTTTTTTTGTTTCTTTCTTCCCAGTTCAAGGCAAAGCTTCTGACAGAAAGGCAAAACTCTTGCTCTGAGTGTGAGGTTATTTTAAGCTACCAAGAGTGATGAATTTAAGAACTGGTTTACTAGCAGTACTTCCAAAGTTATTACAAAGGAATGACCCAAGGTTTCTGAGACTTTGAATTTCCTGTCTCTGTGTCTTACAGGAATTATACTCCCTTTTTTTTTCCTGCTCATTCATCATCAGCTGGACCTGCTTCACTTGCAGTGCCTGTAATTTGGTCACATTGGAGGGCTAGAGAAACACAATGGACCAAAAACTGAAGTAAAATATTTCTGGTATAAATAGCTTGAAGCTCCTTTGCCCCTCTTCTCACTATTACTGCTTGGCCTAAGATGTTCTGCAGGCTTTCTATTTGTCTTGGATTTCACCAGGACAGAATATTTCTGCTGGAAAGCCTCTATTTTGTACACTTTGTCTCTTTTCTGAGGTTACAGGTGACAACAATTTTCAGTCCAAAGCTCTGAAAAGAAAACCCACTATATGGCTTAAAATTGGAGGACTATCTCCTACAGGAACCTAATGGAAAAACATTCATTTTGCTGAAAAGGCCAAGGCTTTATGCTAGGCTTGTGCCAGATTTTCAGATATTCTTTTCTGTATGTTTGTTCATATTGTCCTTCCAAGGTCTTCTAGCAATTAGTTTTTATTTGCATGCATCATTTCACTTCTTTGCTCCCAGGGTACAGTCCTTGCTTTCTGGCTGTCCTATGAATTTTTTCCTCTCAACATTCCATTTGGGCTTTTCACTCATTTTTGTTCAGGCTTCTATTTGAATTCCATATCCTCAGGGCTTATTTTTTTCTTTTCTTTTCTTTTTTTTCCTTCCCTGTTTTCTTCCCTTCCTCCTCATTTCTAGGTTTTTAGTTACTGACAGGTTGTGCTGCTTATCTGAACAATGACACCAGTAACTTATGTGTCCTTCCCTTAGTGAACATTGCTTTTTTATATGGCCCTTTATATTTATTATTCATTGACTGTTTTGAGTATGGGTCTTCATTCTCAAAAATTCTATATAAAGGAAGAAGAAGCAAAAGACACTACCTGGTTACAAATACTTACTGGATTGTAATTTTATCAGGACTGATTGTGGAGTTTTGTAATTAGACATTAGGTTCTTCAGAAATTAATGTGACTGGGGGATCATGTTATATTCAGAGGCAAACTTCAGAAAAGGATATTTGCAAAGCCCTAACATATATTAAAGGACTTGTTTTTAAAAATGAGTTGGTTCCTTTCAATATCTATATTTTGTTAGTATTTAAGTAGTCTTTCCCATGAATATAATTCATTGATTCAAACAATTTTATACAAACAGTAATCTAAACCAAATTATGTTTTCTACATTTATTGTGTAGTTTCAACTATTTAAATACAAACATTTAAATAAAAATATTATCTATATTGTACTCTATCTTATATTCAAGCAAATGTTTACGAACCTAATTAAATTTTAGTTATTGAATTGTACTATATTTGATAATAAATATTTTAGAAAAAATTAAAATTTAGAAATAACGTGGGAACTATTAGTGATTAGGTTAGCTTTCCCCTGCTTTGAAGTAATTTTCTATATGTGAGTAGTTATTCCCTTTAGATGTTCATGCATAAAAATAATTGCAATATAAAATTTCTGGCTTGCATTTTTCCACTTAGGGGATTTGCTGCAGGATGTATTTGGCCTCAGGTGAGCACCTCTCTGCTCTCTTTGGGTTTGCCCTGTCCTTATCACTGCACACATATGTTAATGTTTGCAGAATTACAAGGTTTTTTCCTAATTGTAAACTTTTAAATTCGTTCCTGTCTTACTCAAATTAAAATTTCTGAGGATTGTGCTACAATGAGAAATGAAGAAAAAAAGATGATCGAGTATTTATAAAAACCTAAAGGTTCATAACATTGTCCCCAGTAGTGAATAAATTTACTGGTACTATATTAGTGACAATTAGTACAGTCTGTGAGCTGCGTATTGTTGAGGAAGTAAGGGAATACAGAAAACACAAAATATAGAAAAGTTTTGGGTTTTTTTTTCTTCTCCATATGTACTCTATTCTTTAAGCATTCCGTTATTTAATTTTAAGGTTTTATTTAACTTCAGAAGGTTCACGTCCTTTGACCTATACAGTCCTCTCAACACCAGCTGGAACTAAGAAATGTATTTGCAGGACAAATAGGCATGAAAAGAACAAAGAATTGGATGCAAGGTGAGAACAGGACATTCAGGTGCTATACTTGGACTATAAAATACCTTTTGAAAGTAGAAAGCTGATGTTCAAATACAGCAAAATTTTTAATGGTGAATCTTCCTGATACCTGAATTTATTTTTTTTTAATTCCTTGGAAAATTAACTCATGACATTAAGTGCTACTTGAAGTATTTTGGGGTTGAAGAAAAATTCAATATATTAATTAGAATATACTTTTCCAATTATTTCTTCCAAGGATCTATTTAATGAATATCAAGACCAAGACTATTGATCTCATCTTTGTGCTGTGCTGGATCCTCTTTTCCCATCAATATTATACACAAGTAATTACATTTTTCCTGTTGATGTTTCTCATGAACTGTAGCACTGGGCAGGATAGAGGGATCAATGTCATTAAATTTACAATTGAGAAGATAAGAGTTATTGGTGTAAATTAAATGGTCATTACCTGCCACAATTATGTTTGTGGCAAAATCTCTATTTTTCTCATTTGAATTTCTGCAATTATTGAAAACAGAAGCACTCAGATGTGAAGTCATGTACAAGTTAAAAGTGACACTGAAAAACCCCAAACACAGACAAATTAATCTTAGAGAAGGTATATGAAGGGGACAATACTTCCTTCCCTTGTATTGACAACTATTGAATTGATATTCAATTTTGACTATTGGCAACAGTCTCTTTAAAATTCAAAAATAAAAAACAAACCATGCTTTATTTTGAAAATCAGAATTATTCTTTAATTTTACATTAGAATTGTTTTCTAAGAGAGATTATTAGCGAGGCTTTCGGTAATTTCTCATTACTTTTATTTATTTTAAATTGTTTCTTTTCAGGCTATTTAAACATTTTATGTGCCAAAATGTGGCCAGCTTCTGATTTTCGAATTTTGAAAGGGGCTGGTGATAGTGTTATTTTTATTAAGTCTTTCTTTGAACTGCAGTGTGTTTACTGGCATTCTGTGCATTTACACTGCATTACGCTGTGTGTGCAACTGTTGGCAAAAATGTGCTTAAATTGGAGAGCTGAGACAGTGTCTGTCCACACAATAAAAAACACTTTGGCTTTCCTTTATTTATTCATTGACTGCTAAGTTAAGCTGCATCCATTCTTTAAGAAAGTTAGGAATAACCTCTTATGTTTTTCATAGTAAACTCACCAAAAAAAATATCATTGCAGGCTTATATTTGTCATGCTGACCATCATTTTTTATTATTTCCTTGTCTGCTAAGGAATGATCTTGGTGCCACAGTGCGTGTGGTCAGCAAATTTAGAAAATTCATCTTCATATGGATAAGGGTAAGCTTACCTGTAACTTAAAAAAATAAGTTAGAGCTAAACACAGAAAAGTTTAAAAGAATGTACAAACCTGTTAAAATAACTAGACACGGTAGTATGAGTTAAAGCTTCATCAGGATAATTCAGTTTGTCCTTTGGTCGTTGTATTCGTGGGTAGAGCTAAAAAGCTTATAGCTTTCATATTATGTTAAATTGCTAAATGCCCCCAGACATGCTAAGCCAGAAAACACTGAAAATTTGTAAATGCTGTACATTTATCTCACCCCAGATCACAATTTTTGTCTTTTTTCTTCTCTCCTGCATTTTCCTTGGGCAAAAAATGGCTTGAATTCTGACAGAAGTTAAAAATAAAATTGAGCATATTAACATGTTAATGTGTATTACAGAAAGGCTTTTTCAGTAAAGTGCTGATAACAGATGTGTTTTTAGAGACTTCTCTGCTGAATTGAAGTACAGCAGCAAGCCTTTGTGTTTGGCAGCTTGGGAACCATAGGAATTACAAATGGCATGTAGGTGTTCCTCTGCATATCCCTCAGTGCATCAGCTCAAATGGAGTTATTGTCTCTTTAGTGTATTTTTAAAATGGCATATTTTATTCTAATGTCTACATTTTTTTATGAGTACAGAAAAGAGAAAAATTAACACACTACATGAATTCCTCCGCAATTATTTCAGATGTCTGTTGTGCTTGACAAATATTTCTGTGTGAGAAATTTTAGCACATTAATTAGAAAGGATTTTAGAAGCTGTGCAAGGTTAGACACCACATATTCCTCCTTTTGTCAGTGAATCCTACATAGTGTCACCTCTGTGCCTTAATCTCCCCCCTGCCTCACACAGCACTCAAATAATGTAAACCACAGTTACCCATTTAGAATATTAAATACAATATCACATTATTATTTCAATCTGACATTTGAAACATTTCAGGATTCAGTGAAGCAGGAAAATAAAATGTCTCTTGGCCAACATGTTTCAGTCCTGGTGTTCACCCACAGTGTTCTTATGGGGCAGCTAAGGAGAGACTACTCCAGATTTACTGGTTTTGTGGGCATGAGACAAACTGCCTGATGGTCACTCCTGTGAATGTTTTGGTCCTTACTTCACCTGTACCCTTCCCTGGAGATATCTTCCATCTGTATTTTAAGAGTTACGGTTTTGTCATCTTTTACCAGAAGCCCACGGGACAAAGATTGAGATTCTGTTGGCTTCTCTTCCTCCTTTCTTCCCACCTTCTTCTGGGTGAATTTCTTTGATGTTACTGCTACACCTGCAAAGAACAACTTTCAGAAATACCTTTTGAATCTATTACATTTTTTTCTTAATCCACCAGAAAAAAAATCTGTGAAATAGACATATTTTTATAAATTCAGATTTGATCTTGCTTTGTTTTCTTGCTCATTGAGAGTTCTCTGAGTTGTATGGAGTGGATTTGTGTTTCCCAGGGGTTATTTTGGGGCTTTGCTTGTTTTGTTTTGTTTTTAAATAATTCACCTCAAGTCAAACAATTACCAAAAAAAAAAAAAAAAAAAAAAAGCTTTTCTAACCTTAAATTAGGTAATGGTATCAGAACTAGTAATTCTTCAAAACCACAGCAAAAAAGTATTTTATTTTTCTTAATAAAAAAAAACCAAAAACTAAAAGGAACTGGTTGAATACTCTGATAATTTTTATGGCTAATAAGCAGGTGTTTTTCCTACCAAGAGAAATGAGAATATCTGGTAGAGAATTTGTTCAGAAAAAAAACAGAAAAAATGATTATCCTGTAAGAGTAGTTTGGCAATCTCTCCTGATCTGCACTGGTAAAGAAGAAACAAAAAGACTTCTTATTATGAAAAAAAGGAAATGGATTTCCAAGTACTGACAGTAACCCCATGCTCCTCTCATAATTATAATGAACATGGTTTGACAAATAATCAAAAAAAACCAAGAGGGTGTTGAAATACCCAGGTGGAAAGTTCTCAGGCCATTGCATGTATTCCAGTACAGGCTAAGATCATAAGTCATACTCCACAATTAAGCTTCACTTCATGCAGACCAATGAACACTTCCTATTGTTGTTTGACCATTAATTCATAATGTGATTTTTACAGACATATCAAACCTGCTCTTGAACTACTTTGATTAAATTGTGATGGAAATAAACGATCCAAATAAAATGAGTAGATTTGAGGACTGCTGGATCATGCTGTATGATGGGTTTTACATAATTCAATCCTTAATGTGTATCCAATACGCTTAAATCGTATTTCTAATTTTTCTTTAAATAGCTTGCATTACTAATTTGCTTCTAAGAGATTTCTGCCAATCAAGTTAAATACTTTCTGCAAACTGCTTACATTCCTGTCAAAGTATACTTGTTATACTAAACACCCACATTCTGTTCTAGTTCCATTTTTGTTACTTTATTATTATTTTTTTTAATCTTTCCTCCCACGGAGTGTTAGCAACTTCGTATTGATGGGCATCCAGGAAGCTGAACGCAATATTTATTTTTAAAGTATATTCATTGAATCAGTGCAGATCTAGATGGTACCTAAAAAGGCAAATTCCAGGTTTTGAAAGCTGTGTGTGGGTGCACCAGCAGTTGTGCCAGTTTTGCAGCAAGGAACAGTTCACATCAAAACCAGCAGCAGTGCTAAGTTCCATTTGAATTCCACTTTGCAAATATTCCCTTCCAATATTTTGTTTTCCAGGTATCAAAAGTTGTCCAGTAAACAGCTGAGTGTGAACAATTCAAAAGCTCACAAGAGAATAAATGGTCTTTGGACAGTGCACTTGCATTGAAGATGTAGTGTGAAGAATATTCTTTTTTTTCTTAGCAGACACATATACATCCTTATTAGTATGTGTATTATGTTAGTGTATGCTAATTCATTATCCTGTGTAAACACTATATTGGGATAATAAGAACATTGTGAATGCTTAAAAAACACCCTTTACATCTCATTCACGGAAACATTAAGAGATTTTAGCTTTGACAAGCAGCATTTTCCCCTTGGGAACAACAGTTTTGAAAGAAAGACAGCTCAGCTAGTTTGTCCACCACAGTAATTTAAGGCTAACATAGTATATTAATTCAAAATAGCAGCACTAAGAGAATTTATAATTTTCAGGCAGGTCTTCATTCTGTTCAGAGTTCACAATGTGCATTCAGAATGCAGAATTTGCAAAGGAAGGCAGGATTTGGCTTTTTTGGCAAAGAGAAGAGAAGGTGTTGACCCACTATTCATTTCTTATTTAAATTCTCCCTAGTCAAGCAAAATTCCCTTTTGAAATTCATCACTTGACATCCGTTGAACTTTTATTAAAAGAACTTCTGTATTTGTTCACAATGCAGAGTTCTTCTTGTTTCTTTCCTCACACTTTCTAAAAGGAGCTTTATTTGTATTATATCACAATATTACATATGCATTATCAGTTGTGTTTACTGCTATTCCCCAACAGCAGCTTTCACCATGTAATTCCCTATTCATCTTTTCAGCTGATGAAGAAGCTTTTAGGGACTTATAAATGTGTATTTTGTGGCAATTTTTGAAAATTTCAGGTGCCAACTTGTATTCCAAGGCTCATCCTCGGTAACAGTTTCCCTGATTCTACATATCTTAAATATCAGTGGTAGGAGTTAGTCTGTAATGTAAATTAGAAGTTATTCTGTCCTCTGTATTTTAAACTTTGATTCCAGTGAAAGGGGTGTTGCATCACAATAAATGGGAGCAGAATTTTACCACAGAGGACCCAAATTCTTTCCTGGCTGTTTGGATCATGTATATCGTAGACATCTTGTACAGACAGAATTATTTGAATTATCTCTTCTCTTTTAACCTTCGCCTTCTTATTTCAAATAGGTGTGATGTTCCCTTTATGTTCTGGTGAGATTTTGTTAGATTGGTTTCTTTATTTTATTTTGGTTTAGTGACTTTTTGTTTCTTTGGGTTTTTTTAACCGTAGCTCCTAGAGTCCTTTACTTTCATGGGCCTTTATTAGTTCAAACAGGCAAAAAGCCTTTCCTTAGTATTTTTGACAATACTCACTTTAAAAATAAAACTCAGATACATCAGGTTAAATTATTTCAGTTTCTTCCTCTGCGAGCTTTATTGGGTAATTTGTCAGAGGTCTGCCTCATTCCTTGTTTGAATTCTCTTCCCTCCAGTTGCATCTCTACCCACGACTGCTTCCAACCAGCTCTTATGCATGGATTTAAACTGCACATCTATATAATGTAAAGCTAATTGTTCAATGGAAATTATTTTAGCATTACTAGTTAAAAATAACCTGCACTTGTCAGAATCCAGGAATTCTGATGTTCTTTAGTGCTGGCTGTTCAGAAGGCACATTCAGCAGGCTAGCCACCTAGGTCCATTGCATCAAATCCAGAAAACAACTGAATAACAGGGGGCAGTTAGGATTATGACCTGTGCAATGGTCACCAGAAAGACAGGAGTGCTAGGGCTTCTGCTGAGGAGATATTCAGAAGGTCTGATGAAAAATCTGTTGGAATCTTGGTGACACAATCATTCCTGGTGTTCCCAGGAATATGCATCAGCCTCTGAAGGGTGGTTTCCTTGTTTGTTTTGGGTGTCTTTGCAGATGGTGTTTGGTTGGGGGTTTTTAGGGTGAGATGTAGTTATTTTGTTGGTTTGTTTGCTACTTGCACTCTTTGAGTGGTTTGGTGTTGGGTTGTTTTCGTTCTTTTATCTAACTTTGTATAAGAAAGTCATCATTTGAAGAGTTCTTGTTCTCTAGACCAACTACCAAAACACCTTCAGACAATTATATGTGAAACATAATAGAGAATTACTTCAAGAAATCAATTAGCTGCAACTGGTTTCTTCTTGAGCAAGTCTTGGCTACAAAGCTTATTTTCTATTTTAAGCTATCCCATATTTGCCTTCTGTGTTGCCTCCTGTCTTACTGTTTGGGAAATACCAGCCCCTGGGAGAAACAAATTAAACTCTTGATCTTACAGAAGAACGTGTTCCTAGATTTTCAAAAGTGATGGGAGTTTTTACTCCATTTCCTTAGTCTGTTCTTTAAGTTACAATGTGTAATGCTCACACCAAGGGAGCCAAGCCCTTACTCTGAAAAGCAGCAATACCTTTGAGAATATAGGTTTGAGAGATGAGAGATTTAGAGATTGGGATGAGAGATTTATTCATATGGGCTCCGTAGCCATGCAAAATTTATGGCTTTGGAAGTCCCAGTAAGAGCTTGATGCAATCAGTTGTGTTGGAATCCAGAACATTTTTGGAGAACTATTTAGTGTTCCTTGTTTTCCTCAATGTGAATAACAAGGTCATCACTCTGATGTGCTTTGGCTTTTGAGGAACGCAATCATTGGTATGTGTGGCTTTGAATTGTAATTCATGTAACTTAGAGTGCAATTTAAATCAAATTCTGATACATTACAGAAGTTATTTCCGTAGCCTGCTGTCTTGCTTATTTGATCTATGGATATATTTGGGCAGCTGTAGATTTTGTCAAGCACAAATGTAACAAGGGGTTTACCAGGCCCAAGAAATCTTAGAGAAGGAAATCATTTTTGTTTGTGAACAATAAAATCCCACATATGCAACACTTTTAGTCTAACTGCATGTGAAAGGGCATGGCCTTAGGTCTTTAATTTGTGCCTGTTAGCTTCTAAAGTTTTCCATTTATTGGAAAAGTAGTTTTGAAACCTGAAGTGAATAACTTCAATCAAACACCTCGCTTTGTATTCTCAGAGGAGTATATTGAAATTGCCACAGAAGGAATATGACTACTGGTTATTTAACTTTTGAATCTACTTTTGAGTCCCAGTCACAACACTTTGACAAAATTTCTTAGCAAAACCTTGAATCATTTTTTGTACCTTTAGGCACAGCAGAATCATTATTTAGTTTGTTTAACAGAACACTCTAGTAGTGACAGAATATTCCACATGCTTTGCTGCAAAAGTAAAAAGGTTTGAAGATATCTAAAATATTATAGAAATAGACAGGTTTAGTAAAATAATTCAAGCATTTTTATTGGAGTGTTTTATGAAAAAAAATCTGGCTTTTTCAAGGTCCTACCTTTAGAGTTTCTAAATTGACAGACAGGGATACTCTCTTAAACAGTAATCAGCCACATTTTGCATTTAAAGACTTCAACCAGAAACATTGTGCACACATTTAATTGATAATTATTATTATTAATATTAATCCCTAACATAAAGAAATTATTAATTTAGCTTATTTGCTCAAGGGATGCATTTCTTTTTGAATAGGATAGAAGATATTAGCAAGTTAATATCTTCCCACTGTGGTAGAAAGTGAGTGAAAATTAATGAAGATAATAGGCTTTACTTAGATAATTTCATTATTATCATAGCTTTACCTGCCCTGTTTTATGACTGCCTTTTTGTCTGTAGTGAAATTATTAACTTAGCTCTGCCAGAATTACTTTATAAAACAGCTAAAAGGGATCAAATTACACAAATTAAGTATTTTTGCACCTTGTTGCTTTCATTAATTGTTTATGCATGTTTGGGGAGTTTGTTTGCTTGTTTGTTTGGATTTTTTTATGAGGCTCTCCTGATGCTGGCAGAGGTAGGGGAGAGATATTTTTTAACTAATTTAAACTTAATTTTTATTTTTAAGTATGTAGGCTGGATGCCTACATTCCAATAGAAGTTTCTAGTTGTGGACTCTGCTAATTCCTCATTTTTCAATGGACCATGTGACCGTAGAGAAAACTGAAGATCCCAAAACAGGAATTGAAACTTTTTCCTTTCTTAGATGATTGACTCCTCAGGGATACCAAGATTGACACCTCTGAAGGATACCAAGTTTATCTTTATTCACTAGGACAGGGGAGTAAATATGGCGACAACATCTCCCTAAATATTTGTTCACAGAAATACTGAGGGGACTCTACCAAAAATACTAGTAGGTGGTGACAGTTTCCAATTATGATCTTAAGAGAATTCATAGTTCATAGTGTTACTTTTAAATACCTCAGATAACACTAATTTCATAAAATGTCATCTTCAGACAAGATTAACCAAAAGGAGAAAAAACACCCTGAATTGGCCCACCCATAAAAGCCACTCACTCACCCTCACCCGCCACAGCTGGGCAGAGGAGAAAAAAACATATTGAGGGGTTCATGAGTTTAGATAAGGACTGGGAGAAAACACTCCAAGGGCAAAACAGGCTCATCTTGGAGATACAAAGAGTTTATTACTAACAACTTCAGAGGAGAGTAATGAGAAGTAAAATAAGCCCTTAAAAACACCTTTTCTTCCCCCAGCCCCTCCTTCCTTGCCACCAGTACCACAGGGAGACATGGTGTGGGGGTTTTATCAGTTCATCACCTGAAGTTTTCTTCTGCTGCTCCAGGAGAGGAGTCCTTCCCCTGTCAGACCATCGGGGGTCCCTCCCACAGGAGACAATTCTCCGTGAACTTCTCCAACACGATTCCAATCTCATGAGCAGCAATCCTCCCAAACATGAGTCCCTCCCATGGGCAGCCATTCCTCCCCAAACCGCTGTGCCGTGGGTCTCTCTTCCCACAGGGAGCCGTGCTCCAAGCTCAGGCTTCTCCAGCCTGGGAGCTGGGCCCTCTCTCTCCACCAGGTCTCCCACTGGAGCAGAGCCTCCTCCAGGCTCTCCCACTCTGCTGAGGGCACCTCGGGTGGATCTCTGCATTCCCTGTGGATCCCCATGGGCTGTTCATGGATCTCTGCATTCCCCTGGATCCCCATTCCCTGCGGGTGGATCTCTGCATTCCCCGTGGATCCCCATGGGCTGTTCATGGATCTCTGCATTCCCCTGGATCCCCATTCCCTGCGGGTGGATCTCTGCATTCCCCTGGATCCCCATTCCCTGAGGGTGGATCTCTGCATTCCCCGTCCCCAGGTTATGTTCTGCATTCCCCGGCCCATCTGGGATTCTGCTGGCCAGGGGCTGCAGGGCCTCAGCTGCTCCACCATGGGCTCACCATGGCCTGCAGGGGAATCTCGGCTCTCGGGCCTGGAGCACCTCCTGCCCTTCCTTCTCCCCTGACCTTGGTGTCTCCATGTTGTTTCCCTCACATGTTCTCACCTCCTGCCCTTCCTTCTCTCCTGACCGACTGTTGCAGACATCTTTTATGAAAAACCCTTTCCTTAGGACTTTTTCCTCCTGAGAAGCTGAGAGGCTTCAGGAACAAAATGTAAACATTGATTATCTGCTGCTGTGGAATGCAACAGGTGCATCTGTGATTGGCCCATGTTGGATGTTTCTAATTAATGGCCAACCACAGCTCAGCTGGCTCGGACTCTCTGAGCCACAAACCTTTGTTATCATTCTTTCTTTTCTATTCTTAGCTAGCCTTCTGATGAAATCCTTTCTTCTATTCTTTTAGTATAGTTTTAATGTAATAAATATAATAAAATAATAAATCAAGCCTTCTGAAACATGGAGTCAGATCCTCGTCTCTTCTCTCATCCTAAGAACCCTGTGAACACGGTCACACCTGACCTTGGTGTCTCCATGTTGTTTCCCTCACATGTTCTCACCTCCTCCTCTTCTCTGGCTGGAATTAAACTTGCGTGCCCCATTTTGTTTTGATTTTCTTCTTAAAGATGTTAACACAGATGCAACAATGTCTCTAATTGGCCCAGCCTTGGTCAGCAGCATGTCCATCTTCAGAGCCTCTCACAGAAGCCACCACTGAATGCCCCTCTCCATCAAAAACCAGGCTGGGCAAAACCAACACAATTTTCCACCACTGAAAATATTTAGACAGAAATATTAAAAATGCATATGGAAAATGTTTTTATGGAAAATTTATTGTAGGAGCTGAAAAAGCTCTTTAAGCAGAAGATTCTCTGCTAGCTGTCTGGGGCAGGCTGTTAAACCTTTCTTGCTTTTGCTGTTGTATGAGTTCAATAAAAACCAGTAATATCAACACATCTACCACATTTTTCTGTGTGACATAAAATGCTCCCTTAACACTTGAATCAAGTAGCATCCCTACTGCTGGTAGTAGCCAGACCTGCCAGAAAGCCCATGTTTTTCTATTTAGCTTGCTAGGCATATTTGCTTTTCCTTCAGCTCTTCTTTTCTGTGTGACATGCCAGCATTTCTTCATTCCATCACATCCTTATGCTTGCTTTCAGTATTCATTTTTTTCCAGTGCCAAATTTTTTGCCAAATGTTCTGTTGCTTCTGTGGATGTGTTTGCAGCAGGCTCCCTCTGAGTGTCTGTGTTTCATATTTGAACAGCTCATCAGCAGGCATTTCAATTCTCTTGCTGGGAATTTGTTTTCTTCCTCAAAGAGATCTTTGCAGCTTGATGTTGACAGCTTTTGTCTTCCCCTGAGGCAATTTTATTTAGGGTCTCTGGGTAGTCTGTCATCTGCTTTTGTAGAAATAAAAAGGCAAACAACTATGCTAATTACTTCAAATATGGCTCACATGTATAAATTGCTACTAGTGGCAAAAACCTTGATTTGACCCTTTTTTTTCTGGACACAGTCATTCAGACTGTGTATGCTTCTTTATACCTTGAAAGTATCTATGTTTCTTTCCAATTGTTAAAATTGTAATGTGTGCTACCTTTTGAACACTTCATAAATCTCGCAACATCTGTTGCTTTGAAACACTCCTTTAACCAGGCTGAAAATGGAAATATTTCCGCTTATATTCCCTTCTCTTCTTCTTCACCACCTACCAGACAAGTGACAAACGCAGGCATGGGAGGGAGGGAGGATGCTGAGCACACTGAGAGCCCCGGCTCTCTCTCTGTTCACAGATCAGCGGAGAGGGCTCCGTGACAGAGCGCGGGTGGGACCGGGGGAAGCGCGAGCAGTTTGACTTCCTGGCGACATTGGAGGAGGTGTGATGTGGCAGGTGGCAATGTAGCAGTCTTGCAGAGACCAGTCAGGAGTAATGGGCTGGAAAATCCAAGGTCACCGGTGCAGTATCATCCCGGTGCTCACTACTGGTGCCCCCATAAAGCACGGGCTCAGATTATTTAGAGCACAATTGGAGCAAGGGAAGAAAAAGGTGGAGGGGAGGAGGTGATGCAGCACGGTGTTCTCTTTTGCAGAGACTCTGTTTTCTTGGGGACATTTTTTTTATTTTTATTTTAAAGGCAGACGCTCATTTGGTCTTTCATTTGACAGCTGGGCACTGTTATGCATGGCAACTGTCACCTTTTCCTGAAGTCCTGCAGGTCTTGGTGCTGGGTAATGTGGAATCCAGCCCAGCTTCTGTTAAACTATTTAGAGCAGTTTTTAAATGTGTTTTCCTCCCAACTTAAATTCAGAAGCAAAGGCCCTTTTTTCAAGTGATACTGAAAAGGATAACCAAGTATTAGGAGCAAGAAGTGCCGCCCAGTGAGTTTGTGGGCAACCAGCACACAGTGGCCCTTCTCGAGCAGGGGATTTGGACCAGATGGCATCCAGATGTCCCATCTAACCTCTATCACTCTATGAAGTTCAAAATCTCAAAGGATTGAAGGATTTTTTTTTAGTGACTAAATCTTTTTCTTCCATTTGAGCACAGTGAACTGCTTACTCTTAACTTGCTCCCACACTCTTGTGTAGGCTCAAATGTCACTGCAGCATGATATGTTAGTGTGTTTCTGGAGACTGATGTGGGATGTCAGACTAAAAGGAGGAAAGTGATCTTTGCTGAAAAGCAGTATTTTTTATTTTTCAATTCAGGAGTTAATCATGCCAACGTTTTCCAAATTTTACCTAACTATAATGGGAGATACTTGCAAATTCTAGCAGTAGATTATATAAACCATCATCCTATCTCTTCAAGTAACTCAGAATATGGTTTTGTTTGGGTGGGATTTTTTGGGCTTTCTTTTTTTTTTTTTTTTTTACAGCCTGATCAGTTTTATCTTCTTATAGGAAGACATAAAAGGAAAGTGAGGATCAATTTTGCAGTAGAGCTGTCAAAATAATTGTTTCTAGTTTGCACACATGTGGATTTTGAGGGCCAAGGAGTAGTGGTTTCAGACTAAATCTGAGAAATCACACATCTGAATTCTCTGACAAGTCAGAACTTTCTTTTCTTTCAGATTTTTAGTTGAAATTGATGTTCTTGTCAGCATCCCAGATGATACCAGTAATGAAACTGCCAACATTGTCAACTCCATTGGGCTAGCTGCCTGTTTCTCTGCAGGACTCAAGATGCAGGACAGCCCTGCTAGCAGATTCCCTGGGGTTATTGCTCTGCAGCTTCAGGAGTCCCTGGCTCTGAGGGAGACTGAATTACATCTGACTTAAAGCAAAATGTGCAGTTGTGTCTGGCCCTTGGGGCAGGTACATCAGGAATTCAGGTAAAAGTTTAAACAAAGCTGGTGATGCCCAGTATGCTTAAAGCATAATGTTTAGGGATCAGCTTTTCTTTGAAGAAACTTGACTTCATACAAATATCCCTGACTGGTTCCACCTTTCAAACCAGATCAGACAAATCTGGTAGGGACTGTGCGGCACAAGATGTGTGATAGTTGTGTGTAGCAAAAGAGGAGATAAGATGCCCAAGCCTATCAAACAGGTGTATTTTTACCTTTCAAATCATATCAATTCAGCATGGTAGATATTTGAAGGGCAGAGACCCTGTCTGCATTTTGAAGCTTATGCAATTGAAACATATTTTTCCTATATTTGAGAGATCTTTTGGTCTTGACTTTCATCATCTTCTACTATGACTCAGGGAGGGCACCATGAGCTCACTATATCATTCTGTCTTTTATGTTTGCCTCGGTGGTTTTCCTTATTCTTACCTGAATCTATGCACTCAGAAGTTGGGACAAAGTTTTCCCACAAATCATCTCTTTGGATCAAAGGACACTTTTTTTTTTAACTTTATCCTCCCCTTTATTATGCAGCCTACCAGGCTCACCGCTTCCTCTTTTTGAGTGTAGTCCATTCACATCTGTTACCCCCACATTCATCCTGTAGCCTTCATCATCTCTTTTCAGAATTCTCTTTCTTATAACCTATAAGTTTCCAGAAACAAATTCCTACCAGCTACGTTTTTCTGTTCTCCCATCTCCAGTACCTGAAAACAGATTTTAAGAGACATTCTTTAAAGAAATTGAGAATAATAACTGTTCTGGAAGTTAGCACGGTTTTCTTGAGGAGATTCAATTGCTATTGAGTTCTGAGACACAGCATGAAGTTCGCCGGTGCTATCTGTGAGTTGTCTTGGCTGAATGTGCCATTCAACATAATCATGTATATTTAAGATTAAAAAGTAAGAGCTTTATTTCTTTAGCAGAAAATTGGAGGAGCTGAGACATCTCATTTGGCACGACAACATTCCATTGAGACAAAAGGCAATTTTCAGAGACTGCATCTTTGGTAAGTATTCCTGCAGCAGTGGGGTAGTGCTTTTAATGCACAGTGCTGCATTTTAATAGCCAATTGAGATGGCTATTAAGATATAGCATTGTACATTAACATCACCACTGCTCAGACAGTGGCTGGTGGCTGCTTCTCAGCTGACAGCTCCCTGCATCCTGCTTCACAGCAGTGCTTTCTTTAGTAGCTCCTCTGATCTCCAGGAAGAGAAGTAAAAATCATTATCTAGTTAATATTTCACGCTGCCTTGGGCATACGGATCCCAGGGGGAGAAGCAGGAGAGCAGCGATGCTGAGCGCGGGGACTGCGAGGCAGAGGAGGAGAGAGTGAGAGAGGAAATCCCTCTGTGAAAGGATCACTCCTTGCTTTTCATCTCATAGACTCACTTCAGCTCGGGGAAAATGTGGTTCATGAACCCTGAGACTCGGGATACAGTGCTTAGGGGAGGACTGTGTAGCAGAAGTGGCTTGTGTAGCTAAGAGGTAGTAAGGTACTGAAATTCATGAGACCCTGAGAAATGTGAGAAACTGCCAGGAAAAAAGGTATAGCTGGAAAACCACATCCACTTAAAAACTTTTCAGAATCTTTTAAGGTAACCATTCAACCTTTACTCTTTGCACTTATAAGAAACTAAAGGACAGTAATCAATGACTACTATTTGTTTAGGCGTTTCCTTGGCTATAGTTTTCTGTTCTGACATGAAAAAAGTTTTGCTTGCTGTCAGATTGTACCTAAGCAACCTCCCTTGCAAAAATGCAGAAATAAGGAAAAGTGTCTGTGACATTGCAGGCTTACATCTCTCTGACAGTAGATGTGAGCTGGCTTTCAGAATTAGGGGGAAAAAAAAGAATCATTGCAATATCCTTCTCTGCCCTAACTTTCTGTTCACAGTACGTGTGGATTAAGTCTGCGGATAGCCTGGGATAAAGAAGGATGCTGTTCCAAAATTTTGTATAGCAGAGGGAAAGATGTATTCAGAAGCTCCCTTGAATGGCCTTACTGTATCCTTTGATCTCTGCGTTTTCCTTGGGAATGAGCTACAGCAATTATCTATCTTAGGACTTAGTTTCTGAAAATTTGCTTGAAGCAGAGCTATGGAGGCCACTGCCTGAGATCAGTAGCTTTTCCTTTCAAATTCTGTTAAATAGAAATGTTTATGAGTGTATTTCCAGTTAGAAAACTTTTAAGAACACAATATGAAAACTTTCCAGGAAATTGTGAGTTGCTGCTTAAAAAGAAATTAGTATCTATGAATACTCATAACATTCTTTCCAAAGATACATGGAACTGCAGGATGGAGTTACAGCCTAAAACTTCAACCTATAAGTGTTGATAGTTTTACCAAAGATTTGTGAAGACAAAGTCAAGAAGCAATGTAGAAATAAAAATATCAAATTGATTTACACAAAAATATCAAACAGATTTAAGAGAAGGTGCACAGAAAGGTACTTGTTTAATATTTAACCTGCTAAAGAATGTGTTAGTCTTTAATTTTCTGCATGTCTGTTCTTTGTAGTATAGTAGTAAATCCCATCACCTGTGTTTGAACCTTCTTACAATTCTCTGGGTTATGAGAAGCCATGTGTAAGAATAAAGTCAAATTAGTTTGATAAAATTTTATTTTGGTGCTTTTCTTTTTAGGAATTGATTATCAAGTACTGTCTTTTAAAATAATAATTCACAAATACAATGATTAAAGTATTTTTTAACTGAAGGAATAATTCAGGCTGAAAAACATCTACTGTGTAAGCATCTTCTCTATGGAAAATCAGATGTATTTTCTTATTCAGTATCCACAGTATTCCCAAAGAATTAGGGACTTGCAGTACCTGCAGGCCAAAGCCTAGCAGTGTACAGCGATCAAAAGACTGGGGGAGAGAAAAAAGTGTTAAATAGTAAAAAATTTGAATATTTTTTTAAAAATATCATCAGGTTGGCCCCAGGAATTTTTTCTTTCTTACCAAGCAAAATGTGATGAACATTTACATTTGCTGTGTACTGTAGTCTGCTGTTTCTAACTCGGAATACCCAGTTTGGATGTGTGTTTATTTTTCTATCGCACTATATTTAAAACTCCGAGGAAGCAGAGCAGCAGTTCATCATTTTCATGCTGTTATGCACCACTAGAGGCCATCATATACCTCCTTAAATATTAGATAGTTATGCAAATTATTCTAGAGAGGATGCGAATAGCTGATGGATGTAAGAGTCAATATAAAAGGGCACGGGGAAACTTACTTGAGGGAAGGCTTTAGCACAGCTGATTATTGTGAACATCATGTGTTTTAAGGCTAATTCTAATTGATTCAGAGCACCTCTGTCCTCTTGTATACTCCCAGGTAACCTTTGAATAGGTCATGGAGTGTATGTGGCAGGTGAGCTCTGGAGATGGCAGCTGTCAGTAAATACACTCAAGCTTAGAAGATGAAGCAGCAATCTTTTAGATTGATTTTTGTATGCTTAGATTAGGAATGAAATTATTTTTTCCCCCTTTATCTTCCCATCCAGACAGTGAGATGTCGTTCTGGATCCCCCACAGACTATGTATTGAGTCATTAAGGAGATGACATACAGTTACTTCTTTAAGTAACTGCCTGATACATAAAATAGACTTTGTGTTGCACAGTTGGACTCTTTTGAATTGTGGAAACAAATGACTGAAATTATAGAGGAATTACAGGTAGCATGATTTTAACTGTGAAAAAATCAAATTAACATTAATCTTGTACAATCAGGAGGTGCTACCAAGAGTAGTAACACAAGAGGGAGGTAAAAAGATGAATTAGTTTTACAGTGGGTTTGGCTGACTTTCTGAAAGGGCTATGGGGTGACATGGACCTTATCCAGGAGATCCTTTCTACTGCCTTGATTTTCAGTTTCACTCCTTCTAGCAAACTAACCATTCAAAGAAATACATCTTATTTTACTTTCTGTTTGAAGGCTTGCTGATTTTTATTTTCAATGTAACAGCTTATTAATATGTGAAAACCTTGCATGTGTTTTTGGGAAGTAAATAATTAGAGGAGAAGTATTGATTTATCTGGATCAGGTTGGTATGCAGCATTGTCTTATCTAAACATTGAAAGATATCAAGATAGATAAGAAATGTCAAGTACTATGGTAGCACATCCAAACTACTTTTTTAATAATACAAGCAAGCAATCTGCATGTTCTACACTATATTCAAGTATTTTTAAAATGAAAAAATATTATGTCATATGTAGCAAAAAAACCAAAAACCAAAAAAAGAGTATAGCAAAAATGATGCTACATAAGTGCATTTGTAATCAGTCCATGCTGACTTCTGGAATAATTTTCTGGTTTTTTTTTTTTTTATTGGTTTTTGGGTTTTTTTGGAGGGAGGGAAGGATAGGAATTTATTTCATAACTCATATTCATTTTTTTGAAAATGACCTTGTGCTTCAAAATTACAATGTAGGCCTTCTGTAAATTATTGCAAAAATCTCAAGATATCCTGAGGTTATCAGCAAAAAGAAGGCATGCCCAAGAAAGCACTATGGAATTTTCTTTTCCCCCACTAGATTTTGGAAAAACATGTGCAAATTTCACAAAGCTCAAGAGCATTGATTTCCCAATAAAAAAGTAAAATTTAATATGCTGTTAATCAGATGAAAGAAAAAAGGATAAGAGCCCAACACAGCATCATAATAGTTCAGTATGCAGTAGCCTCTCAATAGATGAATAACACTGAGTGTTATTAATTCAATAAATAAGTGCAAGTTTAAGTCAGAGGGCTGTCACTTATAAATAAAGTATAATATCACTTCAAAAAGACAAGAGAAATCTCTCATTTTTGGTATAATAAGGTCATTTCAGAAACACATTTTTCCTCAGAAGAAACAAAGTTGCATGCAATTGTCTTACTCTTTATCATATAATTTTTCAAACATGTAAGATTTTCTTGGTTTTAAACAGGTTATGGACATTAGCAAGCTGAGGCACAATATGCAATTTGGCTTCACTTTCAGATCTTTACTGTTGATGAAAATAAGGATTTGCTGCCCATGCTTTGGAGTCCAGATCAAGAGGATTGCTGAGAAGGCCAGTCTGTAAACAAGGTCTGCTTCTCCCCTTGTGGACAGGCAACACCATAAGGAACAGTAAGTGGCTTTTAAAGAGATCTACTTGGCTGAGCCTTGAAAAATTTACATTTCTGCACTGCCTGCTTTTCACGGGCACCTGCTTAGGGCATTCAGGCCACCCAGACCAAATGGAAAAGAGAATGTGGTGTGGACAACTACCTTGGTCACACTTGGTAAGGGCTCTAATGCAAGACCTGCTCTCAGGGCTTGTTTGGGCCAAAATGGTGAATGTCTTGTCTGTAAGGCTTCTGCACACAAACTGGCACATCAATGTGTCTCTCTACCATGTCAATTTGTCAGTTTAATGTTTGCTAACTCCAAAAGGACTGAAGCACGCTTCACTGTATGGTGTAGACATGTGATTTTGAGCGCGTTGCTTTCCATCTTTGTGACTCAATTTCCCACCTGGGAGATGGTGATAACAATGCTAATGTGTCTCATTATTGTCTTGCCTATTTAAACTGTAAGCTCTTCAGGGCGAGGGCTGTCTCATACCATATGTCTTCACAGAGACAGGCAGAATGAGGCACTGATTGCATTTGGGGTCTCCTGGTGCCACAATAATTAAAAGAGAGACAATAATATTAAAAAGGAAGAAAAGGGAGAAGGTAGGTCTGGTATCAAGAGGCTTTCAGATTTCCTGGTAGCAACCCAAGAGCAAGAGAAAAGTTTATCTCTGAGGAGAACCCTCGCTTTTTCAACTTTCTCAGCTCTAAATGTTATATTGGTTTTCAGAGAAGTACAGTAGGAAACCTTTGCAAACAGAGTAATCCAGGAGCTAATGGAGATCCAGACTGGAAGAGAAGGATTAGTAGTTTGGGTTACTGCAAGTGGATGGGTTGGAGAACAGATCAGCTTTTTGACAGGAGAGTACTTAGAAAATTAGAGTGTTTCCTCCTTCCTCATTAGAGAATGAGCAGAGGTTTCTGAGCATGGATGAGATGTTTGCAGTCATGAGAGGAGAAAGGCAGACTGAAGTGATGGATACTCATCCACATTCTGCTGGAGTACATCAGTCACTGGCAGAGTTATATTCTGTCCCAGGCAATGGGAAGAATCTTTCACCAACCATTTTTCAGTAAGATAGAGGACTAATGAAAGTTGTTCCTAGAGATGGCTGCTGAGATTTAGCCATGTATGCTAGTGACTTCTGCTTTGAGATTGCTAAATCTGGGCTTTTTTTGGAAATGTTTGTAAGATTTGGGCCAAGTACCCTTTCTCCATGTCAGCTGAGGACTGCTCTGCAGAACTAAATGTCCCTTCATTCAGGTCTCAATGAAATGCCCATCCTATTTACTCTTTGTCCTTCTGTAAGTGTTCAGATTACTTCATCATAGTCTGTTTTATCACTAGTAGATGTTTCTGTAGCTGATTGGATGGATTCTGTACAGTGGGCAACAAACTGGGATTTGCTCTAAAGGCTTCTATGAATTTCTGTCTATATCCTAGGTTTGAATTCTGGCACAGAAAGAGATCAAAAATATATCATTAATACTTAACTAGTCCATGAAGTTCATATTTTAGGCTCTTATTTAATACCCAGATATTCCAACAATACCCCCACAATGTTTGCAGGAAGTATGAGGACAGTAGTTATAAATATATCCTGTGCTGAAACGACACAGATTACAAAAGTCAAAGTTTCTCATCATTATGTCCCTTTTACAACTCATAAAAAATCCATATGCTTAGATCAGAGTTTTCAGAAGCTTCCAGTTTGAAATGTAAAACAGACTGCTGGCTTTGAATTTAGTTTTTTCAACATAGGATTATGGGGTTAGTAGAGTAATGACTAAATTCTTATTTGTTCCCCTGCACCCTATCTAAGCAGAATTGAGGAATTCTAATACAATGCAGACCTCAAGGTATGGACAGGAAGATCCCTTAGCAAAGTGAGATATGCATCTGAGATGCAAATTGAAGCAGCCTGTGATGGAGCAAGCTTCCCTGAAGGAAAATTTATTTAAGTATATTTGGGGTTATGTCCCTTCTTTTTCTTTGTGTATTGAGCCATATAGGTGGGAGGAAATATTTGTTCTCTGTCAGTAACTTTATATGGTGTTGATATTCACTTTATCTTAACAATTTCATCTGAGTTTTTGTCCTTATCTTTTCACTGAAGTCAGAATTTTGATTACAGACTATTAGAAATATCCAGAGCAAGGTTAGATTACTGAATGTACCTTTTTTCCCCCTGGTTTAGATAGAAAATTATTGCTTGTAGAAACAATCATTAAAGAAATTATGCTTAACAGAGAGAGCTGTAGAACTGACTGTGTTCCCTGCTAGGGGTGTGATTTCTTAAAGCAGTGAGGTTTCATAATGGCTCTGGTCTCTCCTTCCCACTCCCAGGGATGCCTGGGTGGGCAGCATCTACTTCTGCATCCTGCAATACTTTGCAGCAATAGCTTTTAGCTTTGAGGGTGCTGGTATGTAGCTGGTTTCACACCCCTCTCTG
This sequence comes from Camarhynchus parvulus, assembly GCF_901933205.1. Taxonomy (NCBI): domain Eukaryota; kingdom Metazoa; phylum Chordata; class Aves; order Passeriformes; family Thraupidae; genus Camarhynchus; species Camarhynchus parvulus. Next base: position 69,070,286 of record NC_044574.1, on the reverse strand, counting down.
GCCACAGTTTGTCTTTTTTCTGCAAACTCTGCTTGTAGCTGGCTGCAGCAATGACTCCATGATTTGTGTTAACTTATTTAACAAATAGCTCCATGCCTTTGGGAATTGATAAGCATTTTTAACTGTCTCTATCACATTTTTTTTACCTTTTTTTTTTTTTTTTTTTGGTAAGACTCAAATGCTAGAGTTGCAAATTATAACCAAATTTGGTTTCTCCATAAAAAGTTTTGTCATAGTGTTTGGTGCTTACTCAAGAAGCAAAATATTTACTTCCCTATTATTTCTAAATGAGAGCAACTTCTACTCATTAACAATTTTGCTCCAAATGAAACATTTACTGATTAGCAGTAGAAGCTTTCCTCAAGTCTTCCATGCTGTACCATTTCCTCCTTATTTTAAAGAAATTTTCTTCTTAGGAAAAAATATTTTAGTAGAAAGCTATAACTGAAAAATAAAAGCAAAACATATGTTGAGTGGGAAGGGAATAGATACAGTATAGATGAGTTGTGCCTTTTTTTGTCCCCACATTTACAAAAAGGATGACAAGCCTTAGCAAGTGGAGTGGATGTAGGCTGGGAAGCAAATCTTTAGTCATATGCATGTTTGTTTATCTATATGTTTTGTTTTGGGTATCTCATCAGTATTATTTGGGGATCTTATCGATACTTCTTTAATCAGTAATAATATTTAATTTTTTATTCATGACTGTAAAGAGAGAATTTTTTTGTGTCAAGTTACATGGGACTGTAAGTGAAAAGTACAGAGATTTAGCAAAGAACAGGAAGAGCATCCCTGGCTCCACTAGCCATGACTAAGATATTACTCTGGATTTCACTGTTCACGAAGGGCACTAACAGGTTTAGGGCTGATTGGTTAACCTGCAGCTGCTGCATATAGTACCAGTTATTTGCTGAGTCCTTTCTTTTCTAATTTATCTCTTTCTCTAGATCATTATGGCTTGTTAATTTTCAAAATAGGTTTCAACTAAAAAATACTGTCCAACATGTTCACAGATTCTAAACCCATTAAGTTAATACTTTACTTTTATGGGAATTTCTATTGATTTTAATAGAACTACTTATTATGCCCAAAGGTGAGCATTTTCTGGGTCAGGGGCTGGCTAGTATCACATAATTCTTAGGAAAAGGACCACATTTATTATGTTCTCTCTATTTAATAAGGCTTAGTTAAAAATTATCTATGAAGTTTAGATTAGCAAGCAGATTCAAATTTCCCCAGCAACTGAGATTCAAAAGTTTTGTTGGTGATCATCTGTGAAATAAATCTCAATTTTTAAAAAGCATCTATTATCACGCACATATATTTATCAAAAAAGATCCTCTTTAAACCTGTAAGAGCCTAATGTCATAATTGCTTTTAATGTCCTGGCCAAATGTGAATTAACAAAACCCATTGGAAAATGTGATTATCTGCATTCTGAATTGCAGGGTGACCCCTCTTTGTGAATTCTAAATCATCTCTTTATATTCAAGTCCTACACAGATATTACCACTGGGTAGGGTATTATGGATCTCCTATAATAACAATAATAATTAATAATAATTAACAAAGAAGATGGACTGGGTAACTTGGGATGTAGCCAAAGCACTTCTGTTGGATTAACAGTTGGGTTTTTTAATTTTTATCATAATGTATCTTCTTTGCTTAATTGATGTATTTTATTTTACCACATGATAATAGGCAGATAGACTTTGGCAGCTTGTCCATCTTGTGCGAGAAAAGTTCCAGCTAAATCCACAGAATGAAAAAGTAGGGCATGAAGGACATAGGAAGGCATCAACATCTGGCTTTCTTTACTCCATTTGATCAAATTTCTTTCTCTAATGAATCCTTGATTATCCTAATAGGCTTTCACTGATTGACTGGGAAGCCAGGATATGAACCTGCATGGGTCAAGACCAAGAATTTATGAAACTCCATTTTTTGAAACACCATCCTAGGTTTTGTTCTGCTCCTATCCAAACATTTATTCCAAAGCAGTGCTAGATTTTTACCAAAAAGCACTATTTGTTATCCAATTTTATTGGTTTTTATCCAGCACTCCATAAGAATTTTAGAACCATTATTAGGGGCCAATATGCTAAGAGTGTTGTTAAATCCTTGGCAACCTGATAACTTGTTCAGACCTGCAGCATATCATAGCTGTCCCTCATCCTCCCAGTCTGCATGAGCTTTCTGCTCTTGAAAGCTCAGGTTTAGCAGAGAGCCAGAGGGAGACTTGGTAGTGCTGGTAATCCTCCTTGCTCTAAACCAGAAATTCATTCATGATATAGGAAGGAGAAATGCCTGCGACTGGGTGCTCATGTTCTTCAGTTGTATACAGACAGCAGTGACCTTCAGGGAAAATTACTGGGTTTTGTGTGTTATAGTTAGCAGCTAAATGCCACACTAACTAATTAATTTTTGAAAGAGTCATCAGGAAGAGCAAGTGACTGTTAGGGTGGGGAGCTGCAATAAGCAAGGGTAACATTAACGTGTTTAACTATGAAAATTACCAAAGCAATTTACCCAGAAACTGTAGGCATTATCAGAATTCTTAAGACTCCGATTTCTCATTCTCTTTTATAAGCATTAATCATATTTTATTTTTAACCAGAAACCTCAAAGCGGTATTAAATTAAGTGAAACTTTAATAATGAAATTGCATGCAGTACTATTCAGAAGTTATGCAGAGAAGCTTTAATATACTCCATTAGGCAGAGAAAAATGTTGAAAGGACATGGTTAATGTTCATCTGTATGCAGTTTCTCTTTTTATTACAAGAATTTTGCTATTGATTTCAACAGGAGGAACGCCAGCCTCTGCTGTGGTGGTTGTGATAGTGTGGGTCAGCCTCCTGAATCACTGGAAAAGTATTACAAAATAAAGCCACGCCGAAGAATGGTGCCTCATATCGCAAAGGAAAGAAGATATTTACTAAAAAGGGCAGATGGATGGTTGCAGGGGCTGAAATGGGGCCAGCATCTGTGTGGTGGGTTTCAGCAGAGAGAGCAGACAATGGGGAGGGGCACTCAAAATCTTGTGTCAGCTCTGCCAGCCACAACGAGGGTGTAGTGAGGGCGCTGCTCCCTCCAAATCTCAGGTAAAAATAAAGGTGGTGGAGAGGCTGGCTTTTGTCTCTCTTCTCAAGCATTCTGCACAAAGTTCTATGGAAAGGGAATCAGGAGGAAATGGGTAAGAAATAAAGAAAAGCAGAATGAGCCTTCTTGCTTTTCTGAGGATTCATTAAACTTTGGGCTTGGTAAAAGTCTTGGTGTTATCAGAAGCACAGAGATAAGTGGGGGAAGCAAGAAGCTCCAAGAAGCACTGTGTCTGGGGAAAAGCCATATGCTCACCTGTATTTACCTGACTTATGTGTTTATCTGGTTATTGCTGAATCTCTCATAGAGAATCTTTCAAACAGAAAGGGTGTCACTGTCATATTTTATGAAAAATCCCTTGGCCAGGATTTTTCTCCTGAGAAACCTCAGAAAAGAAATGAAAACAATAATTATCTGATTGCTTGGAATGTGGTCTGGAGGTTGCTTACCAACAGGTGCATCTTTGATTGCTTCCATGTGAATTGTTTTTACTTAATGACCAATCCCAGTCCAGCTGTGTCAGGACTCTGGTCAGTGTTGCATTTTTATTATTCATTCTTTGCTAGCCTTCTGACATCTCCTTTCTCTTTCTTCAGTATAGTTCTAGTATATCATTTTCATATAATATAATATAATATAATATAATATAATATAATATAATATAATATAATATAATATAATATAATATAATATAATATAATATAATATAATATAATATAATATAATATAATATAATAACAGCCTTCTGGGAACATGGAGTCAATTCTTATCTCTCACCTCGTCCAGGGGACCCTCAAAACACCTCAACAATTGGTGACCACAAAAAAGTCACAGAAAGAAACCACAGGGAAATGTCACACCCAGGCCACCCTTCCAGTAGGATGGCCTTGGAAATCTGCCTTTAGGGCTTAGACAGTGATAGAGCTGCTCTTCAAGATAAATAAAGATGCTGTCTCCTGCCCTCCGATTTCTCATTGCAAAGCAGAGATAAGACAGAGCAAAGATGGCTTTTAAAGAGGATGAAAAGAAAGGAGTTGGCAAGATTTTGAAAGATTACATTTTGCAAGAGAAAGAAGGTTCTCCAGGGCTACTGTGTGAAAATCTAGGGAAGAAGTTAGCAGTGTTTGCAGCCACAGAACCCTGGAAGGACTGGGATAACACATTTCCCTGCATTCCTGATGCACAGCAAGAGGTGTGTGTCTTAAAGGGGGACAGATGACACACTCTCACTGGGTTGTTCCTGTCAGAATACCTTGCTTTCCCACTTTCTAATAAAAGAAGAGTTCAGCTGAGACCAGTAAAACTGCAGAAGTTAATGGGGAACATGTGATCTGGGCAAGGCTAACCTACAGTTGTATTGTCAAGACAGTAAAACTTAAAAAAATCTGAGTGTATGTGCAAGTTGTTCTTCAAATTTCAAAGATTTGATGAAAGCCATTAAAAATATGTGTGTTTCCCTCTTTCTCTGTCTCAAAAAAAAATCTGTAAAAATAGTAAAAAATTTGCAAGGCAGCTCAGTTCCCATCACGTAGATAAATAAAATTGGTGTTCTGCTGTTCAGAATGGCACAACTCTAAACACTTCCTTTCTCTGTTATATTTCTGGTTTCCCCAGCTGCTGGTTTCCCCTCCTTTCGCTCTGAGTGTGATATTAAGAAAGAAATTTGAGAGGTTCAGTGACAACTAAAGAATTAACAAAGCCCCTAAGAGGTAGAATTCACGAATCAGCTTGAAATGAATAGGAAAATCTGAGTTTCTCAGTAACATGTGAGTCTGTTTTCCTCCAAATTAATTGGAATCGGTGTGAAGTAAAAGCAACTGCCTTGGAACAAGTAGGCAAGAAAGCTTAATTTTCATATTAAATATTGCTACTGTCAATGACCCAAGCAGTGATCAAGACAGGATGTTGGAACTGGGAAGAAGACCAAAAAGAGCTAGAACAACATTTATGTAGAAAATGAGGTAAATGAATAACAGAAAGTAGGCTATAACACAGTAATACAAGGGCAAAAAAAAAAAATTGTTGATGTTCCTGTTAAACAAATTGGTAATGCCACTGTAGTAGTTACAGTATCATACTTTATATTGTTATTAGGCTTACTAATAACTCCCTACAACATCTCTCACTAAGTTCTGTTTTTAAATGGTACCTTAGGCAGCGTGTGTATAAATTCTGTACCCCCTGAGAACCATTTCTTTGATTAAGTTAAAATGAAAGATCATATTCTCCTAGCAAAAACGGGTTGACTTAAAACACTCCTTTTTGTTCAAATGAGATAAATTGCTTAAATAACACCCTTGAACTATTACACTGCAAAGGTTTACTTTGAAGCTATACAGTGGAAGAAAAAGCACCATCTTTTTATCTCTCTAAAGTTTTAAATACTTATTTTCACATACAAAGACGTTGAGATTCCTTGTTGGCATCAGGACAGTAACCTTGTCATATTTCAAATATGCAGTTTATAGAGAAGCTCTTTTTACAAATGGTTTGTGGCTGTGACTTTCCAGACACAGCTGTGATTTAACACATCAGCTGTTACACAGATGTCTCATGAAAGGTAAGTGTCATTGCTGGGGTTGAAGGTTAAATGTCTTTGAAGTCCCAAACAGCAGTAATAGTGCTCAAATAACACATGCCCTGCGAGACCTGATTCTTTTTTTCTATATAGCTTGATAAAAATTTGGACTATTACACAAATAGTGCTGCAATATGAAAGTATCAAGAAGTCATCTTGCAAAAAGTTCTACATTTCTCTTCTGGACTCCTCACATTTATGATAGCCTGCAGCTGGTCTCCCTTAATATGGCATTAACAGATACTGACTACTTCATTTGTGTCCAGAATTTTTTAGAAATATTTCAAGAGTACAATTAAACTATATAATGTAAACTGAGTCCTTTACCATGTATTCCAGAGGACATAGGAGGAGATTATTAAAGTAAATGAACCTTGGGAGTTGATAAATGTAGAAAGAAGTATTTGGCCTGAAAATTTAGGTAAAAGTAGTTTTAACACTGGTGGAAATTGAATTCCTAGGACAAAATTATTAATATGCAGATTTTGCTGAAATCATTATCCTTGTTGATGTTGAACACTGAAACTGTTCCATTGAATTGGAATTTTTGCTTTGGCTTTATTTGGCGGGTTGAGGTTTTTTCTCTCCTGAAAATTGATGAGAAAAAGCATTTTTTTCTTTTGCCAAGCTGTAGAATATGAGGACAGATAGGCATCTGTTGGAACTGTCATTGCTCCAGAGAATTCTTTGGAGCTGCAGTGGTGTCTGGGTTTGTCACATTGCTCCTTTCCACCAGTAGTTAGGGGTTTCTGTAACGATCAATTAGTGTGCATGCAATATGTGTGATTTGGCATGGGCCCCATATGGAAATACGCCTGACTTATCCTGTAGATTGCCCTAGAGTTGTCTTCTGAACTCTGAAGCTCATTTTTTGGCAGTCAGAAATGTAGGTTTCTGATGTTGCAAATAAATGCAAAGTTCTAAGCACCAGCACTGCACTTTTCTGTTTTTTTTTTTTTAACAGTGAGTTTAAAGAATAACTCCTTTCAATTGTCCATCTGGAAAACGTTGATTTGCATCACTGAGAATACAATTTTTTTTCTACCAACAGGCTCAATTTTCTATATGATCAAAAAGCAAAGGCAGTTAAAATAATCTTCAATAAGATGAAAGTCTTGAAATACCTTAAAAAAAAAAAAAAAGGAGAAATCGCTCCAGTCACATGTGTAAAGGAGGGAAGCATATTCACAGAGGTACACAGAGAGGTTGCAGATACAAGGTTATCTCTATTGGGTGTAGTAAGAGGTTTTTAATTACAGTAGTTTCAATTACATTAATTTCATTAGAAGTCTGTATTTCTCTACTGAAATTTAAAGTAGGACTTTGTATCACTGAATTAAATTTCTTACTGTTTTTATTTATTCACATTCTTCTTTGATTCTCTTGTGGTATTTTTTTTTTCAAGAGCAAATGTGATATTTTTACTTTTGATGATTTTTAACATGAATAACTTGAAATATACGAAAAATGCCACGAGATTTTTTAAAATCTTTCTGGCTTTCTTTAGAAAGAAAAGCATATTTGAATGCATACACGTTTACTGTTTAAACATCATTGTGTTTGAGAACAATTGGGAATACTATGGAAGATCTAAGCTTTGGAAGCAAATTAAAGTTACCCTTTAATTATTGTCCTTTTAAGGTTAGTACTTTCCACTGGCAGTCCATTAAAAGTCTCATTTCTGTGCCTGGTTTCCCAGAGCAGGGACCACACTTTCAGATTCTTGAAGAAGCTGCCATTCTCTGATCTTCTTCATGCTGCACCTGCTACCACTTACCACTGTGCTTTGTCTGAGAAATGTTTTCTGGTATTTAATGTGTCCCTCTGCATACATGGACTCAAGATTAGGAGATTGTAATAGTGGTTTTCACAACGCCACAACAAACCAAGCTAGAGCTGTGTTCTTGGCGTGTGTGCCTTTTTCCTGCCTTAGTTTTGGCAAGATTTTCATGTATCTCTTAAAAATTTGTATTTTTTTTCTTTTTTTTTGCTGTTATCCTTGTGTTCATAAATCTCTATATGAAAGTATCTGTAGTCAGAAAAGTCATTTTAAATGCCATTTACTGAACAGGAAAGCTTTTACAGCTGCAGAACTTTGCAGCATTTCTTTGAGTGTCTTTCAGAGTCACAGCAGGATAAGTTTGTCCCACTATGGATTTTCCATCAGCAAACTCTCACCCACAAATAGATGCTGCTCTGGCATGGGAGGACTGTGAGCTCAGTTACCATCTGCTCTCCTGCTGTCCAAACAGCTTCATCTCTGGCATCTCTTCCATCAGAAGTTTGTGCAATCTTAGGCAGAAAACATCCAGAAACTATGTTCTTTATCCAGAAGTCCTTCCATGGTTGGTTGCCCCCTGGAGAAGATGATAAGCCATTCTTCTGAATCACAGGAGGCCAAAAAATCTATGAAGAGCTTGGAACGCAGAGCTTGTGGAGGGGATATAATGTGTGTTAGAAGCATGAAGAGGATTTAGGGAAAATATGAAAAACTAGCTATATGAAAGGCTACCATGTCTAATAAGTTGGCTGAAGAAACATATTTGCTCCTTCAGAGTCCCTAGATCTTGTAAAATGCGCCGTGTATTTTGTGAGTGGTGAGGAATTTTTTCAAGTGGTTCAAAGTCATCTGGGCACTGCAGTGGAGGGCAGGAAACGGCATGGCTGGCAATTCCCAGTCCTGCTGGAAGTCATTCCTGCCTCAAGGATAAAGGGAGCTTCTGCAAAAGACAGTGAGTTGCTCAGCAGGAGACTGATCTCACTCAGGGTAAGGAGGAAGTTTGAGACCAAAAAGATGGGAGTTAGAGGACCTTCAATTGTTTAATTCAATTATTATGTTTGTGTGTTTGGTGTGAAGCTTTAGCTTATTGCCCTTTTTTAATCTCTGTAAACCAACTGTGCAATCCTGTATAACTATACTAAATGCAATACTTTGATTTTTTTTCTCTTCATTTTTTTACCATGTTAAAAAAAAAGTCAGTCTTGCATTACCATTGGCTCTGCTGAACATATGTGGTATATGTACAAAAAAATACCCCAAGGAACCAATCTTCAAAATAATTTATTGTCAAACTAGTGGCCAGAAAACTATTAAATCAATCTTAAAATGCAGTTATCTAACAAAGGTCCTAAATGACTTCCACGTTTAAAAATGGAACAGTGCAATACTTAGCTGCTACATGTACTACATTTCGTTTTAGATGCACAGGAAGTTTGACAGAATCTACTAAAGGCGTGAAAATATAAATGGCTTTTTAAGTACACTTAAAATAAAAATTATGAAAGTGGAAATGTTCTGTCAAAATGAGAAAAAAAAAGGGAATAAATGAGAGAAAATTATTCTACTCTTCTAACTTGTAAAAAGAAGCTAAATTGTAGTTCATAAGTTCCCATTTGCCTCACAAACATGCATTAATGTTTTTTTGAGATTTTAGTTCCTTAGTGTACAAAAAGAAGAGCTTTATATCACTGACAGCCATAAGACATTTGTTATTTTTTTATGCTGTTAGGATGCAATCTAGCTGGATTTTGAGGTTCTCCTTGCCTTACTTAGTTATGATTGAAATGTAGTGTAAAAATAATTTAAGGCTTACCACCTATCCAGATATGTTAATGAACACTTTAATAGTAAATCGGTGAAGAAGAATTTGGGAAAAAAAAAAAAAAACACAGAAGAAAAAGGTAAGGGTATAAAGAGAAATAATATTTTGGAAAAAACTGTAATTCAGTGTGATTATGTGTAGAAAATCTCTTAGAAAATGAGAGTCAGCTTCCTGGATGGTGAGGAGAAACAGCTCTATGGTTCTACCCAGCTGTTGGGCTGGTTTAGCAGAGACTACAAAATTCACTTTACTTATCCACAGTTCCATGTCCCTGCTGGCTTTCTCAAGGAAAATATAGGGTCTGAGAATTGACATTAAAGTAGGCTTTAACTTCAGGAAGTACCAGATCTAGACATAAGAGAACTTTCATCTAACGATGGACAGTTCCCCCTCTCATTAGCTCACAGCATTACCTCTTCAGCTCTGACAGACTTTTACCAGCTCCAGCAACCAGTGGCTCAGACTGGTTCTTTATTTTTGCTTCTTGGGGAAAAAAAAAAAAACAACAAAACAAAAAGAAAAAAAAAAATAGATAAAAATATTTTTTAAAATTCCCACGGGTTTATTTTATATCACTATGACATTTCTAGATGGTAAAATGGCTACAAGTAATACAGTTAGATCTGAAATGTGTCCAAACCAGAAGACCAGGTTATAACTCAGACCTTGGAAAAGACTGTTTTAAAAAGAAGCCCTTTCCTCAAAACTAAATGCCTCAAAAATAGTCTTTTACCTTCCAAAGTGGTATAGCATATATGAGGTCATTAGTGACTTAACTCCACCATCTTCCAGGACCTCAACAAATCCAGTGCAAAACAAATGAGGACTCATTTTTGTTGCAGACATCTTTTATGGAAAATCCTTTCCTTAGGATTTTTCCTCCTGAGAAGCTGAGAGGCCTCAGGAACAAAATGCAAACATTGATTATCTGCTGCTGTGGAATGCAACAGGTGGATCTGTGATTGGCCCATGTTGGATGTTTGTAATTAATGGCCAATCACAGCCCAGCTGGCTCAGACAGAGAGCTGAGCCACAAACCTTTGTTATCATTCTTTGCTATTCTATTCTTAGCTAGCCTTCTGATGAAATCCTCTCTTCTATTCTTTTAGTATAGTTTTAATGTAATATATATCATAAAATAACAAATCAAGCCTTCTGAAACATGGAGTCAGATCCTCATCTCTCCCCTCAACCTGAGACCCCTATGAACACAGTCACACCTTTTTATTTTATTTTTAATTCAAACCTAGTGAAGAGCAGACTAGGAGGCAGAATGATTGGCTTTACAACACATTTCCTCCTTAGAAACCCAGAAATCAGGAAGAGCTCTGGGATTACCTAATTCACAGGCATCCATGTCAGAAAATACTTCTCATTACCTATTTCTAATCCATCATAGAAATAAAATGAGGATTTTTTGGGGTTTTTTTTTCTCATTCCAGTGATCCTGCTGAATGCCACACCTCTGAGGAAGCATAGCACTCCCTCCAGTGAAGACTTGTGTTGTCACACCTCTGTGGTAGGCTACAAATTTGTGCCTTCAGATCCCCAGGATGGTCAGAGAAATGGAGCACCTCTTGCATGAGGAAAAGCTGAGAGAATTTGGTTTGCTCAGCCTGGGAAAGAGAAGGATTTGGGGTGACCTAACTGCGGCCTTCCAGTACCTGCAGAAAGCTACAAGGAAGATGGAGAGGGAACCTTCACAAGGGCATGTAGAGACAGGACAAGGGGGAATGGCTTTGAACCAAAAGAAGGCAGGTTTAGATCAGATACTAGGAAGAAACTCTTTACTGTTGAGGGTGGTGAGGCCATGGCACAGGTTGTCCAGAGAATGGACAAGCTGTGAATTAGAGGTTGGACAACCAGAGAATTAGAATCCCTAATGTCCAGAGAAGCTGTGGATGCTTCATCCCTGGAAGTGTTCAAGGCCAGGTTGGATGGGGCTCTGAGCAACCTGGTCTGTAATGGTGTCCCTGCCCATGACAGAGGGTTTTGAACTAGATGATCTTTAAGGTCCCTTTTGACCCAAACCATTCTGTTATTTTGTGATATTTTTAAGGTCTGGAAATTCTGTTGTACATCCTTAAGGAATCCCTTCCAAACAACAACAATGACAAAAAGAAAAGAAAACAAGGCCCCAAACCTTTCTGCAGTGGTATGCTCTCTATGAACACAAGTAGGATAATTCTTCAAGAAATATTTAAATAAAAAGGTGGGATACTTTGTGAAGAAAATATAGTATTTCATACATTAATATATTAATATTTGTAGTTTCAGGCCAAAGAAAATAGAATAGAGAGGACATCAACTGTTTTGTTGATTAAAACCCATGAAACCAGCAGACATATTCCCAAGGCTAAAATTCAGGTCCAGATTTATGTGCTCTCAAGTTTACAGGTACATGACTGAAGAAAAGGTGCTTATTTCAACCTGCAAGTTGAAAATAGAAAAAGCTTGATGACCTTGAGCTGACCAGGAAAGGCTTCCGTTGAAATCTGAGTAAAATTTTTTATTGATTTTCTTTTTTATAATTCTGATATAATCTACTGTAAAAAACCACTGAGCTATTTATAGATCCTGTTTTTTCCATTTTTCATAATGCAAGAATTGAAAATACAATGAGAACAACTGAGGCAGTGCTCAAACCATGTTTCATTTTCAAAGTGGATAAAGCACTGAGAGAATTGCTTCTTCATTTTCGTATATGTCACACAAAAATTAATCATATTTTTTACAAGATTGTCTGTATTTTCTTTTGTTTCAATGTCCCAAATTCAAACGTGGACTCAAACAGAGAGTAGCAATATTCCAAACTTAACATGTAAGGAAAGTGATAGTTAAATATCTTCTCTGTTTCCAAAAGCTTGCAAGAAATAGATTTTCTCTTTAGGACATCATAGTTTTAGAAAGCAGGAAGAAGCTGGAAAACAGCCATACACATGATATAATTCCCTCAAAGACTGGAAGGTGTCCAGATAGGAACATCAAGAGGCTTTTAGTGTTGTTAAATCAGAATTAATTTCCCTTCTGGGAGGGGGCTAATTTGCAAGAAGAAAAGAAAAACAAGCTGCAGTAGAGATTATACCTACTAGGTATGGTATAGTTGATTACTGAATTTCTCCCTTTCCAACCCTTCTCAAGATATCACTGCTATGAAATAAAAATAAACAAATCTTTAATTCAACAAGTCCATTGAAATGTGCTTTTTGTTTGGTTTTTTGGTTTTTTTTATTGCCCCAGAAGTTTACTTAGATGGTAAAATAAAAATGGCAATAATTATAATAAGCTTTCCTCAAGTATATTCTGTTCATTATTTCATATCTTAGAATCAAGGAGAAGGATGTTTCAAGAAAGACTTTTAATGGAATCAAAATATAGTATGTATTTTCATTGCAGAGTATGAAGCTTGAAAGGTTTCCTTCCATACCTGAAGGATGGGATGCCATCCAGAGGGACTCAGACAAGCTCAGGAGGTGGCAAATGGAAATATCAGGAGGTTTAAATCTCATGAGGACCAGGTGCTGGTGTTGCATCTGGGTCATGGCAACCCCTGGCGTCAATCCAGGCTGGGGGATGAGCAGATTGAGGGCAGCCCTGCCCAGAAGGACTTGGGGGTGCTGGTGGAGGAAAGGCTGGACATGCCCTGGCCATGGCACTCACAGCCCAGAGAGCCAAACGTGTCCTGGGCTCATCCAGAGCACTGTGGGCCGCAGGGGAGGGAGGGGACATGTGAATACCCACAATATCCAACTATTGGAATGAGTCCAGAGGAGGTCACAGAGATGATGAGAGGGAGAGAGCACCTCTGCTATGAGGAAATGCTGAGAGAATTGCGCAGCCTGGAAAAGGGAAGGCTTTGGGGTGACCTGTCTGTGGCCTTCCAGAACCCTGAGGGAAGCTTCAAGAAACATGGAGAGGGACTATCTGCAAGTGCACGTAGTGACAGGGCAAGAGGAAATGGCTTCAGACTGAAAGAGCCTAGATTTACATTAAATATTAGGAAAAAATTTCTTTCTTGTGAGGATGGTGAAGCACTGGAACAGGTTTTCCCAGAGAAGTTGTGGATGCTCCATCCCTGGAAGTGTTCCCAGCCAGGCTGGATGGAGCTTTGAGCAGCCTGGTCTGGTGGACTGTGTCCCTGCCCATGGCAGGGGGTTGGAACAGTGTGGTTTTTGAGGTCCATCCCAACCCACACCACTCCATGAAAATCATGGGATTCATTAAAAATGCTGGCAAATTAGCCATGAGAGTCTCAGTTTTCGTGCCTGCTAGCCAAAGCCTAACCAGAGTGCCAAAGTTAAGATACACTGGTGTGAACACTTAGATCTGGAGGTCCTTTGTGTCCCCTCTGCCTGAAGCTTGCTGAGCAGGTACACTTATATGGTGAGTAGCTAAAGGTGCATGTTGAACAATGCAATGGCTGTCAATGGGGCAAACCAGATATCTGCAATCAAAGGGTTTCCAGGACCCAATGGTCTGTATTAAATTCTTCTCCTGTCCATAAACCTCTTAAGTCTTCCAAAAGTGTAAGAAAGAAATACAAAGACTCTTAATTATATTGATTTCTCCTGCTTTTATTCTAATAAATTACTTAAGATGAGGTATATGCACTGAGTATGTTTTGCACAGCTTTGTATAGTTTCAGTTACCATCCTGCCACCTTAATTCCTTGATATAACTAACTTAAGGTGAAAAACCAGATGTTGGCCTGTCCGACATGTGACCACATATTGCCCCAAAATGCAATCTGACTCTGGTTTCTTGCATCACCATCTTCAACATTACTAAAAAAGGGTCTGGATATTTAATGATGTGTGTGTGTGTTTTAAAAACTCTTCCTTAAATTTATGTTTTTATCCACTCATGCAAACCTGTCTGCCTCCAGCATAATTTTATGGGTAAAAATGAAAGTTTAAATAGGAGATGACATGATTTTGTGTAGCTGTGGATGCAGGGCAATATAGCATCCTGTATTTGGCAGGTGTGAATGATGAGTAAAAAGGATATCTAGCCAGTAAATATCAGAAAGTGTGATAATCTATCAAATTTACTTCTGTGTTACTATTGACTTGATTACTTGTGCTATTTAGATTCAGGAATTGAGTAATTTACTACCCAGTGAAAGAACCAGACACTTAGACAAGTAGGATAGTTTCATGTTCTGATTGTGAAATTTGACAGCACGGTGTTTTAAAGGCTGTCTGAAGGAGACAGGAGAAATAAGAAGAAAAAAAACCCAAAAGTAGAAAGCATGGTGAAAAAAAAAGGATATCCTTGCTCTCACCAGCATCTAGTAAGGAATTAAATTTTACTTTCTTCATTTACAAACAGTCAGAATGTCATGTGTAAAAAAAAAGCCAAAGGGCCCCAGCCCTCAATCCCTACATGTTGAGATAAAAAAGAGAGGGTTTCTACATCAAAAAGCCATTACACACTGTACCCAATGTGTTACAAAACCAAGTTCCCTAATTATAAAGCAGAAAGTTATGCTTTCAAAGATTCTTTTTTTTTTTTCCTTTCAGTCAAAACTAAAAGAATGGGAAGATGACCCTGGCAGCCTTCAAGAAGGGCTTCTAAGTAGAACAAGACTTGCATTTGTGTAAATAGGATCTGTCCTTCAAAATTCACTTTTCAAAACCAGGTAGGTATTGAAATGAGCAGGTTGACAATATGCAGTCTATCAAGAAGTGTCTGATATTTTTCTCCAGAGGTAATGGCTGGGAAATCTGTCTCTATTACCAAACCCATCCTCAGGAAAGCCAAAATTATCTGAGACAGGATACATAATGTTTAATGCTAGAAATTAACTCCATTCATTTGGAAAATACCTATCAGCTCTGTATTTTGTTGCATACTGTAATTACAAAGTTAATTTTGCAAATCTCATAAGCTGAGCACTTTGAAGATTCATTTGAATTCTTTAAATGCTGGGCCTAATAATGTCGCAGGTATTTTGAACAACTTTATTAAACTGAAGAAAATTATTCTAAAGACCTTAGAGACAGAAAGAAAAAAAAACATTTAAAAACTATTCCTACTTTTCTGTCGCTAAAAAGAATAGATCTAGGGATAAAAATAATAAAAATTTGAAATAAATGAATTCTATCTAAAATTGATAATACATTAACAGATCTTATAATTCCTGTAATACAAAGAACTAGTAAATATTTTTGTAATAGAAAATATTTAAAAATCTATGTTGTTTTCATTCTTAGCCCTCAACAGAACTGAGAAATGTTGCTGAAAGATCTTGGAAGCAAGAAAGGTGATTTATCTCCCATCCTTGGATAGGAAAGGATGCCCAAACATAAGTCATGCAGCCGGAGGAGATTAGGATGTCAGGTTTAGCATCCACCACCTGGGATCTGGTACCAAAGCCACTGAAAGGAGTGCAATACCTGAAAATGGGTGACAATATCTTTGGGCAAAACTTGCATCCATGCACAAGATGAAAGGCTGTTTCCTGTAGCTGCTGTTCAGAAAGTCTTCTAGATTTAGGTGACATAGATGTGGGCAGAGAGGTATCCAGGTTAAGAAATAAATAAGCCTGAACACAATCATTATGTCTGTGCTAAAAATATCTTTCTATTGACAGAGATTCTCAAGTGCCAGTTGAGAAATCAATATTTGTATTAGTATCACCCATAATATTAATATATGAGCAGAATTAAAAATTAACTTTTAAAAGCCATATATTTTAAGGGACATGAAATTATTCCTAAAATTGAAATAACTAGTTCAATCTAGTAGGTCTGCATGCATTTTCACTGGAATACCACACCTAAGAGCTGTAACATTTTCTGATTTATTATGTCTTGTACTATATAAGATGGAATTTTAGATCTGTGGAGAAGCTTAGTATCTCAAGTGTGTTCATATCAGAAGCAGAATTTATGAGGATACTTGAAAAGCCATACAAAGGATGTTACAGAGGAGCTTTGATGGTTTCCTCCAGCCTTACTCATGCAAGAGTGGCCCAAAAAAACTGGTTATTGAAGCACCACAAAGCTGCACAGGAATCAAAGCTGAGGATTTAATCTTCAGATGGAACTGCCTAGTTCTGATCAGAGATAGTCCATGAACATATAATTAAGATAATGCTGATTTTCTGCCACATTGGTTTTCAGTAACCATGAGAAGTCTTGATGAGGATGATATGAGTATGAAGGAGGAGCTCTTGAAAGCAGCACTTGCAAAGAGATTGGGTTTTGCACCACTCATACAGATCAGAAAGCCCAAGGCCATAGGTCCATGGGTTTTTTCTGTTTCAGTGGCTCTTTCCTTATGAAACTGGATCCCATTAAGAGGCATGAGAACCAGAAAATGGCTGTGCAGTGTCTGTACAGGCTGGGAGAATAATACCTGGATTACATGAAAAACCTTTTCCCAGCCAAATGTTATGACCTCTGGGAAGCAAGGAATCTTTTTCAGAGGGAGTTTTAGGAGGATTTTTTATTTTTACCTCTAATGAATAGTGACTCCAAATTTCACAGTGTTTGCTTTTGCCTTTTGAGAAGCATGATTTATTTTTTTTAAATGCTTTTCAAACAAGTTCTAATCTTTCAGCACATTGGACCATTATGGCAGTTCAGCCTACATCATGAGGTATATTTTACATCCTTATACTCTTCTGTTCATCCCTTTCCTAGAGGAGAGTTCACAGCTCGTGGGATTTATATGCTAACCAATCTTCATGTGGTTGTAAAGCAAGGAGGCCTAGCCCTCCTTAAATAATGATTTCTGAGGTAGTAATTTCTTCTGTAACATTATATATATATATATTTATACATATATAGATATATATTTATACATATATAGATATATATGGTACATAAAATTTGAAGCCCTGTATTGTAAGGGGATACAGTATGGGTAGATGAAGGTGGTGTAGAATGTAATCTTATCCCCCAACGATTTGCCGCTCAACCAATTACTAAAAGTTAGGAGCAGGTCTGATGTTAACAGGCCACACCTGTAGCCAATAAGAACAGTGGTGTAAAAGAGTGGATTGGAAATGGTGATCAGCACTATAGTGATAATAGAACTCTTGATACATAAGGCAAAAATTGGTGACCCTGATGTGATTTGGGAGAAAAAGGATTTAAATGCTAAGCTATATTGATTGCCCTGTGGATTCGGGATGACCCGTGGATTTAGGACTAAACTATAACCCTGTGGATTCGTGGAAACAGGATTTGAGTACTAAACTATTGGCAAAATATATCAATTACAGCTATTGGTGTTTGTTAAATATGAGTGTGAAAGACCTTGAAGATAAGTGCTCTGTAAACTGGGAAAAGCTATGGAACTGAACTAACATTTAGAAATATATATATAATCTGTGAGAAATGTATATATATATCTGTGCTGTAATATGCTGTTTGAACACCTGTATAACTCTTAGTTCTAAATGAAATGTACAAATATGTCATAATGTTAATTTATTTGAATATGTACTTCTGGAAATGCTACAGCTCTGTGGTTAAAAGAAAAAGGGGTAATTGTAGGGGGATACAGTATGGGTAAATGAAGGTGATGTAGAATGTAATCTTATCCCCTAAGGGGTTGCAGCTGAACCAATTACTAAAGATTAGGAGCAGGCCTGATGTTAACAGGCCACAGCTGTAGCCAATAAGATCAATAGTATAAAAGAGTGGATTGGAAATGGTGATCAGGAGTCAGATGATTGCTGCAAGGACCAAGAAGAGTCAGTGCTTAGAGGAGCTGCCTACAAGAAACATCGAGGGGTATGAAACTCTGAGGGTATGGAATCCTTGCACTATAGTGATAATAGAACTCTTGGTATATAAGACAACCTGTTATGGTTTGTGCAGACCTCTCTCAGAGCTGAGACATGCAGAGGTTTTCTTGTTGTGTCTGTTGTGGTCGTGTGGCCATGAAGGAAATATGGCACGAACAAAACACCAAGCCACTTGCAGCCAAGCTTGAGAGAATCTCTAAACCTTAGGGGCACACTTAGAGTAGCAGAGCTACATCAAACAGAGCCGTGTGGGAATTGTTATCCACTTCTAACCTCGTGATTCTGTCATGATGTTGGGGAAAATGCACTGCTAAATTTTTTTGGCTTAAGAGTATTAAGATGCACAGCTATAGAAGAACTGTGTGCCAAAGGCATGGGGTTTTACTAAACAGGTATTTAAAAAAATACTGCAAATATTTTTACTTATGCAATATTCTTACTTATGTATGCTTATAGAACAGCTTTTACCACTTCCTGTCAATTTTTTTGTTATTTTACTTTTTTTCCTCCAAATCTTATCTTTCTTGTCTTTCTTTCCTGAGTGCAGAGCAGTTCTGTAAAAATTTTGAAGTACACCTTTTTTTCCTGAATTTTAAATTTGGTTGACAAAGGGATAAAAATCTCCTTAAAAAAAAGAAAAAAAAATCTTCTTTGCTAGATCAATTTTAATTTAAATGTACCAAACAGTGTTGCACTTTAGACTTCAAAGGAAGTTAATTTTTAAATACGTTCAGCTCAGCATTCCCCTCTCTCTAAGAATTCAATTACAGATATTGTCAGGCCAAAACATTATTTCCTGACAAAATCTTGCTTTAGTGCAAACCTAATTTTCATTCTCACAGTGAATGGAGGCAGCGTTGCATGTTGTCCCAAATGGAGATGAACGTGTGAAAAGCTGGGAAATAAGTGGAAATAAAATCAATTTTTCCCTATTAGTGTCAAATTAAGAGCAAAGTAAGCTGTAGAATTTGCAGTAGCAGAAGTGACAATTGAAACAAGTGTCCTGAGCAAACAAACAAGACCTATTTTAATTCTGTTAGGTAAAGGGACCTTTGGTGGTGGAGATGTTAAAATGCACAAGGAAGTGTCTATTCAAATTCCAAACCAGCAGCCAAAGATCTGAAGCTAAAAATATAAAAATAGTGAAAATTAAAAGAAACTTATTCTTACAGAATTTGAACTCTTAACAGGGACCAATATAAATGTCACTAATATTTGCATTTGAGGGTATCAGTAAAAAATATTGCTGTCTTTTTTGCTTTACTTTGAGCTCTCTTTTCACAAACTCAAATAAGTAGTTACAAGAAAAACAAGTACCATAGAAATCTGGTTTCTTTCTTATTCTTTCTCCTTTCACTTTGCACAACTTCTTTTCCGTTCTTGTGATTCTCTTAATACCCTGTATGTGCCTCGAGGACTTTAAATATATTTTTTAACCTTCTCCTCCCCCTCTTCTCTGGGTCTTTCCCTGTCTGAGGTGCCCGATATTCTCTTTCCCCACATTATTTTTTTTAGTTGACTGCTTTCTGTACTGTGGCTCATGCCTTCAGTCTGTTACTGAACAATAACAAAAATTAATTTCCCGGCTTTACTGAATACTTATCCGATTTAATATAGAACATATTCACAATGTATTCTTTCAAAACTGTAGAAATGATTGGACCAGTGGTTCTACAGTTTTAATCTACTTCTCTGCCTCCCATTACACCTAAACCAGAAAAAAAGGCAACATATGAAATGCAAAATGTTAAAAAATAGGGAATTTTTTAAAATGCTGTTGATGACTGGAGAAATTTCTTTACTTTAAATGTAGTTGTTGTATAATTAACATAAACTGACATAACCAACATTTTGTAATTAGATTCTGTATTAATAAATTCTAATTGTAAAAACACATGGATTTAATTGACATTTAACATGTTAGCTATTGCAAGCTTGATATCAATTAACACACTTATCAAATGTCAATTACCGGTTTTTCAGTTTTAATTGCTGTGAAATTGACTTGCCATGGGCTACCTTTTTAAATGTTAATGTATTAGCAGTGTTCACAGATTGGATGTAATAAATACAACATCTAATGTACACTTATTGCTTATGCAATTTGACTACAGTATATGAAAAGTTAAGTGTATTTTCTTCATACGTATTAAACAACAGTAAGAAGCCTTTTACTCATTAATTTACCATACAATTAAACTTATGCCACTTAGAAATAATTACCCCACAGTATTCAGAACAGCTAGCCAGACAGGCAGGTCACCATTTCAAACCAGCATTAGATTAGAACTATTTTCTGGGCAGAGTGTTGTGCTGCCAACTTGCTTTTTAATAGAGAATTCTCCATATACCTCTTGTATTTCCTTGTGTTACCTGTATAAATTAAGACTGGGTTGTACTCGGTATTCTTTTGAAAAAAGAGAAAAAAGAAGCCTGGTAGTCCAGCTAGCGATGATGATCCTGTCAAGTGAGCTGAATAAATGTGTCCCTTCCCTTACTTATGGCCCTGGTGATGGCACTGGGCCATAGTGCTGATATAAGATTTTGGCTGCCAGGAGCATTTTTGGCTTGACAGCTTTGTCATTGGCATGGTCTTAAAGGATGAAATTTCCATGGTGTATAGAATCATTGTACTAAGCTCATCCGTAGCGTTTCATTTTAATCTGTAGAACTGACATGCTTTATGAAGCCAGGCACTATCCTCATTTTAATGGAGAGGAAAGTGAGAATGCAGCAAGGTCAAGTGGTTTGCCTAAAGTCCTGGAACTTGGCAGTAGCAGAAGCAGGGAAAATAAGTTCTGGTTCAAGATCCGTTTTTTGGAGCGGCACGCGGATCAGGCTTTCCCAAAGGCAGTGGTGATGGATGAAAGGAGTGTTAATCACAGGCCTCCTGGAAAGGAGGGCTGCTTATTTAGCAGAATAGAATGAATATTTAAAAAGGCCTTTCAGAGTATTGTAGAATAAATGCATATATCTGTAAGTTATTATGGCTTAAGGGCTAGCTATTAAGTGAAAGGATCAATGCATCAAATAGTCAATGCAGAACTTTTTGGGACTGGAGCTGTGTGAATCATGATCTCCTAGTCTGCTAATGAAACGCAAAAAGTCAAGGATCAAACTTTGCATCAGACTAAGCTGGAGGATTGGAGATCTCTTCCTCCCTTCTCCCCTCAAATAAGAATGACCTGCGCTGCTGGAAAAGATATGTTTAATTATTAATGGGAGCTAACTCCCTCCTCAGCCAGCTCCGGCAGGAGCAGCTGGCCCTCAGCATGCCCTGAAAACCATGATCAGAATGAGGTGTTTTGATCAGGAGTCAGGTAGAGCATTTAGAGCAGCACTTGGCCAAAGGAAGTTGCTTCAGGGCTCTCTCCTGGGGACGTGTTTGCTGAAGGGTTCTGGTTCCTTCATGGATTGTAGCTCTATTCAAATCAAATGAGATAAAAATCTCATTTTAAGCACCATATATGAGTTGGTGGCCCTGCTGGATCCAATAAAGATGCTTCTCTGTCAGAGTCAGAAAGTAACCCTGTTCAAGCATATTCTTTAATTACCAAAAACTAATAATACACAAAAAATGCACAAATGTTAACCTCATAATTTCCTCCTGCATGGGTACTCTTCCTGCAGGGCCAGGAAACTTTTTCCGCTTCTTTATGTGAGGCTGGAGTTGCTGGGGTGAGTCTGCAATAACAGATGATCTCTCCTTGTGGACTTCCAGGCTATTGCCCCTGCTCACAGGAGGATCCCACCGCTGCATTTCTCATTAAAACCCAGAGCTGCTCTGCTGAGCTGCTGATGGATCATCTCTCCTGCAGTGCTTCCCAGTGAGAGCCAATCCCCACCCTCCCCACTAAAGAAACCATCTGTTGCCGTATAAGGCTTCAAATACAAAAAGGAAGGGAATTGGAGGTAGCAGAAGTGACATTTATGATGCCTTCCTAAAGATCAACAACTCCTCCCTCTACTGATAAAATAATATCTTAAATGATCCCCCTGTTTTCTCATCCAATTGCTTTTACGTGTTCTGTACTGGGACTGCGTGTGAGAATTATGACAGAGGAATGCAATGAATTAATGAAAGAATTGATTCTAAATTAATGTATTGTCTCCTTGCACTCTTAGGAGTCTCTGGGTGCTAATAGAGTTTCATTATATCTATTAGTTTACTATAGCAGTTTGATTGCTATTACTTTATTAACTATATTTCAGAGGAAAAAAGTATTCCCCAACAGTTTCAAGTCAAAGAATAGTATTAAACCCCAGCTCTATAGTGCTCTTGTGTCTCTGATTATTAAGAATCATGTTTCATCTGAACTTTTTTAGTGGAGTTATGGAAGTGAAAATGTTGAACTGCCATCGACAACGAGTACATTTAATTAGAATGTCCCTCTTTCCCCGTTCCTTCCAAAAATGTCTCAAAGAGTAGTATCATTAAAGATTTTATTTCAAGATAATATAATAGAAAAAGTGGAGGGCACTGCAATAGACTTGCTGGAAAAAGGATTGCATATCAGGCAAGAATTCATGACAAATGCACATGGTGTAAGATCATATTTGGCATTTCAGTGGTTTATATGGTATTTTTGTCTTTAATAAATATTTTTCATTGGGAAAGAAGAAAGCAATACTGTCTTTACATGAAATATACCATAGTCCTGAATATTCATACTGCATGCATGCCAGTAATATGGAGGGAAACATGTCTTAACTATATATATAGAGATCTCTCTGTCTCTATCTCTTTATATATTTGTATCTACACATATATTATGATGCAGGATTTTAAAAACAATTGCACCTAGCAAATGACATGCTGGGAAGTTTTATGATAAGTTCTCAGAGCTTATAAGGTAAACCACTTATAATGTGAACTTTTGATTGACTCCCTGGCATTCTCTCATCTAATCCATCTCTCCTGAGTCTTAATTTCACGCTCCAAACACTGAGCAGCTTCAGACAGCTGCCATTTAAAAATAAATGAGCATAAATAAGCCATCAATAACAAAGTCCTTCCCCTCTCCAGACCACCACACATAAGCTCACCCTGATGAGAAATGGCTGCTTTTTCCTTCATAGACAGAATTTCTCCCCAAATGTAAGCAAAATCCAAAGCACATAATGTCTTCTGCTCATCTCATGCCTGTGGTCTGTCACTTAAAATGGTGCATGAGCTTCTCTGCTGCATACTGGATTTATGTAGGGGCTGCAGATGGGTGAGATTCACTCCTAGGAAAGGAAGGCACTGACAAAGGCAGCACGAGTGATCTCTGTTATCCCTCAGATCACTTACATCTTCAGGAGGTCTCAAGTCACTGTTCAGCTCATCAATACTCTGATCTTCACCTGCAGCTTCTTTTTACCTGTCCTCTTCTCCTCATTTTTTCTAGCACACGTTAACATGTACAGATTGTGAACCACAAAATGTTGTGCTACAGAGGAGACTCCAGGGTTTCTGGTAAGACAAACAGCCCTTGCCCATGAAGTCATCTGAGGTTACTTTCCATAGGTCTGACACCAGTGTAAAGCTGGTTCACATTCCTTGGGGAGGGTCAGTGAGTTTCACTGTGAACATGGAGAAATGCTGGGCTGAGGATGGCCCTGCAAATCATAGTTGCAATGACCTTTTAGAATTTCTGGAATTTTTTTTTGGATGGAAAGATTGCCATTACCAGTTTTACTGAATTCCCTGTAAAACCTGAAACATGTGATGGTTAACAAAATGTTACTGTGACAGCACGTCTCATGGCAGGAGTGAGTATCCACACATTTCAGAATGGACTTTTAGAAATGTGCTGCAATAGAAATGTTTCTATCAGAGCCAATTAAAGAGAATAAATAACTTTGATTTTAGTCCCTGGAATAAAATTGGAATGTCATAAAATATCGTTGTCTCCCCTGAACTTGATTTACATATAAACATTAGGCCTGAAAGCCTTTTGACTGTATTGGCATGGAGTGCCTCACACCTTTGAAATTTCTGTGATCAAGTTTATGGGCAGAACACATTTCTATTGTACTCACGCTGAAAAATGAATTAAATTATATATGGTTCACATGCTATATGAAATCTGCTTTTATTCAGGAAAAATCAAATTCTGGTTCCAAGATGCAGAAATTCAGCAGAAATTTCTTCTCCATTCTTTTCCCAATTAAATAGGGCATTGTTTTAAAGGATGTTTGGAAACTGCCATCTTCCTTTTCTCACCTATCTTACACCATGAGTATTATACAAACTGTCCATTTGTGCTCATCAAAGAAACAGATTTTTCTTTGCCTGTTCTCAGTTTATGTAGTTAGGGTGGCTCGTAGGAGATATAATCCTTAAATTCCTGGCCTTAGCACTTAAACCAGATGAAGTAATTTTATCCATTCCTTCTTTGCATTTTTATAGACCAAATAAAAAGTATATAAATTTTGTTTTGCTGAAGACATAATCATAGCTATAAAAATGTTTTCACTAGACTCAGTAATATAGTCCAAAGTGCTGGGACCAGAGAAAGCAATAATATACAAGCAACCCTTCTTTACTTTTACTATTTATTAATATTGTTGCTTAAGTACTCGTGATAATTTTATTGGAAATAGAGCTATAAGAATGGCAAAGTATTAAGGTGAAAGAAAGCAGAGGTTTATAGTGTATTTGCAAGTATAATCTTGGCCATGTTGGGGCATCAGGTTATGGAAATAATAATAAAAAAACAATGCATCTCAAATATGTTTTCAATTGAGGGTTTAAATTTACAACTAAGAAATAATTTTTTTAGAAAATCTAATTATATATACAAAGATTTTCATCTTTTTTTTACTTTTTAAAAATGTCTCCCTACTCAGGTGTTGAGCAAGAAATAAAATAATTAGAGCTGACCTCTAATGAAAGATGTCTCAAGTGTTGAAAATGCAGATGTTGCAGAGAATGCTGACTCCTGGTATTTTGTAAGGAATTTTTTGCTAATGGTTGAAATATTTTTTTCTAAGAGGCTAATGTGGAATGTCACTAAGTGTTATTGTTTCTGTTAATGATCAATCTTTGAACAATATTTTCTGGATTACTTTTCTATTGTTTATATTACTGCCAGTGGGGAAAATACCAGAAAATGAAGAATCCTTTGTTGCATGATCTAACTTATAGAAATATCAGAAAGGTTTAGACATTTCATGCCTATGTGTCGTTTTCAGTAAAACAAGGTGATTTGGGGGAGTTACCAGGAAAGGAGCAGATATTTTCATGAGCATGGATGTAGCTAACACACCTGTGTGTTAAAGCACCAAAATTCTCTGAAAATGGAAATGACTGTTCCTATTCACCTCGTGGTAAGCATGAAAGTGAGGGTGAGGTGGTTTT
Source organism: Camarhynchus parvulus (assembly GCF_901933205.1). NCBI lineage: Eukaryota > Metazoa > Chordata > Aves > Passeriformes > Thraupidae > Camarhynchus > Camarhynchus parvulus. Next base: position 69,044,899 of record NC_044574.1, on the reverse strand, counting down.
ATGTGCTTGCTGCTGCAAGCCTAGGAACATTCTATTTCAGTGTTAGAAAACTCTGTGTGTACGTATTCATGAGTAGTGCCCAAAATCCAGAGATTTCAGCATGTGCTGTAATATTCAAATGATAATAGAGAGATGCTTTTAACAGCTTTTTATGCACAAAGAATTGGTTTAAACTTTTCATATACACAAGTAAGAAAATAGATGCATTAGCCATTTGCATCTAAACTGTAAATATTTGTATATTTTTTCTTCAACTTTTTAAGGGGACTTTCTTCCCCTTCTTCCACCCTTCTTTTAATACTGCATGCATTCACATGTGGATAAAAGAAGAAGAAACACAAAAGAAAAATATAAACAACACAAGATTGGTGCTTGTTAAGTATGAGTGTAAAAGACCTTGAAGATAAGTGCTTTGTAAACTGGGAAAAGCTATAGAACTGAACTAACATTTAGAAATCATATATATCTGTTCTGTAGTATGCTGTTTGAACACTTGTATAACTCTTAGCTCTAAATGAAATGTACAAATATGTCATAATGTTAATTTATTTGAATATGTACTTCTGGAAATGCTGCAGCTCTGTGGTTAAAAGGAAAAGGGGGAATTGTAGGGGGATACAGTATGGGTAAATGAAGGTGGTGTAGAATGTAATCTTATCCCCTAAAAAGTTGCAGCTGGAGCAATTACTAAAGATTAGGAGCAGGCCTGATGTTAACAGGCCACAGCTGTAGCCAATAAGAACAAGTGTTATAAAAGAGTGGATTGTTGGGGTCTGGAGTCAGATGTTATTGCAAGGACCAGGAACAGTCAGTGCTTAGAGGAGATGATCACAAGAAACATTGAGGAGGTACAAAAACTCTGAGGATATGGAACCCTTGCAATATAATGACAATAGAACTCTTGATATAAAAGACAACAATTCTGCACCAGGGGCTTTCTCACAGTTCCAGTGGGCCTTGTTTTCCAGTGCTCAGCCATAGTCTGTCTCCCAGGAATGGTCACTGGCTAGGATGGCATAATGTTCATGCAGTATCCATGACACATCTGCTCAGGGCGGGATCCTGAAACTATTTCTGTATAAAATCTTGTGATTGTGCCAGTCAAAATCATGCATCACTCCTATGCCATCCATTTAGTCCTTATTTAACAGCAGTCTTTTAGTCACACCAGACACATATCAACCACTTCCCTTCATGCTTATTCTTATTAGATTTATTCTTTTTTGCACCTCCTTTTCAGGTAGCAGCCTGAAATACATTATGGTACCAATAAATAAAGTCTAAAAGACCGTGAGTATAAAGGAAAAAGATTCCATCTGAAGTTAAATTTAGCAGATCATTGACTGGGCTGATTATTTTGTTCCATTTAAGTTCATTTTTTCCATCATTCCATAAATATTCCATTTCCCTTTCCTGCTCTGTTCTCCCCTTTCCTCCCAGATATACTCTGATCCTCACCCACTGCAAATTTGTCTTACGAATTTCTAACACTTTGGCTTCTAATCTTCTTCTATAGACATAATGATTCCATTTCAGTTCTTGTCCTCTGTTCTCTTTCGTAATACCTCTTTTGAGTTAATGCTGTTAATTAAAAGAGTCAAATTTTCTATTTCTTCCAGAAGAAAATGAATTATTTCCTTACAAAACTGACTGATGCCTTTAGGAAGAGATTGCTTTTTGAGGTTGCATTTATTAGTGTCTCTAAACAGAATTGTCTCCTTCAGCTATTTTTTCTTTATAGGGAAAGTGTTCAGGATTTTCATACTATTTCAGTGTAAACAGATCTGATCCAATACCACTGCTATTTAAAAATAAAACATTGATGGATATATTATGGAAAAAAAAAATCCTATCTCTTGCCCAGCAACTGCCAAGATGCTCCTACTGTTTAAATGTAGTCAGGAAGCATCATGCTGACACCAGTAGTGTTCTTTGTTCTCCTGTCAGTCTCAGACTTAATTTTTTTTAGTATTCTTCTGCCAGTGTCAAAGCTGGCAGCCACAGCAGAGTGGTCTGATAACCCTGGAAGTCAGGGTTTAGGGGAGCACTACCTTAGGGTGCCTTCACATTTCATACTGCTCCTTCAAGATACGAGAGAATTTGTTAATTTGAGATTTTCTTGTACTGTAAGCTTGTCTCAACCCTTCAGCAGCAAGTGAAATCCCCTGTAGAAGTTGTAATGTGTAATGAACAATTATGCTTACCTGTCTTTATTAGGCTGTTTCTCTGCTTTCCTGCTGTGATGAAAACAGAGATCTGCCAGATCAGGACTGTAAATCTCAAAGGTAATTAAAACTTAGATTTTTGTAAACAGTATTTACTACTCAAAAAAATAACACAGTGAAGTTTTCTTCACACAGCATTCTGTATTGAATGCTCTTGCCCAGAAAATATGGATAGACAAAATGCTCTTTAATATTTTCCAGCAACATTTAGATGGCAATTGGAAGTGAATCCATACTATCTGGCAGAAAATGTTAGTACTCTGAATATGTATCAATTGTAGGTTTTTTTTGTCATAAATGTTCATTTTTAACTCTGAAGGAGCCAAAGATGCCTCACTGGTAGCTATGAAATATCCTAACAGTCACCAAAAGCAGAAAGGGTTATATTTAATTAGGAGTGTGGGCCTGAAAACAACCCAATGAGAAGGTGCTAAATAAATAACAGACTTTGCTGGAGAAATGAAATGGGGACTGCAATAACCGTGTAATTGTACCTCCTGGCTTTTATATCAAATTATAGTGAAAGAAGGGAATATTATTGGAATCCAACAAGCCAGTCTAGTAAGTTTTATTTTGCTTTTGATGTCCATGTTCTAGTACAAATAAAAAGGCATCTCTGCCACAAGAAACACTAAGCTCCTATAATTGTTTATGGCAAAGTTTGTACAAAATATTTAATCAGGGTATATAATGCCTATATAAAGGATGCAGCTGTCCATGTTTCTGCTTTCATAAATATATATATGTTTTGTTTTCTCCCTCTCATATCAAATGTCTTCTTCACATTTTCTTAACATCAAGGTTATTGATATATACAGTCAATCCCAATAATACCAACCCATTCAGGATTAGCCTCTGCAAGTGAAACCTTTTCTTCATAAACTGAGGTTATGGCCCTGATTCAATTTTTACACATTCACGGGATAAAAGCAAATACGTGGCCTTGATTTGATTTTTGTTGTTATTTGTTTTTTTAATAGTTTAGGCAATATTTATTAACAATAGAAACTTTTTTTTTTTGTAGCCAGGGAAATTCATTCTTTGTGGCAAATGTACACTTTTCTGCCAGGTTTACCAATAAATACCACATACTGATTTGGGCTACAGAGAAAGCAGAGCAGTAAAAGAGCCAATATTTAGTGATGTAGTGCCATGTAAATATCCTGCTTCCCTGTGGAAACAAATTTTGCCATACAGACCTTTATGGACACATATTAGAAGATGCTACTGTGAAATATTTTGTCATTTCCACTGAAGGAGTCAGGGATAAGTGAAACAACCTGATCTGTGCACTTGCAAAGGCGACTTGCTATATGCAAAATGTATAGTGCTTATTTATCCTGGATATAAACAAACTCACCATTTAAAAAAACCAGGACCCCTCTGTAGGAAAGAGGAACTGAGGTAATGGGGAGCTGTTCGCATAAACATGCCAGCACTGCTTTTACACAGAACAAATCTATTTCTGTTAAACAATTTGGTAAATAATCCTCTTTTATAATAACCTTTTATATATATATAGATATATATAGATATAGATATATGTATTTATATAAAAATGTCCACTTCTGATAAATACACAGAAAAGTGTGACTTCCCCTAACAATCCATTTCTTTACAAACTCTTTGGATTGACTAAGAAAGAACTTTTTTTTTTTTCAGGGCACCACACTCAAAATTTAAATTTATTAAGTGTACAGTAGTTCACTGCGTCTCTGGAAGTGGAACAGTCTAAGGAGAACAAGATAATCCCTTAAGGTGAAGCTTACTAAACTAAAAATCTTCAGTATATTCTTCTCACAGAAATTCCTGCTGCCCCCTCCTGATTTCAAGACAGGTTTTAGTCTCTTACCTAATGTTAATTTTAATCACATTTTCCTACAGCACATAAAAAAGAAACCAAACCTATAGATCATCAGCTTTACAGAGAACATTGGCAATAGAAAATATTTAGTTTTGTTTGCACACAAGGTTTCCTACCATTTTCCCAGTATAAATTTCTACAATTTCTTCATTTCTCTCCTTTATTTTTCCTTACTATTTGTAGAGACCCTTCTCAAGACCATTGCCAGTTGGCACTGGATAATTGGGATTATGGCAATTTTGCAACAGCTCTGTATCTCATAAAGAAGAGTTCTCCCCTTTTGGTGGCCTGTAAGCACTGCCTCAACCAGTCACCTGATGTTGAGTTTGTGCATTTGTAGCTGATTTTCAGAGGTCATAAATCCTTTATTAGATAGTCATTCACAAACACCTTATAAAAATGAGTAACAAATAAAATCCTGTAAATGGAAAAAAGACACAACCTTGGTGACATTGTGAAATAAAAAAAAAAAAAATTCTTGTATTTCAATTGAGCATTTAGTTTTCACCTCTAGAAAAGGGCTTTTTTAAATCAAGTAAAGATCTGGTAATTTTTTTTTTCTCAGCTCCACTATGAACTTAGGATTTTTGGCTTATTATTTTCTGTTTTTACATAATTTTTCCTTCTGTGACTGATTTTGTTACCTGAAAAGTGAAATCATAAGGGAAAAAAAAACAAAAAGGAGCTTCTGCTCAGGGGTTTGCATTGAGAGCCAGAGCCTGGAATAGTTTCTATTTTCTGGACACCAATATTGTCAGAATATCACCCAAAGGCTCAATTAATAAGAAAAGGCATTGTCTAGGGAGTATATGGTTTTATTAATGCTAATACTGAAAATAAAAATTATTTAGAAAGAGTCTTGTTTGTTTGCTTGTGTGTGTTTTTGCTTCCAAGTGTCATTGTACCAGAAGAGAAGTACTGCTGTGCTGTGGTCACTTGGGAATCTTTGGTTTCTTTCAGCTCCAGTTTTCTGGAGTGGCCTCAAAACATAAAAGTCTAGACATCTCTCTGAGTTGTGAATAAATACAGAAATGTCTGATGGGCTTTGGCTATTCGCAGTTTTATTGGGGGTAAATACAGCAGCTGTGATTGTGTCAGTGTTTATAGTAGGGGGTTGCATTACCATGGAAAAAGAGAAGCATTGATTTTTCATTTCTTTAGGGTTTGTGGCAAAAAGGAATATATCAATAAAAATATATATGTTTATAGAAATCACAAGATTCTCAATATTAAAAAATTAAATCCACACATTTTAATATTCTCTGATTTTATATTGCTTATGGCATCTGAAGAAACTGCAATGGGACTTGTCATGACACCTTATTGTGTTATTCCAAACAGATTTTGACAGTCTTAATAACACTTCTAATACAGCCTAGCAGGTTTTCTGTTTTTGACAAAACATGCAACATGTTCTATTCCTGGCTCCATTTGACTCCTATTTGTTAGGACAGTCCAATTCTCATTTAACACAAAATTAATTCCCAGCCCGTGATTTTCTCGTTTCCAGATATTCAAAAATATATTTCTTTTATGCCTGGTACATTTTGAGAAAGCCAGATTTCAATTTCAGCTTCATTCATCCTTATAATGAGTAGGACTGTATAGGAATAAGTTCTTCCCATCCCTTCTAGTTCCAGTGCAGAGAAACCAGAAAAGGGGACCAAAAGAATTTGTTCAAACTGAAGAAAATCTGTAGGCACTGTGAGAAGGCAACTGTCATTATCCATCCTTATTACTTCCAATGTCTGGAAATATGAGGGAAGGACTGGAACTTCCTCAATGAAATACATGATACCTACTCATCTTTGTGACAGAAATAAATATTCGAAGGAAGATGCGTTGTGCATTTTCAGAACCGTGGCTGTAAAGGTTTCTTTAAAGGTAAGAGATTCTTTCAAATGCTAATAAGTAAATTCGTTGGAGAGTCAGGATTAAATAACAGGGTGATGTATTTCAAACTCCTACTGAAAAGTTTAGTGGATGATTTAGACAGAGGTTTCTGAAACCAAGGAGCTGTCTGACAACTCTTTTAACAGGCAGATGCATCTGAACAAAAATCAAATGCCAAGAATATCAATGAGTTTTCTATGTCACACTTTTTGTTTAGATTTTGGGTTTTTACTATTTAAACACATAGAAGGAGTTATTTCTCTCTGTAGGACTCTGTGAGATGGGAGAACGACACGGGAGAATTGGGATGATGAAAAAGATAATATGCAAACAGTACAATGAGGCCTTTTTCATGAATATAGGTGAAATCTAGCCATTAATCAAGAATATGGGGTTTTCTCAATAGTAGAAAGTAACCCAGACAAACCATTAATTGGTTGCTTGCTTGCTTGGGTTTTCTATCAGAAGAGAAAAATGCATTTCACTTTTTCCTTTTTTTTTTTTTTTTTTTTTTTTTTTTTCCCAGTCAAGGTCTGTGGGGGTTTTTTTAGGTGTTTTTTGGTGCAGATCCTACTCCAAGGATCAGAAGATACTGATTACTTTTCAGTCCCATACCTTGTCTTTGAGTTCTCAGGAGGGAAACAAAATATTCCTCTCATTCCTTTGTCTTTTAGCAGCACACGGTAGAGGAAATAAGGAAATAGGTGTATTAATAACAGCAACTTTATTTTGATTTTCACTATATTTTCAAAATGTTCTATAGCATGAGGATGCATGAGGCTTTGTAGTGAGGTCCAGTGAGATTGCCCAGCATCACAAAGGGTCAATGCCAAAGCAAGGGCTGCAGTTTGGGCTCTTATTTAGCTGTTTGATGTTTTCCACGTGAGCCTACATGGTGGCAGGCTCAGTAAGAAAGGAATTTCACTATTTTCAGCTATGCCTTTTGTGTCCCAGAATTCCCTACAGCAGGTTTCTCTCGTCCTTCACCGAGTTCCTTTGTTTAATTGCTTGTTTGCTTTATTACAGCTTCCATTTTCATATGGCACCTGTGCTTTTTCAGGTGTGATGAGGCAGGTGCTTCACCCTGTATTTCAGTGTAATGCCACTGTAGCTGGGAAAATGAAAAAAAAGAAAATTAAAAATGCAGTACTAAGAAGGCATGGGGGTTTCCACCTTATCAGAATAAACATAATTTATCAGGAAATGAGAGAGATGTGTAAAACCTTGTTTAGTGCTATCAGTATAAACAGGATGTTCAAGGAAACAAGAATATATTTACATGTTATTCTCTAAGTCAAAAAAAAAAAAAAAGAAAATCCCCCCAAAGCACCTGCAGAATTCCAGCAAAGCTGCTGATAAGTGTTTATGCTAAATCTGCAAGGAATGAGCCTTAATCTTGGTACTCTGTGGGAAATAAACAGAGAAGTAGCCAGGTTCTGTATCCTGACTTGGAAGAGCTCCAGATCTTGGGGCTTTGTTGGTGCAAAAGTTCCCCAAACAGCTGCTGGCATTTCATTTCTCAGGTCATGACTCACCTGCTCCCATCACCATTTCTCAGCCCTGAGCTTTGGGTACCCCTCCCAGTCTGTGTCATTGCTCTAAGAACTTATTCACAACATTTTGCATAAATTCCTTCCATTTTTAAAAGGCCACTGGTAAGACTATCAACAGTTTATAGCAGAGAAAGAAAAAAGAGACATAGCAAGGTGATGAGATATGAAGAAAATCCAGAATACTTGATTAAAACTTCAGCCTAATTGCTTAAAGCCATCTCTATGTAAAATCTCAGATATTCTATGTAAAATGCATTTCAAGCTTTGCTCTGCTTTTCATGATGAGAATCGGTTTTCTTTTTTTTTTTTCAACACGCATCTAAGTGGGTTGAAATATTGAACATTAATTTACCTGCCCTTCTAGGGGTTCAAGAGCAAAGTGGGAAATTTTTTTTTAGATTATATTTATTGTAAAATATATTACATATATATTATATATATAGTGTGTATATATATATAATAAATATATATTGAAATATTGAACATTAATTTACCTGCCCTTCTAGGGGTTCAAGAGCAAAATGGGAAATTTTTATTTTATATTATATTATTTAGAAAATATTATATTATAAATATAATATATATTATATATTATATATTATATATTATATATTATATATATTGTGTATATATATCTATATATATATAAAATAAACATATATTGAAATATTGAACATTAATTTACCTGCACTTCTAGGGGTTCAAGAGCAAAATGGGAAATTTTTATTTTCCTGGAATAAAATTATTTCTTTGTGCCTGCAATCATTTGCCTACAAATAAATTTTTCTTTTCCAAAACTTATTATGTAAATTATAATATTTTTTAAAATTTCTTTTTAACTTTTTTTTTTTACTAATTTTATAAAGCAGATGACGCAGCTATTTCAAATAGTAAAAGCAGATCACAGGGTGGTTATCTATCAAAAGATAGTTATTATTTATTTCAATAGATGATTTTAAAAACAATTTATTTTAATAGATAAATATGTGTCTTTAGACCAAATTTTTTAACACCTCTTTTTTTTTATGGCATTTTCATAGAGTAAGAAGGAGCTCTCCTCTCTGATTAAACTCTTGGCATCAAATAAATTCAAATACAGATTGTTTCCCCATCCTGTTTTAATGAACCACACTTCAGCTTTCCCAAAGGATCTGCAGAATGCCTTATAACTAGTTTTGATTAGCTGCTTCTTAAAATGCATGTCTATTTTTATTTTATTTAGATCTGGTTTAGGACTGTTTCCTGTGCCCATGTCACCAACCTAAAAGTAGAAAACGCAGCTACCAAATAACTCTCCAGCAAAAGGTATTGATGCCATCATGTCCAATCACAAGTAAGTCTTATGTAAGTCGTTAGAAAAGTAGAAAAAAGTAAAAAAAAAAAAGTCTGCAGTTCTTCCAGAGCACTGTAACAGAGCACTTGAGTATTTAGTATACTGTCTCCAGCCTGGGTGAAATTAAAGATGACTCCAATTTTTTCCAGGGGAAAAGTCAAAATGTCAAGTTATTTTTTCAAGGCTTCTTTTTTCTTTGTTGCACTCTGCGCTCCTATTTCTGTGAGCTAAGCAGATAGACTCTCTCCAATAATGTCTGGAAGTATGAAAAGAGCAGAGCACAAATTATTCTAAAACTGGGTGATGTGGAGGGCAGCTCATGGTGCTGTATTCAGTGGGGATGTTGCAGCTCCTGCCTGTGGCTCCAGTAAGGGCTGATTCACAGCAAAAGGAGGAAATGATGTCTTTATTTCAATCTGAAACTGATATCAGAGCACAGCCTTAGTTCTCTTTAGTGAAATTCTGTGTCCTAGGACCCTCCCAGCCCACAGACTTGGTCCTCTGGCCTTGCCAGGGTGGATGATGCCAGCAAAAAAAATCCCACCATGGTGAGATGTCTGAAAAAAATTTTGATTTGAATGAAGTTTCTGTGAAACTTGAAAGCGAGTCACAAATCTCTGATCCAAATTCTGCTTTTGGTTCATACCTAACAAAGAAAAGATTTCACCTTCCTAAGTCTCACCTTAAGTAACAGACACACATCTATATATACTTATATATACTTAAGTATATATAGATATATGTGTAAGAGGAAGATATGATTGGAATTATGTAAGTTATGGTTTTAATGGCTCCCTGAGGAATTTGGTGTGTTTTTTTTCTGACTTTATACAAGTATTTTTCAGGTCAGCTTAAAATAAAATAAATCAGGTATGCCATATGTCTTAAAATATTGGCATGACATTAAATATCCAGACTTCTTCTTCTTAAAACTCTCAGTGGATCCTGAAGTTTTTGTTCAAAAGTATTAGTGGGAATCACATATAATATTAAGGATATGCGTTGTAGAGTTTCTACATATTTTTAGAACTTTTGAGAAGTTTGACTCCCTTTATCAGCAATAGGGGTATTTCCCTGCATTTGATTAACCATGGGGTTTATGTGGTTTCAGTTTACAAGCTTCACAAAAGAAATTCAGGTTTTAGTATGTGTACTTCCTTGTGACCTGGGTGTGAACTTTCCATTATGGTTCCATTGCAAAACTCTTTTCATGATGCATAATCATATGCCAAAGTTAGAAACTCCTTATCAAAAATATCCTGCTATTCCTCTCTTTAATGGAATTTTTTCATCCTTTTCTCAGTAATCTGGCATGAAGAGGGAACAGATTTATCAGAGCAGCTCCTCTGCTAAATTAAGCTCTTGGACATTTAATGCTGTGTGAACTAACATAATTTGACTTCTTGACAAACTTTTGTCTCCTTAAAGTCGTATTTCACTTGCAGAGTCTGATCCTGGTGCAAAACTGCTTCCTGTTTGCTTATAGTAATTTTTTCATTTCATTTTCTTTTTTTTTTTTTTTCATCCTTTTTTTCTTCCATCCATCTTCATTTCTTTCATCCCTGCTCAGCGTTGGGATGTTTGCCCTGTTCCGTGTTACTCACTTTCATCTAATAAATCTGGGAAAAGGAGCTGATAGCACCCCTTTGTATCCAGTCTACTACTAAGGCAACACAGTTAAGTGTTTCACTCAATTTCAGCTGCAATTATTGATAACACCACATTTTCAGTGATATCCTCATGAGTGGGGGCTCTGAGCAGCAAGAATCCCCCATAAAAGCAGAGTTACACACAGGGTTCTGCTTTGTGCATTGTGTGTTGAAATCAGCCTTACTTTTTTTTCTCCTGCTACATGTAAAAATAGCCAGTATATTTCTAGGAAAATTGCAAACACGACAGTCCTTCAATCCTGAAAGACTTTAAACCACGCAGCGACCTACAGCAAGCTAATTGTTCAGAAAGACACTTTTGAAAAACAGGACTAAACTGAAGCCTGTCCCTCCTTGGCTATTAAGGCAGAGACAAGATGAGAGCTAAAGGTTACTGATTTTCCTGAAAGGTGGTGGGCAGCAGAGTTAAAAAGCTTCTCTAAATGTGCTGTGTGGGAACTTGATTTTTGAGATGAAATTTATAGGAGCTCTGCAAGCTGTTTTCCCCTGGGGAATCTGTAGAGCATTTCATTAGAAATGAAAGGTTATAGGCAAGGCAGTGTTTGCACCACTGACCTTTCACTGGATGGCTTTCCAAAGCACTGTTGAATGTCTCTAAAGGATGCAAATGTATTTTCTTCAAAACACAGCAACTCTGAGCCTTACATGAAAGCAGTCTAATTTAGAGAATTACAGGATTGTTGAGTTCAATCCACTGTATTGAAAAAAGCTCTGTAGAAAGAAGTTTACCTTTTCTAATTGTGACATGGCTTTTTCATCCCTGGCTTTGCCCTTTACATCAATAGTGTCCCTCTTTCTTACTTTAACTTCTCAGTGTGGGTTAAGGGAACTGAAGCTGAGAAAGCAAGAGAAGTTTTCATCAAATATCTGCCTTTGGTATTGATTCCTGGTTTGAGTTATAGATGATGCTTTAGTGGGTGAAAGACTCCAGCTGGTCCCCCTGTTCAGGGGGCAAAGAGAATTAAAAATAAAAGGTTTCTGCAGAGTTTCTATCTGTCCATGTATTGACACCTCAGGATTTGTTAATGCTTTCAGAGAACACCTCCTTGCTTTTTTTGGGTAAGCATTGAAAATGTTTAATGAGCAACAGCATCATTTCCTTCTCAGGGGCTGAGAGAATTTGGAGAGGATTTTATGTTTTCCCATGGATATTAACACTTAGAGGTACTGGAAGGGAATGTGAGATAAAACTATAAAAGTTCTTATCTTTCCTGTATCTCTTGTCTGCAACTGTACCGTTTCAAGAAAACAGAGGTTAAATATTTATTGTGCGATAAAAACAATAACTTTATAGGTTTGCAGCTCAGAGCAAACAGATATCCAGAGCTCCCAGCTAAATGTGTTCATCACAGAATCAACTAGGTTGGAAAAGACCTTTGAGATCATTGAGTCCAACCCAGTTAGTGAAAGGATGGGCATCCCATGAGATCAGAGTTTCAACTTTATTCACCAAAGGCAGGAGTTTCTGTGTGAACTCCAACGTCAACATGATGCTTACATCAGGCTTTAGGGAGTCTTCAACATTAGATCAAATGGAACACAAACTACCAATTAAAATATTTTTGTGTAGTAATCATAAATCTTAATTAGTTCATTTGGCTTTATGTATTCTTATAGACTTTTTTAAAGAATTAATTATTTTAGAACCACAGATTTACTCTAAGTTCAGCTTGTCTCCAAAATGGGTACAATTATATATTGGACTTTGGCAATAGTGCCTTCTTGATTTTGCAGCAGAAGTACTGACATGACATTTGGAATCACAACTGTCTCTTTTATGAAGCAAGCCTTTCAAAAAAAAAAGAAAAAAGAAAAAAGTCAGAAAATCAATATTTGTTTTTATTTTATAATTGAAGACTATTGGATGTATCACAAAATGTCTATACTCATTTCCATTTGTCTTCAACAATGCTTTTTATAAAATGATATGCTGTATTAATTAAGATAAAACATTATGCACTTACTGGACTAAACCTGTCTAATTGGCAGAACTCTGATTAAATTTAACATAGTAAGTCCAATGCATTACTACTTAGCCTTAGGTAAATGTTTTTTGAAAATACTTGGCCTTTGGAAAATTATTCAAAAAAGAATTCTGGTCTGTGTCACACTAAGCTTGCCATCTGGCCTTAAGCATGTGACTTATTTATTTAAAAATGTCTCTGAAATAAGATTTTTCTTTTCTCATCTTGTACTCACCTTGCTGCTTTTCATTATGGCTTTCTTATAAGAACAGGAGTGAGGAAAACCAGCCAAAATGGGATATTTTCTTTAGACTTTCTAAGGGAATGTCTTTAGTTGGAATTTCATGAATCTCTGGTTTGTTATTAATTTTATAATTTTTGAAGGCATTGGATGTCTAGGAATGATAGCAGTTCTTGTTCAAGTGTGATTCCTAAATTGCCAGGTGTTTATTCAATGACTAAAAATTGATTTCCCAAGGCTCTAGAAGACTTTCTCCATTTAAAGATAAGATACAGATACTGGTAACACATGGCAAGCTCTTCCAAAGCCTCTAAGCTTTGTGTTTGTTTATGATCTGTGTGCTAGGCTCAGTGACTACTGTATTGGCTCAATTTATTTAATTTAGTAAATTAGGTAGCTGTTCACCATGATTTAGTTTAATATCGATGTGCTCTTTGGATGGTACGTTTCATTCAATCTCTGATGTATTTGATGTAGCAGGTGCAGTGATTTGGATTCAATATATTAAGTATCTGATTAGATAAGTTATGTATCTGATTTGGAATATGGCTTATTTAATAGCCTGTGCATTTTTTTCTGTGTAAGCTGCAGTAAATTCTCAATTTATTTAATCTGGCGTGTGATATATCTACAATATATGTATGCGTAGTTAATGTTTTTATGGGAGTCTGTAATTCATCTGCAATATTTCTGAATTTTGAATAAATTGCATCTCATATATACCCTCAGAGGCTAGAAGGGGACTCTAAATCATAATGTGAAGAATACTGAGCAAGCTCATTTGTGCTGAACACCGCTGGATGCAATCACACTTTGCCATTTGTGCAAGCCATCTTGAATGCTGCCATTTGTGAAGCATCTTGAATTCCAAATGGCCTTCAGATTGCATGTTCCAAAATTATTGCCCAGATAAAAAAAAATCTATTGGAGACACTTTGCATCAATACTGTAACCCTCTTGGAAGACACATTTGCAGCGCTTCTTTTATAACCCTAAGAAATTGTAGTGAAGACAATAAACACAATAAAACTCAGAAGATCTAAGAAATTATAGTGAAGGCAATAAACACAATAAAACTCAGAAGATCCAGGCCAAGATCCAGGCATGTTTCTTGCTGTGCAGCCTTAATTCTGTTAAATGAATTCTGGACTTGTGTCATGTGTCAGTATCTTCATGTGGTTTATAAGGTAAGCCCTAAATGAATGTTTGACCTCTTCAGTGTGTAGGAAGTTAAAAAAAAAGGTATTTCAGATTTCACAGCTCTAGTATTAACATCTATTTTTCAGGTGATAATACAAAAAAAAAAAAAAAAAAAAGGTCAAAACAAAAAAAAATCCAAAATCCCTGTTTAAGACACTGCATTTGTGAAGAAAAATTTATGTTTACAAGAAAAGTCTTTGTCTGTCAGACTTGTTAATCTCTAAATGATAAAATTCTGGATGACTTATTTAACAGAAGAGCCAGCTATAAAAGTCATGGATAATTTCATTAAGAATTTAACCCTTAAGTTATAGAATAAGAAAAGAAAAAAATATAATCTGAAGTAAGACAAAACCACAATATTTGGTCCTGAAGTTGGATCATCTTGTGGATTCCATCCTGTATATTAGTCAGGGGAATTTCTGGAGTTCTTTTCTTAAGTGCATGATTGTGTTTAAACAGCCAAACAGATGTAGGCAATTGTAATATTTTCATAAAGAAGAAATTTACATACTCACAATCAGATGTGAAGGTGGAAAATTTTATAAATGGCAACATTTTTTCAATTAAACTTTTAAAAATCTTCAGGGAAATGGTTAAAATCATTCCAGTGACTCAAAGCTAGAATTCCATATTTCCTTTTACACTTCAAGAATATTTTATATTTTACCATCTCTTACTGTGTAGAAGGCAAAAAATGAACGCTACCTTCAATTTTACAATTTTTTTGTCTGTTGGGAGCAAATATTTAATTAGTTACAGATTTGATCTTTTTCTCCCTTTAAAAAACCCAGTCCTCTCTGTCACTTGCTGTGAATCACACTACATGTCTACTTGATGTAACTTATGAAAGTAGGGAATGCAATTCTACCTTTTAAAGTGTAAAAATCCCTGCTTACTCCTCCAGTCAGTTGATAGGACACTGAAGTGGTTTTAATATGTCAAATATGTAAATTTATCTCCATCTACATTTCATGCCAACATAGAAAAACAGATAGCTAGCAGATAATTAATTCTACTTCACAACTAATAGATGCATTCTAAACAGAACAGTGGCAGATGAGTACTGCTTTCTATTTTGCTTTGCAATCCTAAAATTGTGGTAAATTGCTTAAATGTTTGCAATGAAAAAAAAAATACGTAAAATTATTTAGATTTTGGCTGGCTTGTAGTGAAGAGATGTAATACTTTGAAAACAAAAAAGCTAGGTGTGGAGGAAGACAGGAGGGAAAACAAAATATAATTCCTCAAAATTATTGGTGAAAAAAGTCCAGGAACTCCCTTCCCTTCATGGAGACTAACTGGACTGCTGCAAGAAAATGATTCATTGTACCTTGTCACCAGAAGTGATAAAATTTCTCTTCACTAAAATGACAGTTTTAGAGTGGCCTGGCCCATATTTGTGTGCAGGTGCCCACCTCTGCAGAGAATGGGGTGGGACAGTCAGAAGCAGGTATTGATAAATTATTGATTGATTGATTGATATTTGACGCCAGCAAGGGGGTTTATTTACAGATGCGAACGAGACGGGGCTGCTGTGGAACGTGCCTTGAGCTGTTTTATTTTCTAGCATCACTCTCATTACATGGTTATCACAATGGGAAGATGCCACCAG
Source organism: Camarhynchus parvulus (assembly GCF_901933205.1). Lineage (NCBI taxonomy): Eukaryota > Metazoa > Chordata > Aves > Passeriformes > Thraupidae > Camarhynchus > Camarhynchus parvulus. The sequence goes on along the minus strand of NC_044574.1, from coordinate 69,029,341 downwards.
CTCACATCCCAGGCAGCAGACCAAGAACTCAATGTTCCAACTCACTTTATAAGCTTTTTGACCAATCACACAAAGCAAAAGCACATTGACAGTAGTTCCATCCAATCACTATAAGCACACGTACCTTTGGTTAAACAATGCTTGCTTATTTCAAATACAATACCTGCTTGTGAGCCTTAAACACAATGCACAGAGCTCCATTATTAAGCTTCAACCTTCCTAATATCTTGCCAGATAAACTTTCTGCATCTTAGAGAGTTATTCTAGACCAGCGTTAATACACAGACCATTGTTCTATTTGTCCTTGCTTTTCTACAGTTTAAATAATTTTTCTGCTGACCAATCTCATGGCTGCTGTTTAGCTCTAATCACAGTTCTGCTGTCTCTGAGGCCTGCCTTTTGCAGCTTTCCCAAAACCCTCTAATTTTATGGATTCCCACTGATTTGTGTCTGATTCTCACTGTGCTGCCTGGCACGTCACCATCACCACTTTAACGCTGCCCCAGTGCAGGATTCACTGTTCCCACAAATGCCTTTCACAGCTGGAAAACAGCTGCTGAGCACTCACTTAACTATGAAAAGTTTAAATTATCCCCCTTCTCCTGCAGTATTTCAGTAGAGTGGGATGTGAAAGACACAGAAGCTGCACCTTGAACCACGAGTACCTTAGGTAATCCCAATTTTGTGAATCAGCCTCGAGGGAGCCGTGGCTGCTGATGCAATTTAACTCGGTGCTGAGGCTAATCTAAAGATAGGTGTGCTGTAAAAGCTGCCAGCATGGCTCTGTCAGAGGTCTGATGAGCTATCTCTGACCAATGTGGAGCTGCTGGCAGAAGTTAAATTTAGATGTAGTTAAAGAAGGCAACTGAAGAGCCCAGACTGACTTTCTCTGGTAAGAATTTATATGCCCCAGGAGGACTAGAATAACTATTTATAAGATAATAATTCTGCTGATGGATGTTAGGTGTAAAAGAAGGTTGGCAGTTCTCTTGTCTGGTGATTGACATCCAAAAATTGCTGTCAAATTCTGAGTTACTTGCTCAAGATTGTCTTCGAGCCAACAAGCAGAAATTGGCATCATCTAGATATTTGGGATTAGTAGCTAACTGTTAAACCTTTAGCCTTACATGAGAAGAAATTTATCTTAGCAACATTTTGCTAACAGAGCATTTCAGAATCAAAGTATTGATAATAAACGATAATTGTATGTAAGGCCTGCTTTCAATTAGTTCAAAGCACAGCTGACATTTTTTATTGTCATGCATCATCCAAAATAATTCCAGTCATCCTCCATTTAGTAGTTTGAGGATTTTAGTGTGAAGATTGAAACAAGTCTTATTTTGTATTTCATTTGAGTAGTTACTGTCATGGGTACAGTTCTATAAATTCTTTCAAATTCTAAGAAACACCTCAGCAAGCACCTCAAGCAACAAGTCAGTTTGTTATAGTATGAGTTTACACAAGATTCTGGAAGAGAGGGATTTTTTTTGTTGTTGTTTCTGTGTTTTTGCAAATAATTTATTTGTTTTTAATTCTTATTTGTGCTGTCAAAGCACTCTGCCCCCACGGTTCATTCCTGAAAACTTGAGCAGGATGAGACCTCTTGGCTGTCAGACACTGAAAGCAAACAGATAACTTCTTGTTACTGATTGTACCATAATCAGATAGTGCTTCCTTATCTGATTCAAAATTAATATAATGTAAAATTAATGCTAAATCAAAAACAGATTTCATATGAAGCTTATGTAAAGATATCAAATGCCATTTTGGTTTATTTTCTTTTAAATATTACTTTTTTACATTTTTCATGAGATGATTTGACAACTACAAGTTTTGAAAAATTAACAGATTTGGCTGAAGTTCAGTTTAAATGAATTTGCTCAACTAAAGTTGACTTGAGGTTGTTTCTGCTCAATCTCTTGGCATCTAACATGAAGTCTATTTGAACTCTTAAAAATCCCAGGGGTTGCTCTGTTGGTTCACTTATAGTTTTCAACAGCTGCCCTGAAAGTTCACACAAAGCCCCATAGTACAAGAAATCAAACATTACCTCTTGAAGACTTAGAAAAGTCTAAAGTGGATTCCACAGACCTGTTCAAATAAATGGTAAATTAGTAACTTTCAGAGAATTAGCAGAGCATACTTAAAATTATAATCAGCTTAATTCAAAATTCTGTCAGCTGGTTTTATTTTAAGTGAATTAGGCAAGCGTATTTCGTTAGTATTTTTTCAAATTTATGTGGCGCTATATTTCAACAACGGTGCAGATACAGATTTTAGTTATTACCTGCCACCAGTAATGACAGTGTTTAATGTTTATCCTCTCCAGGCTGTGATGCCTTCTGACTCTGTAGAGCCACGGGTATAATGTCATTGAAAATCCAAGTACTTCCACAGATGACTGCAATTAATGTTAAAGGGAACTGGAGATTTATACGTGCCGCTGCCATTATCACTAATGGAAATTTCACATGTAAATTGCCATGCATGGAAATAATATGCTTCTTAGTAGGCTTTATCTAAAAGTCATCTGTGCAAGCAGTCAATTTAAATCATTAATTCAGTCCTCTTACACCGTGGCAAATATTTCTTTTTAAAAAATCAGGTTACTGATTTTAATGTTAAGAATTGCCTTTGTGCTATTTAAAATATTGAAAATTAAGGGCTAGTGGATGCATGACTGTGACATCAGCTTTCACTGGTTTCTTGAGATCATTCTCAAGTGCAGCCTTAAACACAACACTGAGAATTCACCTATTCCACAGCTTCCTTGGTGTACCTGCTCCCAGTTTCCTGTGAGTGATGGGCATCAATAATGGCTGAGCTTCAAAAGATAATTGCTGGCTCATTAGCACCAGAATGATTCCTTGAAGGGGAACACAGGGCATCCCTGAAAGCCACTCCTGAGGAAAAAGCCAACCCCATTGATTTGAGGGTATGAGAGATCCCTCTTACCTAGGGATGTCATTCTTTCCTCTGGGAAAAATGCAGGCAAGGAAAGGTAAAGAAGTCAGATTATAATAGGCAATGCTCTCTATTGTCTGGGAAAAATGCAAATGTCCTTGCAACTGTGAAGGGCACACAATCCCATCACAAGAGGGATAAAAGTTGGACCACACAACTCTCGTCATGTAGAAATGCAAGTCAGCTGATTTAAGCTACTCTTTGTCAAAATAAAGAAGAGACATTAGGGCAGAGTTCAAAAAGCCATCTGAGATACACATAATGGGGTTTGCATGGCAAGGTAAAAGGAGAGTGGAATATTTGGAGAGATCAAGTCCAAGACTGCCGGACTGCAGCGCAGGAACAACTGAACTGATCAAAAAACAAATAATCCACTTGCACCAGTGAACTTGTGGCTGAGCTGACCATGATGATCAGATGCAGTACAGATAGACGCAGCTATTGAGAAGAAAGAGCTAGGACAGTGAAACTGGGAGCCAGGTGTCTGAAAGGTCTGAAAAGGAAGGTTTCAATATTAATGGAGAATCCTGGTTTGCAGTCCTTCTCCCAGAACCTTCCCAGTATTTTCTGCAGTGCTGGCAGTTAATTTTTTCCACATTTGTGCTTTACTTATCCAATTCTTGGTTTTTTTCCCCCACTTGTCTCTCAGGAGCTCCATTTGTTGGTGATTTTCTCTTGCATTTCACCGTGGAACAGCTTTTGAAAGCATGAGTTAACTTCTTTCAGGTGTATTTAAACAGCCTTAGAATTGTGCATATGAAAACAGTAAAACCATATATAGTTACTTATGTAATTTTCTTTTCCTTCATCTCTAAGTGCTGGCACGTAGATGAGCAGTGCTGACAGAGATGAGCATATTAAAATTCTTGCTCTGACCAGGATTCTTATGTGACATTTGACTGTTTTAGTGCCTCATTTCTCCTTTGTTCTTGCAGAGGTGAGGTCTATGATTTGCATTTTTTTATTGTTGTTTTATTAGGGATTTCATGGACTGCGGTTTTCTTTGATTGCATTTTATAGCACCACATATCACTTTAAAATGTAAACCATTATGAGAGTCTAAACTAAATGCTCATTTAATTTCCCAGGCTAAAATGAAGCAATATAAGACTAAGAACCATCCATTAAAGAACACATTTTCAGTGTTTCAGAGTGTAGTGTAAACATCACAATGTATTTTCATGTCCTGAAGTGCTACAGGTAAAATTTAATGGAGAAATTAGGTTGTACTTAAATCATTAAGCACATTTATGAAGACATTATCTTTTATCTACAGTGGATGCAAGTAGCTCGAACCAGATTTTTAAAAGTGAATTATTTTAAAAATGAATTATTTTTAAAATCATTCCATAGTTAGGAATAGTAAGTTTCAGACATACCTATACCCTTTTCCTTTCTGCCTTTTTGGAGTTTGTGCCTTTGGATGTTCAGAAACTGTTTAAAATTCTGACACAGCTGTATCAGGATTAGGTGATACATTTAATTGTTGTGTACTTGCTCCAGGTCAATGTTCTGAGAGCAGCAGTAAATCAAAATGCTCTGGTCAAGTTATTCTGTTTCTTTAATGATGTAAAAATTATGTTTGTTTGATTTTCAAAAAATTGTTACAGAAATCAATTGCCTTTCTGTGTTATAGTTTACATAACTTAAATTGGCATAGAATTTTTTTATGTATCTCATTCATAAAGTAGATAAGGCTTAGAAAATGTTCTTAGAAAAGTTCTTTTGGAATCAAAGATGCCTTTTTTTTTGTCCTAATCAGTTTTCTGTTCAGCCAAGCATATGTAGAACTTACAGATTTATTTCAGCCTAGTGAAACAGTTTAATTAGGCAAATGGTATCTTCATGTATGGTTATCAGTTGATATTTTCAACTTTTAATTTATTCCAAGCGTTTCATATGCAATCTTCTGGGATGCTGTGTGATGAAGCTTTGTAATTTTTGGAGACAATGATACTATACTGAGTTAAGAGGTATGAAGATACATGGTTTATAAATCCAGCCTTTCTTTTAGCCTCCTGTGTCAAAGGTGCAATGAAAGAACATAAACCTCTTGAGATGATGATGATGATGAAAGCAAGACATAAAAAATAATAAAATGCCACGAATTGCATTCCTAAATCTCTCCTACTGTCAAAGTCTAAGAGATTAGGTAGTAAAATACTGTTATTTACTCAATTTCCTTCTCAGGAAAAAGATCTATATCATATGTTTTGAGTTTGTTTTACACTGTTTTGAATCTTCTTTCATGTCCATTTTATCAAAGGTTATGACGAAAATGAAATGTTTGTGTTTTGTTTTTATTTCCCCTGGGATAGAAAAATATGTCTTTGTGTGTCCTGTGCATTTCCTCGGTAACATTAAATTATTTTCACAGCAAACCTTCTCTTTCAAGCGTAGAAAGGAACAGATGACTGCACACAACAAAAACCTTTCAGTAAGGGAATCCATTTGGAATTTTGAGGACCCAAAGCGTTTCTTGCCCAATGGACTTAGCTTTTATTGAGGACAGTCATAAATAACTTTAAAATATTCCAGTGTGATAGGATGGAGCTGCAGATTAGGTCATCGTGGAATTATAGCTCCCTTGCTTAATGATTTTACAAAATTGCCTGGCAATCCAACAAAGAGAAGGAGCACAACGTGGTGAATGCGGGCTAATTAAACCAATAATTGCTTCTTCTTGTGTTCCCAGATAATTTGCCCCTGATAATTTTAAATGAAGTTCTGAAGCTGACTTCTTGAATGAAATGCTGTGCTAGTTAGAGCTCCGCTAGCTCTCCGTGTGCGCGGAAATTGCCCTACTTCTCAAGGTCCCTGGCACTGCTCAGGCAAGGATTGCCACAGAAAACAGAGAGTACAGGAATAGCTGTCCTGTATGTCTGGGCCCTGAATCCCTGTGTTTTCCCTCTTTGCAGTATTGTGACTAGATCATCTGATTTCCCTGAGCAGTTCCGAAATTAGAGGCTGCAAATTAAGTCTTTGATGTTTTTCTAAGACTTAGGAAAAGATGCAAAACTTCTGTGTATCTCAGGAATGGTAGTGTAAATCTAGAGTAATCCCATCGAGACTTGGGAGGGCTTTTTTTAGTTGTATCTGTGTCAAATGCAAGTATGTGACTGTTGACTGGCAGCTATGTTTAGAACTTGGGAAATAGTTCACAAAGTCCCCAAGAATTTCAAGGTGATCTTCAAAGAGTTATAAGGAATAATTTTGAAAGTTTTAGTGTTAAACTTAGAGGAAGATTCTTTGTCAGTTAATCAGTAAAAGGACTTCTGCAGATGAGTTGTAAGTATGAGCTCTGCTATGATGTATATGTTCATTATGATATCTCACATCCATATTGTTAAGCAATATGTATTTTAGGCCACTTTTAGTTCTCCAGAACATCCTTTCTAACATGAGTTCCAATTTTACAGAACCATAGAACTGAAGGATCTACTTCTTTATTCAAAATTATTTGATGCTGAACAGTCTTGGGTAAATATGTTTCTTTTCTCCATTGGTGTTTAAGGATTTTTGCTAAAAAATTGAACTAATATGTTTATTTTTTTTTTTAAATTATCCTTTCATTATCTGTGTGGAAAGACATAAAAAACCAGACAAATTTTTAAAACAGTTGCTCAACTATTATCATCTGGACAGTCAAAGTTAGACAAAGTATCTTATTGTGAATTGATTATGTTTCAGTGTAAGAGGATTGTGAGATGTATTAGATTAAGCTGAGAAGTGCAATGCATGTTTTTTGGCTGTATGATTGCATTTTAAGCATCACCCAAAACTACTTCTTCAGGGAACTAAACCAACAAAATAAAAATATATTCATAATTATTTTCTAGCCCTGAGAACCTATTTAAAACCATGGCTTCTGGAATTATGAATAGAGAGAGAATTATCCATCATTACTGGCATCTACCATGTCACAGAATGCGCATATGATGTGTGCTCTGAAATCTGCTGTAATAACCTAAAAAAAAAGTCAGAGTCTGTTAGATCTCATGAGCTGAAATTTCCATTGGTATTCACAAAATAGCAGAAGTCAAATCTGGCATCAGATCATGCCAATAGCAACTTTTCCATTAATTCTAACAGTAAAATGTTCATGACTGAAATCCATAACTACACAGTTCACAAGCTCACTCCCAGAATTTTTTGCCTTGTAAATTGATAAGTGTACACTCAGGAATTGTGAAACAGCCTCTTTTTGTTGGCTTTTTAGACAGAGATAGGTTCAATATATCTTAGTTGGCAGCAACTGGGCAATGAAACGCAATATTGGTAGTGAGGGTTTTATTTTTGTTTGCTCTGTGTCTTGTTAAGCTTTACTGATATAAAACCATCTGTTTAAAAAGCTGTAAAAACCAGACTGCCAACACATAAAAGCTAAACACAACAAAATAGTCTTAATATGCACTGGCTGATAACTCAGTGCAGTGTTAGAATTGCTGAAGATGGAGGCATGGATGGAGGGGAAGACAATTAGTTTTATGTGGAGATAAATCTTGGTTTCCAAATAAAGGACGTCACTATGTTTGATGGTGATCGTTTTTTGTTTTTTTTTAGTGAATATTTATTTGCACTCTGATATAATAGTTTTAAATGAAATTTTCTGGAAATAGTTGAAATGCTACATACAGATATGGGGTTCAGCTTTGTACAGGATGCAAGCAAGAAACAAACTGATAATACAAGCATTGTAAGGAGGTACATATAAGAGCAGTAACCATACCAGGACAATGAAAATCCCAAAATTTTATAGGGTGAACCACCATTTGACTGACTAACACTACCTCAGAAACAAGCTGAAAAAATTTTTTGTCATCAATTTCTCATTAAAAGTATTTTTCAATGTATTTATGCCCAATAAAATTTGAAGTAATATTGGCAAAATTAATGAGGTACTCTGAAGTTATATGCATGAGTTTTTGTCAGTACTTTATTTAAATCTCATTGTAAATTGAAAAATTATTGGCCCTGGCTGTTAAATTTTTTCACATGACATGGATCTGTTTCAAAAAACGTTAAATACACAAGAAAGTGTTTTATAATTATTGTAATATCTTAATGCAAATCCATTTTAGTCATGCAGCAATTACATAAAGCTAATATAAAAAATAATTAAATTAGATCTCCTATGAATACACTAAATATAGTAAAGAAACTCTTTCCACGTGAGAAGATGGTTTACTAATCTATTGAATTGTTCATAGTGATCACCAAGATGCAAAATATTCCATAAGGAATAAAGTTTCAAAAATCTAGCAAAGTACAAATTTAGATTTATCTCTATTCACTTGGATTTCACCAACATATAATAAATAACTTTTTTGAGACTAGGGTAAAATATACTTTTGGATTTTTCCTAAAGTGATATATTAATATTAAGTGATATTTATATTAAATTTCTATAATATAAATTTAATATTTAAAATATTAATATAACATAATATAATACATCATATTTGTTGTAATATGATTATGATATAGTATTTATATATTTTAGTTATATAATACCTATATCATTTATATTAAGTGATATAAATGATATACTATTTTGCATAAGATATTATCTGTTAGGAAATATGATGTCTCTAATTAAAACACCAAGGATACTTGTGTACAAAGCTGTATGAAAAAATGTAGACATCCTTTATCAATAAAACCAATAATTGATCAATAATGATGGACTGTTAAAAAGGGCTTTATGTGATCTCCTCATTGCTGTTATTTAAAAGAGGGCAACATACCAACTAAGAGATGAAACAGGAAAAACAGTAAAATAAAAGAAGGGAAATCATGGTACAACTAATTGTCAGAAATTGCAGAAAAATAATATTCAAAATAGAGCTTATGAGGTGGGAAATTTCAATTTTGATAGAGGCTGGTGATTAAAAGATTATAAAATTAAGCAAAGATACCCAATAAAGGGCACATTTTCAATGCAGAAAGAATTTAACAAGCAAAAATAATGTATAAGTGGTGGTAGGAAATAAAAATATAGCTGAGAACAGCTTTGAGATATAATTATTAGAGAATTGTAACTACTGGTGGCAATACATCATGAACAACAGAGATTTTCAGATAAAAAGAGCTACATGAATGATTCAGTCTGTAAAATATGTTTTGTACTAAAAAGATCAATCTATTTCATTTTTTTTTTCTGAGAGAAAATGAAGTGACTTGGCAGCCTATAACTACCTTTCTCAGACTTCTGAGAGCAGCTTTCCTATAATTCAAATAGAAAAGACAGAATGAGACCTGGAGTCTGACTAAAATATAGTGACAAACGTTGAGGTAATTAAGCATTAAGCATTTGGATGTTTATTTATAGGTAACGGGATTTAGAGATTTGTGTGATTCTTGATGGGCACAGACCTTAATCTTGTTTCTAATTTTAACTTGAAACTGTATTGATTTTAATTACATTTGTTTAAAATATTTCATATGAGATTTAATACCATTAAAAAAAAAGGCTGAGTGAAGTTTTATTCGTTCCATGTTCTTAGTATCTCTTCTTTAAAAAATATACACTCAAAATCAGAGAATATACACACGCTTGCTTTCCAGCCAGGCTTTAATATTTACTCGTATTCATTTTTAATGGCTAAGTAGCAGATGGTAAGACTTAAAGCACCAGTCCCCTGGGGATTTAAAATAGGCAAAGATATGAGAAGAAATCAAAGGGAAAAGAGCAAAAACAGATGTTGTGAAGCTGCTGCTGATGGTGAGACATGGGAGGATAAGCAGATGCCTTCCAACTTCACCAATCAGTTCTGCAAAGGTGTTGGCCACTTGTGAGGGATGAGAAGGTGGCGTTTGTTTCTCTGAACGTGGATGAAATATTTCTCTAGGCTTTGAATGTAAATTGAAAGGAAAGTGGCTCACTGGCCCTTTTTCATTCCATCTTGAAACTACATTGGAAAGACACCCACCTATAGTCCCAAATATATTTTATATCTACAAACAAACCTTCTTGCGGGCTTCTTTGGAAATTGTTTCTTCTCAAAACTGCCAGTAATTCCTTGGATTTATAAGAGTATTTTTAACCAGACCATGACTAATAATTAGCACATAACAGATAGTTATGACAGTTTTAGAGTCCTAGATGAGGGTATTTGATAGGCAGCACAGATTAGCGTGTTGGCTCCTATGAATTCATACTTAGAATAAGAATGCATGGTTGGTTTTGGGCAGTTGCTTGTTTAAATCATGGTGGTGTTCAAGCCAAATATTGAATTTAATTGAAGAATTTATTATACTAAATTAAACCAAAACATCAATGGACTTCCCAGCAAAGGCACAATCCCAGTTTTGCAGCTCCAGGAAGGCAAATGACCTCTTCCACCTAACAGGAAGGTGACATCATCCCATAAGAGAGTGGTCAGTTTTTCATATTTCTGATGAAACTGATGGAAAACCACCTATCATTTAGGCTTTGCAATATTCACAGGTAAATTCCAGGAGTTCCTCCTGTGATTCCAGTCTTTTCTAAGAGTTGCCTTTCAAACTCATGCTCCATGTATATACATAGATGGCTGGCAGTTTTAGAAAGTCTTCCTTGAGAAATATTGTGTTAGCCAGGATGGTGATTAGTTTTGCAGTAGTCATCGTTATTTCAGTGAAAGTATTTTTCCTAAAGTCTTAAATTGTTCTTTGTTCTTGAAAATATTAAATTTTCATCTTTCCATTGCTTGTAATAAAATTGACTTTCCGTGTGGTCTTGTAGTTCACGTGATTTGAAGGTGAATATGTTTTAAAATAACTAAAAAACAGTAAATGCTTTTCAGCTGAGAACTTTGTACAGCTATTGGTAGAACGTTAGAAAGATCAGCAGGCTAAGGTGGATGTATTCCCCATTGCTTATAACCTGTTAATTTTTTTAATCCATAATGTATTCTGAATGAATTCTGATCAACCTACACTTTCCTTGCAGCATCCATTCATAACTATTTTTTCCTAGCAGCTGAAGAACTGCAACGTGTTCTATGCAGCTCGTAGATTGTCCGAACTGTCCTTAATAATGTATTTTTGCTAGGAAAGCTTTAGGTCAGAGCTGAACATGGCCCATTGAGCTACATCCTTTCTGGACTCTTTAAATGTCAAATTTAGGACACATTCTAAACCTATGTCAGTCAGTCATACACTATGCATACAGAACAAAACTGTAATAAATTTTTTATAACTTCTCTGAACTGCCATTGAACATAAATTCTGGCTTCTGGCCTTTCTTGCTCCATGTATCTGCAGTTAAAGCAACTTCTGCAGCAGTATTTGCATTTTTCAAATCCATCAGCTTCAAGGATGTAGTGTCACTTCACTTTGTGCTCAACAAAGAGACATTAAAGCTAAACAATAGACACTTTGAGGAGCATTATCACCCTGCTGTAATTAGTAATTTACAATTAGCTCTACCAATGTTACAAAACAAAAGGTACATCAGAGACACTCTTAGGCAGCTCCAGGATTTTTGAGGAGGTGAAATTATCTCTGCAATTTACCTACTGGATTATTGTGCAGGCTTCTTTGCCCTACATGACTAAAAAGGTTCTGGTGGTGGTAACCAAGTCTGTAAGAAATCCAAAGATTCAGCTTTTCTTCTAAGCTTTCAAATGTTAAGGTAACATCAAAAGTATTGTCTACTACAATGCATCTTAATATAAAGAAACACCAGCAAAAACCCAGCAAAACATGATCAACCAACCAAAACAACCCCAAAAACCACAAAGATAAACAAATATTCACCATGTACTGCGACAATAGATTGCCATAGTTCAATAAATGGAAACAGTTGTATCCTTTGGAGGTTGTTTTTTAGGGATATGTGTATGTTTCTATTAGGATGGGGCATTGAACATCTGAGCATAGATTCAGAAAAATCTAAAATGCAATTGTAGTATTTGTCCTCCAACAGTGCAAGAAAAACAGCAACACAGAGGTTGCCATTAGTCTGTCAATAGACCTTCTAGTTGATCTTTCTCTTCTTATTTCATTTTTCTAAATTGAGAATTTATGTAGCAAGGGTTTGCTTAGGTCTGGCGTATATTACCCTGGAGGTGTCTCTTTCATTTTATTGATGGAGAGACTCTTGCAGTAGCAAAAAATTTTCTATCAGTTGTTTCGTTAAGCCTGGAAACAATTACACAAATATATTCTTTCTGGATGGTTTCTGGAAAGCAGTTTTCCATTCTTATCCACTTTATTACAGTGTTAGCGAGCAAAATAACTCTGCTTTTGACATAGAAGTTGTCTAACACCACATACATTTTTTCCCTCTACAGGAAATTTTCAAAATCTCTCATGCCTCTTCCTTCAATATTATCAGTCTTTTTGATGTGCTTGTTGTCAACATCAAATTTTTCCTTGCTCATGATGCAATGGTTGCAGTCCAAGCACAGGAACTTATACATCATGTTACAAGAATTCTGTTCTGTTGGCTCACACAGGGCAGCACAGGAAAGGATTACCCAGAAGAGCTGTGATCTCTCCAACCTTCAAGATTTTGATGATTTGGATGGTCAAAATCAACCAAGGTTGATCTGCACTGCTATTGATCAGAGCACAGATTTATATTTCCAATCCCTGTTTCTGTATTCAACAAATTATATAAATTTAGCACGGTAATTTCTGTCAGGAATCTTCATAGAGTTGTGTCTTTTAGAAATGAAACCAGTTATTGATTATTAGAACATGAAACCTGTTTTAATTTTATATTAATGAGTCCAAAATTGAATACCATTTGTCTGTGAACCTTCTCTACTATAGAAACTGGTCTTCCAAGATTCTGCCAGCTAAACTTTTTTTGCCATTTCTATAAGAGTAAAATCTTGTGCCAAAACCATAAAAAAGCTAAGTAGAAAATAGGTCCTGAGTGGTTCTTTCATTATTTTCAGTTTTTAAAGCTTGTGCTGCTTATGTAGACAATTATTTTTTAAAACTTTGTGTGTCACATTTGGGGAAAATATTATTGAAAGTAATAAGATGTGATTACATTTTCCCTTCCCAAATTCCTCCAAGAAAAAGTTTCTGAATATTTATAATATTTTTGTATCCCCAACTCCCCCACTTCCCTTTTTTTTTTTTTTTTTTTTTCTGGTATCAGTATGAAAACTAATGTGCCATGATAAATTTTTTTTGAGAGCAAAGTGCTGATTCTGTTTTGACTTTATGGACATGAAAAGATGAGTGACTCAACATCTAATAATACACGTTCATGCTCAGCGAAATTTTACAATGTATATTTTTGAAAATCATTCAAATTATTTTCCACTTTTCTGATCAGTTTTTCTCCCCAAATGGCCAATTATAATTTCTTTTTTATTAATATTGAGCAGTATATGCATCCTTTAGAGCTCATCTTCTTCTGGTTTGGAGAAGCTGAGGCTGTAAATCTGACACTTGCTCACAGTTGCTGTGTCAACTCTGCTAAACTAATTTCATGAATAGATTTAATCAGTTGAACATGGTGCAAAAAGGGAAAATTCCTGTTGATTTATAGTTAGCAGGAAAACTGCTAACAATCCACACAGAAAATAAGAAAAAGAACCCAGATTAAAAAGGGGTAGCAATTTGGTGATATCTTGGCTGTAATTTTGTATATAAGCAGAAAGAAAACAAGAAAACACTAATTCTTTTCCCTCATGCTGTTGTGAAAGAACATCAGGACTATTTGGCTCAGGTTCTGTGATGAAGTTCAACATTTACTTCTAAAACAAAAAGGAAAGCTGGGAAAAGCCATGTAAAATGAATCCTAAACCAGGTTCACTCGTCATGCATGTTTTCCTATGTAGCCTTCTGGACAGTTAAGTAAAGTTCTGGCAACCTGAGTTGAGATTTCTGAGAATAGAATTATGAGGCAAAACTGAGCCTTTAATGGAGATCATACTTAATCTTCATTTTGTCTGAATAGGTTTTATTTTGACAGTCTCATTCAACCCAAAAGTGTGTTTTTCCCCATAGCTGAGGACAAGAATAGAAGAATACTTGGTTTCTCCCTCTTCTTAACTTCCTAGTTTAGATGTTGTGAACTTTTGTTGACTTTGGTTCACTCTTCTCTCCTTTTGTGGGCAAAAATAGAGCTGCCTTTGCTATAAGGTTAAGAACATTTCTCTAGAGGCCCCCAACATCACACTCCTTTCTTATTTCCTGCTTGATCCCTTCACAGGGGAGGGCTCCCCCTGAAAAATACCTTCTCTTTCCTAAAAATTGTGCTTTTGAAATGCCTCAATTTTAACCCAGTAATAATAATAATAATTGCATTTTCATGCTTTTTAGGATGGTGAATACTGACAATCGCTCATGAATTGCATGTTGCACATATTATTAAAATCTTTATTGCAGAAACTTCTCTAGGATAATCTTCACACCTTACACTGAGCTACATAACTATTTCTCATCTCTAAAACTGATAGGGCTTTTCATATATCTAATCTATGATTCTATAAATATTCTGTAGTGATTTTGTTCCCCATTTATATATATTTCAATCAGTTTAAGTGGGACACTGGGGCATGGTATTGATGCTGTGGGTCTGATCAGGACCACTGGTAGGATGTGTGTGCATCTTTTCAGTTTCTGCTATGAGTATTCGAGTTTATTATATCAATTTTTAGTGACCCACCAATCTCTGAATTTGCTAATACCTAATACAAGAGCAAAGAGAAACCTCTTTACAGGAGTCAGAACAACCCAATGACAGACACTGAAATGCTGCCTACACTTCAAGAAATGACCAATTGGTTTAGTCCTGCCATTCCTTTTCTATGAATTTCAACGCAGCAACGAAAGCTGGAATGGTTTCTTTAAGATTTACTTTATGCAGTAAGTTAATAACTGTAAAGAAAATGTTATGATTGGCACATGCTTGCTCTTTGCAAACTTTATTATTTTGTATTTTTATTGCTCCTTGTACTCTTTAAAAGTCCTAAACTTCTATACCATCTATTTTCCTTTGGTATTCAATTCTACATAGTTAAATCAGTAGTATTGTGTAAACATAATACAGAGTCTTCCATCAATTTTTAAAATCTATTGATCTCCTAAAGATTTAGTTTTAGTCTCTCCTAGTTAGGAAACAAAAAAAAAAAAATATATAAACTGAATTTATTGGCAAATAGATGATTTTTATATAAGGTGGACAAACAGAAATCTGATCATTTGTGTAATTATGGAACTAATTCTTATGTAATAACTTGCTTCTGTTTTATTAAAGAAATTGGTTTAAAATTACTCACTAAATCATTCATCATTCAGTCCCAGTTTTTAAGAAAATGCAATGCATTATTTTTCCAGTCCTAACTTTGAATGGTCATATTATTGTAAATTGCAAAGGAAAATTTCATATATGCCACCAAGTATGAAGACCATGCTTGCTTTTGTTAAAAAAAATAATAAGTTGTTGTAGGTTTTATAGGCAAGGACTCTGTTTATGAGATTTATAGTTTGTACAGGAAAAAAAGGACATTTAATGATTTATA
The DNA here is from genome assembly GCF_901933205.1 of Camarhynchus parvulus. NCBI lineage: Eukaryota > Metazoa > Chordata > Aves > Passeriformes > Thraupidae > Camarhynchus > Camarhynchus parvulus. Next base: position 69,013,904 of record NC_044574.1, on the reverse strand, counting down.
TTATCCATGGTGGTTGCCTATACAAAGCTTAAATAAATATCTCTGCCCTTTTGTTTAGTCTGTAAAAGTCCAAGCTAAGACTTAGTCTATTTAGTTGCTAAATAGATAACTGCCATGCCAGTCACAAGTTCTGGGAAAAAAAATATTACACAAGATTGTTAGATTCCTTTTTTTCCCTTCCTGAGTTCCTCTCATTCCATAGTAACATTAGGGGAAATAAGAAATTCCAATTTCTGGGCTTTTTCGGTGTTTACTTTTCTTCTGCCCTGGCGTATAAGTGGAAAACTTTAGAGGGAGGAAAATTAAAAAAAAAAAAAAAAAAAAGAAGGAAAAGGTCTAACCTGTCATAATTCAGTAGACTGATGGCAAATCTTCTGAAGGAAGCTTGGAAATGAGTTATGGTGCTGTATGGATATGGTATTAAAAAAGCAAAGATTGTCCAAGGTTCTAAAAAGCTCTTTATTATGCCAGAAACAAACACAAGAAAGACTGTGGCTGGAGAATGATACAAAAAAAAAAAAAAAAACAAAACAAAGGAAGAGGGAAACTCAGGAGCAGTCTGCCATCTCATAGGACTCTCTTTGCACCTTAAATGAAGGAATGTGACCCACTGATCAGAGATGGACTTTGTAGATTAAGTGGGAAAACTGCCTGAAAACAGGGAAGGAGTTTTTTATGGCATCTAAGAGTTCCCAACACAGAGATGGAAAAATTAAATAGTATTTTGTGAATGTTAATAAAAAAAAAAAAGAGGGAAATATCACCTCGCCTCTCGTTTTTATTCAAAAGTACATATAATTCTGCAAAAAAACATTTGAATAAAATATGAGCTATTTATGCCAGTACCTATGGGCAAGAATTTAAAGGATGTCAGATCCATCATCCTTTCAGACCTTAAAACAGGCATATAATGTTGACTGATTGGGAAATCCAAAGGAGAACAAAACCTATCAGGGCTCCAGTTAACATGACTTAACATGAAATCGATTAATTCAGGGTTATTTTCTATAAAGAAAATGTTGGAAAGAGGGGTAGTAGAGGAGGATGGAGTACTCTAAGAAGTAGATGATAGAGTAATTGTTCACAGCAGGGGAGTGGTGCCATCCTGGTATCAACCATGAATCATGGAAAAACTTTCAGGTGAAAAAAAAAAAAATAAAATAAAATAAAACCCAAAAACCAAACTCGCAAGGTAACTTAAAAGGAAAAGCAGGAAAAAACCTGTCCAATGGTGTGGGCAGTAAAACTTAGAGAGCTTGGTGGAACCTTGACGTTAAGGCAGCTGCTGTTATAAAAGACACAGACATAGGAGATTCTCCCTTTGGACAGAAGATGCAATGTATACTGGAGTCCTCTTTCCAATCTAATTGATCCTGTATGATTCAGTGAGAAAAATACTGCTGAATTATTCCAAAGTAATAATGTTAAAAATATTGGTTTTCTGGAAATCCTTTTTTTTTGTCTGACCTTTCTACTCATAACCACATAATGCCAATAACACCCTTATCTTCTAAAGAGAAAAAGACTGAGAAGGTAAAAGGTGAAGCTGTGGTTTTAAGGGGGAAGAAATTCAGCTAGTAATCCTTTTAATTAAATTTCTTTCTTACTTCATCCTTTACAATGACAATAAAACAATTTTTTATTCAGTTATACCAAGTAGAGTTTTCCAAATTTAATGATCCTATTAACTCTCAGATGAAATCCACAATGTATTCCTCTTTATTAGTTTGCCAAAGTAAATGGAAATAGTACTTTAAAATTTAATGCAGGGTATGTTTAATGATCTACACCATTCTTATATACTGGTTAATCCTGAAATAGTAGCATGTATAACATATAAAATATTCAGAAGGTAAGCCAGTAGCATTAACAACAACAACAAAAATTCAATAAATCAGAATCTTTGATTTAATAACTAGCAGTTTTGTGTAATTACAGTTGGGTTGGGTTCACTGGGCTGGGAATGCAATTATGTGTCTTGGTGCAGCATTAGTAGGCCAGAATAAAAGGCCTCTTCTTTTTGTATCATTTCCTTTAATAAAAAAATATTCTTAATCACTTAAGTTTTCCTTAAATAATAAATATTCTTAATTTCTTAAATAATGAGAAAATATTTGACCATTTTCTGTTGTAGTTGGCTTATCCTGGAAAAGAACCTTCATTTACTTGTGGATGTTGTGACTGAAAGAAGAATCAAAAAAGCCATGGACACATTATTATCTTCACAGGGATTCCTGAACATGGTCTGGATTGTTTGATGGATTTAGTAATATTTGTCATCTTTTACATACTGCTGAGCACTTTGTCAGTTATTCTTTATATAGCATTTCCACTGAATCATAGAAGAACATAAATGAAAAATAATTGTCTCTGCACACTCAGCAGATGAAGCTCTAGAGAGAATCCAAGATTCACGTGTTGAGCACTTGGAACATCAAACAGAATGGGCTTTGCTGGAGAGCAAGTAAGTAAGTCAATAATGGCTTTTTTTTAATATATTTAGAATTTTTTTTAACCTAGAAATTCAATATAATTTAGGCTAGGGTTCTAGCTTTATTACCATTAAAATTATCTTCAACATTTACATACATACCTTCATCATTTTTATATGGCTTGAGATAGACTTAAAAAAATTATACCATCAATAAATACTAGCAGTAACTACCAATCTAAAATTGGTAGTTTCTGATTCTAGAAATGGACAAAATAGACAACTCCTAGCATTAACATCAGTGCTCTGCTAATGCATCATTTCCCTGGTATCTTCTCCACATCTCCATTTGGGGAAAAATATGGTCATTGGTCCAGCAAGGTGTTTCAACCCAAAATATTTCTTGTTTTACAGTATGATCTTCTCATAAAATCCATTTAAGCTTATTAACCATGAAAAGAAAGTCATCATAACGCTTATACATATGGAGAGTTGCTGATGACTTGGCACAACCAAGGATTACTAAGCTTGATTATTGATGATAATCATAGGCCAATGTTTTTATTGTACTGTCAGTGGGAGGTGATAAGTGCATATTTAAAATACATGTAAATTAAGCTTGCTCTAACTAAAGTTTACATACTTTAAACAAAATCAGATTAAAGTAACTGTAAAAACAGAAAGTTGATATGTCTTAGCTTCGCTTGAAACACCTACAGTTGCCTTAAAATGGCTGTGGGTTCTTTGTTAGGGAGGGAGAATTTATTTAATGCACAGTATTTTAATGATACTTCAGTATTACTAAACTGTAAAGGGATGGCTGTGAAGGAAAAAGACAAATTACCTTCTTTGAGTTTGTATGTTAAAAGCCAATTTAAGAAAGTGTCAAGAAATTGATGTATTGTCTTCTGTGCTGCAAATTTTGCAATTATTTAAGTGAAAATGAATTTTTTTGGCATCTTTACATTTGGGATGGGGTAGCTGTTTTGATTTCCAGCCAAATGTGTTGAGTTATAATTATGCTCTGTCTCAGTATAGAAAATGTGCTTTGAATATCCTGTATTTACTGTGACATCCAAGTAAGAAAAGGAACTGTGTCATATTTCTCTTTGAAGGAACTTCATGGCAAATATGACAGTTCTCCCACAAATGAAAAGACAGTCTGCTAGCTGCAACTGTGTATGGCAAATTGATGGGAAAGTGACTGACATATATTGGTAATGCATATTTCCACACATAAATCTCTTTCTATGTCATGGCAATGTGATCTAAAATATATAGTATTTTGGCTGCTTCCTCATGGCAGCAGTATCTAGCACCTATAAGTCTGTAAATCCTAAAGAGCAATGTTAAAATTGGGAGTGGATAATGTAGAGGAGGGGAAACAAGTCAGATAGAATCATATGAATCAGAAGAATTGGTAGGAAATATATACATATATACATATATACATATATACATATATACATATATAAAAATTATTATGATTTTTTTTTTGTTGTGGACCATGCATTTTTTTTATATTTAGAATTTTTTTTAACCTAGAAATTCAATATAATTTGGGCTAGGGTTCTAGCTTTATTACCATTAAAATTACCTCCAACATTTACATACATACCTTCATCATTTTTAAATGGCTTGAGATACACTTAAAAAAATAATGCTGCCAATAAATACTAGCAGTAACTACCAATCTAAAATTGGTAGTTTCTGATTTTAGAAGTGAACAAAATAGACAACTCCTAGCATTAACATCAATGCTTTGCTGATGCATCATTTCCCTCGTATCTTCTCCACATCTCCATTTGGGGAAAAATACGGCCATTGGTCCAGCAAGGTGTTTCAACCCAAAATATTACTTGTTTTACCGTATGATCTTCTCATAAAATCCATTTAAGCTTATTAACCAAGAAAAGAAAGACTCCAGCATTCCAATTTAAGTAGACATTTTGCCTTTCTAAGCTATTTTAATTTTGCACATATTCCATCCTACTCACAGAATCACTGCATCTTGTCAGAAGGCTCTGGTCTATCAGTATGCAGCAGGACAAAAAGGAAAGATGAATACAGCTCAGAAATATTTGATTAAATTATCTTCAGTAGAAAATACTGTCTGGTTGAGTTCCCACAGGAAAACTTTTTTTCAATTAGTTTTGATTAAATTCCGTGATGAGGGTTTTTCAAGTTAGGATGGAATCGTTTGTGGAAACCAAAAAAAAGAAATTTAATTCAGTAGAAATCAAAGCCTTTGGGTTAAATACCTGTCTAAGCTTCCAGAAATCCAATTTCATGTATCTGAAGTAAACTGGCAAAAAAAAAAAAAATCTAACAGGATGAACAGGTGCATTAATATCTGAGCTGTTGTTTATCCTGATGTCTCAAGGCTTTAGTGCAGAAAAAAAATGTAGTCAACCTTTTTGCATTGATGAAGAGGCAAAACACAGAATATAATATTGTTTCAAAAAAGATTTAGAAATACTTTATATATGAGAAATTGTAGCTGTTATCACAAGCACTTGTTCACCACTAAAGGTTTTGTTTGTGCCTGGTAAATTGTATTTTATATGTGGTAAAAAAGAAAAATCTATTTGCAGATTAAAGAGAACACAGAATCAATCTTTCTATAAGCTGTTGTTTTTAATATTACTTCACAATTGTAATTTATATTGTCTCCATACTGTTTTAAGATACGTTTTTCACAAATGTAAAATGATGATGATAATAAAATGATACAGTGACCTAGTTATGCTGAACTCATTACAGCAAATCTAATAAACAATTTTTATAAACAATGCTATGCATATTTTGCATATTTATGCATAATTTGTCTACAGAGTTTGATCAGAATGATAAAAATGCAGTGACAGAAAGATGCATGGTAATGCATGAGAAAAAAAAATACTCAAAATGTAAGATCATTAAATTGGCACAAGGTTATTGTTTTAGGAGGTCAACCATACCAATTCAGTTTACTTTTTTTATTTGGGAGGACACTTTATTTGCAGAAATGTTTTCAAATTCAGAAATTAAAGATTTTTTCCCATTTGTTTTGTTTAGTTTCTACAACAGAATTTTGGATTTATGGTCCTTTGATTTGAAGGGAATTCAGTTTATTTTTTAAATGTAAAAGAAAGTAAATCCCTAAAGTAGGACTTTCCATACTTAATGTTGGTTTTGTGTGTGTTATTTATACTTCAGCTGTGCACATATTATCCCAGTTATTGGCCTAAAACAAAACAGAGTTCTTTGCCTTCTTCCTAAAAATATGCACCTTAGTGATGCGTTTGTACAAATTGTTAGGCCTTTTGAAGTCATTGGAACGTTTCACCTGCATAAAGATGTGTTTGGTTCCACAGTTAAGGCCTTAGGCTTTAAACATTTACATCATCCAATCTGTATTCATGCAAAAAAAAAAATTATATTTACAAAAAATCAGTTCTGAAAGCAAAAATTCAGCTGGGGAATAAATTTTATGATAAGCCCAGTAAAAGCTGAAGGTAAGTTGCTGGGAGGTCAGCTGAAGCAGGTTTATCTGGCAGTGAGAAACAGACTTCCTGCTTTGGGCAGCATTACCTGTATTGCAAAACCTCTTGGAGGATTCATGAGGACTTCATGCTTCATATTTTCATTAATGTATCAACAATGTCTAAAGATCTCTATTGCCTTAACACCATTAAAGTAGAGAGAGAAAAATGAAATGATTGGATAGTTTTTCTGTGCATTGATTTCTTCCCCCTACATCGATGCATATTCCTGTGAAAACATTTAAAGTTTTTTCCCATGGTTAACCTTGTAGAAAAGTATAAGAAACCCATAACATCCATTTCGACTAAAAAAGACCGTTTGACCTCAAAACCTGTCCACAAATTCTGATTTGTGTGTTCAGCAGAGAACACAGCAAAGGCCTGGGGAAATGAAAGGTTAATCCCTCATCTGAGGTGCGCAAGTGTTTCCTCATGCCTGCAGGTGGGAGATGAATATGCTAATAGGGCAAGCCTGACTCTGCCGTGATTTGCAGGTGAAAATGTAACTTGTGATAATTAAAGGCTAATTACTTTCAGCTAGCAAGTGGGAACCAGGTGCTGTAAAGCAAAAGAGGAAGGTTTTATTTTGTGCTGTTAAGACTTATGGAGGGGGAAAATAATAAGGGACTACGATTGTATTTTTTTTCTCTTGCCTTGAATATTTTTTTGTTTTAGTAAAATAGAGGGCAGAAATGAAATGGTTAGGTGTAACATCCAGTTTTCATAGGTTTTGTGGAGGTTATTTTTATTATTGTTTTCCTTAAAAGATGGCCAGAGTTAGGCAGGGATTCTGGAAATGATTTTGCTGTTTAGATGTTAGCAGTATTACCAGCACAATCTTGTTTTAAAGCCTGTTTTAAAAACAGCTCCTTTTGAGATGCTCACTAAAAAAAAAAAAATCTCTTTTCAAAGTTTCTCTCAAGTATTGCTTTCAAAGGCACCCCCAAGAGTGAGCACTCAGGCAGATTAGAGTCTTAGAGCTTCCCACAAATTCCCATCTTGTCTTTATGGTAGGATGTGTTAAATTTCCTAGTTCGTCTTCCCTTTGAAGGCCCGTGGATCCAAGGAAGTTCAGGCATTTACACCCACGTTCCTTCCCTAATTTTCAAGACAGCCTGGTTGCCATCATGAGGAGCCCCATGGAGATATTTCTATGTTAGATGAGGTGCCATATCACTTATCTGGGAAGTAAACAACTCAGCATCACAAGGAGTAAATCTAATTATTTTGGTGACTGCTTGGCATATCTACTCTTTTACCATTGTAAATTTTACAGTAGCTTTACAATTTAAAAAATAATCAATTTTCTGTTTAGACAGTTATATGTAATTATTTACTGGTTCAGTCTGCACATCATGATAAATAATCACTTTGAATAGGGGGTGATGAAGATATAAACTCATTTCTTTAATGAACTTGGGTTTTTTTGTGGCAAACTGGGCTTGCAGTCACTCAGACAACCACAGGTGGAATCCACAATAAGCACGTAGGCTTTCCCTTCACTCAATAGATCTGTACTTAGGCTCTAGGTTATTTATAGTACCTACATGGCTTCTTGGGTAGGTTTTAGAGGTAAAAAAATAAAACCTTAAAGTACTGACCAGGTAAGTAGCTGATTTATTTTTAAGACATGCACTTTTTATTTGTGGCTTTCTTTGGCTTTGTTATCCTTTTTACCTGGTTTGTAGACATGTTCTTCTTATGCCAAATCTAACACAGACAGAGGAAAGACCAGTGGTACTAGTATTTAATTTTTAAGCAATATTTCAGATATTAATATATTCTTGTGGGCTAGGAAGTGTGAGAATTTCCCCAGGTTAGAAAAACCAGCTTTGAACTGAAATAAGCAGAGAGACGTCTTGATCTCCTTTTCCATGTTAGCATATTAAAATCTATCAGCAGCTGATCTGTATTTAAAAAACAGTCATCCTCAAATAAGTAATTTCATGTAACTCTTCAGGTTAATATTTCTTTTGGAAGACTTTAGTGTGTTTGACTGAGTGGAACTGCAGACTGTCCAGTTACCAGCTGGAGGTCTGGGGGGGGCTCCTTCAGAGGTCAATTCAATTTCCAGCAAGTTTGTTGTTTTGTTATAATGGGGAGACCTTTAGGGGCAATTGTCTAGGACAAACTTGGTCAGCAAAAGCCTGTGTGGGCAGGCTGGTAGGCCAGCTAGTCTTCTTGGTTTTGCTTTTAAGATGTCAAGAGAATTGATGTGTCCTTTTGAACCTTTTTTTTCTACTGCGTCAGCATCTCCTGCACAAAAAATGTTTCACTAGTGCATTTTATATATATATATATCCAAACTAGTTGTAATTCTGATTTTCTTTAGGAAGTGATTGTATGTTCTTATAGCTGTACTTTGAGATGAAGGGAATCATAATGAGCCTTTCATTTTTACAGATGAACATGTAAATCGAGTGGTAGAATCCAATATTGTATAATTACATCGATCACTAATTCTGATGTGGTTTTGTTCCTGTAAATCTCTCTTGAAGTATTTTGCAGAAAGTAGGATAAAAAAAAAGGTATTGGTTAAAAGAAGGACCATAGGCAGTAACAAGGATAGTTTATATGTATTTATTATTAAAGCATTGAAATAGTGAGGTCAAACGGGCTCACAGGCTGCAAGGAGGACATATTGTCCTTCATATTGTAAATACCTGACACTGTGTCTTGGCTTGAAAAGACCAGTGTCTGCTAAGGAAGGCAGAAGCCTTCTTGGAAATGGAAAATGTAAACCCCCTCCCTCCAAATCACTATCATTTTGAAATTAAAGGGGGCTCTTAGGCAAAGATATGGGAGTAGGAAAAACAGTTCCTTACTAGGAAAATTAAAAATACAAATGCAATAGCACAAAAAAAAAAAAAAAAAAAAAGAAAATAAACCAGTGACAGAGTCAGAATATGACCTAAAAGGATGTTCGTAGCAGTCCTATTCAATGGTTGCTGCAGTGCTCCTGCAGTGACAGGTGTGGTCCTGTTGGAGCAGGGATCCTGGAGAAGGGTGGAGTTTTCCTCTGAAAGTCCAGTGGTGGTGTAGATGGGCCTGGTCTTCCTCTGGGAATACAGTGGAGAAGAAAGCTGCTCCTCTGGGAATCCAGGGGGAAAAGGCTGATTCTGATGTTCCAAATCTCAGATTATACCCAGGTAGGAATGCTTGGCTCCTCCCCTGGGTAGAGCATCTCCCAATGGATGATGGAATTTTATCAGCCATGCAGTGACACTCAATGGCCCATAACAGAAGATATTTCCCAGAGGGAGGATTGGTTGTGGAAGAGACAAAGAAAACTACCCAACTGACTGAAGATAACTACCCCACCTCTAGCAGATGGTGATAGAATGCACACCCCTGGCCACATCTTGCATTTGCAGCCTAAGACACACTATAAAGTGCAATTGCTGTAATTAGGACATGAAGAAAGGCATTTTGTGAAAAATTAGCCCCATTCTTCAGCAGCTCAGGAACTGACATGTAAGTTCCATCTTGTTGTAAGGATATGTTTTATTACTTTGTTCCATCACCCTCTTTTTGGACCCGTTATATCTGAAAACACCCTCGAGAAGGAAAAGAATAGGTGTTTGTTTCTTACTACATTCTGTTTAGTAAATAATGAGTCGAATAGCTATTCATCCACAATTCCTCTAAGCTGTTTTATATAACAAGACATGGCTTGTTACTGGATTCCCCAAAGCAAGAACTCTCCCACAATCCCTGGATTTGTGCTTGGTGCCTTTGCATCCACTGGACTAGGATGGACAAGGCTGTCTACAAATTATTTTAGATTTGTTTACTTTCTTTAGAGCCTTTAAAGATGTGTGACTTTTCATCCTGTTGTTTTGCTCTATCATAGTCTTACTGGGATTTCTGTTTCAGGACGATACCTTCTTGGCTTAGATAATCTTTGGCATTTAATTATATTTCAGCTCTTTTTATTCTACAGTATCTCCCTCCTTCCCACCTCTCATTTCCTTGGGGATTACTCATCTTTGATATGTGCATGAAGAACAGGTAATGAGGAAAACTGAAAGAGTTGGAAATAATTTTAAGAAATATTTTTTCGTTCTGTAGTTTAGTAAACAAAATTCAAATATATTAGCGTAGCATAGTGTAGTGTTATGAAAATGTATTAATAGCAATATGGAAACAAATAAATAAATAGCTGTTTTCATTTTGTCAGCTAATATTGAGAAAATCTTATGGACAGAAAGCTTTCCTCTTCCTCTGATGTCTATGGATGTCCTTGAATTTCACTGATACTGAAAAACTAGTTTATCACACCTCAGTAAGTTCCTTATGTCCTTGTTTTCCAACAGTGATAACTTAATTTTCTCAGTGAAGTGATGGAAAATGCAACATTTCACAAAACAAATCGTAGCAGAGAAATATAAAGCAATAGAGAGGATCTTTTTTTTGCCTTCTTTACAAAAATTTTTTTTTTTTAATTATTGCTATAAAAAAACAAAAAAACCACTCAAATTTGAAGAGGGTTCTTTTTGCTAGCTGGTGTGGGCTGGGCATTTACCATCTCTTGCCCAGAACTTTTGTGAGGAAATGATGTCGGTGCATGCAGAAGAAAGACAGACAGAGACCTTGCTCATGAGGAAGGAGGGAAGGGCAGGAGGAAGGGGAAAAAGCCCTCAGCATTTTTCAGTGGCGGATCTTTTTTAGAGCTGGCTGCCACTGGCTCTGCTCAACACGGGGGGGGGTCTACAAATTATTATTTTTTGTTGTGGACCATGACATTTTTTTTAATATTTAGAACTCTTTTTTAACCTAGAAATTCAATATAATTTGGGCTAGGGTTCTAGCTTTATTACCATTAAAATTAGCTTCAACATTTAGATACATACCTTCATCATTTTTATTTGTCTTGAGGTAGACTTAAAAAAATCATACCACCAATAAATACTAGCAGTAACTACCAATCTAAAATTGGTAGTTTCTGATTCTAGAAATGGACAAAATAGACAACTCCTAGCATTAACATCAGTGCTTTGCTAATGCATCATTTCCCTTGTATCTTCTCCACATCTCTATTTGGGGAAAAATATGGTCATTGGTCCAGCAAGGTGTTTCAACCCAAAATATTTCAACATTTCACCCCTACAGTCGTACCCCCTTCAACAAAACCTTGTCAGGTTAATCAGATACTATAGATAGTAAGCATGAGAAAAAAAAAAAAAAACAAAAAAAACAAAGCAAAAACCAAACCCAAACAGCTTCTTTGAAAGATTCATTTTTTGTGTTTATGAGGTGTATCAAATAGATGCCAACTTGACAGGGACAAGCTTTGCACCATGCAGTGGTATTTTATGGCTGACTTGGCTGGTGTGCTGCAATGGCATACTCATTTACATGGCTGATCAGGTACCTTGAGGAAAAGCTGTCTAGTCCATGCAGTATCAAGCAGATCAGGGTGACTTTATCAATAAGAACACAGAATAAAGACAGAGAAAAAGTCACATGCTTGTGTATCCATACAGGGAATGGAAAACTTAGTGTATGTAAAAGACTATTTGGATAATGGGGGACTGCTTCAGGTTGTCTCACAATGCTCCTTCATTAAGAAAGTTTTCTCAGAATAACAAAATCTGCATCGAGAAAATTATTTGATTTAGAACACAGAAGCAAAAAAAAAAAAAAAAAAATTAGTCTGAATTTGTGTTGCTTTTAATCTGGAAAACCTTAGCCACAAGCAAAGGAATTTTTCTGTACGTCCATGAGTATGAAACAGGGGCGAGTGGTTTTTAATAAAGGTTTCAGTAATGCTGTTATCTGTTTGTTTTTCAATAATGTAATGCAATGATTTCTGAGTTGTCTTCTATTTGTCCGTGACCGCCTGTCTGTGGGGGAACATTTTCCTCCTTCCATGACCAGGCAGCAGCATAAATTAGAGACTCAGCCCTAAGCAGAGCTCAACCGCTGCACTATAAACCCACAAAGCTGTGCACAAGCTGATGGTGAGAGGAAGAACATAATGTTCCTTGAGCAAGGCAAGATTTAAGAATGTCAAGTCTCTGAGGTCCCAGGAGCTCCTTAGGTAAGCAGGGCACTTAAATATCTCCCTAACTCTCTCTGCAGCCTCTTTGCCCTCTGGGCAGTACCTGAAGGTGTGTGAGCAAACTTGTGCTGCAGATGTGGCCCAGCCACAGAATCTGCTGCCCTTGGGCACATTTTCTTCAATGTTTTAGCCAGAAATACAAAGAAGCAGTGGAAGTTTTTATCTTGGAGTCAGTGGGTACTGTGCACTTTACAAACTTCTCAGTTCATAACAAATGAAAAGCTTTGTTTCGGTTTGGCTTTATCTAGATGTGGCAATTTCTGATTAGGATTTAAAGAGAAGACTTAAAATTACTTAATTGTGTTTTGTGTACCTCTTATTTAACTCTGCAAACAAAATAAATCAGAATGGGATTAATTCATTTTAATTTGTTGTTGTTACTAATTATGTAATTAAGACCTCAAATACAGAAACAGCTTTATTTAAGTAGAAAAAGCCTCCATGTTTTAAAATAGGTATGTAAGAGAAATAGAATTTATTTTCAGGGTCAATTTTAATAAATCATATTAAGTATATTCCTGGGTCCTCCTTTCTCTGAAGTTCATATCACTAAAGAGTTCTGCTTGGTGTAGTTGAAGCATTCCTTCATTCTAGCTCTGCTGTCTTTCAGGGTTTGTACAAACTCTGGTTTTACTGTAAGAGAAAATTAATAACCAAGTGTGTTTTCACCAGTTTCACTTGGCAAATGAACTTTTTCTCACTCTGTGTAAGCACCAGTTGCATTTTGATGCCAAGAGTAGTTAAGATAGGACAGCCTGCTCTCTGAGTGCGCCTTTGTGGTTTCAATGGCCGCAACATCTCTCATTTTCCCATGGGATGAGGCAAAATATCCCTCCTGCCTTACTTTCAGAGAACAGTTATTCTCCAGTTGGTGTGTTTGGGAAAAAGAAAAAGCAGCAAACCTGTTGTGTGTGTTCACAAGGCTCAGGGTTGCCCAGTGAATGCTGACATCGATCTCTTTTGTGTTTACCCTCTCTGCTGCTTTAGACACTGACACTCACAGGCTCCCCACCGGCTGTGTGGTCTTTGTTGCAGAGAGGTCAGAACTCACCAGAAGTGGCAGATGATGCCTTTTCCACATTCCTGCAGGTTATCCCTGTTCCCCGAGGTCTCCATCCCTTGTGTATGTTGCCAAAGGGGTTTACGTGGATATTCCGCTGTCAATAACCGGTTTCACCTCTAAAGGGGAAAAGTGCTGCTTCAAGGGAAAAAATGCTACTTAAAAAAAAAACAAATTTAAAAAACACCTGAGAAACAAGTCTAATTGGAAAAAAAAAAATCCGAATCAAAAAACCAAAGACAACCAAACCTATCATGAACAAGCAGCCCTCCCAGTATGTTTGCAGAATTTAGGCAATAGAAAAGGGGGAGAGAAAAGTGGTTTCATTGGCGTAGCCACACACTTCTGAAATTTTTCCCATTTGAAGGTGCAGTCTGTAGCAAAAGAGTGAAAACATTTTTGATTTCTTTGAGCTATACCAGCTAACCCTCAAAAATCTGTGAGTGTTAGAAAGTGATGTCAACTTTTTTAATGCATACAATTTATTGCTAATTGATTCAAGTGAAATAACCTTTTACTTCCAAGACATGAGAAACCACTGTCATTTATTTCAGGAACTTCATGAGAGGAGGGGAAAATTTTTAATATCTGACATCAGAATTATGTTCTAATTATGAGTCTATTAATTCTGGCAGCTAGAGCCAATCCATGTTTACAACTGCAGATACAAAAAAGCGTATCCTTTTAATCTGATAGCTCTTTTTGTGACTGTAAATACCATCACTTACATCTTTAAAATTTTTAGAGCACTTCAGTACATTGTCATTGTTTACTGAGTGCTTCAAGTCACTAAGTAATTAACAGAAAGGGTATGATTTTGGTTTGGGTTTTGTCTGGGTTTTTTTTGGTTTGTTTTAAATAGAAGTATAATCATAGGTTCATCAGAAGTTGCTAACACCAGTAAATGGCTACAACACAAAAGCCTGACTGGGTTGCCTTTGGCTGCAGCTCCAAAGATTAGTGATTTCAGGATTGCTTTAGTGAAAAGTGAAAAGTGTACAGGGGCCAAAACCAGTGCATCATGCAGGTGGAAATCACTACTAAATCTTCCTGGGCTGCCTTTGCCTCAGTGACTTAATTCATTGCCAGTGGGCATCAGAGCTTACCCAGAAATGTAACTTGTATTTAGTGCTGATTATGTTTAATACAGCAGAACACATAATCTGTAAGCTTTTTTCCTAAGACTTTAGGACCGTCTGTTTCTTTAGAGAAACAGTGTAAAACATGAAGCAGAGATAAGATGCAGTTTAGCAGGGAATAGCAGACTGCAATTAATTTCTTTCCATGGCTTTAGTGTGAACCTGGGTACACTGAGCCAAATCATTATAAACCACCACTTAATTTGGGCTAATTGCAGTGTCTTGGCCATCAGCCCTCGTTCCCTAAATGGTTGTCATTCTTGAAATGCTGTTGCCAGTCCACTTCACTTAAACCCTTGGCTTTCAGTAGATGCTTTCTGCAGGATGGGTGATATCCCACCAGCTATGTTGCTTGTCCTGTGTTTAGTTTTGCAGGAGTTCTGTCTTTGCAACCTTCTGACAGAGCTCATAATAGTCTTCCTGAATATGGGTCTTCAATTATTTACAAAGTTTTACTAATTATACATTTTCATTGGGAAGAGAATGTGGAGTTAGAATTAGGATAATGTTTGCTTTGGTTTAAAAAAACCCAAACAAAAACCCACATCAAAACCCAAAATGTGCCAGTCTGACTCCCTCATCTCATAATCATTAAAATTGGTGGGAATTCATGATCTTCAATAAATACATTCAGGCTCTGAATGTAATTCTGTTTATGAATATTTTACCAGAATAATTTCTGCTTTTCTAGTAGAAAGACAAGCTCTTGAGCTTAAATAACATTTTGGAAAAAAAAAATCTAATATCTTTAATGTACAAATTCTCTGACAGTGTTTAAAAAGGTAGACCAATATTTTTCCTCTCTTGTCCATTGATTAGCAGAGCTTACCTTTCTGGAACAGGCTACTAATTTTCTAGTGCATGATGTGTTTTTTTCTGGACTGAACATGGACTTATATTAGCACCCTTGGAGAAGAGACAGTTGTGTTAGTGGATGCCTAATGCTGACAATCTCACAAACTGTTTTCTGTCAAGGTTTGGGATTTTCACATGCATCTTTTCATTTGTTTAAAATATTGGTTAGCTTCAGATGCAGAAAGTGTCCGGTGTGGCCTTTTGAAGACTCACAGAGCTCACAAAGGAGACAAACTACCCAAGGAATTGCATTATTTCTATTCATATTGCTTTCTCAGCTGACAGCAACTTCCACCAAGCTGCTTTTCATCCCGACGGAGATTGTGAACTAACAAAGTGGGCTTGAGCAGAAGCTCAGGCTCTCTAGAGCTGCTGCCCTGACCGCTGCCTGGTTTTCCTCCTGTCACACCACAGAAAACACCAGCAGTACTCAGCCACCTGCAAAAGGTTCAGAAAGGAGCCACATCAGGCCTTCCTCAAGATGGGATAAGTGCATCTGGCGATTAGCAATTATCAGGTGTCAGGCAGTCTTGGAACGACAAGCCCCAAGTGTGTCAACAGAGTCTGTGAGCAATTTTATCAGTGCTGGCTTAAGTGCTGCTGCACAGATTGAAGTCTGAGTGTTACAAACATCAGCTAAGGCCATTTAGTGACTGTGTGGTTGTGTCATCTGAGAGGCTTATTTATACTAGTGAAAGTTTTAAGACTGTTTTGAAGATATATCTTAAGTAGCCCATAAGATCCAGGAGAAATTCAGGAGGGAAAAAGGGTGTCTCAGGGAAATAAAGGGATGTATCACCTTTGGGAAAAGGGGCAGGCAACTCAGGAATTGTTTAAGAATATTGTTAGGTCATGCAGAAAGAAAATTAAAGAGGTGAAAGCTCAGCTAGAAGTTAATTTGTCCAATTCTGTAGTGGGTAATTTGTATTCTCTGTGAGCTCTGTGGGTCTCCAAAAGGCCACACCATTCTTCCCTGTATTTCAGCAGTGGTGAGGCCACACCTCGAGTGCTGTGTCCAGTTCTGGCCCCTCAGCTTGGGAAGGAATTTGAGACGCTGGAGCGCATCCAGAGAAGGGCAACGGGGCTGGTGAAGAGTCTGGAACACAAGTCCTGTGAGGAACAGCTGAGGGAGCTGTGGGTGTTTATCCTGGAGAAAAGGAGGCTCAGGAGAGTCCTCATCACTCTCCACAACTCCCTGAAAGGAGGCTGTGGCCAGGTGGGGGTCAGTCTCGTCTCACAGGCAACCACTGACAGGACAAGAGGACATGGACTCAAACTGCACCAAGGGAGGTTTAGACTGGACACAACAAGAAGTTCTCTACAGAAAGGGTGACTGGGCATCAGAATGGGCTGCCCAGGGAAGTGGTAAAGGCACCTGGATGGGTTTAAAAAAAAGACTGGATGTTGCACTCTGTATTTAAGGATATTGTTGGGTCGTGGGTCATGGGTTTGGGTGACAAGGGGGTGTTAGGTCACAGGTTGAGTCTGATAATCTCAAAGGTCTTTTCCAACCTAGCTGACCCTGTGGTTCTGCAATTGGGCTAACTGTGCATGTTAAGTTAGTATTATATTCATGGAAGCAATGGGTTTTTTTTCCCTCTTAATTCTAATAAAGTTATGAAGAAGCAGAGTTCTATGCACCAACCTCAGTGAGGATGCTTTTATTACATACAAACAGAGCTAATTACTGCAGTCTATATTGAAGCAATTATTATCAATGCTGTGTGAATGTTTAAGGAAACCTGATCTATGAATTGGTTATGCAACCTGGACTTCTAGATGTACGTGTGAGTACGTGGGAATCTTTTTTAATTTAAAGCTAATTAGGTTTTTTTGGATATGCTGTTTGTTTGGGAGGAATTAGGGTGGTGGTTAGGGTTTGTTTGCTTTAAAGTAAGACCAAACAACTCATTGGAGACAAGTTCTGATGTCTGAGGTTTGCTCTATTGCTTTCTGTTGCCACTGTGTTATTCTGGAATTCCAGTGTAACCATCAAGCCCCCAAATCTGACTGGCACCAGAAGCTCTGTCACAGCTGGAGTAAAGGGCAGGGCGTGGATAAGAATCTTGGGGATAAAATACTGGGACACAAAGTAGTTGCTCACCTGCAGAGGGAAGCCAGCTATTACATACAGTGATCAGAGCTGCAGCTGCTCTTGCAGTTTGTCAGCTTGAACTGGCAGAGAAAACTTCTAATTTTTGTTCTGGTGGGTTTGAGGAGTATCAGTCTGGCATTAGATATGAACTCATTTTATAATCTAAATAAATCGCAATACCAATCATAGCTTTGTATTCTATTATTTAGAAAACTTACTTTGCATGTTGTATTCTTCTATTGGCTCTAAAAATCAAGAAAAAATTTCAGTACAATAGCTCCAGAATATCTGTCTAAATATTCTAGTTTTCATCAGGTTAATTATTTCCTTCTCCTTCTTTAGATTCTTTCTCTTCCTTTGGTTCTTTCTTCCTTGAGACAGCTTTCATGCTGCTGATTCATCTGTGTGATTGCTGACTGACCTCACAAAGTGCTTTTTCTTTAGCTCACTAATTTTTGTCAGTTCCAGTAAGAATATCTGAATAGTTTATATATGAATTAACTCTGCTTCTTGGTGTCTAGGGACATTCATTACCGTTTTCAGTATCCATGAACAGTCATAAAAGCGTTTAACATTAATGCAAATTTAAATTCAGTTGACTAGGTAATAAATCACTCTGTTTCAGTTTCCTCTCATTTTATCTTTTAGATCTCTGCTGCATTCCTTATACAGCAGACATACATTTTATTTCCTGTTACCATTCCTGCTTGATTCAGCTGTAGCAAACCTCTTTGTTTTCATATCAATAACATTTGTTTTCATATTAATAACCTCTGATCTGGTGATCAAAACACTTGATCTGAGATACATCTTTATTGGTTTTGTCGTTGATATATGTGGGAGATCCCTTTAAATTTTTTTATATTTTTAAGGTTGCATTTTTAGCATCTTTAAAACAGATTGGTTTGCTCCTGTTTACTCCTAATCTTTTGCATTTGGGAACACTCCTTTGAAAAGAGATGTGCCAGATCTTGAGGGACACCAGCTAGAGGTAGGCCCTTTTTCCCAGGCAACTAGCCTGGGAGAGAACAAGGGAGTAGCCGTGCCAGGGGAGGTTCAGGCTGCACATCAGGAAGAAATTCTTCACTGAAATAGTGCTTCACCATTGGAATAGGCTGCATGGGGAGATGGTGGGGTCACCCCATCCCTGGGAGGATTCAAGAAAAAACTGTGTGGGGCAGTTCATGCGCTGTGTGGCACTTAGGTGACGTGGTGGTGTTTGGTAAAAGTTTGGACTTGATGATCGTGGAGGTCTTTTCCAAAATAATGATGTTATAATCCATCTAGGGAACCGTTTTGTTCACTGTACAGAAACAGGAGGAGGAAGACAAATTTCAGTTTGCTCCTTTCTGTCGCAGACATCTTTTCATTAAAAATCCTTTCCTTAGGATTTTTCCTCCTGAGAAGCTGAGAGGCCTCAGGAACAAAATGTAAACATTGATTATCTGCTGCTGTGGAATGCAACAGGTGGATCTGTGATTGGCTCATGTTGGATGTTTGTAATTAATGGCCAATCACAGTCAGCTGGCTCAGACAGAGGGAGACACAAGCTTTTGTTATCATTCATTCTTTTCTATTCTTAGCTAGCCTTCTGATGAAATCCTTTCTTCTATTCTTCCAGTATAGTTTTAATGTAATATATATCATAAAATAATAAATCAAGCCTTCTGAAACATGGAGTCAGATCCTCATCTCTTCCCTAAACCTAAGACCCCTGTGAACATGGTCACACCTTTCCATCTCCCATGGCTACTGAAGGTGGGAAGTGTTTATTCTGGATCAAGAAAGAACCTTTCCTTCCCTGAAGGCAACATGTTAGGAAAACCCAGGCCAATGCAGCGCTGATGATGGCAGTGAGCTCCCACGTGCACATCACACTCTGCATTTAGGAAAATATTTTGCTGGATAACTGCTGGGCCCTGCTCCACGTGATGCCCTTCATGCAGCGCTGTGGCTTTTCTTTCAAAGAGGCTTCCAGAAGGTTCTCTAAACTGGTCTGCTGTAACTGGGTCCAAGGTTTCCCTTTTCACTTTATACACATGATGAGCTCTTCACAGCAGGATCTCTTCTAAACATTTCTACAGCAGTGGCCACGCTTTAATCTGATTTATTTTTGATGGGCGCTATTTCAGTACACATGCTAATTAAGTGACTTTGAGCTTGTAATAAACCATGCCTGGATAGTGCTTATTTTCAGAAGAAATGCTGTTTACCCCATCCTCTTCTGGACCACAGGCTGCTGTGGAACACAGTGGAGATCCCTGACAAGGTCCTCTGCAGCTGGTCATTTGAGTCAAGGAAATAACATTTCTAGCAGCTTCCATGCAGAAGTGTTTCATTATGTTGTCAGGCATGAAAATTGTATTGTCACTACATACAAATGTTTTTTGGAAGAATTGACAGCTTTTTGATTTATGTGTCTGAGATTCTAGCTGATGCTGGTGATGATATGTGACACCCAAGAGGAGAAGAGCTTTGGTGCAGTGAGAACTTAGGAAGAAATAATACTCTTTGTTGCTTCTCACAGCACAAATTAAGCTTTGTACTGGGCAATATGAGACATATCTTAAGACCTCATGGAAAGAAAACCTTTTTACAGAACCATCCAAATATGACACATCCTATTTAAGAGAAATATTCCAGCTCTACTTAAAGGCAAGTTTTAGTTTCTTTGGACATGTTCATGCTTGTGTTGAAAAGACTGATAAGTAGAGAGTGATTTTAGGATCCAAATTATTTCCAGAAAAATTTCTACTTTGGGGAAGAAGGCAAGAGAAACAAACTTCTTATTTGAGTTATTGCAGTGTGTTCTGTGACATTTCCAGGGCTGACTAGAAGAACAAAGGCAAATAATGAAATCTAAAGAGAAAACTATTTATGTAAAAGTTTGAGGGGTTTTAAAGTATGAATTTGGGTATATACTCCCTGTTTGAAGTTATTAATCTCTTTTATCAATGGTCTTGTGATGTTCTAGGTTCTTTTCTTGCTGGGCCATTTGTTTTGTAGTGAAAAACTTTCACATTCATCAGTGCTCTTCTTCATACATTTGCTTTATGGGACGATTAAAATAAACCAGGAACTTTTCAGTCTTTTATGTACTTTTCTTTAGTTTCAAATGTGTGCAAACTTTAAGGGAAAGGAAGTTAGAAATGTGTTTCTCTGGTTGCAGGGAAAGACAGATCTCAAACCAGCTTTAGGTTACAGCTTTAGGTTTTTTCTCTGGCACAGCTATAGACCTTTAAAAACATAATATGAAATGCCGGAATATCTTTTCGGAATTTCTCTTTGAACACTTTTTAATCGGAGAATATGTTATATCACTGATGCTGACAAAAACCCCTATAAGCTTGTGAGATATAAATTCTTTGTTAGATAAAATCTGACTAACCTGGACTGGCAGAAAAAACGTACAACAAACCAGACCAACCTCATTCAATAAGGACATTTCTGGCTGTACCTTCCTTTAAAACTCACCATGTCTTTATGCTGAAAAGACCATGAAACAGAAAGACTTTTAATTGCTTCTGAAGTGAAACTTTTTCCTTTCTTATTGTAAAATGCATGCAAGCAAACAGTAGATGTTAAAATTGTCAGATGTTTAAGACATCAAAGTTTTCTTCCCGTAACACGTAGAGGAGATTTAAATAATATCTCATTTTAAAGTCAGCAGGAAATACCTGGGAAACATACTGCAGAATGAAATTGGAAGCTGGCCCAGTACAATCTAGTCAATATATTATTATATGCCAACAACAGAGGAGTAAGATTGATATCTGGTCAATGCTTAAATCCTGACAGTTCTGTTTGATTTTCAAAATTTTTTAAATTAAATATTAATTGTGAAAATATATATACATATATATATATATATATGTATATGTATTTTGACTGGAGAATTCAGAATCTAACACCAAGAGTGCCCCCTTCTCCCTAAGACATTACTAGCCCCCTACTCCCCAACTTGTCTCATACCATCTGCTAGATTGGCAATATTAGAAAAAAAAAAAATCTCTAAAGAGATTGAGTCTTGTTTGAAACAATTCAAGTGGCAGAGTGTTTACCTTGTCTCCTGGTATACTATTCTTTTTTGTCCATAAGGTTAATTACCTAAAGTTTGCAGTGAATCAGAGAACAGCTTATCAGAAGAACACAGTTCTCCGCTGCTTGTATTTTCTTTATTGTCCCTTACATGATTTTTTTTTTCATAAGCTGTATTTAAAGAGGGGACCAGAAAGGCAGGCACAAACATACATTTATTTCTTCTTAGAACCTACCATTTGATTTTTTATTTTCTTTTGGTGGTGTATAGAGCCAGTTGAGAGTCTAGTGGTTCAGAAGTTCCTCCCATTGATCTTTGGGAAGAGCTCTGGTTTGACCCTTCAGTTCCCAGCCAGACTCTGGCATCATGCTGATTGCCTCTGCGCTGTGAAATGAATTTGTCACAGTGGTGTTTATAAAGAACCCTTTCTTGAAAATAAAAAGACATCTTCACCCCACATCCCCTCCCCATGAAGGGGACTTAAAGGGAAAAAAAGAACCCAAAACCAGACTGAAAGAGACACTGCCAAACTCTGTGGGAAGGAGAGAAGTAGGAAATAAAGTGGGAAGGAAATTTGTTAAATCCGTTGCTTACATAACGGCAACAACTTCCCCTACGTGACAATATAGGGCAAGACAAAAAGCTCCTGGAAATGCAGACAATTTCTCAAAATTAAAAAAAAAACTTAAACCAAAAGCTGATGTTTTCCTAAAAATGCAGTTTTACGGTGACTGTTTTATAGGAATATATGTATGGTAATAAATTAATGCTGCATTTTTAAGAAGTCACATTGCAGTCACAGAGGAATTGCTGTTTAAATGCCTAGTTTCTAGCTTTCATGTGAGAATATTTATAACCCTTTTCCTTTACACTGCCACTCTTCTTAGAAGCACATGGATAATTATAATTGTAAATAAGCATTATATAATTAAAATATAAATCAGCATTAAAATTTTTAAAATTAGTTTTCCTTTGAATGCTTTCATTTCTGCTCTATTATAAATGATGGATTAATTTTCATTCACCACTTCTGAATACCTTTGAGCAAATGCAATAATTTCAGTGCTTAAAATCCTAAGTTCCTGCAGGAATGGTATTTTTTCCTTACCATTTAATTATGGGTACAGTATGAATTATCATATCTTATAGTAAAAGTTTATTTTCATAACATAAAGTCCTTGTACATTCTTTAGCTTATAAATTTTTTTTTGCCTGATGCATTAGAAAAGATCAATAGAAAAAAGAGGCTAGAGCATGCTCCAAGGTTCTGAAGTTCTCACCTCTCCCTAATGAAAAGTTCCAAGTCAGTCAAGCTAACTGTAATGCAGCAAAACCTGGATTTAATCTTGAGAGACTCTGTGCTCTTGGGACATTTTGTGTCAAATTTTGTTCTTCACGAAGTTATTGCATCGAAAATTGGCCCTGCAGAGCGCCACAGGTGAGCAAATTTATCTCAGAAATAAAAAAAATATGGGATGTTGCATCCAGAAGAGCAAAGGGAATACTGAGTAGGTCTTGGAGTACCTGAATAATATTCTTTGAGCTGCAGTCAAGTAAAAGTGGAAAGGAGTGAGCCAGTGTGATTCTACAATGCACACACACGTTCCTCTAGGCCTGTACATACTTTGTGTGCGCTACTAACGGTTTTATTTTTTTTTATTTAAGCAAACATTCCCATCAAGGACTTGAGCCTTGCTCATCAAGGTTCCTACTTGAATGTTTGTACATCCATGTGCAGCATGCAATCAGTTTTCTGGAGTTCCTCTGCTCCCAAATACTTTTAATGTAGCATCCTACACAAGATGTGGTTTGGGTTTGCTTCTTTAGGGGTCTTTTTTGGTCCTCTGGAGAGAGATGTTACCAGAGATGACCTTCCCTACAGAATGGACTGATCTTTATTGCCACTACACAGATTTTCAGAGCAGGGAGAAATTCAATATAATAAATATTGACTTAATATCAAGATGCCTTTGAGATTTCTTGTTCAGACAGTTCAGTCTATCTTACTCAGGATAAGCTTTCAAAGGTGCTGCACTCAAAGCTACACAGCACATTTCAACTTTTCAGCCACTTCAGTACTTGATAAATTATTTTCTACACTATGGAAACAATCCAAAGTGATAAATGCCATAAACTATTGGTGAGCATTGCAGGCTTGAGAAGAGAAAGTTCCTGGGGGACCCTACAGCACCTCTCAGTACCTAAAGGTGCTACAAGAGATCTGGAAAAGGACTTTAAAAGGACATGTAGCTACAGGACAAAGGGGAATGGTTTCAAACTGAAAGAGGGCAGGTTAAATTACATGTTAGGAAGAAATTCTTCCCTGTGAGGAAGATGCAGCACTCTGCCCCACTCCCTCCACTGTAGTGACAAAGAATTGGGAAAGTAAAAGTTAGAAAACTCTTGTGTTGAGATAAAGACAGTCAAACAGAAGCTGGACACTCAAATAAATCAAAACAAAGCATTATTTCACCACTTCCCACAGGCAGGCAGGTGTTCAGCCATTCCCAGGAAGGCAGGACTCCAGTGCCTAACAGTGACCTGGGAAAAGAAACACCATTGCTCCAAATTCCCCCTCACCTCTTTCTTCCACCAGCTTTGCCTGCTCAGATTGGAATATCCCTTAGGTCAGCTGGGGTCTGCCATCATGGCTCTATCCCTACTCCACCACTCACTGGTGAGGCACTAACTAAAATATCCCTGTATTCCCAGTGCTGTTTCCGGCGTGAATCAAATCCATGGTGTCGCAGACATATTTTCTGAAAAATCCCTTTGCCAGGATTTTTCTTCTGAGAAGCTGAGAAGCCCCAGAGGAAAAGAAAAACAATAATTATCTGCTGCTGTGGAATGCAACAGGTGTATCTGTGATTGGTCCGTGTTGGTTGTTTCTAATTAATGGCCAATCACAGTCCAGCTGGCTCAGGCTCTCTGAGAGTCCGAGCTTTTGTTATCATTCCATTTGCATTCCTTTCCTTGCTGGCCTTCTGATGAAAACCTTTCTTCTATTCTTTTAGTATAGTTTTAATATATCATTTTCTTTTAATATAATACATATCATAAAAAAAGAAATCAGCCTTCTGAAACATGGAGTCAAGATTCTCATCTCTTCCCTCATCCTGGGAACACCACCACACCATGGCCCTGTCCCATCTACTATGGAGAAAATTAACCCTACATGAGGCAAAACCAACACAGGCAGAAACAGGAGCACCCCTCAGGAAGGCAACCAACACAAAGAGCATCCTGTATTCTCCCCCTGCCAGGCAGAATGCAATAATTTAACAAAAGGGAGTGAACAGAGGCGAGTGCATGTTCGGGGTGCCAGGTGAACCCACTCTCTGCCCACCTTGCCTTCCCAGGTCCTTCTGTACAAGAGCTGTGAGGCTCTGGGTGTCAAAGGTAAGTTAATTGGTGCTGTGGAAGATGATCCATCGACTCCAGGTGTGTTCCCAAGGTCAGAAAGGCCTATGCCCCGTATCATGACCTCCTCCACAAGGAGCAGAAGGTTGATATGCCAGACAGACCCTTAGGGTAAGAGACCTGCTGGGCCTGTTGGTCACCAACACAACTGAGCTAATTGGGAACATCAAGCTTCCAGGCAATTTGGGCTGCAGTGATTATGAAATGGTGGAATTGACAGTCCTGAGGAACACGGGAAAGGCAAGAATCAGGACCGTGAATTCTGTGAGAGCAAAATTCCACCTGTTCAAGGAGGCAGTCAACAGGATGACAGCAGACAGAGTGGTGTGGTTGACATGCCAGAGGGATGGGATACCGTGCACCTGGGAAAGCCTGAGAAATGTGTCCATGTAAATCTCATGGGATGTATTTAACAATGCCAAGTGCAAGGTGCTGCACCTGGGATGGGGACATCCCTGATGTCAATCCAGGCTAGAGGATGAGCAGATGGAGAGCAGCCCTGCCCTGAAGGACTTGGGGATGATGGCCCAGAGAGCCAAATGTGTCCTGGGCTGTATCCAGAGCACTGTGGGCAGCAGGGAAGGGAGGGAGAGAGAGCATTCTGCCCCTCTGCTCTGCTGAGAGCCCACATAGAACTGCATCCAGCTCTGGGCTCCCAGCACAGGAAGGACATGGACCTGTTGGAGTGGCTCCAATGTAAAGCCACAAAAATGATTAGAGGCATGAAACATCTTTCCTATGAGAGAAGAGAGAGATTTGGGGTTGTTAAGCTCCTAGAAGTCTCTGGGGAGGTCTCTGTGTGGCCTCTAAATACTAAAGGGGGATTGTAAGAAAGACAAGGGTAAGGGGACAGATTTTAAGTAGAGCTGTGGAAATAGGACAAGAAGTAATGTTTTTAAACTGACAAAGCATAGATTTAGACTGTGTTTAAAGACTAAATATTTTACAGTGAGAGTAGTAAAACTGGCCTAGTTTGCCCTGGAAGTGTTGAAGCTTGGGACTCTGAGCCCTAAATTGAAGATATCCATGGGATTTTCAAGGATGACCAGATAAGGCCCCGAGCAGCACATATTGGTGGCCAAGCTCATCCTGCTGTGAGCAGAAACTTCCAGAGGTCCCTTCCCACCTTAATTTTCCCATTATCCTTTGAAGAGTCTGCTCAGCTCCGTCATGAACAGTTTTTGACGTTTGTTAATAAAACAGGAAAAGAGCAATAAAAAATTACAAACCTATTTCAAAGATGGAAACCCTTTTTTTTTTTTTTTAAGGGATAAAATCTATGATTTTATGTGGTTTATTTGTAAATAGGAAACTTAAATAGTAATTTGATCAGAATATATACTCACTACATAACTTTAATAATGTGTTCTTCATTCCAGCAGACAGAAATATGAGTGGAGTCTGGAAGCAGTTCATAGGTGCATTGAAATCAGATATTAGATGTTCCTAAAAGCAAAATAAAATTAAAATGAGGTCATTTAACTGGAAAGCCAGCTAAGTGATTTGGTTGATTGGCCATCACTGGTAATTTTAAAATCAAGTTTAGATGCTATTTCTAAATGAGGTAGTCTGATTCAAATGGAGCCAAATCAGAAAAATCATATGACCTGTGTTATGCAAAAAGATGAATTAGATGAGTACACTGAGTACCTCCAGTCCTCTCATTTATGGAAATAAAAAATAATTTAGTTCAAACTGATAGGGAAGTCAACCAACACAGCAGGTTTTTTTGCCTTGGAATAATTTAGAAAATCCGATCATTTCCTTCCTCAAAGAAGCAAGGTTATTCAAGCAAGTGGGATGTCCAGCTATGGAGTTTTAATGCTAAAATGCATAGTGTTACATTGCATCCATGGCAGTGACACCAGCACACATGGAACCAGAATCTAGCTACAAAAAGGGAAAAAGGGAGGAGGAAAAAAGTTTTCTCAAGAGAGACTGTGAACTAAACAAATCAAATAACAGTGAAGAGCATTTAATTCCTTTCCTCCCTCAATCTGGGCTATATTTTTTTTCCTATGTTTAGAGCTCAGGTAGTTTCAGAACTTTAATGTCTTCTCAAAAAAAAAAATTGCTATCCAATTTATCTGGAAATTCCAGAGCATATAGAATTTTTCAGCAAGTTGCAGACATTGTTTCAAAGCACAGTTTATACCAATGCTGAGAAGTATTTTGACCAGTAATGTGAAGCACTGAAATTAAACCTGACTAAAGAGATGGCTCAATTTAGCAAGCCAGAAGCACTGAAAGAGGCTGCTTCAGAATTTGTGTAATAGCTTTTATATGTGCAGCCCCATCATCTGACAGTCTCAGGATATGCATCAGTTGTGCAAAGCTCTGATGCACAGACATTCCTGGTCAATAAGTGACAGTAACCTGCAAATAGTGTTATTCTAGGCCTACCTATTATGATTTACATTGCAATATGTATAATAATACATTTAAAAGCTTTTTATTTTAATATTTTAGGAATTCACCCTCTACTTCAAGTGCACTGACAGTCGGAGCTTCCAGGGGCAAGGTAGGAAGATTTTGTATATGGATTTTGAAACCTGAAGAAAATAATTGGTTCTAAGAATTTAAGAGACATTCAAATGCTTTCTTCCAAATATAGATGAGTTAAAAAATACTAAAAAGAAACCCAAGTGAGACAGAGACATTATGGTCTCTTTAGAATATTTGTGTCTTTTTGTCTCCATTTTACAGACGCCACGTTCATGAAAGTACCACCTACAGCTCACAAACAAGATTTAGTCCCACAAACTTGAAGGAACGAAAGAAGTAGGTGTGGGTGAGAAGGAAACAAGCAGAGGGTGGTGCCTGAGATGCCTTCCTGCATTAACACCAACATCCACAGCTCTCAGTGGGTGCTCAGTGTGACCCCGATTCTTGCCGTGCCTCTGGAGCCATCAGAGCTTTGGGTAATTGCACAAATGTGAAACAAGCAGGAAAGGGGGCACTGGGTTAATTATTTACCCCGCATTCCTCTGTAAAAGCAAACCAACACAAACAAGTTTTATTCCTCTAAATGAGGCTGCTACTTGCACACAAACTGATGCAACCTCTGCCATTGATGGGGCTGAGTGGGCTACAGTATCACATGGAAATGGAAAGCTGTAAGAGTGAAGAAATTGTATGAATTTCATTATCATTAATACAGCAGAGCAGCAGCACTTAACTTCGCAATCATATTTTCTGGTGGGAAGATGAACATTTCATCTCATTTTAACTCAGCATTTTGGTTTTTTGTTGGTTTTTTTTCCATCTAGTTAGAAAAAAATGAGTTTACATGCTCTTTCCCTCAAAGGAAAAAAATTAGAGGATATTTTATTCAAAGTGGGCATACTGCTATGGCTGCCTTTCAGACCATGCACTATGGTTTTCCATCTTTACATGAAATCAGGGTAAAATTATTCTAGCCTTACCTATTATGATTTACATTGCAATACGTATAACAATACATTTTAAAGATTTTATTTCAATATTTTAGAAATTCATCCTCTACTTCAAGTGCACAGGCAATTGGAGATTCCAGGGGAAAGGTAGGAAGATTTTGTTTTCAGTATTTTGATTAAATGAGCTGGAACTTCCTGATAAGATGAGTACCAAAATCCCCTGTTCCAGATTTATTTATTTAATTTATTTGTTTATTTTTCCATGATGATTGAAAGTGTGAGCACACTGACACACCTTTAAAGCAGGTCCTGCCTGATGGGAACCAGCAGGAGACTTGGAAGCAGCAGCTGATTTAGGATAGTCAAAAAGTCTTAGCCTGCCCCAGATGGTCTCATATACAGAGGCTTTCCAAATTCCCACCTGATGCCTACTACCTTCAGGGAGAATCAACACTGACAGCAGCAGCTTTCTGGAAAAAAAAAAGGATGAATAATCTCAGTAGGCATGAGCATAGCCTAAAAACTCATGTGCAGACAGGGTAGCCAAGGGATTTTGCAGCCTGCTGCTTTTCACAGGGTGTGGGTGACTCCGAGGGATGTGCAGCAGCTGTTAAACCTCATCCCTCTGTATCACCCCACCAGCCAGCCTCAAACTGCATCCAAAAACTGACAGGAATTCTGGAAGGGAAAAGGGATTACAAGTGCGCCTCCGAGGCTGAGGTTTTCAGTATGGGGGAAATGTCGCAGACATCTTTTCATTAAAAATACTTTCCTTAGGATTTTTCCTCCTGAGAAGCTGAGAGGCCTCAGGAACAAAATGTAAACATTGATTATCTGCTGCTGTGGAATGCAACAGGTGGATCTGTGATTGGCCCATGTTGGATGTTTCTAATTAATGGCCAATCACAGCCCAGCTGGCTCAGACAGAGAGTCTGAGCCACAAACCTTTGTTACCATTCCTTCTTATTCTATTCTTAGCTAGCCTTCTGATGAAATCCTTTCTTCTATTCTTTCAGTATAGTTTTAGTGTAATATATATCATAAAATAACAAATCAAGCCTTCTGAAACATGGAGTCAGATCCTCATCTCTTCCTTCAACCTGAGACCCCTGTGAATACAGTCACAGGGAAACAACCTAAGGACAGGGTAAAACCCAGAAGACAGTGAGTTCCAACAAGAAAAGCAATCGGTGTCTTTACCTGTGGAGACATTTGGAAGGTCTAAAGGAGGATTAGGATGGCAGGAACAAGGGAGAAGTTGTTTGGATTGCTAGAAAGGAGGAAGGCTGAGTAGTAGGGAAGAGAGGAGTGAGAAAAAGCTGCTGAAAAGTGCAAGCAGTGGAAGAAGTCAGAGGTAGATTTCATACATCTGAGTCCCATCTTTTCCAATTTTTGCCCTGCAATATGTGTTGTCAGTTCCTGTGGCTTGTCCAGGCCTCCCTTGAGGACCTTTGGCGTGAGCTCTGGATATGGGAGCCAATGGCATTTTTCAAATGGAGAATCTCTTCCCAGGCCCCAGTGTGGAGTTACTGATGAGGGGGACGAGGACTGGGAGGCAAGAAGGAAAGCAGAATGCTTTGAGTCATGCAGGAAAATATGAAAGAACATTTTTAACCTTTTTTTTTTTTTTGGCTCTAGTCATCACTTGGCTGTAGCATCTGACAAATCTTCCCACAGCTTGTATTCAACCCTAACTTTCTAGTTTTAGTTTACAGTTTCTGGATTTCTTGAATCAAAACTGTTACCTACAGAAAA
Organism: Camarhynchus parvulus; assembly: GCF_901933205.1. NCBI lineage: Eukaryota > Metazoa > Chordata > Aves > Passeriformes > Thraupidae > Camarhynchus > Camarhynchus parvulus. The sequence continues at coordinate 68,984,127 of NC_044574.1, read as the reverse complement.
TCTGCACCAGAACAGATTTCACTTCTTCAAAGATGGAGGTGTCTATCCCTTTTTTTTTCAAAATAAACTTGTGTTAGAGAGCTTGAAATGTAGCAGAAGGCTTATTCAGTGTTCCTTGTGTAGTGCAGTGCTAGGGAATAAAAAAGGCTTAAAACTACTCCTTCTATGGCTGATTGTTAATGATCCCAGCTGAAATGCAATAATCAATAAATATGCATACTAATTTGGAAGTTTAATGCATTTTTTGTGCTCAATTTTCAACATGTGGTGCATTAGAGGAGAAAAGCCTAAAGCTGTACATAACATGACCTATTGGTGATGACAACAGTGAAATGAAAATCTTCAGTGGGTTTATTATACGCTTTGGATGTTAATAATTAGTACTCCTTCTGTAAAGTAGGTGAGAAAGATTTTTCTCTCTCTTTTTTTTTTTTTTTTTTTTTCCTTGACTGCTAGTTTGTAGGGTCCTTTCTCTACACCCATTTATGGGGTCTTTTCTCTGCATCCACTCTGAAAACACTTAGACACATAATACCTGGCATTTTCCATATTGTCATTTATTTGTAGGCACATAAAATGGAGCACCATAGCATGGCTAATTTATACCCACAAGTAAATACGGGTCCCAGAGCTTATAATCTGTTTTCCTTTCAAAATAAGGTTGGCTTTTATGAAATACACTTTTAATTGTGTCCCCAAGCATTCATAGCTTGTTGTTCTGTTCTGGAAACTCCAAGAAGAAAACCACAAATCCTTTCTATTGACAAAGCATGTGAAGTTATGTTAGAATGAAGCCCTACTGAGACCTAATACTTTCAGGCTCATTTTGGAACCACAGCTTATTTGCAGATAAGTAGATCCTACTGTGATTTTCTAAAGCTCTGAAAATAGACGAGTCCTTACCTTTGAAATTTATATAAGTGGAATGTACAGAAGCAGGGGTTTGTTCTGGCTGAGAATATGGCAGATGCTATTAATAATTGCATTTGGACCTTTTTATTGTTGCAGTTACATTGTTTATGAAACAGGAATGCCTAAGTAATGCCCTTAACTTCTTTGAGATCTTATCCTCTAATGAAATGCACTTATCCAAAAACATTTTCTAACGCCTAATTTTTTTTTTCTTATCTAATTCTTTTGTAGCTGCTGCAATGATTTCTTGCTCATACTGTTTCAGTAATACTGTGTAGGAGAAGACAAAAGTGACTAAATCCTTGACAAGTTAAGGGTCACATTTGTATTAGAGAGGAAGAAAACAGGCATCAGTAGATGAATCTCCTCTTTTCCCAGTACTATTGATCAGTGGCAGGAAAAATTACTCTTTAGAAAAAATTAGCTTGAGAAAAATATCTCAAGTTTTCTCAACAGCTGTACTTTTTCTCTTTATTTTTTTTTAATCACTGAATTTTATTAAGTCAAATAGTAGGAAACTGACCTTTTCAGAGATCTTGTCACACTGTGAAGCTATTAGGTACCCACAATTTTTAACTAGTTTTCTTATAAGACTTACCTAATTTTCTCAAAGTAATTTTTGTGTGTGAGGAAAGACAGGGAAAAGGTTTTTGCCTCTGTGTTACACACCACTTGATTTATCATCTGCAACCAAGATTTCTCAGTTGACAGCTTTTTTTGGCAGGCTTACTAGGACTTCTCATGCATCACCCATAAGAACCATAGCCCCACCTATTAACAAATTCTGTGCAATTTCTGTATTCCTGGTTTTATATTTGTTATATTTCTTTATATCTGGGCAGAAATATTTTATGTATGAGCTAATGTAAGTGTGTTATGGCATTCCAGGACATAAGTCCATCAGTAATTCAAGTTTCACAATGAGGAGAAAAATAAGAAAGCATTGAGCAACTTTTGGTAAAAAATATTTCTTGTTCTGTAATGTTATCCATCCTCTATATTGATTGAAACGGGATTCGTAATAAATTTAGAAGTGCACTTAGTTGATGGATGCAAACCTGATTTGCAAAAGAGAGCATACAGTGAGACAATAGCATCAACCTTAAATTAGCCTTTTCTATCTCCTAAGTGCTTTAAGACTTAATGTTCCATAATATACACTATCTATTTCTCTTCCATGTGAAATGTCTAGAATTGCACCTCCTTTTTGTCATTTGTTATTCATATATTCATAGAGGGATCCTAAGATCCTTGAGTCCAGCTGTTAACCTAAGGCCGCCGTGTTCGCCGCTAAGCCATGCCCCACGTATTGTTTGAACATTTCCAGGGATGGTGATTTCACCACTTCCCTGGGCAGCCTACTCCAATGCCTGGTCACCCTTTCAGTGAAGAAATGTTCCCTAATATCCAGTCTAAAGCTTCCTGGAGCAACCTGGGTCTGTTTCCTCTTGTGCTGTCGCTGGTTGCCTGGAAGAAGAGGCTGACTCCCACCTCACTCCAACCTCTTTTCATCTAGATGCAGCTCTCTGGTCTAATTTTATCTTGATTTGTACAGTCCTGTTTAAGTTGCATGCATTTAAGTTAGGGTAGGTGGCACTTGCTGTCCTATAATATTTTCTGGGCTGGTTCTTGATAGAACAGAGCTTTAATTGCTGCAGTTCCTTGGACTAGCTAACCAGGAGTGATCCTTCAAGTCTGATTTCAACAACAATGCATTTATCCTGGGATAACTGGCTGAAGCTCTCTGCCTAACCAGTTGTGAAATGGTGATGGGTCTTTAATGAATTCTCTCCTGGAGGCCTAGATAGTTATGGTTTATATGGTTTAAATCCATAGTTAAGTGCTTTGACAATTGGAAACTGTTTGTGAGTATCAGTGGAAGGCTCTGCTTCTCACTGTGAGAGCAATGTCTGACTGCACAAGGAATGAACTAACCCACCTTGTTCAGTATTAAGTTGGATAGAAGTTTCCTGCTGTATTTTGGACCACACAGAGAGGTATTATGTCCTTGCATATATATATGTATAAATATATACATGTGTGTTACTATGTAAATAGATACATAAAATTAATTTTTTTATATATCATATACAAAAAAATACAAATTTTCAATTAAAAAATTTTTTCATAGGACGGTATGTAGTATGTCCTGTCCATTAACATTCCAAATTTAGAAACAAGAAAGGTAGCAAAAATATGCTGTTATGTATCTGCTTAACTTGCCCTTGTGGCTTATGGAAAACTGATAATAGTTGGGAAGCCTGTTCCATAAAATCTCGCTTAATTTGGAATGAAGGCTCTGCAAATTTCCATGTGAAATTAGTCTATGTGAACTAACAGAAAAATCAAAGGGCAAGTATGGGTTTATGTCACAGACATCTTTTATGGAAAATCTTTTCCTCCTGAGAAGCTGAGAGGCCTCAGGAACAAAATATAAACATTGATTATCTGCTGCTGTGGAATGCAACAGGTGCATCTGTGATTGGCCCATGTTGGATGTTTCTAATTCATGGCCAATCACAGTCAGCTGGCTCGGACTGTCTGAGAGACATGACCTTTTGTTATCATTCCATTTCCATTCCTTTCCTTGCTAGCCTTCTGAGGAAATCCTTTCTTCTATTCTTTTAGTATAGTTTTAATGTAATATATATCATAAAATAATAAATCAAGCCTTCTGAAACATGGAGTCAGATCCTCATCTCTTCCCTCGTCCTGAGCCCCCTGTGAACACCGTCGCAGGTTTATGAAGGAGAATGTCCAAAGAAACTACTTTTGAAAGTGAACAGCAAAGTGGAAATTCCCCAGTAATGGGTAACACTTATCAAGTGGTTTATACAACAGTAGGAAATGATCAGTTAAGGTAAAAACTGCTTCCTAAGGAAGAGGTGGCACTCTGGTCATGAGCTGCCTGGAATGGCATTAAGTATCTTTCAGTGTTACTTAATTATAGCTTTTGTTTGAGTGAAGGATGACTGCAATGGTCATCTTAATTCTAAAATACAATCCCTTTGATTCTGAAAGTTAGCAACTGCTTGCATTATTTTGTAAATATTATGTTTTCCAGAAGGACAAATATTTGTTCACCTCAGTGTGGTAGCTATCTAAATGTATGTGGCTACTTGTGTAGGACAGGTACAGCAAACTGGTAGTGGGGAAGGGCACATTTGGAGAACTCCTGTGTACATGTCAGAAACTGGAAATTCAAATATAAAACACCCCACCCATAGAAGAGAGAGGTATTTAAGCAAAGAACTGCATTAAAATCTTATTAGGTTGAATATAATGGTTTCTCTTCTTCCTGACCAAACCTGGGAACCTGCCAGCATTTGAAGTGAAGCTATTGTTGCAATGATAGCAAGAATAATAGAGGAATACACTGACAAATTTCACAAGGGGTATTGTATTAATTTCTCTTGATTCTCTGAGTTGGTGATGTAAAATGAGAAAATTTCCTTTTTTAAATAAGCACTGTTTAGTAAAAAGCCAGGAACAGTATTTCCTGAAACATTTATTTCTTTCAGTTGCTAACCTAGAAAGATAATGAAACTATTTAAATGCAATATTTTGGGTAGAAAATACGTCCAGAACAAGAAATTGTAAGTTGAGATTCATCCTAGTACGGTTTAAAATAGCTGAATTATAAACCACTCAAAAAAACCCCAGACTGATGATGGCAGTGGGCACAGAATTTTAAGCACGATGGTGCTGCTGCCAGATTGACGCTGAATTGCTACAATTGTGACAGAAAATATACTCAAGCTTTCATTCAACAGGATATTATCTTTCCTGAAATCTGCAAGGCGTTTTGTGATACCCACAGAGGTGTCAGTCAGAGAAGCCTTGAACAGTATTATATAATTATATAATGTATAATTATATATATAATATATAATATATACAATATATATATAATTATATATTACATATATGATATATAATATATAAAATATATAATTATATATAATTAAATATATATAATATATATAATTATATATTTTATATATATATATATATATATATATAATTAATTATATATATAATTATACAAATGTATACAGAATATAATTAAAGCTATTGACCTTGGCAAGCAAGGGGCTGAGTTTGGCCGTTGTGTATCTGCAGACCCACCTGCAGCCCCTCAATTCAGCAGCACTCACAGCTTCTGCAAGGAGCAGAAGGCACGATCAAAGAGTCCTCCCAAAACACGTGTGTTTCTTCCATAGGTCAGATTCTAGCCCTTGTTTTGGATCTGCAAAGCTACAAGTGTGATTTTAGCCTCTAAATAACCACAGGAGGTTTCTGCCATTGATTCGAGTGGTCTTCAGATAAGACTCTGTGTGCGTCAACACATTCCATGCAGCATGTAAAATTCATTTTAGCTTAAAGTTTATGCATAATTTACGCTGAGAAACACCCTGGTAGCTGGCATGTTATTTATTTTTATCTTCTGTACCACTCACCCTCATCTGTGGTCTGTGCGTCTGTTTTTCACTTTTTTTTTTTTTTTTTACCAGGAATTTTCTTTCTGCTCTTGTGTATAATTGTCTTGTTTCTTTGTTGCTGCTGCTGGTTTTAACACCCATCTTAACTCACTCATCCACCACCCTCCACTTTTCTCTTAAATGACTATTCTCTTTACTACCAAACTATTTTTAATTTGTTTTCTAATAAACAGTTCTTCCCTGCTTCCTTCTCATGCCTAACTTAGCATGACACCTCTCCTTTATCTTTCCATCTCATATGTCATGTTCCACCAGTTTGCCATGTATCTGAAGCTCTAGAGCCCCATCACCTTCTTACAGAAATCTTATTATTTGCCTCTTCTCAGTATCTACATTCAGGTTTCCTTCATGTTTCCAAATTTATCTTAATTTTTAATTCAATAGTTTTGGATAAAATTAAAAAAAATCTATATTTGTAAAAAGCTCAAAGTCTGTAAGTCTCCCGTATCAAAAATATTAATTTAGTCCCTTCTAAATTCTGCCTCACCAATTCCTCTCCCTCCTTTGAATACACTTGCCTCTATTTTCCTTTACTTCAGTATACTGTTAAACTCTAAAGACAATTTCCATTGGAAAGTCAAACCCTAATGTTGAAGTTTAAATGGTGGAAAGGTGATTTTTATCAGAATATATATTATCTAATATTTTATCAGAATATATATTATCTAATATCAGAATATATATTATCTAATATTTCTACTTGAATTTGTGCTAACTTTATTACGAACTTAGTAAGAATCAGGAGCCAACTTTAAAGAATCACCAATATTTCAAGATCTTTCATTGAAACAGAAAGGCTTTATGGATGAAAGCTCTGAAGAACCATTCAGAAGAAAATATTTAGTTATTTAAAGCATTATTATTTTAAAAAATCTTGATTTAACACTTATTGTAATCTCTCTGGAAAGATCCACCTTCAGCAACATCATGAGCCCAAGGTTGTGAGAGTCCTGTAGCCTTGAAGAATGAAGCTTTATGGTATACAATTCTGATGTCAGAAAGCACAATCTACAATGAAAAAAATAAATGAAATAATTAGCTGAACTCATCATCACAGGAAGGAATGCCAGTCTGAGGCAAATAACACAGATGTCTATATATAAGTATGCCTAGAAGGATATTTAAAAATATTATGCAGTGCTTTTTATTGTTTACATCCCAGATAAACATCCACAGCTATGCAATACTTAGAAGATGAGAGCTGGTAATAATCACAGAAAATGCTTTGCCAATTACCAAACTGTGTTTTCTTATACAAAATTAGATATCTGTTATTACAAAGAACACCCAGAAACACCCAGAGATAATGCAGAGCTCCAGAATGTCAGCACTTTCAAAACAATTCAGTTAGCATGTTTAAGCAGACTTGATTAGGGACTGAGACCCACTTCCTCAAAGGTGATTAAGTGCATAACTCCCACTGAAATCAATTTACTTATGTATGAATTTAAAATGGCTACAGAGATGTATTTTGATAGGAAATTAATTTTAAATGTTTGCTCACCACCGTGGCAAGTATAGCAAGGTTAAACTCTGTTACCATAAAAATTTAAAGATTTTCTTAAATATGTTATATCAGCATGAAAAAAAAACCCAAACCTACTTAAGGATGCCTGTCATTTTTATGACATTAAATTTATACCACATTTCTGATATTTTATTAAATGATCTTGCAAATTTAACTTCTATGGTAGCCAGATATTAGCATAGCAATAATTATAGTCACTTGGCAATTTCCAATCTTGTCATTATTTTCTCAAGCAGCAGTCCTAGTTGAAACTCTGGAATAATTTAGCTGAGGAATCATAAGATCAGTACAAAAACCTTAATACACAATTATTTTTATAATTATTCCTGACTTCCGAAGTCGTTCTGTCAACCTGATGTTTCTGAAGCAGAATTGTTAAAGAGGACTTTCAATATTTACTGATGAATTTCAGCAGAAATAGCCTCTTCTGCATCCTTGGGTTGCAGGTTTCCTCTCTGCTGTGACAATTAACACTTTGTACAAAGGACGTAAGAGGGAGACCTCCCTCCACTTGCAAGAGTGAAATATTTATGTCTACTTACTTTCCTGTCTTTTAGGCCAGGGTTTATTCATGCAAGGATATTTTCTGTGGTACCAAGGCTGTTTGCTTCAGTTAAATTCTTTGGTGAAGGATTCCCTGAAATTTTGTGGAATGGTCTATCCATGAGGTGATGCCATGTGCCAGCAGTAAAGTGTGGCAGGGTTTCGTGAGAGAATGGGATCTGGAAAAAAGAAATGGCTGAGGAAATGAACATCTCTGTAAGAATTAGGTAAAGCATGTGGGAAAAATAAAGGTAATTTCAAGTGCAAAAAATAAACTCTGAGGCCAGCATAATCACTCAGGAGCAGTGTCAAGACAAAGTATGTGATGCATGAGACATCACAGCTTGACAGGTTTTTATCTGAGAATCTTTAACTGATTTTAACTTGCTCGTACAATGGAACACCTCAAACTGCATTTAATTATCTTGAACATGGGAAAACAGTTTTACCATTTTTGTATTTTTTTTTTTTGTATTGCCTGAAAACTCTCAGCTTTTCACTCTGCCGTATCTATGCTATGAGTACTTATAGCTGGTGATTTTTATTTGTAAAACAGCAGTAATCATTCAAAAAGATTAAAAATAAACTCCTAACAACCAACCCAACCAAACTAATAAATAGATTCAGGAAAAAAAATTCCTGAGAGCAGCCCCCTAATTCTTCTTTTGTAAGAGTTAACATGTTTAATAAACTGAAAGAAAATTACAGGAAAGAGATACTTGAATCAGGACCACTTCATGTAATGGATGATTAGTATCTTGCAACTTCTTGAAAACAGTTATAAAATATTCAAAATTTTGATTACATATAAAAGAGCTTAAAGACTGCATAGCCTTGTTTGTAAGTTTAATAGCCTGTAGTAAAAGATCTTCCATTTGCTGGCTGCTTGGGAATGGACACCAATAGAGAAATTGGACCCTGCAGGAGGAGTAAGGGCCTGCTGAAGGTGAGAACTTACCCTCCAAACCATAGCAGTGAGCATTTCACATATATTTAACAGCAGGGAGCTGTCTTACAGGGGTGCAGATCCCACACAGACCTTCTAGAGCACAAAATTAATTTCTTAGCTTTGCCCATCTCCACTACTGTCGCACACATCTTTTCATTAAAAATCCTTTCTTAGGATTTTTTCCCTTCTGAGAGGCTGAGAGGCCTCAGAAACAAAATGTAAACATTGATGATCTGCTGCTGTGGAATGCAACAGGTGGATCCGTGATTGGTCTCGTGTGGATGCTTGGAATTAATGGCCAATCACAGCAGAGCTGGCTCTCTCTCTGTCCAAGCCACAGACCTTTGTTGATTCATTCTTTTCTATTCTTAGCTTAGCTAGCCTTCTGAGATGAAACCTTTTCCTCTATTCTTTTTAGTATAGTTTTAATGTAATGTATATCATAAAATAATAAATCAAGCCTTCTGAACATGAAATCAACATTCTCATCTCTTCCCTCACCAGAAAACCCCTGTGAACACGCATCGCATGCTACATCCCCAAACATTGGGAGTGGAGGTGAGAAATAAATATTAAAATCATGTAGCTGAGTATTAAGCAAGGCTTAATGAGGACTTGGAGTTATACTGCTGGAAACAGTTTCAAAGACAGTGATTCAGCTCCCCAAATCCGGGCATTCAAAAGCTTAATCGTCCAGCTTAAGCTAATCACCTTATGTTTCTGTTACCTGGCTCATTGATTAATTTGGGTGAATAACTCCTGGCTTTCCAAATGAATTCAAGAACTGAGAAGCTATGTAGGAAGGGAACCATTGATAAGTGTGATAGATGAGACTGTTTTAAGCTTTATTTCTCTTTGAAGCTGTTTTCTAGTTGTCTGTATGGCAGAGCGCCCCACTTTGCTATTATCCTGAGAATCTTTGTGCTGGATATCATAGATGCAAACTGCATTATCTCCATAGCTGTGCTAATCTGTAGCCAGTCTCTCAGATTTGATTCATCCCTCTTTTTGGTGCTGTAGGAAGAAAAGCTGATTTAATACAGAGGAAAATTGAAAATAAATTAAATTTTTAAAAAATATATGCCACCTCTCCTCCTCTCAAGTACAACACAGATATAAAAGTATGTGAAATGACATTTCATTGCTATCCATTCCTAAGGTCTATTCCAGCTTGTCAAATCAAGGTAAAAGGGTTTTTTTTTCAAATTATGAAGAAAAAGTTGGGAGCTTTTTTGTCTCCTATTTGTTAATATCTCCCCATGTTCATTTTGGTCTCCAAGACATGGACATTCAGCCATGGCATTCAGAATTTAAGATAAAGAATACCCAGGAAAATACTGCTTAAGAGAGTTAGTAATTTACTCAGCATAAGGATGACTGCCAGTAGTAGAATAAAATACTTACCTTGATAATAAGCAGTGGCTGAAATACCTGCATTGGTAATTAGTTTAAATATATGATTTTTTGCATAGAGAATTGGGCATTTCGGTCAATTCAAAAGAATGTGTATCAAGAACTAGAGAAAAGTTGGACACAATGTTTTTCCTAATCTAGGGAGGTGTACAGTGGGAAGAATAACATGAAAATATAAAATTGAGATATATATATTCAAAAGGAAAAAATATTCATCCTTACTACATGTTTTCATGTCTTCTACATAATAATTTATCCCAAACTCAAGAGAAAATGTATTTTCAGTAAATTCCTATGAATATCTCAGAATGGATAAGCTTAAATTAAAGCAAGTTTCTATCATTATGGTTACACTGAAATTTTTTGAGATTTTTTGGAGAACCATGTACATCTAGGTACTTATTTGAGAAGCACATGTAAAAATTCCATCTTATTTCCTATGATTGGAAATAAGGATTTCTTTCAACAAAACATTTTTTAGTCTCCAAAGCTTTATTTTTCCTCAGGTGTTAGAAATGAAAGGATTATGATGCTTACTTGCTGTATTTGCTGAAATCTAGATTGGTAATTAAATCATAACGGTGAATAATTGTCTTTCATACTCCTAGATCTTGAATTTCAAAGAGTACAACAGAGATAAGTAGTTAATTTAATTTTAACAAATGATTGCTATGATTGCTACTTAAGCTGCAAAATACCATCAGTTTTGGGGCTGTTGGGGAATGAGCTAAAAGATTATGAAATGATGATTAGTTATATGAATTTATGCTGGTGGATCTCTTCCACACAAAATTTTAAATCCATTTTGAAGTAAGATGCATAGATATAATACATGGGGAAATCCTCTAAGTATATCTCAAAAAGTAACTCTATAGTCTTGTCATTTTCTGCTGTTTTTTAATTAATTTCCAACTCCTTTCATTGCCTTTGCCATTGCTTAGACATTGCTACTGCTACATCTGAATCTGAGGGGACTATGACAGCATCTCAGTTTTAGGGTGAAAGGGTTTTAAAATTTTACAGAAATATAAAGAGGACATTTCTAATTTCTATGCCTCAACTAAAAATTAAAAACATGTATCTTGATCAAAAATGTAGACATTATTATTCATTACAGGGAGATTTAGTCATAGAACATGACTAAAATCAAATGTGCAAAACAATAATGAAAAACCCTGACTCTAAGAGTCTATAAAAGTTGGGAAAATCTTTCCTAAAATCTGCTTTCTACTAGTTTATCCTTTCATTCATTTTCTCAGTCTAGATGCATGATGATGCGTGCTTAATTCTGCCTGTTTTCCAAAATATAAGCATGTTTCTAAAGGAGCATAAGTAGCTAAAGTCAACAGATTTCCATGATGCTTCAGACATTTTTTGAATTTGGGCACATATTTATGAGCTTTGATGAATTCAGATGTCGATTTTTTAATATAAGATTATTCTCTTTAAATTTGATAGGGAAGATAAGAGAGGTTATATCACTCATATGTAATTACAAGTGCACAGTAAAATGGGGAAATTCTTTGATCAATAGGGCTCTTTATCATTATACAGCCTCTTATGGGCACATGCTCATTAGGAAAGCCATGAATTCAAGTCTTTCAAGAAAGCTTCATTGGTACAAAGTATATATTTCAAGAAGTAGTATCTCCAATTATCACCCTGATGCAGTCCAGCAGGGTTGGAAATTACTGCCAATCATAAGATTTCCTCTGAACTTCCAGAAAAGCAGAGCTGGAGCAGAGTACCCAGCTCCCTTCTGAACTCCAGACTAGTTTAGGGACCTTCTTTGCATACTATACAGAGCAAGTCTTCAACTCTAGCATGGATAATGGCAGAAAGCTTGAAAATCAATTACCTTTAAATCCAGAACAAGGAAATCCTTTTTATTTCCTATCTAAAACACCTGGAACACACAGGGTTTAACTGTAATTTAAACGATATGCAAATCTAAAGATGCCAAAATGGAAATATATTGCCTAGTCCCACTTCTGTAGAGCCACTGTTAGCTGCCTGCCTTGCTCAGCCTGTTGTCTGCAGCCAGAACTCAGCAGGTTTCATATTTGTGTTGGGGTTGGCTCTTGGGCTGTGTGCAAGTTGAATAGGTCAAGGTGTCTGGTTTATGAACTGTGCTTACTCTCATGGTGCCACAGTAGGATGTAAAATGTCAAAAAATCTCTTTTAAACACCTGTCTAGACTTTACCAGAAGAAGCCCTGAAGAAACCAGGGGAGAGTGGAAGCCAGTTGCCCCGTGGGTACAGCAGCACCTTCATCTGCCACTGCCTTCTAGGGAAGTATTCACAGTACTTAATCCATAGCATTGAGTTTCAGGCTATATCCTTTTGTCAGCCTGTCTCAGGGTATTTCGGTGAGGAGGTGGGGCAGAACATACAGTGAACACCAATTTTTCATGCCTTTAGGCTCTGGAAGAAGTGCCTTTTACAGAGCAGGGAGAAATACAGTTAGCAGTGAATCAAAACTTTGTGCAGATTGAAGCTGGTCAGAGAAAACCGAGTTCTTTCTTTTGTCTGTCTTAGGTTGGAAGATGTGGCTGGGGTGTGTATTCTGCCACCATCTGTTAGAGGTGGGGCAGTTTTGTTAATTGGGCAGTTTTCTTTGTCTCTTCCACAACCAATCCCCACTCTGGGAAATATCTTCTGTTATGGGCCACTGAGTGTCACTGCATGGCTGATAAAATTCCATCATCCATTGTGAGATGCTCCGCCCAGGGGGAGGAGCCAAGCATTCCTACCTGGGTATAATCTGAGATTTGGAACACCACAGGCAGCCTTTTCCCACTTGATTCCCAGAGGAGCAGCTTTCTTCTCCACTGGATTCTCAGGGGAAGACCAGGCCCATCTACACCAACTTGGAACCTTCCTAGGATCCTTCTACAGGATCCCTGCTCCAGCAGAACCACACTTGTCACTGCAGGAGGGCTGCAGCAACCATTGAATGGGACTGCTGCCAACACCCTGACCCACAGGGTGTCAGGTCATATTCTGACCCTGTCAGCGTTGTTTTGTATTATTGCATTTTTATTTCGCATTTTTATTTTCTTCCCCAATAAGCAACTGTTATTCCTACTCCCATATTTTTGCCTGAAAGCTCCTTAATTTCAAAATTATAATAATTCAGAATGTGGCAATTTACATTTTCCATTTCAAGGGAGTCTCCTGCCTTCCTTAGCAGACACTTGTCTTTTCAAACCAAGACATTGTCCCAATGAAGGAATTCCATACTGGATCCACATGTTCTTCCAAGGTTTGCTCAGTCAAGGCTAAGATTACTCGGTTTTTTTGACTGTCTCTTCAGCAGTATGTATCCGTAAGACAAAGAAAGGTTATTGGCACTGAAGACACTGTAAAGCAGCAAGGGAAACCAGGACATCAGAACCAAAATCTCAAGTGGAGCTTTCCCCTGCCCAGGTACCAATGCAATTTTCTAGTGTCTGTGGCTGGCCCTCATGTTCAAAGTGAAAACCATGAGAAATGTCTCGTCAGGTCAGGAAAACCTTGCTGGCTGTCCATGTTGAAAAGATGCTTCGAGAAAAGTTGTGCAAAACAAGGAAAATTTTTTTTATAGTATAATCTTCCACTGCTCAAGTATAACCTCAGGGAAATTCATCTTTATTAAAGTAACTATCCTTACACCTGCTGTGGAATGGGTAATAGGATTTCCTTTTAAAAGTCTTGGTTTGTGCTTTGTTAAGTTTCTCAGTTATGTAAAGAGACTTCAAATTGTTTTTCCAGCTGGATAATCTAATCTCCATTTCTCTGCAAATCAAAGTTTAACCAATTTTATATTGTACAAATATTCACATCCTATTGCTCGGAGTATATCTGGGCTATTAGAGAAAATTTTAGTGCTGATAGTAAAGACTGAAACAGAAAGATGCACAATTTTATGTGCTTAATTCAAACATGTCACTTATTCAATAATTTAGAATAAGGGTCTATACAGGGAAAAGTAAAAATTATTTATTCTTCTATGAGAGTCTTTTACAGCCATCACCCTTATGGTGGCTGAGCTCCAGAAATCAATATTTATTTCCAGCATATTTAAGCTTCTTATATAACTAGAACATTAAGTTTATAAAGCTATGTAAAATATCTGATTTTAAGACTCTGACAAGGGTTTAATGTGATACAAATATATTTGCAGAGTAAATGTTATCCCCTGGTGAATAAATTGCATGAAAACAGTTGTGAGAGGCGAATACAACTCCTTCTAGAAAAACACACCCTTTTCTCTAGTTCTGCAATAGAAAATTTCAGAGAATTAAGTACATCAAAAAGCTTCAGCAATTTCTGCAGAGGTTCATTGAAATCTCAGATTTAATATCTAACATTTGAACCACAAAATTTATTTTTTTTTCACTCTTTGATGTTATACAGCTGGAAGGAGACAGAAATAATGAAGGATCATCTGACTGCTTATAGATTTGGCTACTTGGACCAGCCATTTTCAAATTGTACCTGGGCTTCTTAGATTGTGTTCATACTTATCAGTAAGGGATGAGTAAATTCAATGAAATTTGTGGATTTTACATTAGCTGAAAACTGAGACTCCAAATCAACAGTTTTTATAGCTCTGGGGCACAGTGTTCTTTAAGAGCTGAAGCTGGTGATGTAGTTTTGTGTTGAAGTTGTATTGTTTGAATCACACCTAACTTTTGGATAAGTGTAATTCCTTGGAAAGAAGTGCTTGATAGTTAAGCTCTCATTATTTTTTTTTTCCTGTCACTGATATTCTTGTACGTAGTTTTGTTCAGAGTTGACCTTTCTTTTGTAATTCTCACTGTGTTAGAATGAAATATGTGTTTTACAGCTGGGCTTGGGCACATAGGACAAGCCTGTCACTCAAATCTGATTTTGTCCCCTTTTGTTCTTATGTTTCCTGACTATATCAAAGCTACATCACATTTTATAAATGTGCTGAAGTGTTGTTCTGGCTCTTGATTCTCATTCCTTCTTCCCCATAGCTCACAATTTCTTTCTATCATTACTGCCTAATGTCTGGATTTTGCCTTTCTTTTCCCTCTATCAAAAAAAAATAGGGAAACCAGAAATAAGGAAGAAGTGAAATATATATTTTGCAAATTCTATATAAAGATATGCATTTATTGATAAATTGAATTTGATCTAAATTCTCACAAAGCAAGATTTTTAGAAATTTTTCCCTAACTCTGTGATATTTTTAGATGTGTCCTGTTACTGCACTCTTCTCTATGACCTGATTATATAAATTTCAACTGTGCATTTAACCCCCATAGCAAGCTAGTTTGTAATGGACTATTTTGGTGAATAACACTTCTTATTCTTAAAACAAAGATATTTTTTGTCCTGTGTGTCTGACAGTTTTAAAGTTTGAGTTTTCTTTTGAATTGTTTTGAAATTTGAAGATCTTCTATTCGTAGTTTAAGTTGACATGTGTTATTAAATGTACATATTTCTGTGTAGTTTACTTTCTATAAACAACAGTAAAGAAGGTTCATTCAAAAGATACAGTAATTCAAGTGCATTTAGATTAAGTGAGTAAAGTTCTAATTTTAGATTAAGTGAGTAAAGTTTCTCTGTTAAAAAAAAATAGTTATTGCTTTGTTTTATTAGGTGTTCCCTGATGGATTTAAAGGAGGGAGAGTGGGAAAAAAACCCCAAAAGCGTTTTGGGTGCAGGAAGACTTATGGACTATTTTGTTACCTTTCTATGATGATTTGAAAAGGTCAGCTGCCATCATAATTTAATAATATGTTGATTTTATTGATAGACATAGACTTCTTTAAATTAAGGTGGTATTTTTAGGAGACAGTTTTTTTCTTTAATTATTTTAATTTATTCTTATTTCAGGCTTCTACCCTTCTAATAGCAGTTAAAGAAAAAATTGGAATGATAATAAAAGGCAGGACCCTCTTTTATCATAGCTCTACTTTAGATTTGCATAAATACATGAAAGAGTTAAATATCAGGCCAGAATGAAATAGCAGGCTCAACATGAAACATTACTGCATATAGCTTTAGGGTAGGGAAATTTAGTTAAGTATTAAAAGATCTTGTTGCTCATTCTAAATATAATTTTCACAGGATGCTCATTAGTCTATGATATATTTTAAAAGATGCTGTTTTGTAATATTTTAATCTCTCCAAAAGAAAACATTTTAGTAGATGGGATACTTTCTCAATTTAAAATCAAATTCTGTTTAATGAAAATCATTGATGGGCTTTGCACCAGACACTGACATGGAGATGGCTATTAAATTAAAAGGTGGATGCCTGGGCATTTCACCTTTGACAATAAATTGTCCACTTTTCTTGAGACAGCAGGAGGTTTCTCTGTCCCTCTGAAATCTCTAGGCTTTGGAGAGACATGAACTCTGTGGGCTAAATATTTCTCTGTGGATTTTCTGTCAATCCCTATGAATTTGTTGGGTTTATAATGATTTTTCCCAATGATCTCCTCCTCCAGTGGCAATCTTCTTTTAGTTTTTTCAAGAGGTTTTTTCTTTCAAGAAATTGTACAAAATCAGGGAAGGAATGATCTTTACAGTGACAAACTTTGCCTGAGAAGAATAGTGATAACAATGATAATAATATCAGTGATGATGATGATGATGATGATGATGATAGTAGTAGTAGTAATAGTAATAATAAATATTCACATTTTGTTTTCGTTGTGGACAAAAGATACATCAAGGGACATCTTTCAGGTTTTATACTCTCATTTGCATTGATATTAATTTAATTGATACCACAATTAAGGATAACATTGCTATCATGGGAGTAAAGGATGCTATGGCACAAGGATAACTAAAAATTTAATCACAGGAGCAAGAAAAAATGAAGGCAAATGATAAGAAAACTTGATAGATGATTACAAACTGATAAAATTGTTTTGGTCATGTCCTACTAAGAAATCAGTGACCATAAAGATCAACCTAGGCAGCTTAACTACCTTGAAATATTAATAATTAGAATTTCATGGGACATAATGGGACTAGGTGGGGCTTAGGCAACCATGCACAATGAAGAAGGTGCTTGCTACTTTTCAAAGTACTTTTAGCTTAGTGCATGTAGTGAAAAAAATGCAAAGCTTGAGGTATTGCAGGCTGTTGGAAATAAATATATGTCATATTATATGATTTTTTAAAAATTCCTATTAGGAATGAAGGGACATAAAGGGCAGCTGGTAAGGGATTTAGAGAGTAAGTCCTGTGAGGAGAAGCTGAGGGATCTGGAGGTGTTCATCCCTGAGAAAAGGAGGCTCCGGGGAGACATTATCACTCTCTACAAATCCCTCAAAAGTGTTTGTAGCCTGGGGGGGATCAGGCTCTTCTCGCAGGTAACAAGTGACAGGACAAGGGGAAACGAGCTCAAGCTGCACCAAGGAAGGTTCAGACTGAACATCGGGAAGAATTTCTTCACTGAAATGGTGTTTAACCACTGGGATGGGCTGCCCAGGGAAGTTGTGAGTTTGTCATCCCTGCAAGTCTTCAAGAAATGACTGGATGTGGCACTTCTTGCTGGGGTTTTGTTGACATGGTAGCGCTCGGTCAAGGGTTGGACTCAATGACTTTGGACATCTCTTCCAGCCCTTAATGATTCTGATTCTATTCCCCTATGACTCTGTGACTCTGACTCTGAGATTCTATGATCCTGTGAATAGAAAAGAAGCAGCCAACAAGTTTCCTACAACTATCTGGACCGAATTTGTGTGAGAAGCTGTGTGAAAGGTGCTGTGAGAGATGTGCAAAGAGCCACACCCAGGAGAGGTGACGAGGCCATGACAATGTTACAGGGGCACAGGGGTGGTCGTCAGACAGCTGGGGCTCCCAAAAGCCCTTCCTTCAGCCTTCAGCCTCCTGAACTAGCACTACTGAGTGAAAATTACAGCTTCTAGTTGTGAAGAGGAGGCCTTGATAGCAGAAATGGCAGTAATACAGCAGTTGGTCAACTGCTTTGAGTGCCTTGAGCAAAAGGGATGGAATATTTTCATTAGTGTCTAGCCTGTGGTGGTGTTTGGCATAAAGTAATTCAAATTGTTCTTTATATATTTTTGCTCTTTGTGCTTTGATATCATTCAAGCATTTTCTCTTGCCTCCCCCATTGCTCTTCGTAGAGAAGGGACAGGGAGGCCGAAGAACCAGCTACCATGCTTAACTCCCTGATCATCTCCTGCTGGCTCTCCTGCCAACAAGGACCTGTGCCCCAGAGCACCCTTTTGGTTTGATTTATGTGTTTGAAAGTCTCTTTTGGAGGAACAGTGAAGAGATAACCCAATTAAGTCTGCTGCCTCTAACAACACATAGATGCAGGTAATGATCATTTGATTTTTGCAGTCAGATTTTGTTTTTTAAAACTCACATTACTGATATACGATTTGAGTGACATTTTTCAGAAACTTAGTTGGTATGACTCTGTTTTTACTGAATTCCTTGGATTTCTGTGGGAATTGATGCAGGCTCTGGTTTTGTGTCTGTAAATTAAGCGCTTCATATCAGTGAAGGGCTGCCTGAAAATCCTTTCTGACATTTTTGTAGCCATCTTCTAAGAAGAACAGCATTTTGAGATTTTACTGTGACAGCGTTGTTGTACAGAACAAAATAATTTCCTGATTAAAAGGAGTGTGGTTGCACTTCTGTGCATTATGCTCCATTGTACTAGCTTGTGCTTTTAAAATGCAAGTATTTCAAAGAAATGACTGATTTTTAGACAAATTTCACTTTTCTAGATCACTACATAAACTTGCATTGCTTTGAAAAGATTATTCTTATGTATGTCCACTTATCATGACAAGTTTCTGAAGTTACTCAATAGTCCTAATTTATTGACACAATCCTCATATTATCTCTTTGATTTCATAGACAGGCATGTCAGTTCATTAGTGCAATAAATAATTTGGTAAAAAAAAAAGAGATAAAAATCTTTTTAGCACATTTGCATAGAGAATGGGAAGGACAACCTGTGACCATCTTTGAAGACAGCAACTTTCTGATTGAGATAGGTCAATCAGTTTAGATAGATTTCAAAAAGTGAATACTACTAAGTTAAATGGAGTTTTCTGATTCAGATACATGGCAGAAGGAAAAAATATTGAGTGACAGAAAACATATAGAGTGACTATGTTGAAAGAATCTATAACTGGTGATCTACATCAGCCAGTTATTTATTCTATATATATTTAATCCCAATTTATCAATTGCAATTAAGAATTAATGGGTAGTATTCTAAAATATAAATTAAGTCATCTCAATTGCCACTATTTCACTTTACATACAGGTCTTCAGTGGCATAGAATTGTTACATCCCATTGGTTTTGCTTTTTTACTTGTGATTATTTTATCTGTCCAAGCAGAAAAATTCAGTCAGCAGTGTCCTTATTTGAGGGTGAAAATGAAAATGACAATTAAAGAAAGCTCACTGCGAGCAGAAATTTTACTAAAAAGACTGAATTTTAATTCATTGATAATTACTATTCAAAACACTAGATAATGTCACTCAGCCTATCAGAACACATTCCTTTGTGTAGAGAAACTAGGCAGTGTCTTTCTATTTTTGTCATACAAGTTTTGAATTTCCTTTCATGTTACTGTTAATTCCACATGAAAAAGAATTCAGAAATTCCCTTTCCTCCTTTTTTGCTTGTAGATCTAGTATGTTTTAACATAATAATTTAATTTCTTTCAATATAAGTCTACAACTATTTTGCAATTTGCCTTTCTCCTTTAATACTTACTCTTCAACTTAAAAGCAATACATATTTAGGTTTTTGTTTTTAATCTTAAAATATTTCTCAAATATGCTTCTATACCAGATTTAATAAAAATCTGGATCTGCAAGGCACTGTGCAAGGTCACACAATTGAATGAATACAAGCATGAGATTTGTAGTACACTGGAAGTTACTAGAAAGTCTTAAAACTTTTGATATGGTTTTCATTATTTATTTAATTAATACAAAACTTATTCTTTTTTTTTTTTTCCTCAATGTTTCTTGTACCTTTCTCCCTATTCCCAAGCAACTATTATTTCCTAACTTCTCATTTTATTTGGATTTTTTGTTTATTAATTTTTTGGGGAAAAAAGTCATTGCAATTAGAAAAGGTCTCCTAGGACAGAAAGCAAAGCCCCACAAATACAGAACTGTAACATAGAATATAGTCCCCTGTGTTTTAACCATTCCATTTTAATTGTTTTGAGGAAGATCTAGCACACTTTAGAATACTCTCAAGAGAAAAAAAAAGTGGAAATATCCTTTCTCACTTACAGTAAGTCATTCTTCAAATTCAGATTACATCGTCCTTTTCTCAATTTGATCTCATTATTTCTAGCCATATCCCATTTGTATTTTTAAATAATTACTCTTGCCCCTTGGTGTTTACCTTCTCATTGCTTTTGACAGATATATCTTCTCCCTCTCCCCCCATTTAATTGTTGGTTAGTCAAGCTGTACATATTTAATCTTTCTAAGCTTTTCTCATGCATCATCCCCTCCAACCCATTGAGCCCCTCTTTGCTCTGAGCTCCTTTCAGGGTGTCAAAGTACAAAATGTTGGAGCTGATTGCGCTTGTCAAGTGTTCTCCAGTTCAAATTTGAAAGGATCTTTGTTGACTTGCAAAGAAATGACAGCTGGGTCCCTTGCTGATGCTAAGGTCCAGTTTCTACACTCTGTGACAATGCAAAAACATTTTCACAGAGATGCTGAATTTCCTTGCTGCTACTGCAAAAGAGCCTGAGAGCACCAAGGCGCTGGTTGATGTTTTACCAACTTAGTTTACACATAATCCAAACTTGAAAAAAATCAAATTTTCAGGAGTCTTTTTTGCTGTGCTATAGATACCTCTGCACATGGAGGGGTTAATATAATTAAAAAGCCAGCAGGAATGGAAATATTTTCATGCTGCTGCTTGAGAACCGGCCACATTTGAAAGGACATGGTGGCACTAAATGACGTAAGGTTATGAGGATAAAGTGTGATGACTTGGCCTGGAAATGGAGTGTTAATCTCCAGACACGAGCTGCAAAAGGGACACTAACACACAGATTACAACAGGAAACAGACTATGCTAGTACAGCTTGGGATGGGAGAGATTTCTGAAAATACCAGAATTATCAGATGGGCAATATTTGCCAACACAACAATGTCTGTGATTTTTTTCCTGCGCTGCTTTCACAAATGGATGGCCTTCGCTTAAAAAGTCTGAATTAAATTGGTAGAGTATATCTGAATTTCTATCTGTTGGTAGGGTTTATCTGAAACCACAGCTCTATTGGCAGGTGATATTTCAGCTCAGAAACAGATGAGCAGCTCTTGCTGTTTCTCTGACGCCACTGGCTTCTTATGCAATCTAAATAAATTACTGAGAATGGCTCTGTAAATCAGGGATTTGTATTGCCCAGCCTTGGAAAAAAATAACATGTGAAAGCCCAAGCTGGGAAGAAGATGGGAGATGAATTTTCTTGCTAAATCAAACAAATAAACAACAAAAAAAAAATCCCCACAAGGTAAATGCATTTGTAACTAACCACAGAGATTATGTATTCTATCCATTTTCCTGTGCTTGTAGGCATATTTCAGTTTCTAAAGAGATCTGTAGTGTTTACTGGAGTAGCTTGATTTCAAAGAGGGAAAACGATCCCAAATCCTATATATACATATACATATATATGTATGCATATGTATATATATATAACTATACATATAGCTATATACATATATATAAATATATATATATATGTAGAAATATAATGTGCTTAAATCTGTATATATATTGATAAAATTTATATTAATATAAACAAAAATATTTATATCAGCATATTTTCCACTGTTCCTACATGAACATCTTGATGAAGGCTTTAGCCAAATGTCTGTTTGCAGACTCTGATACCCTACCATCGTTACTGTTTAGTGTTTTTTTAAAAAAAAGTCATCAAAACTACTGTATTCACATTTAAACCTGGTCTAAACATTCAATTTTAATCCAAAATATTTAGGTGGCCTCTAAGTGCATAAATAAAAATGAGAAGGAAAAACATGAGGAATACTCTATCCAATGTATTAATAAAATCTCTTTTAAAATAAGGTGTTTCTTGAAAATAAGAACATAAATTATATGTCCTGGATGTACCTTATAAAATATACTTGCTTGCCTGTGGATCTTAGTTTTTGAATTGGCTTAATTCTGAATTTTTTTCTTAATTTCTTTTAAAAATATTTCTAGAACTCTGGTTAATTTCCACTTGACTCTCTTTGCTCACTAACTCCTTGAGCTTTCTACAGATTACAAGGGTGTCATTAAGTAATGCAAGTTCATGTCCTATTAGCAGACAATCCTGTTGACCTTCATTTCCCCCTGTCCCATCCTGCATCCCATTTTAATGCTGGCTGTCTCATTTTAACTTTATCTAGGCTTTTAGCTCTGCACTTATAAAAGAAGCTCAGGAAACCATGAGTGCTCTGGTGCCCTGGTCTCGCCTTGGAACTGTGGCTTTTCAAGGCAGGCTAAAGGGTAATGATTGTCAATGGTTTTATTCTCCTATTATTTATATTTGCAGGCTACTGTTGTAGTGGAAATCACTCCTTTCTTTCTGAAAAGGCTGTAAAGTGTTAAGGCATAGGGAGTTTGTGCTGTCATTGTCATTAACTCTGCTGAGTCAAGACATGAGAGTAAAGTCTCACCATTCTTCACTCTTATCACCTGGTCCATTCCCTGGCTTTGATATTGAAGTTCCTGCATGGAACTAATGCAGCCACACATACATTAACCTGTGACATTTATACTTGATGGCAGTGATGGGCTGAAGCTTCTCTGTGCTGCTCCTCCTTCTGTGCAAAGCTCACTTTGACCTGGCTTTAATATGCATGATTTGATTAACCCCTGGCCAGTAATGAGTAAAGCCCTGGAAAAAAAAAAAAAAAAAATAAGGTCTGGTAATGATACTAATCACCCTCTAAATCTCTGTAAAACAAGCTGGTGTGCAAAGGACACAGGGAATTTAATGCCAGTGATTTTGTTTTCTAGGCAGAAAGGTATTAAGCAAGCTTTTGCAAAGTACATGTTGTACTGCCCTTTCATTTCCAGCCAGAGAAGGAAGCGAAGGCATCATCTGTCATGGGGGTGAAAAGCTGCCAGGTATCTCAAAACCTCATCTTTCATCTTCAGCGTGGAAAGCTGAAATTAACACTGCTGATGTGAAGGCAGGTGTAAAATCATAGGAGTTCAAGATGTGGATCTAGATATAGACATTCACCTTAAAATACTAAAAAGGAGGAAAGCAGAACTCATCAGCTGGGTAAATCTTAGTATTCCATAGTTATGAAAAGCAGCATCAGAACTGTAAATCACAGGAAAAAAAAAACCCAAAACTCCATGTACTACATTGAAATCTCCCTTTTTAATGTCAAATTCAGTTGCATTGGGATAGTTTTAATAGAGATATTTATTTTGCCTCTTTTGAAACCTTTATTCAGCTAGGCAATATAAACAAGACGAAGGATTTGCATTTTGAGTTAAAGAAAATTGCCTGAAGTATGTCTTAAAAGTTGTAAATAATCATGAGCCATTACCAATTGTTTAGTCAATATCCACATGCAAATTTTCCCCTTTCATTATGTACAGCACATCCATTCAAAATGCTTACAGAAAGTGCAGTATTTTACAATTATTTTATTTTGTTTTCTAAATCCTATCTCTAAGCTCCCTTTTGATAGCATGTAGGCTTTACCTACCTGGATATTTGTGAAACTTCGCTTTATACCCTGCCTGGCTGTATTCCTCTGAAGGGAAGTTTTCCATCAAGTGTTTCCCATCTGTTCTCCTTGTCTGGAAATAGACATCCTGAAATATGGAGCAGCTTAGTGGGTGCAGGATTTTTTACATGCTGCATGTGCCACTCCTGAGTTGCTGACAACAACTTGAGGCCCAGAAAGAGAAAAAGTGTGGTCCAAACCAGCTCTGCATTGTTTCCTTGGTGGCAGAAAAGATGCAGCAAGTTTGTTCTTTGCTGTGATTTATATTTGATTAGTCACTTCTATATGACATGAAAGTGGGTTTTTCTCATAATACTAAAACCGATCAAGTGTGTAACAAGAATTGTGTTATGATCTGGAACAGGCTTTAGAAAAGGTGAGGAAAAGAGTGTTACAGTGAGGACTGATTTGAGGTGGTTTTAACATCTCCCTCTCCTTCAAATGGGACCTTTTTTTCTGTTACCTCTAGTAATTACTGATATAACAAAATCCATTATAGGGCAGACAAATTCATCATAAGTAAATTTCTCTGAGGTCTGAACTTTTTGTAAAAAAATGGCTATTGATAGCCTTGGGATACCTGATTTGACAGAACAGATTTGGAATGATGTGACATAGGGTTCAATTTCCTTGTTTACTGGACATAGAAATGAATAAATAGGGAGTTTAATCAATTTCTGAAAAATATACACCTTAAAATATATACCTCAAAAAATTTAATAATAATCTAAGTAATATCAAGTAATCCAAATTAAGATTTTCTAGATCTTTATTCTAGAGAAATCTGTAGTTTTATATCATTCAAAGGTCTCTCACAATCATCTGAACAATTTATCATTACTATGCTTTTATCGAACGGAAACAATATTAAATGAACTGCTGATTTTTTTCCTGAATTGTGAAATATGCTGTGGAAATTAACTCAAATAATTAAATTCAAATTATTAACAAATAGCGTTTTTTTCTTCAGTGAAATTATTTCATTTTACCAGCACATGACAAACTTATTTTCTCTAACCTAAAATTATTTTCTCTCTAAGATATTCCCTTAGTGATTGTGTTTGACGTTATAATGAATTTATATCAGGTATAAAACCTATTTTTTTGTTGTGGCAATGAATATCTGCAGGTTTAGGTATTGAAGATGTGGCTCCAGCTTCTCCAAGTGAGGCTGTATTGGGAGAAAGGCTCTGAAAAAAATACTGCAGAAAGGCAATTAGGGTCTTCCAGCTTTTTCAGATTATGTGCAACTGCAGCAGGCAGGCTCCAAAGATGTGTCTCTGGATATGCAGGAAGAAAGACAGGTTTAATTAGTAACAGAAACGATGAAGTCCTTTGAAAGTTTTTGGTGATTAGCTTGTATGGATAAAGTTGTCATTCTTCCCTTGCCTGTGGGACACTGGTCTGCAACTGGATCCCTGTGCAGCTCTGCAGAAAGTAAAAAGGCAGCAAAGAGAGAGCACTTCTTTTTGCCAGCCCACTGTTAATAGAAATAGAAACCCCAGTCAAAGTGAGGTTATTGAGAAAGTTATCAAAAAAAAAAACAAAGCAAGGAATATGTAGTTCTTTGTTATTCCTAGGGATGTGAACGTGGTAACTTATGTCCCAAAGAAGATGGAAGCATCACAGCAGCGAGATTATTTTATTTGTCTGATGGTAAAGGACTGACCAAAGAAGAGATATGACATCATCAGAAGATCTCAGTGCTTATTTGCATGGAGAAATGTGATGCTGACTGTAGTTGCACTTTAATTATTTGTGATAGCAGGGAAAACTAAGAGGGATATCTGTATCCTATGAAAGAGGGAGCAGGAATGTTGATGTTGCTATATTGTCTTTGGTACGTACTATGGAGTGGAATTCAGACAACTGCTTCTAAATATCAGAGTAGTTATCAGTAAGGCAATTGTGACAGTATTGTTTTGTATTGTATTACCTTGTAGTTATTCAGAAGGATTGAACAAATCAACCTAGAAATCCCCACAAGGGCTAAAAATATAATGTTGAGCTGCTGGATGAGATGAAGTCAAAATCAACAGCGCTTCTGTTCTTCTTCATTTCAAGAAGCTCGATTGTTTAATGTTGCTCTTTGAATTTTTTTTTTTTTCTGATTGTGGCAAGGGAAAAATCAAACAAAATAATTAAAATTTGATCCAGCCCTTATATCTATTTTCTCCTAACTGAGCATAGCTGCCTTTTAACAAGTAAATAATCCTTCCTACCCTTGTAGCTGTTGTGAGTTGCTTTAAATTAATCGTTTTACTTGATTGACAAACTAACACACTTACATCTTCCTTTTTTTGGACATGACTCTGTCCTTCACTTAAGAAACATAATTATGTGATCGTGTTGGAAACTCCAGGAAAAATGTTAGCCCAAGAGTTAAGCCTGACTGTTAAACAAAACCCAGACTTTCAATATTATAACCTCTGAGCAAAAATTAGCATCCCAGTTCCCCCAGGCAATCAAAGCACGCACACAAAGCACAAAGGATCAGGATTTCATCCTAGCAGATGTGTTATTGAGGAAAACGGCCACTTTTGGCTTTGTGATTATTTGCTCAGATGTTTAATCTTCGCGTGCTGACAGAACTTGAAGGAACTAGCTGCAGAGCTGTTTGCGCCTGTCTGGAGCCGAGAGCAGGAGGTACACTCACTGAGCTGAGTGAAACAGTGCCCAGACAATGGGGCAGAAACCACAGGTCAGGTTCAGCACATTGATCTCCTCATGCCAGATGAGCCAGACCTAGCCACGGAGCCTCAGGGCATGTTTGCTCTTCCCCAGGAGATTTGCATTAACCAGCTCCAGCCCTGAGCCCTGCTCTTCCAGCTCCACTGGCGTTAGATTAGCCACAACTAGATCAATGAGGAGGTGTGGGATGGAAGAGCTCCCTGCAAAACCTGGGCTGGAGAGCAGGGCCTCTTCCCTCGAGGTGTGACACTTCTGGAGCCAAACCTGCTTTCAGCTCCCCTTAGTAAACCAGGTGTTGGAAGGAATATTTTTCAAGCATATCACATTTCCACGATAACTACCTTGGTTAATAATACTGTGATAGCATTTATTAAGTGTCCCACCCTGAGAATCTGCAAATGATGAAAGGACAGGGCTTGGCAGTGGTGTGCATCTGCCAGGTTGGTGAGCTTAAGGCAATGCCAGTAGAAGGAAAAAGGACTACTTGTATGAAATGTGCTGTGAAGGTGTTCACAGAGGTCTTAGGATGAGGGAAGAGATGAGGATCTGACTCCATGTTTCAGAAGGCTTGATTTGTTATTTTATGATATATATTACATTAAAACTATACTAAAAGAATAGAAGAAAGGATTTCCTCAGAAGACTAGCTAAGAATAGAAAGATATGATAACAAAAAGAAAGAACGATAACAAAGGCTCTGTCTCGGACTCTCTGTCCTAGCCAGCTGACTGTGATTGGCCATTAATTAGAAACATCCAACTTGGGCCAATCACAGACCCACCTGTTGCATTCCACAGCAGCAGATAATCAATGTTTACATTTTGTTCCTGAGGCCTCTCAGCTTCTCAGGAGGAAAAATCCTAAGGAAAGGATTTTTCATAAGAGATGTCTGTGACAATGTGCCTCTACACTAAATCTGGCTGTGCCACTACGCTCTTTTTCTTAATAGCTGGCAAGTTCCCCTTTTTTTTTTTTTAATAAACCATTTAAACTCACCTATAAGAGCTGAATGAGAGTTGTGGGACTCCAGGTAGCTCTCCAAAATTCAGTTTATTCCATCCAAGGTGATACAGCAGCCCAGGGTGGTGGGTGACAGAGCTGTGCCCACAGCTGTCAGCTCCAGCTGCAGGCAGGCCTGGAGACCCTTTGGTTTTTATTACAATGCATTATATACTTTTCTTTGATGAGCATCTTCATACAGCAGAACCAATCTATACCTTAACTATTATCTACAGCCTATCATAACTACTGTAATTACCATATTCATGTTCCTGTTCTCCAGTCACTAGAAGTCAGTACATTACAGTTTAAGCTAGAAGCTGTTTTTCAGTTTTCTTGCAGTGGAAAATTCTGAGACCTTTTTTCTGCTTGCAACTTTGCTGACTTGTTTGCCTGTGCTATCTTTCTGCTTGGTAAAAACATCTTCTTGTTTGAGGTGGGTTTATCCTTTGCTCTAAGCCATAAAAACTCCTTCTAACTAACGCACACTTTGCCTCCTTGGTTATCCAGTAAGGCTGGCTCAGCAATTCTTTTCTTCTATATCAAAACTTGCTTCCATCTCTATTCCTTCATCAGACTCCACATTTAAAAATCTTTCTGCTAAGCATAGATATCTGTGAGACTTTCTTGTCAAACTTTCATCCTTCCTAACACTCACCAGTTCAGGTCATTCCAAGGCTGGGAATGAATTTTCATCTTCCCTTGATATATAGCCATGCCCTTAGAGACAGGGGCTTCCTTCTCATCTGCCTTCCACTCTGATGTAGTCCCATGTTAGGAGGGTTGGAATGGATCCTTTATTTTAAAAATTCTTTTATTTTTTCACCCATTGGGACGCTTGTGATATAAACACCAGGATGGACTTGTCAGCAGAAGGATGTTGCTGTAGCCCCACCTCTTAATACAGACCTAGTGTGCAGTAGCTTCAGCAAAGAAATCAGTGACAAAGCTTACACAAAAATGCAATCTTGCCATTTGCACAACAATGGTTAATCTGCAACTTTTTTAATTACATGTGTTGGCCTACAGTAACTGTACACTTAAAAAATACTGTGGAGTACAGAAATGCATCTCAGAGAGCTGTGCATTACCTCCACAAATTCTAAAGGAGTGCCTTCAGATTAGGAGACAAGCTGCACAAATCACAGCACTGAGATATGCTTGCAAACATGTAAAGCAATGCAGGTAATAAATACATCCAACATTTACACATAATTTACTGTTAGGTGATTAAATATCAGTGCAAATGTTTCTCAAAGTAACTCCTAAATTTTGAGCCTTTATTTATGTTTGATACATGCCAATGTAGCTATCTCTGTGTAAAATGTTGGTCTTAATTCTTTATCACACACTGGTCTACTCACACTTATTTCATTACTTTCATTTCTGATTTACTCCAAAATTACTGAGAGGGGTGGTTCAGGTCCTTCACATCTGGAAACAGCAGTACATCTCAAAGGCAATTCAGAAATACCAAAGTGAATGGCTTCCAGACACAGATATAACAACTCAAAGGAAATAGTTACCATTGTTTGGTACATTTTCAGCTGTTTCATGAAACTCATAGAAAATTTCTTAGTGCCAGATTTTCACGTGTAGTCTGCACATTAAATTTGGACTCAACATGGATTGGGTTTCAATTCATTCACATTTCCAAATTTCAGCAAAGATATTCCTGCAAATTGTCTGGATGCCTCAGAGGCAGGGGTTATCTTTCCTGGTGAGTGATAGAAAGGGCAGGAGAGTATGGACAGAAAAAATCAATGTATAGCCCTGGCAAGGGCAAACACTGTGAACTTTAAGAAAGGCGACTTTGTGGAGAAAGATCTGGCAAAACCATCTTAAATTTATACAGAAAATTATGTTTGGATCTTAGATCATTACAAATCCAACTGCTGATTGCAGGACATTGCATCATGGAAACTCAGCTGTTGGATGGAGAAGAGGCATCCTTGTGCCTGAAGGCTTATGCCAACAAACTGGGAGTCCAGCCAAGGTGACAGACCAGAAAAATGAGATACCAGCACAACAGCTTTCCTTCCTTGTTCCTCGGTCTTGGAAATAGTCACCATTCAGGCTGAGACTTTTTGACTTTTTTTGGTTCTCTCCCTGGGGCTGAATTTCAATGGCAGGTTTGGGCAAAAGCATTTGTGCTATTTGTCAATGAGGGCACAGGGAATAAACAAACAACTGTTTTAATTGCAAAAGTATTGCTTCTGACCAGTTCAATTTTTTGTTTGTTTGGGATTTTTTTTTGTCTTTTGTTTAATCTGAACTTCAATATTACAGAAGTAATTTTCTTTTTCCGGTTGCTAATGGGTAGACACTGAATTGTGTTCCTGAGGATTACTGCAGTTTTCTGTACTTCATACTCCTTTTATACTGCAAATTCATCTACATTTAGCTGTGAGGAAAAGGACTGGGAGGGGAAGGTCTTGTCAGAAAAGCAATGGAGCAAAACTTAGGGAATGTGGATTTAGTTTCTAACAGAGCTGAGCATGTCTTGAGTGGTCAATCTGCTTAGGGACAGATCTTTCAAAAGCACCTGAAGACTTTCCAAGTGCAACATGCTTGCTTTTTGGAAAATAAAATCCACGTTTTTTCTCACAGCATGATTTCAAGGTCCATTGGGTAACTCCCAAGGATGAGGAGCACGCATAATAGATTTTCATAAACCCCAACAAAATTATTCTGTAAAAACAGAGATGATGATGCTTCCTTTATTTCCTCTAACTCGTTACTTTGTGGAAGAAGCTGTGTTTTATTGTGTTTGCTCAGTACAATGAAGCTGGGAGCTGAATGGCAATCTGCTGAATAGTGATGGTGATACTTTAGACAAATTGATACTTCCTATGCTGCCCATTTCACATTCTGAAGGAACGGGGCACAAATGGTAAATTGCTCAAGGGCACCAAATGTCACAGGAGGAATAGGCAGCTGAGTACTTCTGCTGATAACTGAAACTCAGCCAATTAAATAAGTATAAGGGACTGCATTAATTATGGACTTGATTTAAATCGTGAGCCTAAAGTTCCAATTAGGAAAACATTTGAAAACACGCTTAAGTCCCATCATAGGCCATAACTGCATTTCAGCTTTTTGCTAGAAATTAATCTGGCATTAAAAATTAAATATGAATTAAAGGATAATTTATCTATGAAATTCTTTATCTCTCAAAGTCAATCTTTCAGTGACTTGTGGATATCTGAAAGCAGTTTCTTATCTGTGAAATGTTGCACAGTTGTAACTTCAGCAGTCTTTGCCAGATTAATTTCTGCATGTATACCCACGTGAAAAAAAATTTTAATATTCACATTGCTGAGAAAATACAGTGTTATTAATGAAAAATAAAACCCATATGAGATTGTTCTAAGTTATTTACATATTGTATACTGCAGAGTATGAGTATAGAAAATTACATTTCTAGTAATAAAAGATAACATGAATTAATAATTATTGATTTATTTTTTTATCTTCATACCAGGAATTAAAAATGAATTCTGATTAGCCCTGATTTTGCCTGGTAATTAATGGAAATTATACTGTAGGTCCACAGGTATTAGATCTTGCTGTTCCATATGCTTGTCTTCTGAAATAGGTTTGTGCTGCTGCATGTGCATTATTAAACTCTTTATTCAGGGATTTCCAGAGAGTTTCAAACATATGGGGGGCAACAGTTTCTACGTGTTAGCTGATGGATTCTGGAGTTGAATAATTTCAGTGATTGAAATACCTCTGGCACCTTTGGATCAATTGTCAGTGAATTCAGACAACAGTATGAGGGGGACGGGGAATGTAATTCTAAGAGATAATTATGAAAATTCAAAATAATATATAAACAATTTCCTACATTTACCTCAAAAATTATGCTCCAAACAGTTAATAATATTAAGATGATTAAAATAACTATTCAGATATATGTGTGCAAGCAACATCATTTTCTCATCCAATTAATGCAACCAGTAGTGATGTTTCTCGTGGTGTTATTTTCTATTTTGCTTAAGGTAAGAGTCTTAGTCTTTCATGTTTAAAAAGCCACTGATTTAATATGTAGAATTCTCTTATTTAAAATGTATGACATGCTTCTCCTTCTGCATCAAGCAGCTGGATTCAGGGGGAAGAAAGGACACCGTGGACAGAAAGTGTTCCTGACGCAGTACTCTGTGCTGTGGGCACTGGAAAAAGGCACCCCAGGAGGCACTGCTGGTGCTGCATTCCTCCAGACATCCAATGGATTTGTAAAGGGACTCAAAGGCATCTTTCATCCTTCAGGAGACAGATCTGGGGTGCAGCTCCTGGTCACTGTGAAGCTTGGGTCCTGGTAGGGATGTGTGAAATCTGTCACATCACAGGGGACCATTGAAACTGGCTTTTTATAGCCACCTTTGCAGGCATGTCTTACACTGGTTTCTAGGCTGACTTCTTTGCTCTTGTCATAAATCACACCTGGTTCAGGGAGATCACTGCGAGACCTGTTCAAGCCCAGGTCAGAAAAATCTGATTTTTGGCAGGTGTGTGATGGGGGCAGGAGCCCTCCCAGTGGGTTTAGTTGATAGGGCTGGGATGGCTGTGTTTGTCCCAGGTCAGTTCACTGGCATAATGATAATCCTTGTGAAGTGACTTCCTAGAAACCACCACTTGCATTTCCCACCCTCGGTGAATCCTCTATTTGTCTCTCTCAGTGTTGCCTTTCCCTGAAAAAGCTGCTTCCTTACAGATAAATTTTCATACTCTCTTCACTCTTCCAAATGACTCATATCTCTCCCAGTCTCTCCTCCTGAACAGAATAATAGGATCCTTCTTGCTGTCATTTATCTCTGTGAACACCCTGAATTATAATAGTCAAGCAAATAAGATTCAAACAAATGTTTTAAATTAGGGGGGTTTTGGTCTATTACATTTGCATATGATGAAATTACACGACCTTTATGATAGTCCCAAATGAAGTGTACAAAGTGGAATTGGTGTAAAAGAGGAACTTTTCAAAGATTATTTCCATCACTGGATATAACCAGACCTATTATTTTTCTCCTGCAAATGGCTCCCAGGTTGGCCAAAATTACAAATGTATCCTTTAAGGAGCATAATTGCAGAGTGCTTTCAGATTTGGTTGTTTCTGAGGAAGTTTTGCCCCTTTAATTCATTCTTTATAATAATGGGGTAGTTCCTCACTGTGTCATTATAAATTATGATAGAGATCCAGCTGAGTCCTTGGAATTGAGTGTAAATTTAGTATTAACGTTTCTTGGGAATGTAGAACTTAATGAATAGGAAATTTATAAACGATTGTATTCTACTGAAGCAATCTGCTTGTGAGCTCTTTGTTCTGAATCCCATCCCTTGTGCACTGCCTCAAAAAATCCTTTGGGAGTGATGAGTAATGCACCAGAGTGAACAGAGGCTGGATTTGGAGAGAAGTCAAGATGTTTCCGATCACTTTGGAAAGAGACAATGTCATTATACCAAGTGAACACCAAAGTGAGCTATGGGGTGGAAATTGCAAGATAAAGCCAAGGGAGTTGTTTTTAGTCCATCACCCACATGCTTGAGACCCTTTAGGAAGACCGTGCTAGTTTTACAGGATGTTGTATTTAAGATAAATATATTATTGGAGATATTAAAAACCAGTGTGGCTTTAGGTAATGTTTTTTAGTGTTCAGATCTATTTGGCACATCTGTCTGGAGCCATGGGAAAATTGCAAATTAAAAAGATCCACAAGATAAGCACACACCAGTGTCTGAGGGAGGCTAATCATTTGGGTAGACCCTTTTTAGTTTTTGCCTCCTCTGACCCAAATAGCTTATTTTTCCCCTTTGATTTAGAACACAGAAGTTATTTGCTATTTGCAGATCAGGTTATTTGGGTCAAAGCACTGGAGTAGGCCTAAAGTATCTGAACAGCTGGGGGTTTTCTTTTTTATATTTTTTTGTTGCTTTTTCTTTTTCTTTCCTTTTTTTTTTTTTTTGTTTGTTCTTTTTTTTTTTTTTTTTTTTTGCATCAGCTTTGTTCTACTTCACTGCTGCTCCACATTTTAGCATCAGCAACCAGTGCCAGCTCCCTGATCCCAGAACAGCAAAACTCCATCTGAGTCGGGGTGCAGGTGGGATAAATATGCCTTGCAGGTGTGTGTGCTGAGGACAGATCTTTTCAAACAGAATTAAATATGAGTTTGCAAAGTGTATGAGCTGCCTGCAATACACATGCTCTTTAATAAGCCACTTGGTGCAGCGTTTCTGAACTGAAAATATAATTCAGAAAGTTCTCTTGATTGAGAACTCTGCCATTAGGCAATAACAGATAGAAGGTATTTAATCAAAAGTACTGGAGCCAGCAGAGAGATGCAGGAATCCCCTCTTAGTCCAGTTGTCCTTAACATCTGTGGAAGAGCAGGAGCAGCATATTGCTATTTTGGAGTGGATAACTAGCTGGGAAATGTTAAAAGTACCCATAGAGATAAAAAAGAAAAAGAGAAAAAAAAAAAGAGAAGACTGCAGTGCATTTGGGAAGAAAAGATAAAAACTGCTGCTTTGAAAATTATCTGAAACAAGGGCAATGTGGGGAAAAGTGATAATGATACAGACTTCAGAAGTGCAAGAGAAGAGATGATTAGATGTCATAGTAATAGACAAAAATCAGTTTGGGTTTATATATACAGAATTAATGAACTGTGAAGGAAAGAAATGATAGTGAGGGAGAACACAGTATGCACACACCCTCCAAGTACACTTGATGAGTCTGATGAATTGCCTTGTAACTCAGCAGGGAGTCACAGAGAGGACATCTCTCCGATGGAGAGAAGGCCTTTGTTCTGGATTTGGTCCTCAGAAGGAGGTGCCTGAAATTTAAGTCTGAAAAATCATTGTGGTTTATGGCCCACCCAAGGAATCTCTTGTCTGTCCTGAATGTTTTCCTGTCCTTTAGTATTTTCAGTTTTGTTTCAGTGCCTGAATATGAGTTAGATTTACTGCTCATCCCTCACTATTCATGGGAGGAGCTGCATCCAGGAATGTTTGGCAAAGGTTATTTTATGTGCTGTTTTAATCTATGAAGAATAGGGGAGAAGTTCTGCTTCTCTGAATCTCTGCCTGGTTTTGGGTTTCTGGATTTAATCTGAAGTCAGTACCCTTGTCTACCCATTTCTTAATGAGATTCTAAGTGATAACACAGCAATTGTGCATGAATTAGTGCATGAACGATAGAAACTTCTTATAAGGGCATGTAATGACAGGAAAGACAGAAGGAAGATTTAGATTAGAGATTAGAAATTGTTCTCTGTGAGTGTGGTGAGGCCTGGCACAAGGTTGCCCAGAGAAGCTGTGGATGCCCCATCCCTGGAAGTGTTCAAGAACAGATTGGTTGGGGCTCTGATCAACCTGATCTGGTGGAAGGTGCCCCTGCCCATGGCAGGGGGGTTGGAATTCAATTTTTAAGATTCCTTCTGACCCAAACCATTCTGTGATTCTGTGATTTCTTACAGATCTCCACAGCAGCTGCATCCTGCAGGATAGAAATGCTGGTTTAGCTTTGGATTTGAAGGGCAAGAAATAGGAAAGGGAAGAAAAAAAATCAGTCCTTGTAATAAGCTGTAACATTTCCACCAAAGTAAGGTGAGGTCTTTTATCATCTCATCTCATGTACTCCAGTTCCTTACCAGTCCAGCTTGTCCTATGGCACATGTGAATATTCCCCTCCATAATTCACTGTGTGGGGATAGTAGCAGCAAGGGGAGCAACTCTTTAGCCAGCCTTTGCCCAAGGGAACTCAAAATAGTTTTGTGCTTTTGTTCCATCACATTTTTTAAGATCTTTAAACACCTGGAACAGGGCTAGGTTTCCTTGTTGGCTTGCCTGCAGACTGACCTGTTTGATAAGGAAAACAGCAGTGTTTTGCTGTCAGGCATGGAATAATGCTCCAGTAGGAGCTGCTCCAAAATTTAATACCCTCAGAGAACACATCCAAAGGTTTTTTTTGGTGCACTTAGGCTATGAAGGGCAATTGCTAAAGGGTTTGCAGACTTCTGCTTAACAGTAAAAACTGGCATGTATTTAGACAAAAGATAAATTTTTGTTGAGGATATAAGGAAAATATTGCTTGCCTAAAAGCCTAACTAGGAATTTTTACATGCATTTTTTTCACATTTAGATTTGCACAAAATTTCAGGCTGCTAAGTTTTATAATTAAATAAGCAAAGTATGTGCATTTCAACTACCACTTTGCATTGTAATATTGCTAATTTTACTCAGTTATGAAAATCTATGGGGCTAAGATCAAAGAAAAAATAGTGCTAAAATTAATGAAAAAAAACCCCATTGCCATCAATAGACTTAAAAATCGTTGAAGAAAAATACCCACAAAATTAAAGGCTTTCTTCAATAATCCTTACATTGTTACATGAACATCCTAAATGAATCTGTGCTCTACATGATTGTTGCATGATTCAGTGAATGGTGAAATTACCTTCAATGGTTCTCTTTTGCTGGTAGCTCTTTCACATGCATTTCCATTAGAAAGAACAAAGTGCTCAGTATTAAGATGAGAGTGCTCTTTAGTGGCCTCAATAGCTGGCTCATTCAACAATTCCAACTGTCAATACGCCAGATATTTCTATGTAGTGTTCCCATTTAATGTTTTAATCAAGAAAAACTACTGTAATGGCAGCAAATTGGGCACATAATTAAAACAGAAAAATTTCGTATTTTCCCTTTCATGTAACTGTACTAATTCTCTAATAAATTTCATAAAGTTGACTCATATTTCTGCTTTGGCATCCTGACAAAAGAACAGAATTCTTTGCAAGCGTTTGCTTAATTTCCATTTTTCAAAACTAATTTCAATTTTTATTGCTTCACTTTAAATTTATTGATTAAAGTAATATTAAGTCTTGCGAAGCTTTGCCAAAGAAAATGAAAGAACGAAATTATGTATATTTAATTAGCTACAGCTCTTATTAAGGAACAACCTCTTCTGTCTCTTTTAAGGGTGATTTCTTATCAAGTAAACTAATTCACTCATAGCACATTAGTCAATCCTGTGAGAAAGATGAGGGGCAAGGGGGCTGAAAAAGTCCTTTTATATTTAAAACCTTTAAAGAAAATTCAGAAAGCTATTTTATAAAATGAAAGGCTTCTGTCTTCCTCAAATCTCCACAAGATTTATATTTGACCTCCAAAATATACTCCAGTGTTGGCTTCAACATTGCTACTTCCAGGTAACAGATTCTTGAAGAAAGAAAGAATGAAACAAGGTACCACATGAAGGAAAAAAGAAAAACAGTAGGGTTGAACTCGTGAAATTCTTGAGTGTTCATTTCAGATTAAGATTTATGTTTTAGGTACGGATTCCATTAAAATGAGGAAGGATTGCTGCTGTTTGTTGGCTTTGAAGAGACTTCAAAATGCTGACTGCATAGGTAGTTTGCTTCATTAGTAATAGAGGTTTTGTTTTCATGGTCCAATGTTATGTTAAATTGGGAATATGCTCAGCACCTTCACAAAGAAGTCCTAAATGATCAAGCCGCATTAAAAGATGACGTGTGTCACATTACAGCAATAACAGTGAACAATAAATCAGTTAATCAAATGTGTGACAAAAGTAATTTTGGGGTGAAAATTAAAATTGATTTCTATTAGAAAGGAAAAAAAAAAATAGAATTTACAATTCAGCATCATATTTATGCAGAACTATAAATTTAATATACCTTGTTTATAGAAACTAATATTGAAGATGACAGTCTCTGAAAATTGAAATAGCAAGGTTCTTTCTATGATAGCTTTTCTTTAATTCTGCAGAGAATACAAAAATTTAAAATGCTCTCTTTTCTCCAGACCAGGGAAACATGTTCCAGTGGAGCACACAATAAGAGAACTTTCACCCTCACAAGCAACCTTTATCAATGAAAAAAAAAAATCAAGGATTAAAGTAAAATATATTTGTTAAACCAATTGGCAAAACTGAATAATCTACCAAATCTGAGCATGAGAAAACTTTGAAATCCCTTCTTCTGCTACAGTTGTAGAGCAGCTGATGTAGTTGGCCTTTCCCTTTTTCTCCTGGATAAGCTCTTCAAGTTTTTTGTCCAAACTCCACAAAACATACAGTTGTTGGGTAGTCAGTCACTTAAACTCCAGCCACATAACCACGGATGCATTTTCTGTTAGATAAATCCCAAAAATCATAAATAAGACCAACCTCTTGCCTTTGAACTTATATGTGATTTCTTCTTGCCCCAGGCTCTTTTGCATTTTTTCATCATTTAATATAAAAAATAACTCCTAAGTAATGGGTTCTCTTTTGTTTCCCTCTGCTCCTTCCTTTCTTCTCTCCTCTTCCTCATTTACAGCTCCTTCATTTCACTGTGGGTGGCTGCAGTCAAGATGACACACATGTAAATCAACTTGGGCACAATTTTGAACTATTCCAATATGAAGAGTAGTGGCATATTCAACCTAATATCAGACTCTAATGTTGTAACATTTCTATCTTAGCATTGTAAAGGTCTCCAGAGAACAAAACATGCCAGTAAAAATGTATTTCTTTATTAGGACATCCATTAGGACTCAGGGAATTCTGGTTTGCTCTTATGACCTCTTTTGGGTGTCAAAAAAAAAACAAACCAAAAAAACCCTATGTTCTAAGATTTGACCACAGATTTTATCTTACAGCAATAAATGTCCTGTACTATACATGTAAGTGCTGTGCAGCTTCCCTGCCCGTCCATCATTTGTTTAGCTGTTATTAATTTAAAATATATAATAGTAACCACAGGAGCAAGGAAAAACAGCTTCTGGGTACAAATAGCTACAATGCTTTAAAGTGGTGTGGTTTTCCCATTCAGTTAGATTTTGATGTAGCACTGATGGAACAGCCTGTTCTCTGTGTTCTGCTGGTGGCACATGTCATGCAAAATACACATTGCCAGACTGGTTTTGTTTAGTACATGTTTAACAAAAGTGTCCCAACCCACTAATTAGAACAAGTAACCCAGAGGTCCATTGCAAATTGCTAAAAGGACACGCATGATAACCCTAGGGAAGAAATATGATTGTCTTTATTTATTATTAATCATTACTATAGTTAACCAATTAAAAGCAATTTTATTCTTTCAGGCTTTTAAGGAAAGGCATATTTCTATCTTAATTATCACCACTCAGTTATGAATACTATAGAAGAAAAGAATTAAACATTTTAATGTTTCTTTGCTCTAAGCAAACAATAACCCTTAAGATTTGTAACCTCCAACCCCATCAGTCATTTATTTAAATAGCAAAACAATTAATCTTCTAAATTATATTACCATTTTTATTCTGCAAGCCCATTCTTCCATGTGAGTGGGTAAATAAGGTGTTCCCACAGGTTTTTCCAGCTCAGAGTACATTGATGGGAAGCCCATGGTGGCACTGCTCTGTGGTTGTTTTATTGATTTGATTTGTTGGAGTCCCAATGTCAATTTTTAGCTTTGCGTGAAGAGGCTCAAAAAACCCATTTCACGTGCTTCTCTAAAATAAATACTCCTGTGCCTAAGGAAAGAGGATGTGTCTTATTTCCTTTGCTTTGTGTAGAGCAGGTTCACTCTCATGAGAGCAAATATTGTAGCTCTTGTTTCCTTGATTACCATGTCAAGGTTTTCAGTGGAGCAAGAGCTGGATTTGTGCCTCTTCATCTTAAGGGAGGTGCCCATAGCCCTTGGCTAAGGAATTGCTCTCAACTTTAGTGGTTTTTTGGTGCACTGAATATTTAATTAGTTATTGCAAAGTGGAACAGCTTTCAGGCTGAAATAGGAGGGGGGAAATATTTTCCTCCCTCATGAATATCTTATGGGATATTCTCCTGGAAGGTAAGAATTCAGATCTTCTCAAGCAGAGAAGAGAGTGAACCCAGGTCTCTTGCACTCAAGCTTGGGGCATGGGCTTGGAATCAAATTAACTAGAAAGCTCTCTAGTTGTAAATGGGTCAGCCTGTGTGCGAGTAAAAATAGTCCAGGTAAGTTAAGTCACCCTGCTTCTGCTCCTGTGAATCCTAACTGGGGAGAGGGGTCTGCCTCTGACATGATCCATATTTGAAGCACATTTTTTCCACTCCTTAAGCATAATGCACTGAATTTTTTGTGAATCCTGCTATAATCCTGCTGTTAGAAATCAAATTGTTCTCCTGCGTTGTGTATGAAGCCCCCAAGCCAAAGCAAGGATGGACATTTGGTTTGGTAACTACACAACAAAAAGTCATTGTTTTGTCTAAATTTTAAGCATGTGTGAGCCCTTACTGGAGCCAAAACCTACATACACCATGGTCCTGGGATAAAGCAGGATAGCAGTATCCTCTCCTGATAGGTACACTGAAAGAGAAGGAAATTATTGGATTCTGCTAGCAAAGTCTGCTTTACTGGACATAAACACTGCGAGGAATTAAAGATTAGATTTAGTATTAGGTTTAACTCCAATATGAATTTATTGGGTTTTTTTTCAGGGGTGAATCATCTTTATTTGAAATTGTTTAGCAGCTAAGATTAAAAAAAAAAAAGGTTAATTAGAAAAAGGTCTAAAATGCTTTCACAGCTGGGATTCATAGAAAATAGAAATCACAATGTGTTTCTCAATAACTTTGCTCTGTGTTCTAACCTCAATATTACTTTTTGCTTTTCAAAAAATCATCAGGCCTTTATAGATAGCTTGGGTATTCTATCACTTTGCTTTTTTAAATATTCAAACAGTGAGCTGGTTTCTTCTTTTTGTGTTCATTGTACTAAGCAAAAATTAAAATAGAAATAATGGCAAGCATTTTGCTAAATAAAAATGATTTCACTTTGAGGTAAATTCTCACATTGTGACTGTGTTGCTGATAAACACACTTTTATCACTCAGTCAGCAAATAGATTTTGGGGTCCCATTTATAGTCAGATCTCTGAAAGGAAGATTCATCTGAGAAAATATTATGGCAGCTCCCACTAACAGCAGTTATTAATGATGTGAAAAAACATTTTTGTAAATTGATGCTGAATGATTTCTTTAAGATAACTGAGAATTCCTTCACTCCCACTAAAACTGGTTTTCCTAGGGAATAAATACCCTGTACAATTTGTAGGTTTTCTTGCTTTCCAATCTAAACTTAAGCCATGATACAAAGCTTTTCTTTTGTCAAAGCTTTTTGCATTTTAAAGGGCACTTACAGAATATTTCTACTACAAAGGCATACGTGGGTGAGAAAGAAGAATGGAGGAGATGAAGTTGATTTCACTTTGCCTCTTTCACTTACAGTTGCTTGATGAAACCTGCCAAATTTGAATCTGGAGCGTGCACGTACAGCATATATTAAAGGAGCTAGTAAATCTCCAGAAAGGGAAATCAACAGAATAATTCAATGTGAAAAGCTCATTCTTAACTGACAGATTAGTTGAGGTTTCATGACTCACTGTACATTTCAAGAGCAACATTCAAGGCTGCTACTGATCATGAGAAAGAGGTAATCCTAAGAGGGAATGTGTATGTTGAGGAATGTTGACTTCATAATATACTTTCTATCCAGAAGGTCACAACCACCTCATGGCACTGCTGGAATAAAGGCCACATCCTAAATTTTAAATCTCAAAAAAAAAAAAATTAAATTTAAATCAAATTAAAATTACATCAAATTACAAATTTAAAATTTACATCAAATAGCTCTTATTATTCTCTTCCTTTTATTCAGATGAAGGTTCAGAGAGATGAACTGATTCAACTGAGGTCATCATTGAAAGTCCACAAAAAAATCCCTGGGGTGAGTGATCCATTTCAAACCTGGCAAAAACCTTTTTTAAATTCCCCTCTCTTTTTCAGTCCCATAAAATTCTACAGCTCAAAGATCAGCCATCTTTCTACACTCTTCATGTAATCAATCTGTGTTGTTAATAGCTCACCAGTGGGACGATATGTCCACGTCACCAGCCCTTTTGATGGACAGCTTTTTATCAGTAAGTTGCAGAAGCTGTACAGTAACAAATTCCAAACTTTCTCTTTTGTAGAACAAGAATGTATTTATACTGCCACAGGCAGAGTTGTTCACTAAAAGATTGAGAGGTGTACACATTTCCTTAGAACCAAAATGAAACTGATACATTTTCAAAATGTGATTATTTTTATTCCTTTTGGTTTAAATTGGTTACTATTTTACTTGCTACTAAGTTCTCCCTTTCCCCCTGTCTGTCTGCTTCTCTGTCTCTCTCCATCAGAATCTCTTTGGTATCCCTAGGACTCTGGATCAAAACCATTAAGGGTCACTGAATGCAGCAGGATGTGTCTTCTCAGCACTGCAATTAATCAAGAGATTCACTAAATATCATAAGCACAAAAGAATCTGGATATAATTTTAAAAAATAATTAAAAATCTCAAATTTCCCTGCATGTTTACAAAAAGCTCCCTCAACAATCCTGAACAAACCAAGATTAATGTCAGAGCCTGTATTGGGGGGCACTGTTACAAGAGTGTTTCACTTCAGCAGTGAACATTATTCTTCAGCTGGGTACAAAACCACTGCCTTATCAAGCCAAAACTTCCAATGAAAGAAAATTTTTCCATTGTGAGGATTGATCAGAAATCTTTTCAAGGGCAGGATAAGTTTTGAAGATCCTCATTCTATTAGCTGCCTGGTACATGAAGTAGTAGCTTATACATCAATTCATCCACAGAAAATATTTAAGAACTTTTGTAAAAAATTTACAGATTTTGAAGGCGAGTGAGGGAAATAAACCTTTTTACTGATTCTTTCTGTCTGAAAAAATAATCAGGAAGAAACTAATTCTTGCTATGTGCCTGCAGAGAGGAGAAACAAACACCTAGCAGGTAAGAAATCTATTCCGATTTGCTGAAACTCATCAAATAAAAAAAGATGTAGGAGTTAGCAGGTCTTTTCTGAGCTGACTCTGCCTAAAAATAGTTCATTTGGGGTTTGTATAAACTATATTTCGGCTTTTCTACCCCTAACTTTTATTTTAAGCTCAAGTGCCCAAGCTTCTGGTGATTTTCTTCAAACAGCTTGAAGAATATACCTCAGCCTCCTATCTGTCGTGTACATTGTGCACAATATTCTAAATATCATTTAGATGACCTCTTAGCGGTCTGTTATGGTAAAAATGGGTTTTAAAATTCTTAGCATAGATTGTACTTTTATCAAAAAGATTCAAATCTGCTTCCAAAAAACAAACATGTAAGCCTGAATGTTCCCTCCCTGCAGTTGTGACTTTTAAGGACTGAGTGTTGACTTGCCATAAATCTTCTCTTTCACTGAAGTTTGAAGATGTGGGGAAGTTTTCTCATTTCTAGTTATTAGCTATGTGTTGAAGGAGATCCCTTCATGTTCCATAAGGTCCTTCTGTAACATTTTTAGATACTTCAAACATTTGAATTTAACTGTGGACTGCAATGCAAATGTGAGGTGAATTTTGCAGCATCTCAAGACAGTTATTTGACAACAATGGATTTGTAGTTACAAAGTAAAGAGCTAGAAAAGCAATAATTCTTGACTGTTCATTATTTAATTGAATTATAAAATGGGGAGAAATAATAATGAAGTTATAAGAAGGGTTGTGAAATCAAATTGTGCTGTAAGATGAAAAGCAGCAGTAAAAATTGCTGAATTATTTTCCTTAGTCAAAAACCAGACAAGTTTTAAATGAATGGCAGAAACCCAGTTCCTTCAAGGGAAAAATAGGAATGGGAAAATACTTTTATTTTTGCCCTTAGGGACTATACATGCTAAAGGAAAAGACAAAATATATCAAACACAGGATGACTCACAGGGTGAGTACTGAAATTTAGTATATCTTTATTTAATCTGCTTAGCTTTTCCTTAACACAAAAGAAGAGAAGCAGTTCTACCTTTAACACTGAAAATTATACAACCAACCAAAGGTTTCCAGCTTTCTGTAAATTCAGCCTTTTAATATCAATAGCATGATAAATAAACCTCAGGGGTTTACTGAAATTTTGTTATTGAGTTTTATGTACTCTGTTATATGCTGTATCAGAAATACCTCATGCTGAATGTTAGTCTTCATAGCCATTTCCAAATGGCTTTTTTGCCTTTTTTTTTCAGTTCATCGTGTCTAATTATAAATAAAAGTTTTGCTTGAGTCTGCTGCAGTTTATTTTCAGAATGACTTTCAAGCACTCTGTTTATCTGCATGTTGAACTGAAAATGAAAGCAACATTAGTGACAAGCATATTTTGCTTTTTTTTCAGATTTCAAACATTTTTTAAGGTCATGTGGGTATTGCTGGCCAAGCATCAGTAGTTTATTTATTGCTTGATTACAAGTGGAATCGTAAATGGAATGAAATAAGATGGATATGGAGGATTACCAACTGCTGTTGGCATACAACCACATGCTTAAAGATGTCTTCATTCATTAACAGACTCCTTTGGCTTGCCAAGGCTGGAAATGAAATGCAAGCCACAGCTTGTACATTCATCACTGTAAGGAAAGCCTCCTGCCAGTGCTGGTTAGGCAAAGTGTCCTTGCAGCCATTAGCAGTCCAGCCTGATTACTGG
Source organism: Camarhynchus parvulus (assembly GCF_901933205.1). Lineage (NCBI taxonomy): Eukaryota > Metazoa > Chordata > Aves > Passeriformes > Thraupidae > Camarhynchus > Camarhynchus parvulus. Next base: position 68,940,324 of record NC_044574.1, on the reverse strand, counting down.
GCTCAATCTGTTACCAATGGCAACCAGTGCCACTGCCAATGCACTGACAGCATTGTTTCCATCTGTGCCCACAGGAGAAGTTTGAAATCTTAGAGTTTAAAACTCTGAAACAACCTTACAGGCGCAAATAATTAATTAATTTTCTTAGTAGGGATTCATTTTTTTTTTTCTTCAGCTGGCACACCTGCAGCAAGCAAACTGACCCTTACCTTCTGTAGAAGCCAATTAGCAGTTGGCCAGTAGCACCTCAATTAGAACTTGTTCTATGAATGGATATCTCAGGTCTGTGCTCTTAAACGACCTGCACTTCTCCTTCCAAGACAGAGCTGGTGAGTGCTTGTCACCAAAGCTGAAGGGAGAATTGCTTGTGGGAGTTACCACAGGAGGAAAGTGAGATGGGGGTATGTGGTGTGTGAAAAATGCATGTATTTTATGATTGGCTTTTTGCAAATATTAAAATGAATATTATATGTGTTGTGTTAGAAAGTGATGCTGTATCAATTCTCTTCAGTACTGTGTTAAATATAGTTTTAGGTTATAAAAAATGTTAAAATAGAGACGATGCTGTGTAGGATACTTTTTTTAAAGAAAGGACTCGCAGTGAGATAGCAGCCACAGGACACCTGAATCTTTCAGAAAAAAAGAATTTATTGCCCTCTTATCAGAAGAAACGAATTTCTTCCCGCCTTGAAGGTGCTGCTAGGATTCAGAGGAAGAAGTTGACCATGACCAGACAGAATCCTGTATTTGAATGGAATTTATGCATCATGTATGAGGTGTATGAATATGCAACAGGTTATTGTTTTTAAGGGTTAATCCTTTGTTAACGTGGGTCCATTTTCCACCTCGTGCTGCCCAGAAAAAGGTACCCGGAGGTCTGTAACTCTTTGCATTTATTGTCTCATATTGTCCTAATTAAATTTGTCCAAATTGTTATTACTCTAATTGTATTACTATTTTTTTTAATAACCATTTTATTACTATGAAACTTTTAAAATTTTAAAAACAAGTGATTGGCGTTTTTCACATGGTGGAAGGGAAGGCATTAGGGAAAAGAAGCAGGATGCAGGGGTCAGTGGTGGAAGACTGCTGGTTGGTCCTGGGAAAAAATATTGGACAATATATATGAAAATAAAGCATTTACAGACAGCTCTATGTTTATTTTTGCTGCTGCATTATGTCTTGTACAACAAATTTTGATCACATAAATGTCATGCTGTGCATTATATCAGCTTTTCTAACTCAAACTCTTTATAAAATTTCTCTCTGTAGTACATAGTAATACTTCTCCTTTGCTAAATAATTGTTTTAAGCCTGAAAATCTACATCAGAAACTGGGTATATCTAAGAATTTTCTTGTGTTTTAAATGTGTTTGATGCAGTAGAACTTTTTCATCTGAGCAGCCTTTTTGTAGTTTACCTCATAGGTCAGGAATAACAGGTAAACAAGCAATCAATTATTTCAAGGCATAATAACACAAGAAGTTAAGAAGAAGTTGCCAGCTCTGTTTCAGTTCTTACCAAACTAAAACAGATGTATTTTTAAAAAGCTTTGTTTTTCTTCTTTTTCCTGAATAGGCCACGGTTAATTTACAACTCGTATTCATCCTCATCAAAGTTTTATTACACCAAAGAAGAAACAGCCAGGCCAGTCTAAGATATGACTGACTCTTGTCTGCCTCTACTGTAATTTATTGATCTTCCAGCAGAACTGGAGAAACAAATTCCTAGGTGATAAACTGCCAGTTTCTTAAGAGAAAACCTGCTAGCAGCAGCATGTGTCACATGAAACTGGCCTGGCTGACTTGGAGATGAAACAGAACCAGCTGGGATGGATGGGCTCCCTGGCTAACTCCAGCAGCAGCAAGATGCCAGGCTGGTCCTGAACTGGCATTTCTGCCCAAAGTATCCCACAAGAAACTGAGCACAGGGAGCTCTAGTTGGTACCTTTGTCTCAGGAGCAAGGCCAGTTTAGCAACCCTTTTCCATTCTCTGAAAGGACAAGAAGGGAATTAAATGTTTTTTTCTCCCAGGGAATACATGAGGATGGTCACAAGTGTTAGAGCATCTCTGTAACTGGATGATGACCATTTCACAGCTGGTGAGTTTGAAAAGAGTGGCAGCACCTCTGTGCAAATTAATATGAAAGCTTACACTGAGAGGCTAAAAAGCCTGTGTTAGTATAGGAAAAAGAGTGCTTTCCACAGCACTCTTTAGAAAATAACTCTCAGAAAACAACTTGGAGAGAAATGAAGCTGATTTAAAGAAAATGCAAGCAAGAAGATAGAGGGCAAGGCAAAGTATTCAGGGCGCAAAGTCGGGAGAATGAAACAAAACAAAACCAAAAGAAAGCAAAATCAAGAATAACTATTGTGAGGAACAAGATATTTGCATAGCTCTGGCTGTAACAAGATGGTAATTATTTAATGAAGTAATTCTACAAAAATAGGAAGGAGTGCATGCATGCGTTTTTTGTTCCTGGGCATCTTTCTAAATCTCTGAGCAATATCTGATAAATTGTGCAGTTTGTTAAAAAGAAAAAGAGAACCAAAACCCCCTGCAAAATGGAACAATTGAATCATAAGGACTTATATCAAACAGTTTTAACATCAACCTGTTTTAAAATCTGACCATATGCCTTTATGCAAATTTCCTGAATAGCTAATAAAGCAAAGGCCAAAAGCCTTTGACATTCAGGTTTAAAATATCAAGAACTCGTTTCATTAAAAGGAAGACCATTGAACCAAAGCTTGAATGCCTGTTTCATCTAAATCCATCCACAATTTGTCAGTTTCTGCTGTGCACATTCTGTTTCTTAGATAGTAATTTAGCCCAAGTCCCTTCTCCAGAAATGAAATTCAGCGTCCTTGACTGGTACTGAGAGAAAAATGGGCAGAAAAAAGTGATCATTATCTATCCAGGGAGAATAGTAGGAGAAACTCACATAAAACAAGGGCTCATTCTCTGGAGGTGAGAGTACAATTAATATATTTCAAGATATTAAAGGCCAGAGGGATGTTGTGAACAAATAAGCATAATTTAATTCTTAATGAATTATCGAAAAAAAAAAAAAAAAAGGAAAAAGAAGCCTCCCAAATGACTAGAAGCAAAAATTGAGTTACTACAATCTAATTTTAGCTTAATTCGGTTGTGAGCTTTCCTAATATCTAAAAAATGAAATGGAATTGTGATAATTGTCTGATTTTGAACACTGTAATAATTAATAAACAGGAAAACAGGTGAAAGAGCTCAGGTATATTACAATAGGCCAAGGTTTAGAATATCTACAATTAATGACACGTGGGGAATAACTGAGCAGTCACTCTTTCCTATGGAGATCTGCTAAGGCTGAGACAGTAGCAATGTTTGGAGAAGTTAGAAGACAACGGGGAAAACTCTGAATCCTGAGGTGGTTATAGAGCAACAGATTAGACAAAATGCATTTCCCAAGGTAAAACAAATCTTAAAACAAGGACACTTTACAGGTCCTTTCTTATTCTGTCCCAGAGTGAGCTCCATGCACTGAAGTTTTAATGAAAGTACGTTGGAGAGGAAGAACACAGAGACAAGTTTCTGATTTGATTATAGCTGCACTTTAAAACAAGGACATGAAATCATCCAAGTCAGGAGGAAAAAGACACAGAGGAAAATGTGATGAGAAACACAAATGCAAAGGAGGGGAGAAAAGGGGAGGTTAGAGCTAGAAGTTCCTGGAAGGAGGCTGTGGGGAGCAGAATAATATATCATAGAATCATAGAATGGCTTGGGTTGGAAGGGACCTTAAACATGTCATTCCAACCCCTGTCACAGACATGTGTTATGGAAAATCCTTTCCTTAGGATTTTTTCTCCTGAAAAGCTGAGAGGCCTCAGGAACAAAATGTAAACATTGACTATCTGCTGCTGTGGAATGCAACAGGTGGATCTGTGATTGGCCCATGCTGGATGTTTCTAATTAATGGCCAATCACAGTCCAGCTGGCTTGGACTGTCTCGATCAGTCACGAGATTTTATTATCATTCCATTCTTTTCTATTCTTAGCTAGCCTTCTGATGAAATCCTTTCTTCTATTCTCTTAGTATAGTTTTAATGTAATATATATCATAAAATAATAAATCCAGCCTTCTGAAATATGGAGTCAGATCCTCATCTCTTCCCTCATCCTGGAACCCCTGTGAAAACCACCACAAACCTCCCCTGCCATCTCTTCTAGTTTATGATGTGCTGAATCTTACCTTAAATACTCACTTTTGAAAATTATTTCATATACTCATGTGGCAAATAAAGCAGACAAGTTGAAATGCAGCCAGACCCATCGCAGGAATATTGCTCTCTGTCCCTGTACTGCCTGCTGGTATGAAAAGGTTTCAAGGTAACACTTCTGAAAGTATATGGTATATACTCAGAAAGAAGTATATAACATTATTCCTAAAGATGCTGTCATAAAGATTGGAAAGAAGTTGTCACCTCTCTGTGGCAGTTGCAGTAGTTCACTCTCTCAGCAATATTCCATATCATGCTCTCATATGAAAGCAGATGCAATGACTATGACTCAGTTGAACAATGCTCAAAATTCACTCAGTAGAAAAAATATTTCATATTAATTTCAAACCTTTTTTGTTTTCGTTTTCCTCCTCCTCCAATGACAATGGAATAACATTTTCCTTATTATGAAAATAACCCAGAGTAAAAAATCCAAAATCTCAGTGCTCTAAATTAGCTTAATAGCAACTTTGACACATTTATGGATTGATGCAGAAATCAAACAATTAAAAAGCTAATAAGGAAAAAAAAAAATCCAACCTCCCCATGCCTCCATCTCTGTCAAATCACAAATACACTCAAAATATAAAGAGGGTTAAAGTAGAAACAAGCTTGGCTATATTAAAATTAATTTGAAAGCATGAAATAATCACTGTTGAAAATTATGCTATTAAAAAAATTCAATTAAGATTCGTGACTCACTTCGGTTTTGATTTTATCCCTTCTGCTCTAGAAAGTTACAAACTGCAGATCAAGCGTCTGGTGGGGTTTGGGAGGCAATGACAAACATTCATTTCAGGACATTTCTTTTGGATTCAGGCAGCACTGACTGAGTGAAAAAGGGATGAAGATACCTCACTGAATTTCCTGCATATTGCAACAGCATTGCATCTGACCTGTTTTTTTTTTTTTTTTTCATTAGAGAACATTTTTGATTTGGTTTACAATGTTTTGAGAAGGAAATGTTATCGATTTTTTTTCAGGAACGTAATATTGTGGGATTTTACATTTATGATGCATTTTTAGAAAAATCTTTATCTTGAAAGCAGCAGCTGCGTGTTTCTAATTTTCTCCTTTTGCTGCATCTTCTAGTGTTAGCTGTAGTAGAAAATCCAGAACTGTTGAAGCCCTGCAGTGACATTGGCACAAACTGTCCAGCAGTGGAGAAGTGAAACATTCTGCTGCATCCATTCCTCTCATTTTAGCACTTCCAGTATTTCTGTTGCTTTTGAGGCACAGTCTCTCACCATCAGCTGAGCTCATGAGAAACCTCCCATCATGGCACCTTAACCTGGTTTATGTCAGCATTAGGCCAAGTGCCAATGAGGACACCTCTGCCCCACCTCCCCAAATATTGAAGGAAAATAAGTTTTCTGTACGGGGCGTGTATTTTTATAGATGAATATCTACATCTGCATGTAGAAAAGCAAGAAAGGAAGCAAAACAATGAATGATATAAAGGAAAAAAATATTCAGTATTTAAGGCAACCTTAGTATCTTGAATAAAACTCTCTGGCAGCTGTGAGAAAACTCTGAGACAATCATCAATCAAATGCTAGATGACCTTCCCCTACATATACTCAAGTTACCTTGGAGTTAACCAAGATGATGACATAACCCAGACAAATTTTTTAGGCTCCATTACAGATGACAGAGGAAGATTTGTATTTAGTGACAGGGTTTCATCTTGCCCATATTAGAGCACAGAAAAATGTGGTCAGAGCAGCAATGAAGCAGAGGAGGAGGATGCAATCTTAACAGGAAAGTGAGATGACCAGCCACAGGAAGAAAGCGCAGAAAATTGTTGCATTATGATAATGGTGTTTTATTGATTTTACAGCATCCTGCAAAGGAATCGTAGCAAGATTTTTAGGAGAAAGCTATAATATGTGTTGGCCCTCCAACATAAATTTTATCATTTGTTTTGAAAGGTAACCTCACAGGAAGTAGTAAACACTGTCTTTGCATAATTCTGAGCATAATAGAGTACAAAATGTGGTGTAAAATTAATTTAGATGTAATGAAATCACTGAAGAAACTCTCTCTTGTGGTACATCAGGACAACTCCAGAGGTTCCAGTTGGCTTGTAGAGGCAATTTAGCCTGACTGCTTCAGTTTATCAGTGTTACTGTACAAAAAGCACAGCTTATGGCGGTGATTAGTTGTTGTCTCATCTCACTTCATGTTCTGAATAATAAATGTTTATGCATGTTGCCTTCAATATGATTTGTCATATAAATGCTATATAATTTAGTTATTAAGATAAGATACTATGTGACAATATTTATATAACAGAATCCTCCCAATCACTCAACTGCTTCTAAATGCTAAGGGCCAATTAGATGATTTTTGCTTCTGAGATCTGATAATCGTTTGTTGACAGATATTAAATGATTCATATAAACACATTCAACTATTTTCTCCCATGAAATACATACCATTTTCCTTTTCTTTTTCATCCTTTTTTTTTTTTAAATGAATGCATTGGTTAATTAAAGCTCAGTAAGTTTAGAGCTTACCCAACATTTTAACTGCACTACACATCACTTCAAAACTATAAGCACTTAATTTATAGTGCACTTTTTAAATTAATTGCAAGTCCTACCACCAACATCATATTATTCTCCGTAAGGAGTTCTTCACTATCCAGCTGCTTTGTTCTCTGTACCACCTCAGCATTTTGGCTTACCAAAAGCCAACTCGTCAGAGGCAACACATAGCAACCCAGTTTCCATGGCAAATGTCTTCTGTTGATAACATCTAGTGCTACACAGTGTAGCACTTCCAGAAAAGCTCCCTAAATTTGCTGCTTTCCCCAGGGCCAATGACACAGCATTCCCAAAGCAAGAGTGGCTCTCAGCACTACTCATGAATCCCATGATCTGTTACAAAGGCTTCCTTCCCACATCTACCTATTGGTTTTTTGGTCTGAAAAACTGAAGTTGGTGAGTTCCCATTTAATTTATATAAAAGGATAAAAAAAAATTAATTTTAACCAAAACCTCAACTGATTGCAAGTTTATGAATTGCATCCGGCATCATGCAAAGCAGAGATTCGACCTTGAAGTATTATACTGAGTTAGGTTTGAGGCAGAGTTGGAAATAAATTGGCAGAAAATGTGCATAAATCTGCTACAGTAGTTTCTTTGAAGTCTGTATTTACTACAAGCTCATGGGCTAATTACATTATCATAGTTTTGCATTGGCTTATATGATACGTAAGCCGGAACAGTAATTCATAACTTTTCTGCTAAACCAGTGCAGAGACATCTTGTCAGGCTAGCTGGCTACACCAGAGAGGCAACTTTATTTCACTCTAGAGAACAGCACAGCAACATCACAAAATTTCTCACAAAACAAACCAGCAGGTCTAGTGCCAGATGCTCATGAGCAGAGTTTGGGGCTGCCACTACCTTCAGTGAGGAGCAGACGTGGTCTGACTGTGAGCCAGCCCTGGAGGCTGCCCGATGTGTCACCAGGCCTCCCACCAGCTCCTCAGCTCAGCGTGTGACATATGCTGCCTTCCCTCTGGCAATCACAAGGTAACTCCTCAGCTTGGAGTGAGAAAGCCACGAGTCACTGAACTTCTGCAGCTCCTTGGATGTGTCACCTCGTGGAGCGCATGTAGTGCCTGATGGTTCATTATGCCCAGAAAGCACCACGCAGCATTTTTAATGAGCCAGGACAAAGACTCCCTTCCCTTTCAAAATGAGGCATTTTTGAGAGTCTTCTCTCCTTTTCATACAACCAGAAGGAATTAAAATACATTACCAAGGAATTGTGGCATCATGAAAGAGAATTATGTGGTGGATGTGAACAAGGCTATTCTGGTTGTTTCAAGTTTTGGGTGTGGTTTGTTTGTTCGTTTGTTTGGTTTTAACTAGCGCTGCTTCAAGCATCAAGCAACAATAGAGCACAAGTGAAATATACAATAAATTCTATCAGGCATAAGATTTCTTTATTGTTGATACCCATTTTTTATAAGGTAGATATTTTTCAAACAGATTGATATACGTGTGTATGAATAAAGTACACGTACATACGTTCATGTATGACTATTGTCCCAATTTAAATAATCTTCTATATGTTGATTTTCTCTTCCTCACAGAAGGGACTTAGTAAACAAAATGCAATGCATAGTATTCTTGCCTTGCTTCATTTACATAGGCTTTCTTTTAAAAACATATATTCTCTTTTCAAACTTAGACATGTTTATTATATTTGGGTATGTCTATATGTACAAGAATGTGTCTTTCAATGCCATCATATAGCTTGCTGCTTCCTAATGATGTAGAGTTAACTGTAGGGAAACTTTGCCTCGTTTAAAAAAACAAAAGAAAGAAGAAAAAAAACCAAACCTAGGTGTTTTTTCTTGCAATTATAAACATATCACATTTTATTTTTAATTTGCATCAAAACCCACAGAAAAACTGGAGGTGAATTTAGGCCCTCACCAGCTTTTTGCACATTTTGCTGGCACATTTAACTTCCTCTGTTTAGCCCCAGCTATTTGCAATGCCTCCCACACTCCTTGGAGCAGGCATCCTGTTAACTAACTTCTTGTTTAAATGAAGGGCTATGCTGACAATTAAATGTGGGATTGTGCATGCTTCAGTGCCGTGCCTTATTATAATCAACGTGAGTAGAAGCAGAGTGCTGAAATTATGGGTTTTAGTCTGCATCTGCATGGCATTATTATGCTTATCAAGGTGAAAATGTCAACGCTGGAGAATGTAATTGTGTACCTTAAGCTGCAGCAATAGTTAAACTGAACTCCTGCCCCGACTATTAATGCATCAGAGTGCTACACTTAAGAGGCTCTATAACTTTTTATGTGGGCAGAGCTTTCAAATCATGAATTTATTTCCTTCCTTTCTGTTCTTTTTTTTTTTAAGACTTTCAGACATGAGGTTTTTCTGTTTGGTTACTATTTCAATATGGATTTTCTGGTGCAGTTTTTCCTTTTTAACAAAGTTGAGGAGCAGAAAGCACAGCTTAGGTTTGTGCACGGCTCCGCTGCCCTCCGGGAGGTCAAGTGTGAAATGAGTTGAGAGACACATTGACAGTCCATGCATGAGCCAAAGCTGCTCCTGCTGCTTATCAGTAATTCAGATCTGTGAGTCTGGTCTGGGCTCTTATTATATCCAATCAAACCAAAGAATCAAATAATTCAGTGAATTATCTATGTTTACTAGATTGTCATTTTGATCCGAACATCGTCTCAGACCAATTGCACGTTTTATTTGTTGATTTTAACGTTTAGTCATCCTGAATATTTTGATTTGTTATTAATTTATACTGAAAACCAAATGCTATTGTCTTAATACAATATAGTACTTTGTTGGGTTTCATACACTGCTTATTTCAGTCACTTGTAAGTTATCTGTAGGTAGGACAATATCACTTCTCTTTACACATTGTAAGTTATCTGTAGGTAGGACAATATCACTTCTCTTTACACAAAGACAGAGGGAATATTTTCACAGTCACAGTGATTCTTTTGAGCTGCTTACACTGTGCTGAACTCATAGAATTGGCTCAACACATATGCCAAAATACATCCATCCTCAAGCCTGCACATTAGTTAGTTTCCAAATTATAATACTGAAAATTCTGTTAGTTCTCCTTTTCTTTTTTTTTTTTTCTTTCTTTTTCTTTCTTTTTTTTTCCTTCTTCTTCCTTCCTTCCTTCCTTCCTTCTTCCTTCCTTCTTCCTTCCTTCCTCCTCCTTCCTTCCTTCCTTCCTTCCTTCCTTCCTTCCTTCCTTCCTTCCTTCCTTCCTTCCTTCCTTCCTTCCTTCCTTCCTTCCTTCCTTCCTTCCTTCCTTCCTTCCTTCCTTCCTTCCTTCCTTCCTTCCTTCCTTCCTTCCTTCCTTCCTTCCTCCCTCCCTCCCTCCCTCCCTCCCTCCCTGCTTTCCCTGTACAACAGATTTAGCAGGAAGACGGAGTAGATATGCTAATATAAAAAACTTTTTTTTAATAACTTCAATCTCTTTCAATTAAAAAAAAAAGAAAATAAGACTGCACAGGCTTCAGTATTATATGAGTCATTATTTTAAACAGATTTATTTGTCCTAAAATTCAATTTTTCCACTATTTATCTGATTTTTGCCATGAAGAGAAATACACCAGACACTCAAGGATCTGAGGATTACATACATGATGTATTTCATATGTGATTAAAGTTTACTCTTCCAGTCCTTTGTGTAAAAGGAATAAAATAGCCAGAAAATATTTGTATTTGGGAATTTTTTCGTAATTTCCTTTAAGATAAAATTAATCTTAGCAGCACAGAGAGAAGATTTCACTTCTTTTGTTGAAACACTTGGTAGCCTAACAGGAAGAGCAGCCCCCTTGTGCTTCTGAGCGGCTCCAAGGAACTCAAGTGCTGAGGTGAAGGAGGGCTGTGGCTGCACTGAAGGCAGAGACTGGGAAGATTAATACTCCTAGATTTACTCCTATATCATTTGCGTAAGGTGAAGAAGTTACTCATACCACTCAAAATAAGCAAGAAGAATTATTTTGCCTCCAGAGCACTGAACCTTAGCATGCTTTCCAGCTGCCAAGCACCAGATTTCTGCTCATCCTTATATGTGGACTACTGGGATCTGGAGTTACAGAAATTAGAGGTGATGGCATGCTTGTGCTGCAAGGATAAGACAAGGTATAAGGCTAAGAGGGTCAGTTTTCTATTAAATGCTAAATAGCATTAAAGTTTTAAAAAATATATTCACTGCAATTTACTAAAAAAAGGTGTATTTTCTGCTACTGGACTGGGAATAGAAAAGACCTGGGTTGCTTAGATCAGTCTAAGAATCAGATTTCTTAATAATAAATAAAAAGTTGCAGATGTGGAGTTTGTTTCTAATCTTGCTTGCATCAATATAAATCTAGAAAAGCTCTTTGAAACCAATGAAGTAAAACTAATACAAATCAGTATGTTAAAATGAGACAGTCAGCCACTTTTTACACATTGCTGTCAGAGCTGTATATCTCCACTGATTTTATTAGAGTGATATATCAAGATCAGACTTTTAAATCATTCTACAATCAAACCTCCTGTTGCAATGACAGGGAAGCCCTTTCTGTTGCATACATTAAAATAGATATGAGAGGCCATTATCAATTCTGCAGCTGGAAAGCAGAGTCCGTGCTTCTGACATTCTGAGCTCTCTTGGCAGGCCAATATTCCTGTACAGGTGTGTCCTGGTTTAGGGCAAATTTGGGAGAGAATCTCCAAAGGGAGGCCCCTCCAGAAAGAAAACCCACACGGCCCCTCCCTCCAACTGTTATAAATAAGAAGCTTGACTAGGCCAATATTCAAGCAGCAATCAATTTATTATCTAATATGGTAAAGTATGAGCAATACAGCGCTGGGTACAGTGGGGGAAGTTTTCCCTCCAACTGCACACTGATAATTGAGGATTACAGGTATTTATAGGGGTACTTATCAGGTTTTTTCAGCAGTTTCTATTTCCAATTTTTTATACATCAGCAATATTTATTCCAAATTATTACATCACAATTCTATACACTATTGTGATTTAGTTTTTCTCAGGATGTGTTTTTAAAGGAGTATCCCCAGATGGTGGTGGTCCAGTTTCCGACAGAAGGAAGACGAATTCCATCTGGTGCAGTCCAGCTCCCCAGATGTGGGTCCACCTTTTAATTGCAGAGACCATAAATCTAATAACAGTGATGTCCAGCTTCCCTTGGTCGAAACCATAAACCCTGGAGGTGGTGTTCATCTTCTTCTCTCAAGTTGTTTTTCTTTGCTTCAATAGGGTGTGACATAAGCATATTTCCTTTCTATATTTTCCAAAGCTATAGTTTCAAGGATATAAGTAATATTCTAAAATTATACTTCAAAAGGTTATTGTTGCAGAGCTCTTTATGGATTAACTATAAGCAAAAAGCAACATCTTTAATGCTTTAATTCCAATGCTCCTAAATCAACTAAGGTTAATTTCAAAAGCCTTTTTCCATGCTTTATTTTCCTCAGTCATTATTAGAATTCACAGCTCTCCCACTGTCGGTGCACTCACAAATACACACGTCACCTGTTTGTACCTGACACGAAACGCAGCTTTGTATTTCACACAGCTGGGTCGGGAAGGATTCCTCGGAGAGAAGTGGAAAGAACCTGTTTCTTTAACAGGCACAGCACCCTCCAGCACACAAAATGAACAATACCAGATGACACCACTCTGTCACTGCTCTGAAAAAAGATGACAAATTCAGAAAGTCTCTCTGGGGTTGGTCGCTCTGTTCTCAGTCCCCCCGGTGCTGGGCCAGCGGCTGCCCAGAGTAGGCCCCGCTAGGCCCCAGGAGGCAAACTCTCCGTGTTCCCAGGTCCCAGTCCGGAGCAGGTTCAAGTTGGTTCCAAAAAGGAAAGGAGAAACAGTCCAGGAAGAAATTTGGACTGTTTAGCTAAACTAGCTAATGAGCAGAAGCAAGAGCAAAGCGAAAAGCAAAGCAAAAAGCAAAATGCGCACTATGTACTGCCCAGTCTGTGTGTCCCACCAGCCATGGGGGCGCATCTGACAAGAAACCCAAAACAAAACATTCGCTCTTCAGAGCCAGTCTTGAAGACACAGAACATGATATCCAGCATAAACAGAACACATGGATGGGGATACACACATCATAACGTCACCCTGGGAACAAGATGGAATTTTTAACTCATCTCCAGGAGCAGCAAGCCCTTTGAGAGAGAACCCCAGACTGGCTCAGGCTGGAAGGTGTGACGGTTGTCACAAGGGGTCTTGGGTGAAGGAAGAGACAAGACGGTTGACTCCATTATCAGAAGGCTTGATTTATTATTTTATGATATATATATACTACATTATACTATACTACAAAGAAAAAGCAGGAGAGCTTTTCAGAAGCTTGCTAAGCTAACAATTGAAAAGTAAAGAATGAAAACAAAGGAACTCTCTCTGACTCTGTCTGAGAGACTTCAGTCCTGGATTGGCCACTAACTAAAAGCATCCAAGCTGGGCCAATCCAGATGGACCTGTAGCATTCCACAGCAGCAGACAACCTATTGTTTACATCTTGTTGCTGAACTTCTCAGCTTCAGCAGGAAAAATCCTAAGAGAGGATTTTTCATAAAAGAAATGTCTGTGACAGAAGGGACCTCTGGACACCAGCCAGCCTGCTCCTGTCACCACTGATGCATGATCACCATGTCCAAGTGGCTTTTGAACATCTTCAAGGAGAGGGACTCTGCCTCCCTCCCCTCCCTGCTGGCCCAGCACAGAGTAAAGAAGGGCAATGCCATGTGGCTGAGAGAGAGTTTGTGCTGTTTGTGCCTGCCAGCCAAGTGGGAGGGAGGGAGGGGAGGCAGGGGAATAGGCTGTGACATGACTTTGCTTTGAAGCTCCTATCAAGTGCAAATAAAGCTCATACTAAATAAGTCCCTGCTAGGGAGTTGGATATTTTTATTTGTAGTGTTTAGCTTGCAACCAAAAATCTGTTTTGGTTCAATTCTTTCAGCGTTCAGAAAAGCATTGAAATGACAATTTACTTCTGGTTCAAGCAAAACAATGGTTTGCATGATTATCAGTTCAGCTTCATGGTTTGATTACAGAAAGCTTTGATTTTAAAACATTGAGTTTAACTCTGTCAAAGGATCAAACCTCATAATTTTTTATCTAAACCTGACATTTTCCTCATGCCTATAACCCCTTTCTGCCCTTCCTCTTTCTCTCTTGCTAATAAACTGCTGACAAGCCCCGTTTGATTGTCTTGTGAAGGCAAGAAGATCAAATACATACCGAATATTAACCAAAAAGAAAGGATATCCTTAGGGGGAAAAAAAATGTTACAGAATGTATTCACTTGTTCTGCTGGAAAGAGTTGTCAGGCACAGTGAAAAACCAGTTCAGAGTTGTCCTGCCACGGTGAGGGAGCGGGACCCTCGGCATCACACAGGGGATTTTGGGATTTCAGGGGTGTTCTGCTCGCTCCTGTCATTCCTGGGCTGGGCTGAGAGAGGCAGGAAGGAAAGGAGGGATGCTGCTCCCAGGCACTGACCTCACAGCTCCTTCATCTGTCTCACAAATGGAGGGTAAAAATTCCTGCTCAACACTGAAGAACAAGGCCCTTCTTCCCCAGCTGCACTGTGTCTGGTTTGTGCTTTTATTTTCCCCTGGTTTTGGTGTTTTTTGTGATGGTGTTCACAGGGGTCTCAGGATGAGGGAAGAGACGAGGATCTGACTCCATGTTTCAGAAGGCTTGATTTATTATTTTATTATATATATTACATTAAAACTCTACTAAAAGAACAGAAGAAAGGATTTCATCAGAAGGCTATCTAAGAATAGAATAAAAAAGAATGATAACAAAGGTTTGTGGCTTGGCTCTCTGTCTGAGCCAGCTGGGCTGTGATTGGCTATTAATTACAAACATCCAACATGGGCCAATCACAGATGCACCTGTTGCATTCCACAGCAGCAGATAATCAATGTTTACATTTTGTTCCTGAGGCCTCTCAGCTTCTCAGGAGGAAAAATCCTAAGGAAAGGAATTTCCATAAAAGATGTCTGCGACATTGTTGTTCTCTGGAGTCCTGCCCCTGATCACCACAGAGAACACATGTGTGAGCACCTGCTGCTGCCTGTGCTGTACTGGGTGGGTTTAGAGAGCCAGAGAACAAAGGGTGGCTCCCATCTGAGCAACTTTGGCATGTTGAAATGCTACATGAAAGCTCACATTGAAGTTAAAGAACCAATTTAGTAGCTGCGATTTTACCTTGAAATTATGCTTAAATATTACTTGGTGCAGATTCTATAAACATGTTTGCATTTACTGTTCCACACAACTACATATAGGAAAAAAAATTGTCTATACCTGATCCTTGATCTCTATTTGCAGGTCTGATATTTCTCCTTAGTCTTGTCCATGCCAGTTTAGCTAATAAAAATGTTAATTTACTGCTAGCCTCAGAGTAGGTCCTCTCTTGTCGTCATAATAGAGCACAACAGAGGTAGCACTGAACAGAAAAAAAACCACAAAGGACACATTAAATAAAAGAACTAGAAAGAGATAGGAAAAAAGTGAAACTTTTCTTGAGCAAAAGAACAAGCAAAAGAGGTCAACACCTTGAATTATTTACAGAGGGCCAGTAACTCAGGTTCTTTCTGCCCAGTATACAAGCAGTCTGTTTATTCTGATAAAGAAGCAGCTTTTTATGCATATCAAACAACATATTCAGAAAGCTTACAAAGAAAACTCTATAGCCTCAAAGACAAATGCTTATCTGGAACATGGAGAAAAAGAAACTCTAGAAGTTAATGTTTGTGCCTCTCTATCGGCACCAGCATCTCTTGAATAAAAGCATTCTTATTTTCATAATGAGTTCAGATACATACATATTAAAATAATATGTATACATACATGCACACACACACACATATTGAACACATATTGAATCTCATATTTTCAAGCTGAATGCTGCAATTTATTTTAATATGAATGAAACTGTGACTCATGCTTGACTTGAGATTAATTTGGAAAAGAATTTCCAGTACCATGAACGGACTGTGGCTTCCTAGCTGTTGTCTTGACCTACTTGACAGGTAAATCAGGTACAGCTTTGTTCCTCTAAGTTATCCACTCCAGGGATAGGTTTTCTGCTTGGTATGCAGGCTTGCAAAACCACCCTTTGAAGAAGTGGAGTTGTCTTGCTCTCTCTAGATGTTAAGCTTCCTTTAAACTGTGATGAAGGATAGGGAAAAGAGTTCTAATCACCAAAGAAATCCTTTAAAGCATTGATGTTTTCAGCTGTCAGATCACCTTGTAACAGCAGCAATGGAGAATTAAAACTCATGTCCAGTTGTGTGCAAAACCTTGGCACTGCACAGAGGCCTCAATGTGACAATAAGAGGAAGCAAACATTGCATTGGAGCTGTTCTTGTGTCAGTCACTGTGAAAAAATATTCTAGTGCTAATTTACTTAATGTTACAACCTGATCCATTACTGATGGAGCAATGCAAATTTAGAAAACAAAATATTATATTATGTGCATGTTTCTTATTAGAATAGAATAATTCAGCCAGAAACACTCTGAGACAGTAAATATTTGCAAGTTTGGATAATATGCTTGTCTTCATAATTGGCAGAATTGATCTTGCTGAGTGTTCACTTCACAATTCAGAATTATCCCTGACTGTCTCATATATACAGACCCCTTTCCTTTTCAGATTTGTACAGACGAGTAGCTGGTATAAAATAAAAAATCACTGCAGGTTAATTTAAAGTTTATTATAAAAGAGAGTGAGGTTTTAGGTGGAGAAAATAAAAACCCCAAATTAATTCTCAATCCTCTTTTCTGGAACTATGCCTCTTTGTCACATAGACTCAATAAATATGATAATAGCATTATATTGTTAGCATCTTAACAGACATTCTATTTTTCAAGCAACCCTCTAATGCAGAAATTCCTAAATTCATTTCGCATACTTGGTATCTGATCCAAGAAGAATTTTAAAATCATTTCACAAGATGCAAACTGAACAGTTTCTCTAATTTCACACCTCATTCAAGTTTGCTTTATGTTATGTTGCCATTTCTACCTCTGAAAAGCAAGTGTCACAACCTGGAGTGGAACAGTGGCCCTTCAGGCTTTCTGTGGGCACGGCAATCCACACAGACACAAGACAGATGTTTTAGTCTGGTCAAATGTCTCATGAGCTGTTGTGCTTGTCCATCAAAACACCTGTCAGGTAATGGCAGAGGAGTGTGAGTGATGATAGCAAAGACCTTTCAGGTCTGTTGCACATACCAAGGGCTGCTTCAGATGTGCTCCAGCCACTCAAGTTTCTTTCATTATGAGGCATCAGTTGAATAAATCAAGATTCTGCTCTATGCAACAGTAAAGGAAAAATTTAGGAATCAACAATTACTTCAATTTAGATTATAGTATCTCGGGTTTTGTGTTGCTGAAATGGCTCCCGAGGTAATAAAGAGTCTTTTTCCCACCCTGTGACTGAAGAAGAAGTCGAGATTCCTCGGTTCTGATTTTCAAGGTTGTTTATTTTCTCTTATCTATTACATTCTTTCTCTGACTTGTTGAAGTCTGTCTGGCAGATTGGTTTGTGACACACTGACTGCCCTTGGGGTCGTGTTAGCTTTTTATACTAAGAACTCCATGTACTTTATTGACAATAATTTTCCAATATCTATCACCTATGTTAGACAGTCTGTGTCTACTCTAAACCAATGCAAAAGTGCCACCATCGCAGCAGAAGGTGGAGGACAAGAAGAAGAAGAAGAAAAGAAGAAGAAGAAAAAAAAAAAAGAAGAAGAAGAAGAAGAAGAAGAAGATGAAGAAGAAGACAAAGGAAGAAGAAGATGAAGAAGAAGACGAAGAAGAAGATGAAGAAGACAAAGAAGAAGAAGAAGAAGAAGAAGAAGAAGAAGAAGAAGAAGAAGAAGAAGAAGGAGGAAAGATAGGACACAATCTCAGATTCCTCCATCTTGCCTTCTGAACCCCCATTCTAAAACCCCAAAATTCTACTTTTTCACCCTGTGACAAATTCACTACCACTCTACTCAAACTCTTGTGGCTTGTAAATCTTCACACAAAGTTGGTAATTTTTTCCATGGGTTAAAATTGAAGGCACAGGTGTCTTTGACTCCGTGCCAAGATCTCTGAGCCCCTGCCAGGATCTTGACCCATCCAGGGCAGCCAGAGGAATGTCCTGAGTTCCGACAATAGTGCTGCTGTCATTTCAGCATTTTTGATCTCTACTCTCTGAGCAATAATTTTGCCTTGATTTGTCTTACCTCCCCATAGAGCTGGTGTCAGAGCAGAGGGGCTTGTGTTGCAGTGCAGTGAAAAGTTTTCTAGTAAGTTTCCTTTGGTGATGCATGGGCATGGTTCTAGTCAACACATACCATTATTCCAGAGCCAGGAAACTTGGGAGCACAACATCTATTTTACTGATGGAGTGCAAAGTCACATAGTAACCGCAAAAGTCAAATGAAACATCTACTCCAGATGATTTATAATGGAGGAAGTTGTCCTGTGGCGGCTTTATGATGCTTGTACCCCCAGTTGTTTGTTCTGTTTATGCTGGATATTTAACCAAATACCATGTGAGGACAAGCACTTACTCAATTTATGTGAAAGCCTTACAAATATTTTTAAAATATTACATGGTATGGTGAAATAATACTTTTCACTTTTTGGAGGAACTTCTAAGCAATATATTTTACTGAGTTTGGTACTAAAAACTGTTTATAGTCCAAACTTCATGAAGCCAGGCGCAAGGAGCAGCGTGCTTACACATCAACTTCAAATAATCCATTTGACCACTTAGTGAATTAAAACAGGAGTAATTCCTAAGTCAACCACAGGGAATGGCAGGTTTTTTAGGAAGTGGTGTCCCTCAGATGAGCTGTGTGAGGGTGGTTAATTCCTTCACTGCCCTGCAGCAACAGGGGAGATGAACAACAAAATTTCTGCTTTGGTTGCTCAGTTCTGTCACTTTCTCAGCACTGCTGGCTATATTAAGCAGATTAATTAAGTTAATTAGGACATTTCATATGTGAATATAAATGATGCCGTGGCAATACTGCAATTTCATGGCTCTGTAACATGTTTAAACATGCTGAGGTTTAATGCTCATCTTAAACTGAAATAAAGGTGGGTATCTGCTTAGAAGGGTACTTATGACCTTCTCTCCCCTGTCCTCAGGTACACTGGTCCATCCTTAATATTTGCCAAAACCAACAGCCAAGTTACTTCATCTTAGGCTTGATCAGGAGCATGCTCAGACTGATTTATTATTTCCATGCAGACTTGAAAACCAGGCCCAGGATCCGCCTCCCCACATGATTCCACTAGCACAGCTCTGGGCACAGAGAGGCAAGGAAAAGTCAGTGTAAGGAATAAAACCAGCCTTGTTTTGCATCAGAGTTTCCACAATCATCCTACTGCAGCCTAGGACACCAAAGGTGGAGCTACTACAGCTATTATCTGCTTTTCACTGGCAAAGAAATATAACTTTTAGAGTGCAATAAGCTTAGAATTCCATTTCGAAGTATAATTAACAAAGAAATTAAGAACAACAACAACTGTTTAGTTGTTCTGTACTCACCACTCAGTAATTACCAGTTAAAAAAAAAAAAATAATGGTTCTTTAGTGTGAACTCCTGACAGCAAAAGCACAGGAGAAGTAACATACAAATTTGTCCTTGGCCTTATTGATTTCCCTGGCAAAATATATGGTGTGGGCTTAAGTGATCATGAAGGGGAGCTGCAAAGAAGCCCAGACATAAAAGAGCACAAGCATTACATGGAAAACTACTGGAAGGAGCTTACAACATTGTACCACGGCTGAGACTCACTACAGGAGAGCTTCTTGGCAGGTGTAAAATACGCACATGCTGCAGAAAATAGAGAAAACAACACTGAGAGGGGCATAAACAAAAGGAGGAACATGTGAGAATATGAGAGGAAGTCAAAAATAAAGAATGAAGGAAGTTGCAGGAAGTGAAATGGTAAAGTGAGAAGCAGGGGGAAAAGAAGTGATGGGTTGCAACTCTGTAATGGAATAAAGATGGAAAGAAAAAGGAATTCTTAAGGCCTGCAATTAAAACCAACATATAAACTTACTTTCTATTTGAGATTAAAATAATTGCTTAGGCCTAGTTTTCTATTAGATCTTGCTGTGTGAAACCATATTTCCTTTGCACTTTTTTTTCACTTCTTTTTTTGGTTTTTTTAAAAAAAAATATTTGGGATTTTCAAATTAGCATTTAAATATTATTTAAATGCTTATCATGTATATCTAAAGCAACCAATAGAGATAATAACTAAGAGCTTCTTAAATTTTCTGACATTTAACAGTGCACATAATGCAGAGGCTTTATAGAATGCTGATAGATTTCCTTGACCTACTGCTGAAATTTGAATAAACATATCATTATGGGCTTTAAAATGGGGTTTTTATGTATAGTGGCACATTAAGACCTGATGTGGTAGGCCTTAAGTAGCCTATTAGAAAATCTTTCAGCTTGCAGACAATTCCAGCTATTGTGGGGTCACTGAGGGTTAGCAATTTATTCCTGAAATGAATGGGAGTTTTGTCATTGATTTAACAGAACTGGTAAAGACATTTTGCTTTTTCATTTTTAATAGCTCTTCTGGAGAGCACACTGTATGAACAGAAGTCTCAACCCTATTGGAAATCTAGCTCTGGGACAGTAAATCCAACATTTACATGGATTTCTGCCCCCAGAAGCACTGGGAACACAGTGTGATATATGTCCTAAGTTTAACCACATCTTTTGCCTCAAACAAACAAACTGGGTGAATTCAGTGAGAGAAAGAAAATCAGAGAACATCAAATTATCAAATTCTTCTATGGAATGGGCACCAGCAGAAAGCATTTCCACTTCCAATACACTTCCAATATATCCAAGTGTAGGTATACACAAGCAACACCCACTAAATAACTTTGAGCCATGTATTAGTAAGTAGGGATCTGATATTTTAGGAATCATAAAAAGAAATTGGTTAGTTTTGGGAAATGAGTTCATTTTAATTTATAACTCCATATTGGTGACAATTATAATTTTATTAGATCTTGCTTCTCTGACAAAAATTTTTTCTGTAAAAAATTTTTGGAATTTCTGATATTTATATATCAGAAATACAAAATAGATGCACGACAGTGCAGTCATCTAACAAAAGGGAGTTATTGTGCACTAGTACTTCATCATTGTTAAAGAGAAATTGTAAAATCTTATAAGCAAGTGGTTCTTGAACAGTTTACATCACTTGCTATTGGATAATTTCACTGTGCAGCTTATTTAAAGAATGGGAAATCTTGTGAAAGAAAGTCAACTTTTTTTCCCAGTTTGAAGAAGTTGATGGTAGGTGTTTATATGGCAGGATTAATCACAGATGATTTGCTCAGAATACAAAATTAAATAAATAGTTTTCCTTGGACAATTTTTCATACTACTTATCTTTGCTTTATATTTGAAACATGAAAGTTTGCCAAGTATAATTTTTTGTTTCTCAATTGTCTTTTGGGATGCTTTTAATATTATTGTCTAATTTAGAATAGGAAACTTCACCCTTTTTTCAACATCTATGGAACATTTTTAAAAGTCTGTACAGTATCTGCTTGTCTGTGCATGCAAACAGAAATAACTACCTAGGGAACATAATCATGGCAAAAGGTCATGTTTGCCCTTTATTTGAAATACTTTTAGACTATCAAGTGGTTTTGAAGTCACTCAATCAATACCAGAAGTCAAGGAAAGCAGTTTGTTTTATCAACATGAAGATATGTTGAGTTTTCTGAGATGGAATGGTGTTTCCTTCTGCATTTTAATTGAGGTTTCATAAAATCCCCGTTTTAGTGTAACCGGCAAGGGTGTTTAAGCTGCACTACGCCACAACATCCGCCTGAGACACAAATGTTTTAAAAATCTGAAAGACCCACATGAGGCCCTTTCTCATCCTCTTTCCCCTTCTGTCTTCAGAAGGCAAATCATCATGAAAGCTGAGACTATAAACACCTCCATATACATGTAAAAACACTAAGGGCGTGCTGAGAGATATAAATTTAACCCATATGTAGCATGGATCAGTTTTAATTTTCATGCTGTTTGTGCTATTGACACAAGAAGAACTTTAAAGTTGGATGTGGATACACATTGCAGGCACGTTTCCTATAAACAAATGGTTTCGTATAAAACCAGAGGTGATTAAAAGAAAGGAGTCTGTCTGAATTTCAGAGGCTTTGGAATATATCTTTTCAGATTATTTTATTGTACAGTCTATCTGAGTTATTTTAATTTAAAAGACTTAAAACATTTGTTGCTATCTGCAACCTATTGTCTAGTAAAAAAAATCCCATAAACCGTATTTTTCTATGTAAGATTTTTTACTGAAAACTCCCCTATAAAGCAGATCCCCAAACCTCCTGCATCTTTGAATTAAAAAAAAAACCAAAAAAATAAAACAATTCAAAACCAACATATTTTTGAAGGACTGATGAAAATCATGCCATACAAAACTGTATGAACATGAACAAGTTGATAATAAAAAAAGTATTAAAATAGCATTGCTTTTGGTAAATTCCACATATCTGTTTTCAATCTAAGAACTGAAAACTGTCAATTAAATAATGAAATGGAAAATTAATATGTCTTGAAACTGTAAAAAGGAGCATGGGTCCAGAGGGACCAGAGTTAATACAAGCTACCAGAGTTTGTGAACCATGGTTAACTGAGTGAATCATGAGTGCACACTGCAAAATTACAGCTAATATGAGGAGATGGCCAACAAGAATATGGAGAATTGGGTCCATGTCTAAGGTGCTGCACTTTACTTGAGACCAGATTTCTGGAAAAAACCCATGCTACACATTGAATTTTGATGCACTCTAAAAATCAATTACTTTAATTACTCAAGGAAACCTAATAATTATTAAACCCTAGTTCTTCTATTATGCCTTTTCTTTTTTTTTCAGGAAAAAAAAAAGAGTTACAATATCTGACAGGTTATGCTATGAAATATGTGTATTTAAATGAAAAAAAAAACTCCATTATAAAAAAAAAAATGTAAATGTTCAGCCTGGGTGAGCATTCTCTTAAACAGTCATTATCTCAAAATTAGTATAAAGACTGGGAAACTAAAATAGCTTATTAATGGACTGAGACTCCTTAAACTTTTCATAATGTGAGTCAGGTGCATAGAATCTTTTGTAAAACCTCACTAAGTAACTATCTGCATCTTTAGGCACTTAAGTGTCTTTCCCTACTGTCGTCTTGTCAATTGATTCCAATTAGGGCGCAAGAATTTAGAAATATTGTGATTTCTCCACAGATATAAGAACAGTCCCAGGCACAAATTCTGTCAACAAGGTCCACGGGGCAGGGATATACCCTGTACCTGGATGGACACTGCCAGGGATGCTGCACACAGAGGATTCTGCTGGACAGGGTGCTGGGCCATCTTGTCCAGACTCTGCTTTTGACAAGAAAGCTGGGACCAGATGACTTTTGAGAGCTCCTTCCAATCCAATGATTCTATGAAGAGATTGTTTCAAACACACTTGAAGATACATGGGAATTGAGTGGGTAAAATCTGACTTTTAGTGAGAGAACCTACTGCAGGTTGCAAAGTTTGTGTTTCACTTCTATGCAGCTTTTTAAACTAGGGGAGGCCCAAGGGGATGTCGCTGTCATAATTTCTGGAAAGATCCCTTCGCCAGGATGTTGCAGACATCTTTTATGGAAAATCCTTCGCTTAGGATTTTTCCTCCTGAGAAGCTGAGAGGCCCCAGGAACAAAATGTAAACATTGATTATCTGCTGCTGAGGAATGCAACAGGTGGATCTGTGATTGGCCCATGTTGATTGTTTCTAATTAATGGCCAATCACAGCCCAGCTGGCTTGGACAGAGAGCCCGAGCCACAGGCCTTTGTTATCATTCTATGTTCTATTCTTATCTTGCCTTCTGATGCAATCCTTTCTTCTATTCTTTTAGTATAGTTTTAATGTAATATATATCATAAAATAATAAATCAAGCCTTGTGAAACATGGAGTCAGATCCTCATCTCTTCCCTCATCCTGAGACCCCTGTGAACACCGTCACTCCAGGATTTCTCTCCTGGGAAGCTGAGAAGCCTTGCAGAAGGGGGAGAACAGTGCTATCTCATTTGCTTCTCCTGTGTTTTGCTGCTTTGGAATGTGGTTGGAGATTGTTTATCCAACATGTGAATTGTTTTTACTTAATGACCAATCACCATCCAGCTGTGTCAGGACTCTGGCGAGAGTCATGGGTTTTCTCATTAGTATCTTGTTAAGCCTTCTGTTGTATCCTTTCTCTATTCTTTGGTATAGTTTTTAGTATAGCATTCTTTAATGAATTAAAATATCATAAAATAATAAATTAGCCTTCTAAGAGCATCGAGTCAGATTCATCATTTCCTTCCTGCCACGAGGAACCCTGAAAACACCACAGGGGAAGTTGAGAATACCTTTACCATTGCTGTTGTTTTGAAAGTAGAAAGGGATATGAAGCAAAGGGCAAAGCTGAATTTGCTACAGGTGATAGGAGCTACTGCATTAGCTGGGAAAAAGGACTGAAAGGATGGGAAGCAAACCATGGTTCTTCCCCCTTATAATGCTGTAGCACATCTATGTGCCATGAAGGTAAATGGAATCATTATTTGGGCTCAGCAAAGATTTTGGGGCTCAGTGGATTCCAATACCTAGGCAACAGCTTCATTCCAACAATTCTGTGAACATTATTGACAGGAAAAGGCTATTTTTCTGCGCTTTATGAGGAAAATTCACTGTATCTCCATTTTTTTTTTCCTTTTCCTATTTTTCTGTCTTTCCTGGAGAAAAAAAAAGCAAAACTAATTTTTAACTCCTATCTAAAGTTTCATCCTTAAGGATTTCGTTCTTGTAAACAAAACGACTAAAAGCTGACAGTTGGAAATGTCATGTCTGCTGTCAACCATTCATGAATAATTGACACCAAGATTACCCAGGGAAAGCTGCAATTATCCTGACTCATTAACATATGAACTAAGCCTGGTTTTGTTCTGCAGTTGTAGGATTTTCCTTCAACTCCTTGATGCAGAAGGTAAAAAAACCCCAGCGGGAGTTTGCTATACAAAGAGTAAGTCTGAATGAATAAACAAAACCTCAGAACTATGAAGACGTATTAGAATTTCAAGCAGTGTTTTGTTTAATCTTGTATGTACCATTTTGCTACTCTGCTATTTTACAGGGGATATCACTGTGACAGATTTGCGTGCTCGCCTACGGCTTGGAGAACAGCTTTTTGCAAATAGAGGTGTCAATGGGAAGATCTTCTTACCCATGTTCATATTTTCATACCCATCCAGCGGAAGGTGTCTAATCAGAAAGCTGAAATGGGTGGTGTTCAATCAGAATTTAAGCAAGCTGAGTTGCCTGGATGATAACAACATTAACAGAGAGATTTTTTTTTTTTTATGAAATTTTTTTTTTTAAAAAAAAAAGGTCTTAACTTGATTTTAATACTAAGTTCAGCAAATCAGCATTAACCCCTGAAACAAGCAGACAAAAAAAAAAAGTAGTCAGGAATTTCACAAGCCAGGAAAAACATGCAAAGAAATAAACTCCAAATATTTACACAGATAATGGAAATTACTAATGGCTGCTCCCATGTATGTTAAATGCTTTCTCACAACCTGTACAATAGGAGAGACACAAATTTTTTTTTAGGTAGGGTAGCCCTGAGGTCAAGGATAGGATCTCAATTAAAAATTCTTTTCTTGAAAAAAACACCATGAATCTCTTTCCCACAAGTAATTACCATTTTGGATGCCACTCACTGCTGGTCCTACTGCCTTTAGAAGCACAGCATATATTGGAGGCCATCATATCAATCTACAGAGTTGAATTATAACTTCTTTGATATAATGAGCTCTTTTTGACAGTCACACACAGTCTAAGTCACTGTTCAGAAAGGATAACCAAGCTATTGCCTCTCAAGTGTAATACGCTTCATTAAAATGCAAGTCATTTCTTAAAATGCACATTCACTGAACTCCAACCCTTCATAAATCTTGTAACATTTCATTTCACAGCTCTGAAATCTTTAAATTTGGGGCTCTGGTAACTTCCTGCATAACCTTAAAACACGTATAAATTTCCCACTTTAGTATTTTTCTTCTCTTTTGTACAAAAATTGCAAGAGAAAATCACAAACAGTTTGGAATCTCTTGCCTATATTATCTTTGCAGCACACCTGTCAAAAGCAATTATTAGACACTGGGTCTTCTCATGTTGTTGAAGACTTTTTGACATCCACCCAAATTTTCCATCCTTTAATTCCATATCTTTGTTCTGGGTGATAATGTTTTGGAAAAAAAATTTTTTTCTAGGTTTATAGGTAATTTCTTTTATGTGGTCTTTGTATGATCTTCATTCCCCCTTAGTAAATCTAAAGCTATCCATCTCAACGCAAACAGAGAAAATAAACAAAAGGTGTAAAGGAGTGTAAAATGTGTATAAAGATTAGGGGAATTATGAAGAAACAGAGGCCAGTTCCTGAAGTTTCCTCTCCATTTTTGCAAACACAGAAGGATTTGAAACTTACTGCCAAAAAAATTACAAATAACAATGATAGATTTGTCCAAGGCCAGCCTGGCTGGGGCTCTGAGCAACCTGGTCTGTTGCAAAGTCCCTGCTAACAGCAGTGAAGTTGGAAAGAGATGGTCTTTAAGGTCCCTTCCAACCCAAACCATTCTATGATTCTGTGATATCTACATCATCTTCTCCAATAATTTTATATTTTTATCCAAATCCTTTTTAATCTCTGAGTACTTATGTGGTATTCTTACTTCTTGCTCTGCATAGAGTTCCTCTGGTGTCACATACAAGAGCCTATTCACTGTCTCTTCAAAATACAATGTGAATCTGATAACAGATGACTGCTCAGATTTTCTTCTTTGTGAGGGTTCAGCATTAAACAATACTGTAATGTTAAAATTGTATATATTGTACTGCATTCAGAACCCACAATTCTCAAGGAACAGGGCAAGCCTATTAAAAAAAAAAAAACAAAAAACACATTTACCTTTATACCCACTGATAATAATAATCCTGCAGTGATCTAAAGCAATAATCAGTTTATATAGCTGAATACAATGATGCATCATTTTTGCCATAATCAACAGAATAAAGTCAATCTTATATAAATATGTGCAAAAATCACCTGTGTAAGTTATAAAAAAATGTTTTCAAGCAGTTTGTATGTACAGTCCATTTGATCTCAGCATTTTTCTTGCACTCAATCAGAACCAAAAAATCCTCAGCAGACACTTCTCAGAAATATCCAAATTTGCCTTTTATTGTGACTGATTATTGCTCATGTTAGGAATACACACACCCACAAACCCAGCCTCAGTGGGTGGGTTTCAGCACAGAAGCAACCTTGAGGGTGGCTTTCCAACATCTGGAGTTTAAATGCCTCTCTCTGTGGAGACTCAGAAGAAGATGAGAACTCTAAGTGAAGATTAAAGTGGAGCACAAGCCTGGCACACAGAGACATCCGTTATTCATGAGCACTCACATATGTAATGCTGTAAGTTGGCAGAGCCAGTGCCTTTCACCACACCAGCCCTGTGATTCTCTTATTTCTTAAGAGCCAGACACCGAATCCCACTTTAAAAGTGGTAATTTGCATACAGTCTAATTGTCCTCTTGAAGTAGTAAACCTTTAATGGGGTAACACTGA
Source organism: Camarhynchus parvulus (assembly GCF_901933205.1). Lineage (NCBI taxonomy): Eukaryota > Metazoa > Chordata > Aves > Passeriformes > Thraupidae > Camarhynchus > Camarhynchus parvulus. The sequence continues at coordinate 68,912,796 of NC_044574.1, read as the reverse complement.
CTAACATTGCCCATTTTAAGGGACTGATTTTCCAACGTGGAGGCAGCGATTTACACAAACAGCAGTCTGTCGCAGACATCTTTTATGAAAAATCCTTTCCTTAGGATTTTTCCTCCAGAGAAGCTGAGAGGCCTCAGGAACAAAATGTAAGCATTGATTATCTGCTGCTGTGGAAAGCAGCAGGTGGATCTGTGATTGGCCCACGCTGGTTGTTTCTAATTAATGGCCAATCGCAGCCCAGCTGGCTCAGACAGAGAGCCGAGCCACAAACCTTTGTTATCATTCCTTTCTATTCTATTCTTAGCTAGCCTTCTGATGAAATCCTTTCTTCTATTCTTTTAGTATAGTTTTAATGTAATATATATCATAAAATAATAAATCAAGCCTTCTGAAACATGGAGTCAGATCCTCATCTCTTCCCTCATCCTAAGACCCCTGGGAACATCATCACAGCAGTCACTGGCTTTTATTTAACACAAGAGCATGCTAAGAGTAAAGCAACAGAAAGCAGAGTGTAAAGTCCTACTTGGAGGCTGCAGTAAAGCTGAGAGTATAGTAGAAAAGACTAATCAGTACATAAGAGACTCAAGGTTGCCAGCAATTAATCCTAACAGGAACTGAGCATATTAAGGGGTCTCGGTCAAATCCTAGGAGTTTTGAAAAAATTTCACTTAATCTTTGCCTTCCACTGAGAGTTGGCCAGGGTCCAGACCATCATTGTATGGGGAGAATATAAAATCCCCTTGAACTATTTTCTGTCACTTATTAAGCATATGCTAGACACCTACGGGGAAAAGAAAAATGAAAAAACCTACTGAACACAATTTGTTGATCACAGGAGGAGTACCTGTTCTTCTTCTTGTCATCCCATTTTTTCAGCTGGTTTAGCTCCTCCTTGTCTTGGTAATTTTCTTAGGTACTGGCAAACTCAAGATGTCAAACATCACTTTGATTTTTTCATGCTACCATATTTGCAGCTATGCTCCTGTCACTTTTGAATTCCAGCTTTCAATCAGAAACACTTCTGATTACTTCCCAGCAGCATAATTTTACAGGCTCAGTAAAAAAACACTAATTCCACACCAAAATGATAGCACACAGCATTTCTAAGAGAATTATTATTTTTACTGGCTTCAGTGGCAAATAGATACTCACATATCTTGTGTTCAAGAAGATTATGTTATGAAGGCAAATTAATTCGAGTGATGGCTAACAATATTTCAGTTTTAACTTGTGAGCAAAACTTGAGTGGCTCCATCAGTGCCCTTCTTTTAGGACACTGAAATGATCAGAGCTCCACAGACTCTCTCACTGGCCACAGGACAGCTAGAAATGATTGCTGATCATTACAGGGTCACAGAATATTTTGAGTAAGAAGGGACCTTAAAGAAGATCCAATTCCAACCCTACTGCTGTGGGCAGGGACACATTTCACTAGACCAGCTTGATCAAAGCCCCAGCCAACCTGGCCTTGAACACTTCCCAGGATGAGATATTCCTCAGTTTAACATATAATAAAAATATATATTCCTCAATGTCTTTAGCTTAAAATGATATAAAAAATATCTCAAAATTTTAAGGTTGTGTGATCCCCTGACAGTGAAAGAAAAAGGAAAGCAATGGTCTCCAGTGTACCCAGACAGGCTGCTTCCCATTTGTTGCTCCTTTCCCTGTTCCTTTCCATTTGTTCTCCAAATCCATCACTGGCTTTTATTCCCACAGGCTGGCTGTGGAACTGTCTGTCAGGAGCCTTTATGGCCACCAAGCACTGCTCTTAGAATCACTTCACTTTACTCAATAAGATCTTCATGCCTTGCTCCTCAAAACCCAAACAGACCTTTAATATCATATAAAAAAAATGAAAAGGAGTTGTATGGATAAACAAGAAGTACATTTCATTCCAAACACTATTACCCCGTTCCTAATTCCTTCAAGAACACACATGGAATAATCATTTATATGAGAAAGGGGTTTTGGGTTGGTTTTTTTTTTGTTGTTGGGGTTTTTGGCTTTGTTGGTTTTTGGGGTTTTCTTTTCATGAAGTACCTTTCTGGATATGAAGAAGAGGATGAGTTTTCCTTTTGTCTTTCTCTATAAAGTGTCAATTGCTTGCAAATTTTAGTGTCAGAATACTGTCAGAAGCAACAAATGTTGGGTGCCCATTTTCCTAGACCTAGCATCCTTCATTTAATCAATCTTACCTTTTAGACTCTTTGTTTTAATAATTTCTTTCCCTTCCACTATTCTGCAGGCTCTGTCTGGTTAACTTGGATCATTCCAGTTCTCCAAAGGGGAGCACAGTGAAATCCCAGATGCTGGACAGGACCACTATCCAGGTCCATTTTAAGTGGGAACTGAAAACCAGATAATCAGCTTCCTTTGGCATTGCTTTCTGATAATTTCCTCAACTACCAGACCAACTTTTTCTTTCACTTTCTTCTAATAGCAATAGAGGGTGCTTGCTGTTAATCCTGGTGTCTTTTGGGATCTGCAGTTTCGGTATGACTTTATTTTTCTTATTTAAATGGAGGTTAAAGATTTTATATTTTCTATGTGCTCATTCATCTAAAGGTAAGTTAAAAAAAACAAAATGTATTTATGTTTTTTTCCATATATTCTCTATTTTCCAGATCTGCAGTTATCTGCAGAACTGTGGATGAAAAGATTTATCAAGTAAGCATACAGCAAAAAGTCTAAGAGGAATGTTTGATATATCAAAAAATAAAAATCAGTTTTCTCCTTCTTGCTCTTGCTCCGACTGCAAAATGGAATACACATTAATGTGTTACAATCTAATTTATATTCTTTTTAAATTATAATCAGGTTCCAGGGTTAGTTTTTCATAGTATAGATTTGAAAAAAGAAAATAATTCACGACTTCAATTTGCCTTTATCTTATTATATTGATAGTGGAGAGATGGGGCTGCTCAAGCATTACAAAGTCATTTTATGTTATTTTGCTGAGGTTATTGTTGTTTTATTATTAAATGATTTCTTCTATTGGGTTTTCTTAAATATGATGATTCATATCCTTAATACATTAAAGGATCACTGTATAGAAATATCTGACCAGAGCCACAGGACTGAATTATGTGTGAATAGATGAGGACACAGCTTAAGTACACAGAAGAGACTCAATCCACAGCAGAAGTATAAAGAAAATTTAAAAAAATAATAATCCTAAGAATATTAGAGGTCTTATTTTCCTAAGCTATAGTGATTCTAGGTCATACTAAAATTGCAAAATAGTAACCAAAAAAAAAATGCCTTGTTATACCTAGATGGAAACATCAATATTTTAGAATGCTCAGAGCTCCATCCAACCTGGCTTTAAACAATTTCAAGGATGGAGCACCATGTTTTCTATGGGCAAGCACCTCACAGTTCTTCCAGTAGTTCCCAGGGTTCCCTTCTTTCCTCCCTTCTTTAGTATGGGTACAATGCTTTCCCTTTTCCAGTCACCTGAGACTTCACCTGACTGCCATGACTTCAGCTGCGTTTGTGAATTCTCTCAGTGTCGCAGACATCCTTTTATGAAAAATCCTTTCTTAGGATTCTTCCTGCTGAAGCTTAGAAGTTTCAGCAACAAGATGTAAACAATGGTTAGCTGCTGCTGTGGAATGCAACAGGTGGATCTGTGATTGGTCTTGGGTAGATGTTTTGATTCATTAACCAGTCACGGCAGAGCTGGCTCTCGCTCTCGGTCTGAGCCAGCTGCTTTTGTTATCATTCTTTTCCTATTCTATTCTTAGCTTAGCTAGCTTCTGAGGAAACCTTTCCTTCTATTTCTTTTTAGTATAGTTATAATATAATATAGATATATCATAAAATAATAAATCGAGCCTTCTGAACGTGGAGTCAACATTCTTGTCTCTTTCCTTAACCAAGAACCCCTGTGACCACTGTCACACCTCAGGACCCTGGAATGCATCCTACCAGGATCTATGTTCCTCCCTTTTACTCTATTGAACACACAAATCAAGAGGTTGGAAGAAGAAATTGATAGGCACCAGTGCTCTGTGCAAATCATTTTTAAAGTGTATGTGAATATCCTGGGCTCTTTACCAATGAGTATTGCAATACCGCGTAGGAAATTAGCTATTTGAGGGTAAATTTTCTCATCATAACTCCTTTTAGAGTTAATATTTTTTCAGCATTTTTATGTAAATTTGTATATAGTAAGTTTTAAGCTGCATAGTGGTTGGTCAGAAAGGAAATATAGAATTATTTCATTTCCTTTGAGACAAATTTGTTTTTTAAGGGCCCTTTTCCTCTACACGAGGTTGTGTGATTATAACAAAAAGGATTTACAAAAATAAGAAGAACCAGTATTTTATAACTTGCAGCAGAGAACTTGTGGTTCATCATTTCTGAAAGCCTGGAGTTGATAATAAGCCAATTTTACTTCTGAAATCAAAAGGGTAAATAAATGATGTGTATAGAAAACCATGTGGAAAAGTTTGATACTGCAAATGTCTAATCACATGGTTTCAGCAGGAGGTTAGGAATATAAATAGGAGTTAAGAACCCCTGCTGAACCTGGAGCATGGTTAACTTTATATACTTGAGTAATATTTAAATCAATGGGAATTCAATATAATATTAAGTAATCTTATATTTAAAGGAATAAAGCTGAGAATATTCTTCTCAGTTATGTGCAGATACTTACACATCATTCAATATTTTTTTATTTTCGTATAATTTAAATTCACATTTCAGTTTTCCTTATGGTTTGATGAACTGCATAAATGTTTGGTTTATTGATATTTTGTGAATAATGAGGTCCACTGGTACATTCCTGCAACTGATAAAATACCCACAAGCTCCACATTTATTCAGAGCAATATATCTTTTGGATTCTGAGTTGCTAAATGTGAAATTTGATTCTAATTATGTTTGAAAATAATGAGATCACTTAGTAGTATCAATTAATTGCAGTAAGTAGAAGAATTTGTTTGACATGTCACACTATTAGTTTTTAGCGGTATAAATCCATCTTATTTTACCAATTCACTTAGAGTGTTATGGTCATAATATATATAAATAGTTCCCATATCAAAATGCATAATTTTATTAATGCATGTTTATTGCTCATTTTAAAATTAATAAATATTGTTGCTGTGTTTGACTATTTCATATTCACATATATTAATATTATATTTTTACATATACTAATTACTGTAATATATAAACAAACACAGAAAACCTCTAACCTGTTATGAGAAAGGAGAAAAAGCCTCACTGTTTTCATCCCAGTCAGACTAAGTGAGGGTGTCCATGGTTCTGAATCCTGAACAGGAAATAAAGACTTCAGGTAAATTCAGGTTTCAAAGCCTGAAGCCAGCTACCTCTACCCCAGTATAATCTCTGAGTGATATTTGTGGTGATTCATCTCTGGTAACTAATAAATATACCAAGCATGTTTTATATATGAAAAGCAAAAGCACAGTGAGTGCTGCTTTGTTTGGAGAAGTTTGGATAGGAAAAAAGTTCCTGCAGCTTTAAGGCTGCTGCAGACCTCTAGCTCGAAGAGTCCAACAGACTGAATCATTGATATTGAGAGCATCTTCAAACCACCACTGAAATTTAAAAAAAAATTCTTATCGGTTTGCTATTGATAAATTATATTTTTCATATGTGTTTGTGTGTGTGTGTGTGTGTTCTTATTTTCTGTACAAAACTTTGACACATGGCAAGCCAGGCTGTTTCACAAACACTGCATCTGTGGACAAAGGAAACAATAAAGGAAATTAGATGGCACAGTTGTAGCATGGCATATTAAAGTCTCTTTTAACTTACAGCTTTCAATTTTACACTTGTAAAAAAAAAATAATTTCATTTTACACTCATAAAATGTTCTCATACAGAAAGATGCAATGAATATGCAGATTGTGGCTATCGGATTTCGGATGTGAGGTTTCTTGCAGCAGAATATATTTCTTTAGTAGTCTATAAAACTTTTAAAATATTTATTCTGGGCAGACACAGTTGTCTAAAGTTACCCTTTTTTATCCAAATCATCCTCTTAGTCAATCAGAAAATAACTGTTTTCTGTCCCTTTGAAGTTTGCAAAATCTTACACCTAATCTTATGGTACAGAAACATTCCAATGGCAGGTGACACACTGCTTTTCCAAGGAAGAAAATTTACATTTATCATTATAGGTTATAACTACTTTTGCCTCTAAAATGTCATAGATAAGTGAGAAATGACATTTTAGTCTATCCTAAATCACTCAGGATTTAAGGCACCAGAGCTACTGATGCTTGATTTTGTCCTAGGTATAAAGTGGACAACCTGTAACAGCTGTGGCATTATAATAATAAATACATCTGCATTTTCACTCAAACATAAAGCATGTAATGACTTCTCCAACAGTTAATTAAGAGTATCATTATGACCCACTAACCTTTGGTATACCTGATAACAATAAAACAATCACGTTATCAAGGCTTCATCACAGACTTCTTTTTGTAGCCTTTAGGTAGCAAATAATAGCAGATTGATGTGGCTTTACTATTTATTTTAAACTCTACATATCAAGGAGGTGCTACCCATAGGAGGTCTACAGAGTTAACAGTCTCAGAATGGTTAAAGCAATGATCTGATTTTTATTTAGTGCAATAATGCTGATTCTTTGTGTGTCTTAGGCACTGCTGTCCCTTCATTTGCAGCACAGCTTTAATTCTGATCTGACAGTTTTAATCTTTCATATAAGAAGTTCAGCACTATATCATGCATGTGTAACTGCAAATGTCACAACCATTTAAGGGCCAAAAAGGTATTGTCATCTTATTGATTTTATTTTGACCTTTTTAGAGAAATCTGGGACAGACTAAGAAAAAGCTATTAGTTCTAATCCATAATTATTGTCAGGTATTAACAAAACTACTTAACTGTAGTAAAGAGGTTCAAATATATTTAAAAAACTCTTAGCCACCAGCACTAAGAAAGTAATATATGGAAAAGAACTGATTTAACAGAGCTCAGCCTGGAAGCCCATTAATAATTCCTGCCTCCAAATGTGTCTATAAACACTAAAATCAGTAAGATGCCACTGTAAAAACCGTAACAGAGAAGATAAGCAAGAAGAATATCAAAAGGAAATTCACAAAATGGGAATGCTTTTTTCAAAAGTGTTTGTTAGTTTGGTTTTCAATATTACCACTTTCAGTAGTGAGTTATAGCATCAAATGCAGCAAAACACATCTATGACAGAAAAATTAATATCATTTCAGGCCAATTGAATATATCAACTTACTTATCCAATAACAAACTACAAATAACATTTCTCAAAATCATCAACTTTCATAACTTTGAGTCAGATTACCAGAGCACCTCTATTCACCTGATCTAATTTTTCTCTTGCAATTATTGTTAATCTTAGAGAGATTTTCTCTTCATTTTTAGGTTTAGGATATTGTATTTTTGAAGCAATGTAGAGCTACATGATATGGAATCTTGCCAGCTTCTGATTAACAATAAAAATGTTAAGAGCATTGGACTGTAACATAATGATAAGATTAAACTGTGAAACAGGTTTGATTATAAAAGACCTCATCTGAAAAAAAGGTAATCCTGATGTGAAATATCATATATTATGGCTGAGAAGAAATAATAAACCAACTTATACATATACTAAAAGTTAAAATATTCAATTATATTTTAGAAGACATTCTTATCAGTGAAACACACTTGTTCTACCAAAATAAAAGTTGCGTAATTGGAAATGAAAAAGTTATAGCTGTGTCCTTCAACTTTTTTCAAGGTGCTTGTTTTTTTGGTTTTTTTTTTGTTTTTCTTTTTCTGGAAGAACACTTATTTCGAGGGTGGGGGGGAAAAAAAACAACTTTAATTTGGTTATTTTCCTCTTAGTTATACCATTCCCTTCAAAATCTCCCATGCGGATCATATTTTAGGATTAGTATTAAATGGTAACCCATGGACCTACATGAACATTTGCTTATTCATTTTGGACATGGAAACAATGCAGCACACAGCTTTTCTTTACCCATGCTCATACTGTACTTTTCAGTTTGATTAGTCAGCCTGTTCTGAAGGGGTTAGCTTTATGCTTTTGGTAAAATGTGGTTTCAGGTATCATGGTTGGTTTATTCAGGCTTTTATAGAGACATTGCTACCTCCTAATTCAGTTTCCAATACAAACACAACATATTAGCTTCTTCAGAATGATCAAATACAGTGGCTGTGTGAATTAGATAAAATCAAAACATTAAATTTGCTGAACGGTGCAAATATTTGGCTGACAATTCATTTACTCAGATTCAGAAGTGGTTTTGTAAAACCCCTCTCAAACCAAGAACAAACTTTAGGACTTAATCCCACTAATCCTCCAAAGCTGAAAAACATAAAAAATATCAAATTAGTTTTGCAGCATGTCCTGTTGGTCATGCAGATCAGCAGAATCAGGCTGCAGAAAACAAAGTGGTAGGTTAATGGGTCAAACTGAAAGCTGAAATGTATTTTATTGTCTCCCAGGATCTAACCAGGTAATTCCTCTTCAAGGGATTGGAAAGAGCTGAGGATCACAGAGGCTCAGAGGTGTCACAGGTTGGCTGCATTGGTAACCCCACACTGACACCTCCTGTCACTGTTTGTCTGGTATCAAATTAACAAACCACTCTCATCAGTACTGTTTAATTCTGTTACATTCAGGAAGTCGTGGGAATCCATAAAATTAGTGGGTTTTGGGAAAGCTGCAAGATGCAGGCCTCACAGACAGCAGAACTGTGATTAGAGCTAAGCAGCAGCCATGAGATTGGTCAGCAGAAAAATTATTTAAAAAGTAGAAAAGCAAGGACAAATAGAACAATGGTCTGTGTATTAAGGCTTGTATAGAATAACTCTCTAAGCTACAGAAAAGTTTATCTAGCAAGATATTAGGAAGGTTGAAGCTTAATAATGGAGCTCTGTGCATTGTGTTTAAGGCTCACAAGCAGGTATTGTATTGGAAATAAGCAAGCATTGTTTTAACCAAAGGTACATGTGCTTATAGGGATTGGATAGAACTACTGTCAATGTGCTTTTGCTTTGTGTGATTGGGCAAAAAGCTTATAAAGTGAGTTGTAACATTAAGTTCTTTGTCTGCTGCCTGGGATGTGAGCTGGTGGCATCTTCCCATTGTCACAACCATGGAATGAGAGTGATGCTGGAAAATCAAACAGCTCAAGGCACGTTCCACAGCAGCCCCGTCCCATTTGTGGTCTGTACATAGCCCCTGGCTGGCAATAGAATTCTCCTGTTTTTCTGCACAAGTCAGAAGTTCTTATTCTTTAGGCACATAAGAGCATTGCAATGGACACAGCTAGAATTCACCACCACGAGGTTTTCTGACCCAAACGAGCACGCACAGACTTATGCAAAAAAAAAAAGGTCATTGAAGGAAGTGTGAAGTTAGGAGCTGGGAGCCAAAAGTTCACCGTGTAGTCCTTCAATTCCTTGCACCATGAGAACAAACCACTTGCTGCTCTGAACTTTCAGGCATTACTACTTTCACCAAAAGTAAGAAGATTACACCCTATCCGATGAATGGTAGGGGATACCATAGTAAAAGCCACAATCTTAATGAAAATATCCAATTTTGTGCTCTGCTGCTGCCATAATTTTCAGGATTTCAGAAAAAGATTTTTTGTTTCTACTCTAATTCTATTTAAGAGATTGTGTTGGAGGTTTTCATTTAGATAATGCGCATACCCTCATATTTGAAATTAAAACATTCATAGATTTTCTAGATCACTAGGGAAAACAATTATATTACATGCTGGTATGCTGTTGATCCTTTATAGATGTTTAAGCAGCACTCAGCATTTATTTTCCATTTTGCTTCCTCTATCTAATGAGGAATTCTTTAGAAGATTTCACTGTGAATTTCAGCAGAATACAGAAAATATTGAAAACAGAGAAATGTGGAGAATACGCTTCATGTTGCCTCAAGTTTATTCTTCTAGACATGCTATTTTTACATGAAATAACCCAGATATGATTGCAGCTTTCTTTCTCCATGCACAATTGGCAGTGTCCTAGCTCAGCAACAGGCAGTTTCTATGTAATACTATATTGGTCCTGTTACTGTTAAGAAAGCAGAAGTAAAATAAGCTTTTATATTCCTTTGAGGAGGTAGGATGTGTATGACACTCCATTTTGCTCACATGTATAAATGAACATGGACAAGTACTATTTGTAAAAAAAAAAAGAAAAAACAAAGAAGAGGAGAAAAGACAACTAAAGGTTCAGCAGAGCTTGATTTTGGAAGAATGCTCTTCATAAACAGTTTGGTGCACAACTTCACGGTTAACTGAAAATATGCTAGTACAGCATCTTTACAGGTTATTGTTACATGGCTTGCAAAAGTCTAAAGCTGTTCCAAATGTCAACATAAATGCTAAGAATACCTTCAGGCTAGGAAAAAGCCCACTGAGTCTGGGCTCATTTCATTACATTTCACTTCATTTCATTTCATTTCATTTCATTTCATTTCATTTCATTTCATTTCATCTCATCACACTTCACTCAAAGCAACTAAAAATATAAATTTAACTTTCACATGTAAAAAAAAAATATATTTCCCTTTTATCAACTGTCAGCTGAATTCTGTGCTATTTTCCTTACTTGCCAATCTACGTAGCACTAGAGTCTTGGGGAAGAGCTACTGGAAATCCGCCCAGTGGAAAAGGATCTGGGGCTGCTTGGTGGCAGTGGCTGAACATGAGCCAGCACGTGTCCAGGTGTCCAAGGAAGCCAATGGTACCCTGGGCCTGTGTCAGGAATAGTGAAGCCAGCAGGAGCAGGGCAGTGACCATCCTGTACTGAGCACTGAGGAGGCCACACCAGTTTTGGGCATCTCACTGCAGAAAGGACATTGAGGTGCAGGAGTGACGCTGGCCAGGGGTCTCTGTACAAATCACAAACAGGACAGGGCTGCTGTGGAACGTGCCTTGAGCTGTTTTATTTTCCAGCATCACTCTCATTACATGGTTATGACAGTGGGAAGGTGCCACCAGCTCACATCCCAGGCAGCAGACCAAGAACTCAATGTTACAACTTACTTTATAAGTTTTTTGACCAATCACACAAAGCAAAAGCACATTGACAGTAGTTCTATCCAATCACTATAAGCACATGTACCTTTGGTTAAACAATGCTTGCTTATTTCAAATACAATACCTGCCTGTGAGCCTTAAACACAATGCACAGAGCTCCATTATTAAGCTTCAACCTTCCTAATATCTTGCTAGATAAACTTTTCTGTAGCTTATGGAGTTATTCTAGACAAGCGTTAATACACAGACCATTGTCCTATCTGTCCTTGCTTTTCTACTTTTTAAATAATTTTTCTGCTGACCAATCTCATGGCTGCTGCTTAGCTCTAATCACAGTTCTGCTGTCTCTGGGCCTGCCTTTTGCAGCTTTCCCAAAACCCTCTGATTTTGTGGGTTCCCACACAGGAGCATGTTCAGAGAAGGGCAATAGAGCTGGTGAAGGGTCTGGAGCACGAGTCTGATGAGGATGGGCTGGAGGAGCTGGGGCTATTTAGCCTGGAAAAAGAGGCCTCAGGAAGACTCTCTACAACTCCCTGAAAGGAAAGTGTAGTCTGGTGGGGTAGGGCTCTTTTCCCAGGCAACAAGTGTGAGAATGGACGGAAACTACTCAAAGTTAACACAGGGGAAGTTTAGATTGGGTGTTAAGAAAAGTTTATTCACCAAAAGAGTTTTCAGGCATTGGAACAGGCTGCCCTGGAAAGTGGCAAAGTCACCACCTCTGGAGCTATTTTAAAAAAGTGCTAATGTGGCACTCAGGGTTTAGTGGTGACTCAACAGTGCTGGGTTAATGGTAGGACTCCATGATCTTAGAGATCTTATCCAACCTAAATTCTTCTATTTGTAGGAAGTCCCCTCCTTTAAAAAAAAACAAATTTGCAATCGAGTTATTGCATTTTAGCAAAACTAGTCAACTAAACATCACCTTTACAGCCCAAATGCTGTAGTAGGCATTTTTTGTACCACAATTAAATGTATCTTTTCCTCTCTATTGAACTTCAATATTTTTGCTGCAGCCATTTTGCAATTGTGCTAATGTGCTTCTTAAAAGCACGTTATGGTAACAGTTTTGCTCCAGATCCTTGAAGAAGAGTCTTGTAAAGCACAGAAGTTTTGATGCATATGGAAGCTAATAGAGTTATTTCCACCATGTGTATGCGTTGGAAATCAGACTCAATCACCTGGCCAGTGCATTTTAAATTTGGCAATCTTTCCACTCAATTGAGATCAGCAGATTGTTGAACATTCAGGGGTCAGAACTTTTTATTAGAAGACCCTGGTGTTATGTTCTTGCTTAAAACAATTCATCATTGCTCTTTCCATCCGAAGAACTTTTACCTTTGGAGAGTTAATTTACTATATAATGTTTCATTTGATAGGCCCTGAACCTTCTGCTCACAAGTGACTTGACATCACATTTTCCCTACTCCATAAGTTTCAAAATCATGGTTGATTTCCTTGTAATGAATAATTAATAAAGTAAACTGTCCTGCTGGATGAATTAGCAAGGAAAGAGAATAGCTAAATAGCCTTTTCCCTTCATAGCTGGGGTACAAAAGTGTTATTGCTAGAGAAGGGTATGAATAATCAATAAATGATCAACTCTTTCACAGACCAGCAGTGGCTCTCTGAAGCACTGCACACTGGAGCCAGGGTAATGCATTTTATCATTATATTATCTATATGTAAACAACAACAACAACAACAAAAAGCCCAAGTTTTGGTGCAGATAAACATTCAAAAACTGCATCACAAGGATTTACCGAAGGAAAAATCCAAACCAAAAAGCTGACCTGACAAAGTGCAGTATTTCTTCATTAACTTTTTCAAATCTTTCAGAGCTCTCCTGAGTTCTTCTAACACAAACTGAATTGCATACTAAGCGATCGTCACAAACATTAAAAAGCAAAGCAACAAATAAGAGCAAAAAGAGAACATCTGCACTGCAAATGCTAACAGCAGCTAAGCATAGAGCTCTTATAATGAATTAATTTACAGTGGCTGCTGACAACAGAAAACATTGTATTTATGCTTCAGCATGTTCCAGAGCACATCTGCAGAAATCTCTACTTTCTCTTGAAATCCCTGTCTTCTGTTTCTACATCCCAGAAGAAAAACACATATTCACGTTCAGAAATGGTGTACAAACTTTCATTTAGCATACAAGTACTTCAGTTGAACTAAAACAGAAGTAGCAAAAGCAAATTTTGCATGCGAAGATGGAAGATGTGTATTTTTTAATATATTGGTGTCACCTTCCTTACCAGATTCCTATAACAACAAATATCCAGCACACATCACATTTCTTAGATTTAGTGAATTCTATCTTGCTCTGACAAATTCCAAAAGAAATTTCTTTACCCTTTTTTTCTGGACTAAAAATCAGAGTTTCTCAGAGGAGTAAGAAACTGCGCTTCTCTTTAAGCTAATAACAGCTCCTGAATGAGTCTCTGCCATAATTTAAGAAGCCTAAGGGTGTAATTATACAAATGAATTATTGAAAGGTAATTTTACTCTATTTTGGCCATTCTGTTCAAAGCCTACATATTTATGCTCACTCTCTGAGGTAACCGATTTGGAAAACGTGAATGTAAAATATTATGCAACAAATGATGGTGCCCTACTTATGAGAATATTAACATTTTCTTTCTTACATTAAAAAGAAAAAAAAAGTACAGAATATTAATTTCAAAATCAGTAGGAGAAATTTCTCATTAGGAAAAAACAATCCCTTTAAAAAATGCACTCTTTCCTAACGCTGCATTACCAAAAATGGTAAGCTAATGTTTTAAATTTTCTTTTTATTATTTGCCTCAGAGTTGTGAGCCTTGCAGGGCTTTTCATGATCACCTTTCATAAACAAAAAAGAGATTTTCTCCATATGAATTCTGAAATAAGCATGGGCTCATATAGCTCCATTTTAATTGCAGCTGTAGTGATACTTCTGATTAAAAGTCCCAGACCATGCAGGGAAAAAACTGTGAATGTTTCAATGCAAGGAACATCTTCAAGCAGAAATCTCAGTGACCTGGGAGTGCTTTTTTCACTGAATATGATCCTATTAGTCCAGTGTTTCTTTACTTTTTCCACATTAGAAACTATCTAGAATGTTCTAAGTAGAATTCTTTCTTTTTATTATTGCCAAGGCATAGTTGCTGTGATAGATAGCAACAGAAAAGTGCATTTGGAAAAATCAATAAGAGCAAAGGTGTGAAGGAACTTGTTCTTTGTCACTACAGTTTGGTGACTAAGATGAGAAAAAAAAAACTTAAAGAACAATGATATACCAAAAGCTGATCAGAAAATCAAAGGCAAGTCTTTCCAAGGAATATCTTCTCTACAAAATTGAGAGTGAATAAACAAAAAAAGAAAGAAAAATTCCTTTTGATCTTTGGATAAAAAAAAAAAAAAAAAAAGTTATGCTGTTCAATTAATAGAGTGCTACATCCTGTAAGCTGCAATTATAATTCTGAGCAATCTTCCCCCTTTCCACGTGCCAAAGGTGACTGTTAGAGTTGATGTGGATTTCTTCTGGTTTCCCTTTGAAGTTCAGGGTAGCTTCATGATGATGATACACAAGGGGAGTTCAAGCCTCAAGAAGGAGCCTCGTGGCCTATAGAGAGCAATGAGAACATTCTTACCTAATTATTCACCTGCTTCAGCCTGAGGGTTTGTCTGTTCTGATGGTCACTTCCAAAATATTTCTGAATCTATCAGCAACAAAACCCTTCATATCCTCTGGAATACTTCAGGTGGGTAAAAAAAATATGTTTAGCTTTGTATTGTAAACAGGAGACAATACACTGACAGTATTTTTAAACCATCTTTACAAATTATAAAGTTTAAAAAGTGATACCGCTCTCCTCGCTGCAATGTCACTCATGATGCAGCTTTGTATTAAAGCAAGAAAAAATCCTTCCAGTATCAGTAGTACAGAAAGTAAACTATCACTTTTTCCAATTCACAGTTGTCTACCTAATTTTAGTCTTCAAAAACAAACAGAAAAGTAAAATGTGACATGTTTTGCTGAGGTTTCAACAGCACACATCTAAGTGTCTTTTTTACTCAAAATTATTCCTTACAAAAATACATATGCCAACCATTTAAATTTATTATATGCTGGAGTCAGTACTTTATCATTTTGAACTTCTGAATTTCTTGTTTGCGACTATTCTAATGTATTACCTTTCATAACATTGGGTTTTATTAAAGCCCACACAAACCCCAAAAGCCTGTAAATACAGAAATGCCAGCTGTATATGCTGCATGAAACATGATCAGGGCAGCTCTGTCTGGAACAGAGTGGATAAGTTATGATTTTGAGACCTTACCACGCCTGTCATATAGTCTTGCTTATGCCCAGTAATGTTATGCCAGCCTGAGGGTGAAATGAGCTGTTAATCAACTGGTAATGAGAGGAACATTGTTTAATTAACCAAAGAGAGATTTTTAGATTGTGTGCTTGTCACAGACATCTTTTATGGAAAATCTTTTCTTAGATTTTTCCTCCTGAGAAGCTGAGAGACCTCTGGAACAAAATGTAAACATTGATTATCTGCTGCTGTGGAATGCAACAGGTGCATCTGTGATTGGCCCATGTTGGATGTTTCTAATTAATGGCCAATCATAGCCCAGCTGGCTTGGACAGAGAGCCGAGCCACAAACCTTTGTTATCATTCTTTGCTATTCTATTTTTAGCAAGCCTTCTGATGAAATCCTTTCTTCTATTCTTTTAATACAGTTTTAATGTAATAATATAATAATGTAATAAAATAATGTAAAAAAAAATGTAATAAAATAATAAATGAAGCCTTCTGAAACATGGAGTCAGATCCTTGTCTCTTCCCTCATCCAAGAACCCTTGTGAACACCACCACATATGCTCACAGTAAAACATTAACTATCCACTGCACCACTCATGATGGTGCCACCAACACACTCAGAGAAGAATCCAAAGCAATGGGATGGAGTGGAAAAGGAAAAGGAGGTGCTCAGTGGATCAATGTACACAGGACTAACAAAGCACTGAAATGTGACACTGTGCTCATGCTCCCAGCAAAAGCACCTCTATATGCCCACAGGGACTATCACTGTTGCTACTCTGCCTGCACAGATCAACCAATTTTACATCTTCGAGGCATCCTTTAGCCTCTCCTTGCTCTCAGCGAGGATGGCTGAATTGACTTCTGCCCCTAAAGGTTGCTAAATCCCAAAATCATCATGAATCAGAGCTCTAAGACACGGTAGTTCAATATATTAACACAGACTAAAATCAATGCTGGTTTGCATTATTATGCTAAGCTTTGAATAGCAGCACTTTAGGAGCAGACCCACTGCTCTTTAGCCAGTTTTGGGACTTGTAAGCGCCACTCAATGGATGTGATGGACAGCTGGAGGTGACAACCTCTTAAATTGTCCTACCTTGGACTCGTAAAGCTTGTCAAAGAGAAATCATTAAAAGGAAATACTCTGACCTTCCCTATTTCCTAGTCTAGCTTTCTACACTTCTGCTCCTAGAAAAGAGCAACTTTTATTCATAGGTGGTGTCTGCAAACTTTTCCTCTCCCTTTTCTCCATATTTTTCTCAGTTAAACTGCAAATAAACAGCCAGTATTTTTTCCTTGTCCATTGTTCAAGCCTTGTCATTTTGCTTAGCTAATCACCTTATCAGTACCTCTCACCTTCTGTGTTAAATTAAATTGCCTCTTGCCTTGCCATAATCTAAACAACATAAAAATGTGAGTAAAAAACCTAGAAGTTTTCAGCTCAAATATTTTTAACATGTGAAAGTTTCAACAGTATCGCTGATTGTGCTAATATTTGGAGTTCAGTTTGATTCTGTGTTCTGTAACTTGGAAAAGTAGACATGAATAGATAAAAAAGAGCTAAAAATATGCATTTTTCATGAGTGTCTGTTAGATTCTTTCCCATACAGAAATACTGCAAAATATTATTTTATAGTAGAATATCTTTTAAAATAATACAAGGCAACAGGACATCTAAATAGCTAATTTTCCTGTCACATAGTTGCCCAACAGAATGAGCTAGAGGTAGCCTTTCCTTTGTTTATGGAAAAATATGAAGTTTAGATTTTTCTGTTTGCTTGTTCCTATTTAAACACAGCTGTGGAGGACACAAAGAGTGCAAGGTAGGAAACAGAGCTGGGTTTGGGGTTTTTGGGTTTTTCTGTTTGCTTGTTCCTATTTAAACACAGTTGTGGAGGACACAAAGAGTGCAAGGTAGGAAACAGAGCTGAGCCTGTCCAAGATTGTTCATGCACTCAGTGCTCTCCAGGTTAGAACTACAAAAGAATTTACTCCCAGGCTGAGCTGCAGGAATTCAAAAATACTTTTTTTTTTTTTTTCTATCTTAGTTTGAAAGGTTAGTTGTGCACTTCACACAGTTCTCCTGACAGCTTTGTCTAACAAATTCCTCTTGCTGCTCCACCAATCTCTGACATCAGTGATGCCCTTTAATCTATTTTATTGTTACTCCATGGTTTTGGCAGGATTTTTTTGCACTTCATTTGGGTATGGAGTTTCTGTGGCTGTACTGCAGCAGGGGTACACTGGGGGAAGAAGCGAACTCCCAGCTCCTGCAGACTGCAACTTTTCATGGAACACAAACAACCCTCCCATGCAGAACGGCCTTTGATTTCTGACCTGTACAAAGAGCTCCCAACAGCAGAAACCACCCAAGCTGCCTGTTCATGCACTTGAGGTTGTCAGCGGTGCTTGCACCGTTTTCCAAATCATATTTTGGCAAAAACTGACTGCAGTGCTATGTGAATCATGGAATGGTAAAGATAAAGTGGTTCCAATCCCCTGCCAGTGGACACCTTCCACTAGAGCAGGTTGTTCACAGTCCCATTGAACTAATCATCAAAGACTGTCCACACACACAATTAATTCTGGGGAAAGTCAGTCACATAAATGTAACCATATCTGTGTGAACACAACACAACCAGGTTAATGGGGCACAATCCAGGTCTTTTATTCCTCTCTTACCTATAAATCATTCTGCATTTGAAAATATGAAACTACAGCTCTGTTCTCGTGCCTACCTTTCTACATCGAAATCCTTAAGTGGTCTCTCTAGCAATTTTTACAGCTCCATGTCGCAGACATCTTTTATGGAAAATCCTTTCCTTAGGATTTTTCCTCCTGAGAAGCTGAGAGACCTCTGGAACAAAATGCAAACATTGATTATCTGCTGCTGTGGAATGCAACAGGTGGATCTGTGATTGGCCCATGTTGGTTGCTTCTAATTAATGGCCAATCACAGCCCAGCTGGGTCGGACAAGGAGTCCAAGCCACAAACCTTTGTTATCATTCTTTGCTATTCTATTCTTAGCTAGCCTTCTGATGAAATCCTTTCTTCTATTCTTTTTGCATAGTTGTAATGTAATAAATATCATAAAATAATAAATCAAGCCTTCTGAAACATGGAGTCAGGTCCTCGTCTGTTCCCTCAACCTGAGACCCCTGTGAACACCATCACAGCTCCTCATCCTATTTCAATAAGTCACTTTCATATTCTCTACTTCCCAGACACTGCTGAGCATTATCCCTTGGGGTTTTTTGTCTGCTCTGCTTCTCCCTGCAATGACCTGCATCATTTCATGGTACCTTGAATGTCTTACCTGAAGGGAAGAGGGCATCCTTCCCTTCCTTCCCTCCTGCATGTTCCATTGCTTCCAAAACACAGACACAGCTCAGACATTCTTGTTCTAGAGGGAAAAAAATTTAAAAAGAAAAAAAAAAGGTTTACAAACTTTGTAAGATAAGGCACAGAAAAGAACATATGGCACTGCCTGAGCTGGGCCAAAATGCAAGTGCTGTAGAGCTGCAATTGGGATAAAGGAATTGGAAGTAGGAGTGAAAGGAGGAGGACCATACTTTTAAGACAGAAGAAACACATCTAACCAGACTCTAGCTCACAAGCTACAAAGAGCCAGACAGGATGACAGAATACAGCTTCATTTCATGTCAACATGGCAACTGTGATAAAAATACCAATACTGAGACTAAGGATTCTTTTTGAAGCACAGACCTGGCATCAGAAACTTTTTTTGTTTGCTTGAAATCTGTTCAGGCAGTACATAAATCATTCAGACTCCTTTAGCCCTCCTCCATCTCCCCTGACTGCTGGAGAGCAGGAAATTTCCAGTGCCACGAGGGCACAGGATGCTGAATAATTGCTACCTTGCTTTCATGCTGCAAGCCCAGTCATACATGTGCAGTTACAGACCAGCTCTGCCTGTCTCACAAGGGCTGGGTATAACGACCTCGACTCTATTCCGACTTCAATTTCCACAAGCTGCTTGTTAGTCTCTTACCAGTTGTTCCTCAAAATTGCAACCAGTGCCTTGAATATAGATGTCTTCTTTATTCTTTCCATTTTCCTGGTTAAGATGAAGCCCCCTGCATCTCCCCACCTTTGCCACCATCACCTCATACAAGCACTTTTCATAAGAAATGCAGGAATCTGTGATTGCTCACGGGGGAAGGTGAGGTCACTTTTGCTAACCTCAGTGTTGCCTTCAGTGTCTGCCTGGCCACATCCCCTCCTCCTTACAAACAGTGCACACAAAAAGAAACATAAAGCATTGTAGGTTTTGAGAATTTGGTGATATGATAAAAATGAAATGACAAGCAAAATGAAGATAAGGAAGAGAATTAAGAAAAAATTCACAAACACTTCAGGCATGCAAAATGGCATTGCTAAAGCATCTTCAATTTTGTAAAGGTAAAAATCTGGTAAATTCTTTTGTAAAACCAAAATAAACAACAAAAAAAAATCCCTGTTTAGTGAGGGTTTCTTTTTGTTTCTTTATTTATGACCAGTACATATACTTGTGTGACAGTGTTCACAGGGGTCTCAGGTTGAGGGAAGAGACAAGGATCTGACTCCATGTTTCAGAAGGCTTGATTTATTATTTTATGATATATATTACATTAAAACTATTCTAAAAGAACAGAAGAGAGGATTTCATCAGAAGGTTAGCTAAGAATAGAATAGCAAAGAATGATAACAAAGGTTTGTGGCTCAGACAGAGCTGACTGTGATTGGGCATTAATTACAAACAACTAACATGGGCCAATCACAGATCCACCTGTTGCATTCCACAGCAGCAGATAATCAATGTTTACATTTTGTTCCTGAGGCCTCTCAGCTTCTCAGGAGGAAAAATCCTAAGGAAAGGATTTTCCATAAAAGATGTCTGCGACATACTTGAAATGCTTTTCTTAATGTAAGCATAACTTTTAGAGGTGGGGATTTTTTTTGTTTTTCTGGTAAGGCTCTTATCAACATCATTTCTCATTTATACTGACATATATAATGGTAATTTCCAAAGCATAAACAGGCAGCCAGCCACAAATGCAAAAATGAGTGGAAACCATTACCCTTTTTCCCTTAAAAGCCTGAAATGTACAACACAGCATGACACAATGGTGTCTGAACCCACTGCTGACACCACCAACTGGAATTTGAAAGGAAGGAGGTTTACTGGCCATAATGCCACATGAAAAGACCCACAGTTTGCTGCTTGTTTAGTAGGCAGCCATGGTCCTCTAGACAGTATGAAAAAATGTGTAATTTTAGTGAGCATCATGAATATGTACCCTTACAGGACTCTACTTGCCTTTCTCCTATAGGTAAATGGGATTTGCTCCCATGGATTAGTACAAGGCTGCCTGAAGAACACTAGATGCAATTACCAACCTGACCTCATCAGAAACTGCATTTCCTTTCTCCCTCAACTTGTGCCCTCCTAATATCGTTAATTAGATACCTGGCCTCACGCAGCCTCCTTACTGATAAATGTAATGCAGTGCAGCAGCAAAACAGCATAAAGGCCACAGCTACCAGCTCTGTGGGCAAAGCTCTGTGGATAAAAATGAAAAAAGAATTCACTGGCTTCGGGAAAGGCACTCTAAAAACAGCAATGCAAACCACATGTCACGGAAACAAAAAAACCAGTCAGAATCAACCCCAGCGAAATATCTTCATGTCCTCACATTAAAAAAAAAAAAAAGAGGGGGTAAACACCCTTTTATTTACTACCCTTGACTCTAGACAGTGCAACAGGACTACAGCTGGTGGGTTTTTAAATACTCTCTCCCCAGACTACAAATTCTCCCCAGTGAATGCAGTTCAGAATGGAAAGAAACAAGGAATCCTGCACTGCAACTACTCACAGGCATTACTTAGCCTGTGTCAAAGCCAGCACTTGATTTATACATCCAGTAAGAGGCCTTTAGGGTCTATTCATGTGCCAAGACACACTTAAAACCAGCAGGGCAGCTGGTAGTTAGCCTTTCTAGACACTGCAATATTCTGTTCTCTTTAGGCGATGCATCAATCACAAATTTCAGCATGAACATTGTGAAACTGTAACCTGGACAGACCCAATGAGAGAAGTTATTCCTTTAAATGCCCTCATAATGAGTGACCAACTCCTTGTCACTTTCATTCTTCTATCTCATTGAGTTTATTTCATTTATTTTATGCTTTTAGCGGTGTTTTTTATTATTTTTTTTAATTTTTACTTTTCCCACTGATTCCACTTTATAAACACAAAATATTTTCAAGTCAGCCAGATAGATCAATGTAATAAACATGGAGCCTCAGATTTCGTTATTCAGACATCAAAGTAAATTTGGTCTCAAGCACAGGATGCCAACGGATTAATTCCAGGGTATTAAAAGCTAAATGCACACACACTGAAACACCTGTGTACAAACAGAGAACAGACATGAGCAGATCTGGTTTAAGGTCAGTCTGTCTTCCTTACAGCTTCAAATGTTCTTATGGGCCATCAGGTCTTAGATTCTAACATTAAAATATTTGAGGTTAAACAATATGATCCTTAAAAATGTCTTGTTCTCTTTCTTGCCAGCAGAGGCAGAATGCGCCCTATTCCACGTAAATTTGAATCTGTTTTAGAACATCTGTGATATAAATCATCTTTCAGTCCCCAGAAGATACTGTTCCTTTTTCTAATCATTCAATACTGAGGCTCACTCAATTTCCCATGTCTAAAGGTGATTCTACTAAGAAAAATGGCCAGTGATCAGAAGTTGAACAGAGCTCTTCAAAGTTTTATCTTACATATTTTTTATCTTACAAAGTTTTATGGCACACAGTTTTAAGTTCTCTCCTAATACTTAGTGATTTCAACAGGAACATTCCTAACACCTTACTTTAAACATGAATAGTCATGTAGCAGGAGGCCCCTGGAAAATAATCCATATTAGCAGCGCTGTGCATTGCAATAATCCAATTTTCAATGTAAATTTCCCCCAGAAAAAGCAATATTCTCTCCATTAAGTCCCAGAAAACAAAGTCTGATTCATTTTAGCCCTATTTTTAAAGCACTCCTTTAAGTATCTCCCTCAGGCAACAAAGAATTTGCAAAGAGTTTTGGTGAAACACTAAAAAGATCTCACTTTTAATGTTTCTTAAATTTTGCTTGGTGTTTTTTTTTTTTTTTCCAACTTCACAGCATTTTTAACATACAGAATAAAGCATATCAAAGTGGAATACTTGCTGTTTTCTCCCTACGTTGATATATGCTAAATATAATATCCAGGATAGGACAAGATTATGGATTCAAGCAAACAACAGGAGCATAATGCCAGTTGTCTGCAGCATACACAGAGTCTATGGGAATTAAATAATGGCATTTGTTACTATTTTACCCTAAATATTTCATCTGCAATTCAGTAAAACACTGACATGAGGAACTGCATTTGTTTTTAAATTCCTAACATGAAATTATAACTTTTCAAGGTAATTGTCATAGCCATATTTCACCTAGCTTCACAGACAAGGCATTGATGTGTATTAAAAAAGAGTTATTTCACTTACTAGGGCAAAATGAAAAAAAATGACATTAATTTCAACACTGTAGAAGCTTAAATAAAGGTTTCTAGTTATTTACATCGAGTTTCAGTCACCTATAAATGCCTATTCATATTTTAAGGGTATATATTTGATAGGTGGAGACAAGATTTTGCTACCTGGAACTTTGGTAACAGAAATACACCTAGATTTGGGTAAATCTTTGTTTCCTGCTCATGAGTGTCTGTAAAACTGTAATAAGATTTTTAATGATTGACAAATAATAACAGGGAGACTGTAGTATTTAATTTTCTTCCTTTTGAGTGTTCTAAAAAAGAAAATACCTGTTCAAAATATTTTCACGTAAAACGAATGGGTCCTTTTTCTACAATGCACAAAAGAAATTCATGAAATAATGTCACTCCTGTGAAAAGCATGAATCCATAACAAGCATACCTTTTGGAATCTTGCTAAAAGGGTCACACAAAAACTCTGGTTAATAAAAATTCACACTCTGAAAGCAGGACATCATATATGCAGCTATGACATTTAAATGGCTTCAGAGTTGCTTCAATATGTTTAAAGTTAACAAACATGTTGCTCTTTTTCATGAAGAGTAATTTTTTCTATTCTGTTGACTTTTATTAACATAAATACAAATATTAATCATACACCAACAGCACAATTATTTTTGCTTTTGAAGCCCTAATTGTTCCTGAAGTATCTCTAATTCTTTTACGAAATACAAATATAAACAAGTTTTAACTCACACATCAGAGCTTTTTTTTTTTCAGAAGCTTAAGACAATATAAACGAATTAAGTAGAAATTCTGTCAAAAAAAGTATTTCTATAAGCAATTAATGGAAGCCAGAGCTTTATTATAAGCATCAGCAATGTGACAACCAAAAAACATCTGTACACATTTTTGAGTGTGTAGGGACATGCTCATTGACAGTAGATGGAACAAGTTTATAGGCCCATCAAGCCACATAAAGGAGAGTTTCTAAATTCTAAGCTTCCTTTCTGTTGCAAATAATCTTCACAACAGAAGGATGAAATATTCCCAATTATATAAAGCAAATTATCTTGGCTCTCCTATCTTGCATGCAAGAAACATTTGCCCTTTCAAAATGTTTTTTTTGTTTGTTTGTTAATTGCTTTCTGTGAGAAAGAGAAGGAAGAAATTCAACAAATACAACTGTACAGAAACCCCAGAAATTGCTTCTTCCTGTTATGGAGAAAAAAGTTTAATTTGATCATGAAAACTGATTTTTCTTTCTTCTGGTTTTACCTCATTTTTTCCGATGTTTATCCATCTTTGCTTTTATTCTTTTATTCTTGTCTGTCCGTGTTTTTATTCATTTGCAAACACCAGGCATTTGCAATTACTAAAGTTACCCATCCAAGTTAAAACATATGCATGTTTTTTCTCCTCTCTTTTTCCTGCTTTGAAGGTGGACAACCTAAAGCAGTTGAGCTGAGAAAAAAAATCTTTTTTCTAATCGAAAACTCACAGCAACTGGTATCCTTTCATTACCAGGATTCATCAGCTCTAATTCATCTGTAGTTCTCAAACCTGGGGGCTGCAGAGCAACAGGAGTTTAGAGAGTTGCTTAAGGAAAAAGCCCTTCTAGGAGTAAGTCTAGCTGTCAATATTGAAGAGATAATCTAATAATCTATGATCCCACAGAGATTCATATTTTCATTCAACTTGGCTCATTTAACCTACATCTCTAAGGATCTGCAAATGCTGCTGATGGTAGGAATCTGACTGAGAGCAAAGCTGTGACATTAGTTTGTGGGGGATTTAGATCATCTCTTTGTACCTAATGACAAAAAGCAAGTCCTTTGAGGAAGAGGTTTCGAGCTCTTGTAAAATAAGGTCAAAACAGGTCTTTCTTTAGGTCCCTTAGAAAATAATCCAACAAAACTTTAAAGATAAAGCTTACTTGAAAATTTTATTCAAAGATCAGGAAGCTGAAAAAAACAAATTTATCAATGGAATATTAAAAAGAATTGAAAATGGTACTGTCTCGACAATGGCCTTTAATGTTCCTCTTAACCATACATTGCACGCAAGGAAGAATACCATTTCCACTTAGGAGGTTTTGATGACAGAAGTTTTGTACTTATTTAGTCATCTTTGTTCCTAAACTGTTAAATAAACAACTTATTATATTAATTTCTTTCATTTCAGCTTTAGAATAGAGTGAACCAATAGAGTAGAGTAGAGTAGGGCATCAAGTTGGAATGGACTTAAAAGGACGATCAAATCTAACAGCCTGATCAATGCAGGGCTGATCAAGAGTAAAAATATCCATATAACCTTTAAAGATATGGTGTCCAACTAGTCTTCCTTTAGGATATTTTTCAGTGATTTCAGAATTGGATCATACATACAGCAGCTGTGCAAGATGAGGGGATGAGAAGATTTCTAGGCTCTGGCTTTCACTGAGCAAACCCAGTCAGAAAACATTAAAAGTTTCTGGATTTCATGCCTCTCTTACCTGGGACATAGATGACATTTCTGTAATCAGGGCCCATGTGCACTACTGTTCCTTGACATTGCCTAGAAGATTCACCTGCTGAGTTCACTGCTCACATTCAATATTCTGCAAATATTATTTTTTCTTATTTACCCTGAAAAAATGAAATTTCACTATGCTATGTATTTACCTAACCTCCTTAACTTAGTGCTAAATTACTATATATGTGTAGATAGATGTTTATTCCTGAAGTCTGGAGGTTTACATAACAAATAATGTTGCAATTATGGTTTATTGAAAATATTGATCACCACTTCTTTTTTTTCAATAACGTGTTTTTAAGGGCATTGTACAAATGCCTCTTCAACGCCAACAGGCTTGGGGCACTGGGCTCCCTAGGGAGCCTGTTCTCATGTGTGACCACTCTGTCACTAAAGAAATGCTCCCGTGTGTCAGGTGTAAACCTCCCCTGGCACAGCCTGACCTGCTCCCATGTGTGCATCCTGTCACTGGATAACAGGAAAGAAAAGCTCAGCACCTCCCTCTCCATGTCCCTCCCTCAGGAAGCTGCAGACAATAATGAGGTCTCCATTTAGTCTCCATTAAACCAAACAAACAAAGTCACATTTTAGTCTCCATTAAACATTTAGTCTCCATTAAACCAGACAAACCCAAAGTCCTCTGGCTGAAGGTTCCTGCCAGCCCTTGAGGGCTCCATGATAAAGACTGCTGGTCCCAGGAGGTCTATCAGGAGATCAGGTGGGAATTCTGTTCCTCCCTCCTTGGTTTTCCCCACTTGCAGCCACCAGGCACTCTCTTCAACCAGCCCTAAACTGAATGGCTGCCTGCAAAACCTTAACACCGCTGTTATTTTATCCATGCTCGCTCCCCTGGATGCAGGCTTGCCAAAAGCTGGCCTGGTCAATCAAAAGAGTTTCAGAATAACTGCCTGCTCTCTCATGGAGCTTTAAATTTTACAAAACCGCCAAAAACTACTTGCCAAAACAGATCCATACGGAGTTAAGCGGGATTTGCGGCGGGCAGTAGTTAAAGGAGTGGGGAAATGAAAAAAAGAAAAAAAAAATCACAATTGATCTTTTGCTAATGTTTTTTCTTGGAAGCAACAGGCAACATTGCCTTCTATAAGCAGGAGAGGGGGTTATGCCAAGTGTGAATGCTACAGTTACTCAGCAAGAGAAGAAATAGAGATGTTGATCCCATTTTCAAGTCAGAATCTCAAGCTATGCTTGAAAAAAAAGAAGTAGTGATCAATATTTTCAATAAACCAATTGCAACATTATTTGTTATGTAAACCTCCAGATTTTAGGAATAAACATCTATCTACACATAAATAATAACTTAGCACTAAATTAGGAGGTTTTGCAAATATTTAGCATATTGAAATGTCATTTTTTTTCAGTAACTAGGGTAAATAAGAAAAAATAATATTTGCAGAATATTGAATGTGAACAGTGAACTCAGCAGGTGAATCTTCTAGGCAATGTCAAGGAACAGTAGTGCACATGGGCCCTGATTACAGAAATGTTATCTATGTCTCAGGTAAGTTAGGCATGAAATCCAGAAACTTTTAATGTTTTCTGACTGGGTTTGCTCAGTGAAAGCCAGAGCCTAGAAATCTTCTCATCCCCTCATCTTGCACAGCTGCTGTATGTATGATCCAATTCTGAAATCACTGAAAAATATCCTAAAGGAAGACTAGTGGGACACCATGTCTTTTAAGGTTACATGGATATTTTTTATAGTCTCAAAGATTAACCTATGCTTAGACAGCCATCACAGTAGCTATGCATCACACAGGCAAGAGTTAAACAAGTTACATGCTGCAACGAACTTGTGTTCAGGTGCATTTGGTGCATAATCAATGAAAATGATTTGTCAGATTAGTTGAGAGCTGAGACACGCCATGGAAATAATGAGAAGTGTCCACTGCAGGTGGCAAGGAAGGTCTGGGATATCATATTGACTAGGAGGACCATCAATAAATGTCACCCTTTTTGAGGCCACCTCTGTTATCCTCAGCTCTTCTCTGCCAATCATCTTTAGGCAGTGTTAAGGAAACCTAAGATTAAACACAGGAGGTACTTTTATAAGCAAGGCAGGCTGATAAATCCAAATATTCTTGTTTTGCACCATGGAGACAAACTAACTTTGGGCTGAAAGTCTCCAGTTCAAAATCTGTGCATTTTCTAACCATGGACACGATTCTGTATTCGTATCACTGCACTCATTTCAGGCACAAGCTGACACAAACAGAGCCCTTCTGAATGCATTTCTGAGAGTGTCATACTCATTTTGAAACTCTGTAAGTCTGCAGGCTGGAAAGAACGAAATCTGTTTCTCAGATTTAGCAACAGAAGAGAGGAGTGAATTAAAAACAATGTAGGTATGATATGATGAGCATGAACAAATGGTCTCAAGCCATGATTAATATGCTGTTGGGAAACTGTAATTTGGCATTGTCTAATGCCTAGTGACTGAAGCAGAAACATACTGGTCTAAAAGAAATGCAATTTTTACTTGTAATGAAAATATGGAAAAAAAACCCCATAATTTTTAATTAAGAAGTCTCTTACTATGAGTCATTATGACTGTATTTCAGGTCTTTTTGGTTGCTTTTGAACTCCTAATGTTACTAGCTATCTCTTTAGCATGAATTACTCTAAAATTTAGCATGAATTACTCTAAAAGTCTACTTTTTCTCTTTCTTTCTCAGTGTAGGTGTGAATGGCTGCACTTTGACTTTTGTGCATAAGTTGTTTATTATAGCCCTGATTAAAAATTCAATGCTATGGAGAGGTATGGGAATTGTTATGAATTGCTGACAGCAGTGGGTGTTGAGAGTCACTTGCCATTTAGAATAGATGCAAAGAACCCTTAGAAGCTCTTTTATGCAACTATGTAGCTGAAGCAAGAACAATTGGACAACTGAGAAAAGATATCATCCTTCCCATCCCTTAACACCACAATTTTGGGAGCTAACCAGGTCCAAGGATGTGAATGGCTGAAATACCGTTTGAATGGAATTATTAAATTATTTTAGAGGACAAAACAGAAATATGAAACATAGTTAACAAGCACTAAGCTGTCTCAACAGGTATAGCAGCATGTCTCCACAAAAACTTTAAAAGAAAGTTCTCATTTCTTAGCTGAATGATGGCCAAAGGAGGTCAAAAACAAGGAATATTCTCCAGGTCAGGAATATAAGATCTAGGAAAGTCTTTTACACATAAACTATAAGAATTGCTTCAGTGATACCTGAGCCTAAATGTTTTGCTATTAACACCAACACACAAAGACGAAGCTTTGGAAAATGTTGCAATAGCTGAGTTACATTTTTTCTCTAATTCATTAACTATTGTCCTTTTTGAGGGAGACTCACCCTATTTTCCACTGAAAAAAACTGTTGAACAATTGATTCTGTAAAAGGCCGCCTACACATAAAAAATTAGGCATACTGTTGTTGCTTACCATGTGTCTGAAAGGAATAATGTTTCACAGACTTGGAGTGAACCAGATGGAATGACAAAGGAAATTGGGAATCATTAAATTGCAGAGAGGGAAAAAGATGCTGTGGAAGAAAATTAAAGAGCTAAAAGGCACATATGCCACTTAGAGAAAAAAAAAAACCAAAACAGGGAAAATACTTTTGTATCTCCCTGCAAACTATTAAAGGCATAAAGAGTGAAAAATGTTTTGAGATTTCTTTTTTATTTTGTTTGAGGTTTTCTCCTTTGTATTCTGAAAGACAATTTTGCCAAAAGATTTTCAAGAGTCAGTATCAGTTCAGATAAAAGTGCCTTAAAAATTCTTCCTGTAAGCCATGTTCTTGTTTCATTATTTTATTCTCACAGAAAGTGTTGCTTATTTTCTCCTGCTTTGAAGAGGAAAAAAAAAAACAACCTATCAACAACCACATTTAAAAACCAAAAAAAAAAGGATAGTCTTTGAACTAAAATTAGCTATGGTATTTCAAGCTATTATTATTAAGTTGCATTCTTTTGTACCATCAAAGGAAAGAGTCAGTGTAAACCCAGTGTCACTTATTAGTTCTTAAGATGAGCTGTAAATGTAAAGCTGGCATAAGTTAGTGTAAGTTACCCACAGCTGTAAAGCTGTGTTCAGGCTTGTCCTGCTCCCAGCAATTGTTTAAAACTCAGGAGTCACTTTCTAGAGCGGGGTGGGTACAATGTGTGGAAAGCAGCATCTGCTCCAAGACCTGGTCCAGGACACCTGGACACTTGACACTCACCTATCCAGGCTATGGCACCACTCACAGGGAACAAGGCACTCCTCCAGACCAGCAGCTCACCTCCTCCACTCTTCCCAGAGAGGGCTATGGACAATTATAAATTAATTTACCTGCCACTCCTTTGCTTTTCTAGATCCGACTGCATTATTTAGCAACCCAAAGTCACACAGATGAGGGCAAGGCTTGGTCCATGTGTGGATGCATCTGGGTAGGATTTGCCTTTCCAAACAAGGGCAATGGAGCTGGGGAAGGGTCTGGAGCACAAGTCCTTTGAGGAGCAGCTGAGGCAGCTGGGGTGGCGCTGGCAGGGGTCTGTGTACAAATCACAAACAGGATGGGGCTGCTGTGGAACGTGCCTTGAGCTGTATGATTTTCCAGCATCACTCTCATTACATGGCTGTGACAATGGGAAGATGCCACCAGCTCACATCCGAGGCAGCAGACAAAGAACTCAATGTTACAACTTACTTTATAAGTTTTTTGCCCAATCACACAAAGCAAAAGCACATTGACAGTAGTTCTATCCAATCACTATAAGCACACGTACCTTTGGTTAAACAATGCTTGCTTATTTCAAATACAATACCTGCTTGTAAGCCTTAAAACACAATGCACAGAGCTCCATTATTAAGCTTCAACCTTCCTAAATCTTGCTAGATAAACTTTTCTGTAACTTAGGGAGTTATTCTAGACAAGCGTTAATACACAGACCATTGTTCTATTTGTCCTTGCTCTTCTACAGTTTAAATAATTTTTCTGCTGACCAATCTCATGGCTGCTGCTTGGGTCTAATCACAGTTCTGCTGTCTCTGAGGCCTGCCTTTTGCAGCTTTCCCAAAACCCTCTGATTTTGTGGATTCCCACACTGGGGGTGTTTAGCCTGGACAAAAGGAGGCCCAGGGGGAACCTTGTAGAACACTTTCTACAGCTCCATGAAAGGAGGGTGTAGCCAGATGGTGGTCAGATTCTTCTCTCAGATAATAAGTGATAGGTCAGGAAGAAATTACCTCAAATTATCCCAGGGCAAGTTTAGATTGGATATTAGGAAAGATATCTTCACTGCAAGGGTTATCAAGCATTAGAACAGACTGCCCAGGGTTGACTTAGATTTATTAAACCACATGGTTTAACAAATGTGCTAAGACAGCACTGTGGAATGAATACCCAGAAATGCTGAGAAATGAATTCAATATTGCAATGCGTTGTTTGGTAAGAAGGATTTGGAATTTGCTTGTGTTGACCCACAACTCTGGAACTACTGAGTAAAGTTTATCTCGGGCACTCAAGGTTGTATTTTCATTGTTAATTTTTCTTCATCTTGGCAGAGCTTACTGTCAAACCTGCTGTCCAACCATGCCATGAAGCTCTGTCTTCCAAACACATTTTCCAACCTCAGGTATGCTTAGAGACTGCCCATTCACTTTGATAATGTGTCCAGAAAGAGTGACAGGAGGAGGGCTGCAGGTGCCTCTGTGTTACCCCTTGTGCTCTGCAGAGGGGCCCAATACTCTGCTGTCCTGTGCATGCTTATCCTGAAGCTGCCTGGTTAAATGGCAGATAAAATCACATGGAACTGGGAAATTAACCAGAAGTGAACAATCACTAAAGTGATCCAGTATTATTCAGAGTCAAATGAAAAGCCAAATAGAGTCTGGATAAAACTTGACTGAACTCTTTAAACATTGATCAAACGCATTACAAACTGCAGCTGCTTTTACATGTGTATTGCCTCTTCCAACTTAACAAAAAAATTGCTCCTGGATCAGTTTTTAGAAGTGTTCAAGCATTTAAGGTTCTAATTACCTCTCAGTGTTACGTTTTTGCATAGAGTGTTGTTACTGCTCACAGGATCCTCTGTGGCCCTGTACGCAAACCACATTGCATGTTCATGATTCTACACGAGAATGATTCTTCTTCACAGATGTGAAATTATTACCTGATGGTCAGAAAATCCTCACTGGAAGTTCTTGCATTGCCATCAGTCCCATCTTCAAAAGTCTCTTCTCATATTTTTCTGATCCATTACTTCACACAGTCTGAAAAGTACCACGTAGCAGAAGAAGCCAATCTTAAGATCAACTCATACAAGTTAAAAAGAAAATTCAGAGTAAAAGAAATATTAAATAATAAGAATTTAGTGGCAAATCATTCTGTTCTATTAGAAAAGGAAGTGAATACATTAAACAAATAATCCTGTGAATATTGTTCACTCAATTCTAGCACAAATAGTAAATTTTGGAAGTCCACAAAACTGAGTTATCTTTCACATTGACTCTTTACATATGTAAAACTTGCTTGTCTGTCAAATTCTTCCTGCAAAAATGACAGTCTAAAGGGCTTGTCATGTACAGCATCTGCTTGCAAATAATGCTCTTTACACCATCCCAACCTTCTTTCCAAATGATTTAAATGAGGGAGGCACCAGGCACAAGCATCCCTGTGTTTATGAGAGTGCTTTGCTGTGTTAGGAAGTATCAAGTGTCTGCAGGCATGCTCTCTAATTATGAATTTGGATGTGCCACAAGCAAAGTCACTCCAGTTGGCATTAGCTAACACACAGAACCGCAAATTATTCTAATACTTAGGCTGTGTTATAATAGCAAGTGCTCATACGCCATCCAGAAATCTGGTTTGTTGTTATCAGCAGAAAATAAAAGTCATTATTTTGGTAAAGCCGAGTAAGTAGTGATGAGCAAGTGAGGAGAGGTAGAGAACAGAAATCACTGACATATTTTCTAATATTTTAACAAACAGCCCTATTCAATCAAATGGAACACATCCAGATTATCTCAGAAAAAAAGCAGACAATAGCTTTCCTTAGATTGCAGAAGCAGTTTGAAAGCTATAAAGGTAATTTGTATCAACTCATTACTATGTCACCTCATTTCAAGCACATGCTGGATAAGTAGCAATAAGCTCTGGGTTAGAGGATTTTGCATTATAACCATTAGCACAAACTCTAACAGCACCAAGCTCTTGAAGATTACCCCAGACAGTTATTGAGATTTAGGAGGTGCAGCTTTCTACTGATTTAAGAGAGATTCTGTAGACAATTTTATCATTTATTCTAGAACTGAGGTAAAAAGCTAATTTGATGAAGAGCACTCATGAATTATTTCCTTCCTATAGGTACCATAATGTTCCCAGTAGAATGCTCTCCTTGCTCTTTAATTCAAGGTAATGATGTTGCTGCATCTTCTCTTGACACTTAAAATGCAGTTTAATGCCACATCATCAGTCAAAACTTCCGTGTGATTTCCAAAGGCATTAAATTATCAGAAAAACTGAACTGAGAAAATAACATTTCTAATGCATTAGAACTTTTCTGGGCTTTTTAAGGAAGTTTTCCCCTCTGCTCAGGATTGTAGAACAAAGAAAACTTTCGTACCGTGTCAGAAAATCTTTTTCCATGAATTTCTGCTCTGATTTTCATAGGAAGTATGCATATGAAACAATTTGATTGTGCTCCATTGGAGTGACTTACATGGAATAATGTTTACAGGTGTCCCTGACATTTCTGACTTTAAATTAGTGACTCTGAAAAAATAGTGTATTTATTGACTTACTTACACCCTTCCGCAATAAATTTTTTGGTATTAAAAAAATATATAATCTACTGTATGTTCAATATTGGGGTTTTTCCCCTGTAGATCAAATCTGAAAGACATAAATCAGCTTTTTTTTCCTTTCTTCTTACAATGAATACAGTTTGGTTACAGTATTTCTTGAATGTGCAGGGATAAATCAAACTGAATATTCACTCACTTTCATTTCACAACAGCCCACCTAAATATATTGATCAAAACAGCTGTAGAGTGCTTTAGTTCGGAGGTTTTTATAAACCTTAAAATAAATAGGCTTTTATCAATCCCTTTGTTTTCATAATTAGTCACATCTATAGTAGGAAAAAAAACCCCACCAAAAATGTTAAGTAGATTTGGGTTCTTTTCTTCTTTACATTGAAGACCTTGTGCAATATAAAGCTAAATTGATGTATTTTCTAATGGAAGGAGAATAATTACTTTAAGTGTTCTAGTATTTCCAAAATATCAACATCCAGTTTATTTATTTACTAGAGCACACACTTTA
The DNA here is from genome assembly GCF_901933205.1 of Camarhynchus parvulus. NCBI lineage: Eukaryota > Metazoa > Chordata > Aves > Passeriformes > Thraupidae > Camarhynchus > Camarhynchus parvulus. Next base: position 68,879,046 of record NC_044574.1, on the reverse strand, counting down.
GCCCACACTTTATTCTGTCTTTTTCTCATGCTTTATCACACTAAGCTCTAACAACAGCTGCAAATGCAACTCCATGCTTTGAGCAGATAATAAAGTGATCAAATAGGTTTTAAATTATATGATTTCTTGTTTATGTCACTAATGAGACAAAGTTTATGCCAAACTTTAAGGGATTATTGATACCTTGGTATTAATACAAAAATAAAATAATCTTTAGACCATCACTAAGCATACAGACCTATCATTTTGTAGGTATTTCTTGCTTCTGGGGAGAAAGTTGAAGGGCTTATTAACTAAACATTTTCCAAGTATTTGATCCTGCTGTAGGAAGGTTTTAGGTGAAGGAGGGGAGGTGGTAGGGAAAGTTGCTTAAATGAGTTTTGTTTGATGATTTGTTTGTTTCCAGAATATTTGCTCATGACACATCACATTGTGAGACTTTGCTGCGTTTATCAGGAACACACAGCCTGGTAAAATGAGTAAGGAGCAAGTACGAGTAAATGTAAGTGAAAAAATATCACAGTTTTCTAAGAAGCAGAACAGAAACAGGAAAAAAAGCAAGAGTGAATGACTGGTAGATACAAAAGATATCAGAATCCCCAGAAGAACAAAAAGCTGGAGGAGGGCACAAACCCACAGAGCACTTTTCTGGTTGTGAGTATGATCCAGGAGCAGGAGCACTACATGGGACACGCTGAAATGGGGCTGCCTAAGGATCACCCTGTCTCCTGCTCTGTTCAGATGTCTGCTCAGCTAAGGTTATAATGACAAGATTAGGTGACAACAAATCCTTTTCCACCATAAAATGAACCTAAGTGAAGGCATAAATGAAGAAATGACAGATTTACAATAGTTTTTCACTCTTTTGCAGATTCAATTTCTCATGTTTTCTTTCTTCAGAAGTGATTATTCCTGGAAGGTTCATTCTCAAGTGAAAATGTCTTTTAACAACTTTGGCACATTCTATATCACTTGCAATCAAGGAATTAATCAGAAAGGAGTAATATTTAAACAGTGACAGAACACACAGATAGGGTCTATTCAGCTTTAGGAGCTAAGAAATGAATTTGTTTCTATGAATAACCCTTTTTTCATCGACAAGATAGTGAGGCATTTCTCTTAGCAGTCTTAATTAAAGTGCAAATTTTACAATAAAAAAAGAAGACAGTAAGAATTGTGCCTGTGAAGAAGTTGTACAGGGCAGGAAATAAAAGGCTTATTTAAGTACCTAATCAAATATCTATCCTTGATTAACCCTAAAAGAGTAAATCCTAATCCCAAACTTACTTCAGCCTTTAGTTCAATGATATACCAATGACAATTATTTTAAGAACAAATGTAAAATATGCGACTTCCATCAAAAATTTTCAGAGAAAATGGGAATTGTTTTATATGTGTAGGTTGTGCCTGTATGGCACAGCTTACCGTGTCCTTGAAAGAGTAAAGATAAAATAATGAAATAAAAACTACAAAAATACACTTTATATACATACATATATAAATATGTATTTTTATATGTGTGTTTATATATTTCTCCTGACTCTGTAGTTCTAGTAAATTATATGAAGGCTTCTACAGTGTAAAAATTTGTGACAGATAGCCAGTGGCAAAGGGGACACACAAACCACTAATAATGGGAGACTAAGGAGCAGGTTCCAGCTCTTCCAACCAAAAAGATTGGTCTTCTTGATTAACTCCTCCTACTAGGAAACCTGGCTAACAAAATTCACTAAAACCAAGAGCACACTTCCATGAGGGATTAAGCTGAAAGGGTTAAGAAGCTGATGGAAATTGACCTCATTGTTTACAATTTTCCTGTTTCCTCTTCCTGCTGAAAACTGTCATTTGCTGAACAAGTTTTAAATGAGTGAATTAACATGACTGCTCATTTCTGTGGAAATCACACTTACACATTTACAACTTTCTAAAGATGACCCTTAACAGCACAATCAAAAACATGGTTTTTAAGCAATTAATGCATCTTAAAGAATAAATACCTCAAAATTTGCCTCATCAGCAATCTCTGTGTTCATAACAGTCTTAAGCTAAAAACATTAAGCAAAGGTAACAGTTGATATGGATTTTGAAGTGCACCACTAAAGGCTTCAATATTTTGATTTAGAAAGATTAGCCTATATAAATAATCCATCAGGAATAGTTTTGCACATAAAACCACCTTTCCTATCATTCATTGTTCTTTGAGTTGCAGATCAGAAGTGCTGTGCTTGAGGACAGCATTGCAGAGAAAGTCCTTGTCAAGACATTTAAACAGCTCAGAGTAACTCAAAGGGAGAGCAGCCTCCCACTCAAACACTCTGATAAGGCACAGATTGGTCTTAACAGCAAATGAACCTTGCAAAGAACCTCAATTATTTATTTATAGAGTTGCCAACATATGTCAATCAAAGTAGAGGACAAATGAAGAATACTAACTCCAGGAGTTTTGGCAGGCAGCGTATATCTGTGTACACTCCATAACATTTTGATGTGAAGAAATGCAGTGTAACTACAAAATCCAATACCTACTTCATGCCTATTAACATTTGCTACCAAATGTGCTTCCTATTGAAGTGACATTTTCACCTAATGAAAAAGATGTTCAAGCTCTAATTCAGACACTCAGCTCAAAGAAACGTGCCTGAGCGAGATTTGAGTCGCGAACAAGAACTTATTTTGTCATGCAAGATTCAAAAATTCATAGTTCACAGATCTCAGCATGGAAGATAATCAGATGAATTATGTGCTGGAGTAGGGAAAGCTCAGAAAATATCTTATGGCAAAAAAAAAAGATCTTTATTTCTCCCTGCAGATTTAATCCTGCCATTTTTGAGTAACTCTTAAGCAGCTCTGGACACCTCTTGCAGTCATTGACTTCTTTGACTCCTGAGACTACAGCATAATGGAGTATTGAGACAGAAGTCAGTAAACTTTAAGGAAAAAAAATAATAAAAGTCTATTTCAGAAACTGAAATAGAAAAAGGGAAAAAAATCAGTCATCTGCCAATATTGGATAAGTAATGGTCAATGAAACTATTTCAGATCTGTTTTCCAGTTAGCTGATTTCCCATCCTGAAAGCAACATTGCTCATTTCTATGAGCAGAGAATGGCTCTCAGTTTTGTGTCCCTGCTGAAATCATATTATGAACAGTTGTGTTGGAAAGATGGAACAAAATACACATGCTAAATCAGACATATCAAGGATCACAGTGATCTCTGTTCTGATTATCTATATATTTTCCTTTGAAACAAGTTCTGCTTCAGACAGCAATAATAGCAAAATATATTTATATTCAGAAACATGCTATAAAATACTTTGTATCCAAAAAAAACCCAAAAAAAAACCCAAAAAACAAAAAAAAAAACCCAAAAAACAAGGAGGGGGGACAGAACACTGAGAAGCACTTTGAAAAAAGTTTAAAAACTGAGAAACATTAGGATTCACATCCTGCATTTATCAGGAAATTGCCAAATAGCTACAAGTATTTTCTTAGCCATTATTCATACTTGATGTGCAGAACCAACATTTATCTTTACTTTTTGAGAGAGGCTTTCAAAGTACAATGGCAAAAAATATTTATTTGCATTTCATGAGGTGCAAACAATAAAACAGTGTTATAACAAAGGTCCATGTGGCCTTGTGTCTGTCCTACCTCTGACTGGCTAAAATTGATGTCTACACAAGGTGCAAAACAAAAAGAAAAACACCAGTGATATTTATTTCAGAAGATCTGCCCAACTTTCAAAAATCTGTGTTTATTTTTTTTGCATGCCACATATGGTGGTAATGCTTTCTTTTGCGATTTTTTCAGGGGATTTTTGAACCCATGTAAAATTTTGGCATTCAAAGCATATGCAATTTAATGCCACTCTGGTGTGAAGAAGTATATCATTTGCTTCAAGCTAATTAGTTGTTTGATAAGCAGGTTGTTTGCTTTAAATCTGTTGTTTCATTTGATGTGCTTTGTACATGGATTGTGAGCACCTTACTGTCACTCTTTTTATAACACTCATGCTTCAGAAACATGCAGCTTTCCCTACCATGACTGACTTTCTTTTTGCCATGCTGAAGAGTCTGAGTGTAAGATTCCCTTGTGGGGAAGCAGCTCCACACTTTGATAACACTTATAATTCTTTCTGTAGGCTTTTAACTTTCATTTTCCAAAATGTAGGCTCCAGAGAGACGCCCAGTATTCAAGTAATGTTATTTTGTGGGCATATACAGGGGAACGGATGGTTTTGTTTCTCTATCTCTTCCTCAGAAGCAGATAAGGTTCTTAAAATTCTGTTTGCTCCTGAGACGCTGGTTCCACAGAGCTGTCAAACATACTGCCACTTCCTCTTTGACAGGAATAGATAATTTAGAGCTCACCACTGTTTATAAACCTAAAACTACTTTTCCACCAGAATATTGTTTTGCGTTTATCAATTTTGAATTTCATCTGCTATTTTGTTGCCCTATCACTCAGTAATGGGACTCTTCACAACAAAACAGCATCTTGTGTTTAGAATCTAAATTGTGTTTAGAATCTGCAGAGCTTTATCTGTTGTCTTTGCTGGCAAGTCCCTCTCCACATGCATTGTGCAGCTCAGGCTGTGTCATCGTGTTTTCCAGCAGTAAAACCTCCCTCTCTTTATAACTTAACGTTTTCTATCTTATAACACACATTTACATTATAGAATGGTTTGGATGGGAAGAGGTCCTAAAGATCATCCAGTCTTATGGGCAAGAACACCTTCCACCAGACCAGGTTGGTCAAAGCCCCATCCAACCTGGCCTTGAACACTTCCAGGGATGGAGCATCCACAGCTTCTCTGGGCAACCTGTGCCAGTGTCTCAGCACCCTCACATGGAAGAATATTTCTTCCTAATATCTAATCTAAATCTGCCCTCTTTGGATTCAAATCCATTCCCCCTTTTCCCATCTCTATATGTCCTTGTAAAAGTCCCTCTCCAGCTTTCATCAATCACCTTTATCCTTAGTTCTTTGAAAATGCATGAAATAATTTTTAAAGACTATTTGAGGTTGAACATTGCCAATTATTAGTTTTTGAAAGCAGAAATAGATTTTAGCGACATTGTGTACTTACCTACAACAGGCAATGTTCCATCACACCCCTCTCACAGGTTTCTAGGGACTTGTAGAACCCTACTATTCTCTCATATATTATTAGTCATAGTATATGACTAAATTTAACCATGCCTGGAAGTTTGAAATTCATCAAACTTAGTGAATATAATGTTTATAATATAAAATGAATTACCTGCATAAGTAGAAATAAATTTTGGGTTAAAAACAATTTAACAGCCACAAAATAAGATGAGAATTAGATGCAGTATCTGGACAATATCAAGAGGCTGGACCCTAGTTTAGATCATCTTCTTAAAAATATTTTTATTTTCCCCATTCATATCAGACTATATAAGAGTTTCCACACCATCTGTGTTTTATCAACCCCAAAATTTGTTTCCAGCAGGAAACCCTGAACTAAAAGAAACATTACTTGACTGAAATTTCTGCAGTACTCAAGCACTGTATAGGAATGCAGTGCTGTTATTAACAGGGTTGTTAGAGGTATGACACTGCCTCAAAAAGACAACATGTTTTATTAGACAGACTCATATGGCCAATCTTTTCAGCAATATGCATTCTTCACCCAGGCTGAAAGGAAAAAAAGCAAAAAAAAAAAATTCAAAGGTAATGCAAGCAGAGAACACTAGGTCTGAGATAAATATGTTCATTGGGAAATAGCTAAAACAAAAGGGGGTTAGAAGTATTGGAACCGAGGAAATGTAATGGGAGAAGGTAATAAGATTGTTTTTTTCTTACAAAAAAGGATGAGAGATTTATTGCTGGCAGTACATGACGCGATAGTTTGAGAGGGAGAGGGGAAATGATCACATGCCATAAAAAGGATATCTCTATCGTGTTCATGATTTTTACTGTCTAGTAAAGATATCTTGTGAACTTTTATAGTGAACCTGGGCACACCTGTAAATTTTGTTTGACTGATTTATTACTTTTCTGTTTAAGGAATGAAGTACCAAGGTTTTTCACAGGCTGGCACAATGAAAACAGAGAAGAAAGAATGTTTTCTAGCTCATCACTTTGTTTTAAAATAGTTCAAATATAAAACTTCAGTAGATGCTAAGATTTTATACTTGCTGGATCTGAAAGCAAACCTACTGCTTAAAGACACCAGATTTCCTATTGGTGTAGTTAAATTCCTGCATAACAGACTTTTTAAATACTGAAAATTAGGACTAACAGTTTTTGAATAATCTGTAAGGATAACATCCATTTAGAAATTTTAGATCATCCATTTAGAAAAATGAATTTTTAACGTTAAAAACCATTTCCTGAGCTTACTTTCAGAACAACCCTGCAATAGCAAGCTAATCATATAAATACAACAATTGACAGAGAGGCAGTATGCCACCAGACACACGAGATAAATTGTTATGTGAGGTCGTTGGTCAGAGACAGACAAACTACATGAACTCTCTCAGATCATGAGACAAAACCATCTTGTCTTATTGTTCAGAACCCCCTTGTATAGGGAATTTGGATTTCCTGGGCTTAGACAGCAGATGGGTTGGGATCTCTCTTTGCCCAGACCTCTGGCCAGTGATGTGCCTGCATCGAAGCTTGAAAGGGCTGGCTGAGGCTCCCCTGGATAGGTTTGGATCCAACCTAACATGCTGTGACAATAAATTGTAAGGAAAAAATATTCTTTTTTTTTTAACATTATTAGAATTCAAGATATTTAAAATCAGAACAGCTAAAAAAAGAGGAAACTAAAGTATATAACCACAAGAACATGAAAAACAAGTCCTAAAGACACTGCTAGATGCTATACCTCTACTATAAAAAAACAAAGCACTGTATGTATCATTTCTTATTGTGTATATAGTTAAAATTTATTACTTGATTATAGTCCATTAATAGACTATGTTAATAAAAATTTTAAAAATATGTAATATATTACACCTTATTACTCATTGACTGACCTATGGATTGACTATATTCCAAAAGGTACATTTAAAAGAATTTTCTTGCTATGCTGTTAATATTATTTACAATACCTCAACAAGTGCTCCATCATAGAAACCTTTCTGCCTGCTATCGTGTAAAAGAATTGATTCACTTCTAATTGAAGAACAAACTTGTTTGAGGTGTCTGCCTAATGACACATTTAATGAATAAGCAGCCATTCTAGATGGAGTAGAATCTCTACTTTCAGTATAAATTAATATGTTTCTAACCAACACTAAAAAAATAAAGCTTGATTGTTTTTTCTTCTACGCTGTGCTAAATGTGCATTATAGAAAAGAAGTGGAGAGCTAAAGAAATCACTTAAATGTAAATATAATGGATTGTGCACAGCAAATGTAAAGAGTTTCAATCCTGTCCTCAGTGATTTACAGCTCCACACATTTGCTTTATCATTCTATCAAGGCTTTCTGTTTGTTTTGTTTCTGCTTTGCTTTGTTGAATTCATAAAACCAGAGTGGAATGGAAATCTGTAATCGTGTCCTAGGGCACACTCTTCAGCACAAACAAAATCATCCAAAACCAAGTATTCCTTGCCTTCATCACACAATAGTTTAAATTTATATGATGGCTATCACTTGTTGTTCATTCATTTAATCCAAGCAAAAGACAGAAGAGTCATTAAGTGTGTTTTAATTTGTGATATGGATTCAGTACCCTCACCCTGCAAACGGAGAAGAGTGGCACACAGGAGTGTTACTGATGAAGATGGCATCCCCCTTTTGCTCTTCACAGTCAGTGACAAAAGATGGTTTTTTTCCCAATAGTGATTTAAAATGCTTGAGGTTTAAGTTCAGATTTGAACGGCTGTGGTGCCCTCTCTGCTCCCCTGCAGCTGATTTTAAACACACCTGGGGTGATCGGGCTGATGTGACTAAAGTTGGGGCTTAATCACTGAAAATGCCACTCACTGCAAATCCTCTACCATGGAGCTGAGCCATGTGTAATGTGTGCATAGTTATTCCCTATTAGAAATAGAAACCTCTCATTATAATATTTTCTGTATGTTAATACCACATGTAAAGCCACAGGCCTCCTCAGCATGGAGGTGCTTTCAGTCTAAACCCTGGAAGTGAAGGCTGAGGATGTCAGCTCCTAAAGGGCAGACAAGGAAAGTGGCAGATTGCCTAAGCTACAGGTTGAAATATTCTTCTGTTTATTTAGTCCCCAAATTATTTAATGCAAAAGATGGAAACGAGCAAGGACTAACAGCTGTGCTCTCCTCTGTGGATCCCTGATTTACAAATTACAGATGGAAAAAGAATCAGAGCCACATCATCTCTTGGCATTTGTCAGTATAAATCAGCACATGCTCTGGACTACAAGAGAACTAGGTTATAAACCATTCTGCTATTTGTATTCCAACACATTAATTCTAATGCTCGTGTAGTAGCATCAGCTACAGGCACTTATGAATAACAAACTTTGTGGTATTTATTCTAAAAACAATCCCTGATTTTAAATTTTATTTTTGTCTGTGTAATACCAGCCATTTTGTAATCCCTGCTCAGTGCATTAGGATTCTCAGTAAATAATCTCAGCCAGAGCATCATAAATCATTTACAGTATATAGTGTTGCTTGAAGAGCCCCCAAAAATAACACTTGCCATCTGCAAGAAGTGTAAATCATCATTTCAGAGGAAGGGTGCATGTGGCAGCCAGGCCAGTGTCAGTCAGCCCCATTAATTATGAAATTATTTATTTATTTATTAGCATTTCTTCTTGAGAATTTAACCAGCTCACTAAGATTGTCTCCAGGGAAACTGCTACTAAATAAATTCAGGACCAACTTCATTCCCTGTAGGGCTGTATTGAAATACCTGGGGTATTTTATCATATCCTAATCACAGCACCTGTCTAGGCATGAAACAGGCTGTTTGCCCTTTGCCTCCACCCACCTACACTTTTGAAAATAGAATTCAAACCAGCATTAGGCAGCTGCCAACAATGCCATGCCAATATCTTATGGTCTTGGAAGAGTAATTTGCTCGCTATCAAAGCATCATCTCCCAGAAGAAAAGAAAAAGGGAAAGAGGTGTATGGCCATAAAACAAAATCAGCATAGGGTAAGTCACCTTCCCAGTGCTTAAGTTCCACACAGACACAGCTTTGCTAATAAGGCACAGAAAAGAAGCAGTCAAAGCCTCCTCTGGATACCCAGCTAACTGGATACCCACCTGTTGCATTCCACAGCAGCAGATAATCAAGGTTTACATTTTGCTCCTGAGGCCTCTCAACTTCTCAAGAGGAAAGATCCTAAGGAAAGGATTTTTCATGAAAGATGTCTGCGACAGGTGTTACCCCAGAGTTACAGAACATGAGTCTACATCATTAAATCTATTTGCTTAAGAAACAAGAGACCATGCCCAAACACTGATTTAGTCCTGTGATCCCTGAACTGGTTTCACAGAGGAAGAGAGGGCCATTAACACACAACAATTCATTCATTTACTTTTCTCCACAAATTTCAGTCATAACTCCTTAAGCGAACAGATAGTTCACAGAGCTGGGAATAAAGAGCACTCTCCAAAAGACATCCAGTAAGAAGTGTGAAAACAAGATGCAAGACTGGGCCTTAAATTTTCACAGCAGAAACCTGCCAAGGAAGTAGCTGCCCCTGGCATCAGCTGTCCTGGACACAAATAATTGCACCTGACCTCAACCTCCTCACAAACCGCTGACATCTGGGCTGACATCTGTGACGGTGTTCACAGGGGTTCTTGGATGAGAGAAGAGATGAAGGATCTGACTCCATGTTTCAGAAGGCTGGATTTATTATTTTATGATATATATTACAGTAAAACTATACAAAAAGAAGAAAAAGTTTCATCAGAAGGCTAGCTAAGCTAAGAATAGAAAGGAAAGAATGATAACAAAAGCTTCTGTCTCGGACAGAGAGTCTGAGCCAGCTCACTGTGACTGGCCAATAATTACAAACAACCACATGAGCCAATCACAGATGCACCTGTTGCATTCCACAGCAGCAGATAATCAATGTTTACATTTTGTTCCTGAGGCCTCTCAGCTTCTCAGGAAGAAAAATCCTAAGGAAAGGCATTTTCATGAAAAAGACGTCTGCGACAGACACGAGCACCTCCCAAGGCTCAGGCACATTGCTGATCTGATGCTGAGTACTCATTCAGCTGGGTCAGTCCTGACTGCACACACATACCTACTACACACTCAAGAGTGAGCAGCTCAGAAAACCTGCCCAGTTGTTTTGTGACTCTGTGGAAGAAAAGAAATCCCTGTGCTTTTCAGCCTTGACGTCCTGGTGGCACCAGAAACCAGTGTGCTTTCAGAGGTCTGCAGAGAAATCAAACACACCCTACTTCACATACACTTCTTTCTGATTTAAGCTTGCAAATTCTTAATGTTATGGTTCTTGAGAAGTCATTCTGGGGTGTACATTTATTAAGATGTTATTAAATGTATCGAAACACCCTAACACAGCATGAAGAAATTCTCGGAGCTCTGTCAGAATGCAGATAAGACCGCGTTGAAATAAAATTATACCATGTCCCACTTTAGTAAGATTAAAAAAAAAAATAGGGTTTTTGAGACATGTTATCTTTCAATAGGAAATAACTGTTGGCCAGCTAAAGCATGGCAGTATCAAGCACTAAAAATCAGCATTTTACATTAGTGTAGATGATTTAACTCAGGGTCTGCCACACTGAATTGAAATGTTGAAATAAGCATGGCTCCCTGTAGATTTTCTCAAATATTTCCAGATATTCATGCAGTAATAACCTTACATCAGATTCACAAAAGTCTCTTTTGCCTACCTGCCTCTAGTGTGCAGGATTACAGTACTAACACTGAGCATAAATGAAGAATTACAACTTCCTATCCTTCTGGAAACAATGACAGCAGTGATTAGAAAAGAAACAGCTTTCTTAAAGTGACATTAGTATTGAAAGAAAAAGCAGTTTAAAATACCAAACTAAAACCTGTAGTTTAAAATACTACAACCAAAACCATGGTTTTTTCAGTAAATTTTCTTGAAGATTTATTTTACATTCAAAAAGTTCCAAATGCTTCAAAAGACTGCCAGATCTGCTCCCCAAGTTTCTCTAATAATTGACCTTTTTTATCTGAGAATATGTATACATGTATGTGTTTATGTATTACTAGGTGCCAACTGTCCTCAGCAGTGAGTTCTGCAAGGAGAGTAACTCTGATCCCAGAAATGGGTTAAACTACTGAGCTTTTTACTGCTTGTTGCACACAGTGTGATTTGTAATTGCTGTGGCCACATGACGCGTTCCAAACTGACAATTTCAAATTGTTTCTACTTTCCCACTCCCAACACAATGTACTTGAGTGCACAGGCCTTAAAAGTTTAACTTTTCTCTTCCCTCTGCCTGCCAGCCTTTCCCAAGATCTTTCTTGATGGGGAATTGGCCTGAATAAGCAACTGAAACAATTGCTGCCTATTGAGTGCTGCTCTCCACAGGCAGCATTTCTGTTTGCCTATCAATTAATGCAGACAGGAAAGCTCACTGCTCAGAAGAATTCTTCATCCATACTGAGGCAAAAGCACACCCTAATACTGCAGAGATGACAAAACCCCCAGGTTTCAGCCATGAGTTTGGATTACAGTGCCTGTGTTAGATTTTGCAGTATTTGTCGGTCTGATGAAAATGGAATGAAAACAGGCAGGAGCATCCAGGCAATACCGACCTGCAGAAGCAGCTTCCTAAAGAGCTCGCTGACCATGAAGTAGAACTCTACAAAAGCACTTTTTCCAGATGAATTTTAGTGAATCAAAACGAGAAAGAAAATTAAAAAAATAAAAAAGGGAAAAGAGTCAAAGAGAGTGACTTGTGCTTTTGGCACCTGTTTGCTTCCTGTGGTCTCCAAATGGAACCCTGTGCTGTTTTTGCTAATCCATCTCGGAGCTGACAGAGGTGCAAGTTGTAAGCCACAGATTGCATGCTGTGCTGGAGAATGGCAGAGCTCAATAAAAACTATTATTTCAAGGCCTATATCTCATCTATTATTAAACCTGTGAAAAGAGTTTTAATTTCCTGTGCAATTATATGGTGCAATGTCATATTTTAAGGGGGGTAAAGGGGGGGGAAGGGAACAAGGGCTTGCTTTTGATCAAAAACCTGTTTTTCATATTTTATGGTTTGGATTGCTGTGTACCTTGGGACCTAATTTGAAACTCAAATACATCTCTTCAATCAGAATTTGAGTAAATCCACTTAACTAATTATTCCAATTTTTCCTCATAAAGGAAGATGAACTATTAACACCTTGCAGTTTGGAACACTGCAAGCCAATGTTGCCTTTTTATCCACATGTCGATTTCTTGCTTATGCGAAGTAGTAAAGGATAATTTATGCAATTTTCAATGAATTCATACAATTAGTGGACTAATGCTTCCATGTCATGCGTGACACAAGTCAAATTCTCTATTACTTTTATTTGTTTTCTACTTAGCAGTGATTATTAAACAATCCATAACAATGACCACTTTTCTATAAAAAAATATAGTACCAATTTATATTCTTATATTCTTACTGGGGATAAGCTCACAGCAAATGGGTTTTTGGAAAAGGAAAAACAAACCCAAAAGACTCCCTGTTTAAACAGCAGTAGGGCTTCTTTGCACAGTGACAGAAGCAGAAAAGCCCAGTGGGGCTGGAAACTCATCTGTGATACAGTGAAAAAGAAGCAGCTTCTGACCTTTTGTAACCACTCTCAGCTATGTGTTGTATCACCATGGAATTAAAATTCTTTTATTCTCTTCTTCTGTTTCAGAAATGCATTTGGAATAAACATTTCAGAGGAAATTAGGTTTCTTACTGTTTACACAGGGGCTGCATCTTTACGTGCCTCAGCGTTCAGCGTCCAAATGTACTGTCACTTTGATTATATACAAGATAATGAAATATTGAATAAATATTCATAGGGATTCAGGAAGGGATTATGATAAAAGGAAATGAAACCACTATGTACAAGGCAAATAAGAAATGATTAGCTATCTCAGACCAGGAAAGGTATAGCTGCAAGTCAAGTGTAGGAAGGAGAAACTCACTTCATGCGGCGACTCAGTCAGGTAGAGGACAAATGCCTGCAGCCCATTTGTGAAATCTTAAAAACAAACGAAACAGGGATAGTTTTAGAAAGGGTTTACTCAAAGTGTATAAAAGAACTCAAGGGCAGCTGTGTTATTTACAGAGATGCACATAATATAAACACATATGAATATATATGTGTGTGTGGGTAGGTAGACATGGACAGAAAGAATAGCTCAGGAAATCAATCTCATATTTCTTAAATTGAGAGGAAAAAAAAAGAGACTTTGATTTCCAAAAGTAGGATTCACTCTAGAGGAAATTTGAGGTTCTGTGTAGCGAAACTGAATGCACAAACCAACAAATTGCCAAATCTGTTCATGTGAACCAAAATGGATGTACATGGAAAACACCATTACATCTTATGAATGGTAACAAAGGGAGCATGTGCACAGAGGGAGCATCAGCATTTTTTTCTACTCTGTTGACCATTCAGACAAGGAACAGAAAAGAATGACAAAAGAGGAAAGAATAAAAAATAATTTTAAAAAAAGCCAAATATTTTGAAATACCGTAAAGCAGACAAACTCAATATTCATGGGCAAAATTTTTCTGAGTTATGACATGTATGAGTAAACTAACGTCTCCTCTTACTAGAGGAAAACAGATTGTGTGGTCAGACTGAACACTTAGAGACACCTGTGCAATCTGTGCAACCTACATTATACATCATCACCTTTCACAGACTTTAGAGGTGCAACTGCTACCAGAGTTTCTGTATAAAGGTGGAACTTAAATATTCTGTCTCAAATTTGCTGCTGCAGCTCTGCTGTTTTCCATTCTTGCAGGCAGTTAGCTATCCTGGCTTTTTTTTGTAGCTGCAGCTTATACTGAAAATTGTAAAAAACTGTTCACCTTCCCACCCAGAACAAGCATGGGTGAAGGAATAGAACCTAATCCAATTTTTTTTCCAGGTTCTCTAGACTAGAAGAAAGAAATAAAAGAAACAAAAGTAGATTAAATCTACTAAGGGTGAGTGCCAATGGGCACATTATCTTATCAGGCAGAGCTCTGACAAGGTATAGCAGTCAGAGAGATACTATAGAACATTGTGCAAAAGTCAAAATGGAGAAACAGAAAGGAATTATTTAAATCCTTCCCTTCAAACAATAGAAATGTTGGGGGGGGGGGGGTTTGATGTAGTATTCTGCGAGTTTTTGGCGCCATTCTATGATTAGCACTTCCACAACTCAGTTCTGAAAAGCTGTTTAGCATTATTCTTCATTAAACTAATGTGTCAGTGGGGAGTTAAGCTTCTGCTACTTGGTGTTTTGGCCATATTCTTTTTTGCAGTGCCCACAATGAATAGGATAATATTCAGTTATGAATTACTTCATTGATTGAATTAAATATTATAATAATTTCATGTACAATGCACATGATGTATTTTCACTCTTATGTGTTATTCTACTGAAAAAAAGATATTTAAAATTGCTGAGAACCTGATTTAATCACAGGCTCTTTTCTGGAACATCACCATTACAAGGTAGCTGCTAGTAAAGACCACTCTCCATGAAAAAAACCCTTAACAAATTGTTATGGTGCAGGTCTCCATTTAAATGAAACAAGCACATATGGCATATATTTTTATGCTGCTGTGCAGAACCAACTAATTGAGAGCACAAGACACGAAAAGTAACATTACTGCTGCCCTTCTTAGTCAGTCACCTGAAAGCTGGCTACAAGGATGAATTATTGAAATGCTAATGATCTGATTATTATAACAAAACCTTATCCTGTTTGCACTCACATAATCTTCCATTCTGGTGTGTCACCCAGAGGGTTTCTTGCTTTGGCCAAATTTTCAAGTCTTTTATACTAAAAGTATTATTATTTTTTAAATGATTTAAGCTTCTAGGCCAGCATTGTAAAGGCTACTCAAGAGCCTAAAGGTAGCAATGACATGAGGCATTTTAAAATGTTTGAATAAATCTAGAAATCTGGCCAAAATGAATTCAAATTTCATTTAAATTAAATTAGGCCAATCCTTTTGGTCCATTGCTTTACAATAGAAGCATAAACCACAAAAAAACCAAAAATCCTACTGATACATTACAAGAACTAAAATTGAACTTTTTAAAATGAGAAATTACCTCCTGGAATCTCTACCAAAAAAAAAAAGAAACAACCAGCCAAAACCAATTAAACAGTTCATAAACTTGTTATAAACTTTATAGCTAGTAAATCTAGCCTGATACTGAAGTCAATCAGAGAAATATTGGAGTTGTTTCTACTCCACTGCCTCTGAAATGTTCACATCTGTTAGCATACAGAGAATATTTTCATAAATGGAGAAATCTTTACTCTTTCCTCTCTCTATATAAAACTCCCTGTATAAATATAAATTGCATTAAGACAGGGAAACAAATTTAGCTCAGCCATTAATTTGAGTACGTTTTGAACCAGGGTAGGGATCTAACCCACTCCAGAAGGTGATAAACCACCAAGTTCAGATAAAATTTCAGATGCTATGATTTCTCAAACTTCAAAACATTCAAGAATTTCATGTGATCCTTACATAGCCATCCTATATTGCTAAATTTATTCAAATTATACACATAATACTCAATGTTGACTGACATTTCCTTGCTGTTTAGTCAAGTGAGTAGCTCATACACCACCACTCCTTTGGAAGGCTGACACCTGCCTTGGCTCAGTAGTAAAAGAGGGAAAATTCATATTTTTTGTCATTTGGCTTCGTGACTGTGCTTCTCATCACAAACAGCAGTCTCTGACTGTCCATTTGAATGACATGATGTGAAATGCCATGAAAGAAAGCACTTGGTAACTGTGCCTTGATTGAGAGCCAGTGTGGAATGGTGGTTTTGCCTTGAATTTACTGGGGGCAGAAGGAAAGACAATCATCTTTACCATGAAAAAAACCACGTTGAAATAAGAAAGTTACTCACTGCTGAGGTTTCAAGACTTAAGAGTACTTAATTGCTCCTTTTTAGTAATCAAAGCTTGGAATATAAATTAGTTAGTTGGTGATCATCCCTGCAAGCAAAGGAGATTGCAAAACAGAAGAGTCAAAAAAAATATTTGTATGGCATGGGGCGGCAGCAAACACCACCAAACCAAAAAGCTGTCAACAAATAGATACCAAGCAGATAACTGGGTACTGACAGCCATCAATAGATGACAAATTTGTTCTGCATTTGGACAGAGAAATGAATTTTAGGTGATGGCTAACTACTTTTCATTTTGCGAGATGGATTAATCACACAGTTGAGCCATTTTATGTCTGCAAGTCTAGAAATCTTTCATCTGAGGGTTCTCCAGGAACCACTTTCAACCACTAATGTTCTTTTCCATTAAGTCTTGCAAGGCTGAGGAAGAACCAGGCAACTGATAGAAAACTAATGAGTTGATAGCATGCATATAAACAGACAAACAGGACGAGGTATGGAATTACAGGCTTATGGGCCTCCAAAATAACAAACAAACAAACATGCTACAAGACTGATGTTGGAGGAAAAAAAAATGTGAATCCTCCCAAAAATCTGTGTCCAATCCCATCAGCTCTGATTCAGAAAGATGATGCTGCGCCAGGGCAAGCTCAGAAGAAAGCCCCAGGTGAATACAGGGCTGGAAAAGAGCCTTAGCAGAGGAGGCAAACAGAGATCAATATATTTAGGTAAAGCAAAGAAGAGAATCTTGGTTGCATCTATAATGCCATTATTTGTGTCAATAATATGCAAAATAAATTCCACAGGAAAAAATGGGGTGAAGATGGACCCAAAAAAATCATAAAAACTTTTCAATTCAGGAAAAGGACTACTATTTTTTTTTTTTTAGTATATCATTATAATTAAACCTTCCTTTAAGTGTAACGCAGACATTTGAACATTTTGTAAAATACTAAACTAACAAGTTGAAAAAATACACCTAATTTCTATAAAGCAGCTATAATGTAAGTGAAATAAATGTAAGCTAATTTTCTTCTAAAATTTTGTCTGTTTCAAACCTTGAAGGCTTTCTTTTAGTTACCACTATTTGGACCATCAAGACTGAATTTTTCAAGGACAACCCAAATAAGCAGGAACTGGTTTTTTATACATATTTTCCTGTTTATTTTCCTGTTTCCTTGTTGAAACTGGATGAAAAATTATACTTATTAAAAAAAAAAAAAGGATAAAGTAGCAGAATTTTAAATAGATAGGAAAGAAAACAAATGCTGTACTCAGCTTGAAAAGCTTACTAGTGTAAGTAAGGGTATATTTATTTCTGAGTAAATAAACATAGAGTAAAGGTTAAAGGCCAATACAGTTTTTGGTACTTCGATACAGCTGAGCACCAAAAAATTGTATAAAGGAATCTAAATTTAGACCTGTCTGTTTTATAGAAAGTGAGACATGGAGAAATCTCAATTTGTTTTGGAGATGTTTGATATCGACCATTTCAATGAAAAATGTAACAGCAGCTACATAAAGTGGATTTGGCATATTTGTCCTATATTTTGTGAAAGAGATGGATTTAGCTCCTCCATTTTTTTGACAAAAAAAGTGAGATCTTTGCCAAGTCTTGTCCAATATTTCCCTTCAATCACTTGTGCAGCTCCTCAAGCACGGTGACAAAACAAATGATTTCACAGGGTTCCAATTTTACAGCTACTGCCTGTAATTACATGGCTTTCTCAGTTAACTGTAAAGCTACTCATACTTATCCAGGTAATATTTGTTCAGTTTTAATAGGGTTTATCCAAACTTTCGTGTCAATCTGAGCTGTTGAAAACCCCATTTCTCAGCCCTGATATTTTGTGAAGAAGGACAGTTTTCTCCCTCTGTTTACATAAAGCTGGAAGGATATTACTCCAGAGTCCACACTCAGTGCCTGAGATGAATTTGAGGTCAAATTACCAATACGTGTGGGAATTTAGGGTGGCATTTGTTCAGCCCATAGTAGGAATCAAATAACTACACAAAAGGCAGGTCTAGACACATCTCAGGGATCTGCATGGCTAAAAACAGGTTAATATACATTAAATATTTTTGGTATAAAATAGATTAGCATGTGTTTTTGTGGGCATGTTTACACATACCCTGAGAAGTATATTTCTTTCCTAATTTGACTTTTAAACAAAACTATTTAACTTTTTTTTATTTCTAATCCGGTAAATCTGAAAATGCACACTGGCAGCAAGGAACTGATTGACAGGAAAATGTATTTTAAATAAGTTTTCCTAATTAATATTGTCATCCTGAATTTACCATTAGAGGATGTGCCATTCTAATTTACTACCAGTTTGCAGCCTCCTAGACTGGATTTCTGTATTTCTCCTCCTGCTGCCTTTTGGTAGGAAGACCAGTTGCAGCAGCTGGGTCAGTATTACCAATTTTAATTGATATCTTCATTTTATATCACAATTTTTTTTCTACAGGAAAAGAAAAAAAAAAAAGAAAAATAAATTATTTATTACCTCACAGTCTGTAAATATCTATGCTTTTTTGCTCTGTAGGTGTCATTCTTTTCAGATGTTAGCTGAGAGAACCTGGTCAACTTTTTAATTTTATTTCAGTTTTTACAGTTCACTATATCTGGCTGCCACAAAATCTACAAGAGCAATAAAAAATAAAGGAGGAACTTTACACGGAAACCTTATTTTAGCGTTTCAAATAACCGGTCTCTCTCACCTCATATATTCATGTGGATTCTGTATGGATTAGATCCATGCCCAGGGCACATAAATCCTGTGCCACACAACAGGCATTGCATGGCTGTCAGCACTGCACATTGCAACAGTGTGAATCCTCTGAATATCAGCCTGAGGTCTGAATAGCCACTTGATGTGTCTCTGATTAAAAATAAAATAAAATAAAATAAAATAAAATAAAATAAAATAAAATAAAATAAAATAAAATAAAATAAAATAAAAATAAAATAAAATAAAATAAAATAAAATAAAATAAAATAAAATAAAATAAAATAAAATAAAATAAAGGCACACACTATTATTAATAGCCCAATAACCTGATCAATGCCTGTATCTGTGCATTATGAACCTCCTGGGATCATCAGCAAAAAGTAATCTAGGCCCCCAAAAGTCACCAGTTCCTTCCAGAGCAGCTTCCTCAACACCAGCATTTGGGTTGTAACTGGAACACTGGGAAGTTGTAGTTTGGAAAAAGCATTAGGTTGGCAAAAGAAACTCTTAATATCATCAGGTTCAATCATTATTAACCCTGTCACTGCCACGTCCACAAGTGCCACATCTAAACATCCTTTGAACACTTCCAGGATGGTGATTACACCACTTCCCCAGGCCGCCTGTTCCAATGCTCAACAGCCCTTTCAGTGAAGAAATTTTTCTTAGCATACAATTTAAACCTCCCCTGGCACACCTTGAAGCTGTTTCCTCTCGTCCTGTCGCTGGCTGATGGGAGAAGAAGGCAGTACCTACCTGGCTACGACCTCATTTCAGGGAGCTGGAGAGTGATAAGGTCTCCCTTGAGCCTCCTTTTGTCCAGAATAAACACTCCCAGCTCCAAACTCATATTCCAGACCCTTCACCAGCCTTGTCACCCTTCTCTGGTCAAGCTCCAGCACCTCCAACATGCCTATGGCTATGACAGACTTGTTCAATTTTGGTATTTCCTGTGAGTGATTTGTGCCTCTATGCAGGTAACTCTTGTTCTTACTCATCCTCCTCCTATTTTTCTTCCTAACACTTCTAAGTCCCTTTGGCAGATTTGCAGACCTGCTTGTTCCCTATAGAGGGCATTTATAATCATATGGTATCTCAGTTTTAAATCATGTATCACTGAGAGCTGGTCCAAAGGCACATATTTCAGTCAGAAGCAGTGTTTGCACAGACTGACAAGGAAATATCGGATTTTTCGTGTCCTGGTTTTTATGCTTACATTTTAACCATAGGCTCTTGTGCAAGTATACACACTTCACAGTGATACAGCTAAACATTCCCTGATTCAATTTTTCATGTTTCTTAAAACACTGCTTTCATGCAAACCATACAGACATGAGAATATTTTTGAAAGAAGTCTCTGATCTCTTTAATAAAGCTGTCCAGGCAAATACAAGAGTAAAAAGCCATTTAACTCTGTGGAAAAAAAGGAGCCATACCATGTACATGATCCTCAGCCCATGCACATTTATACTTCTACTCAATACTTAAATTTAGACATTTTTATATAAGCAAAAGGTAAATGTACCTTTGAAAGAAAGAATAATGTTTTCAAAATAGGAGATATGAATGGTGCTATCCAATGAAGAAAACACTAAATTCACAATAAATGTCAATACAATGCAGACAGATGTTTTCATCCCACCCAGTGCCTTTTGTATTCTTTGAAGCTAAATTGCAATTCCAAAAATCATACAGACACTTATTTTTTCTGAGACTAAAAATTGAATAGACTTGAAGTGCCTGCTTAGGCAGCTGAACATTGGAGAAAAATATTACAACATAGCAGTAAAACTAAAATATCTACATCAAGTTTGGAAGAGACATCACAAGAAAAATCAGGCAGCAAAATGAAGGGTCATTTCAGAAAACAAAGCTGAGAAGAAAGAAAAATTAGGCTTGAAATACATGGCACTATATCACAAATTTACTTTTTTTTTTCCTCTGGATTTTTCAGCTGCACAAGGCCCCGCTGAAAACCAGGAGGAAGATTGTTTCTTCCTTATCTCCTGTTAATGGGCCCATCAATGCCTTTCCTATGACTCAGAGATAACTCCCTCCAGGAGCCATTTCTGTTTAATGGACCCACCACACGACTCACAGAATGATAACAGCCCATTGTGAGATGCTCCACCCAGGGGAAGGAGCCAAGCATCCCCACCTGGATGTAATCTGGGGTTTGGGGAAGAACAGTCAGTTTTTCCACTAGATTTTCAGAGGAATCATCTTATTTTCCACTGGATCTTCAGCAGAAGACTACACCCTTTCTACAGGATCATTGCTCCAACAGAACCACATCTGCCTCTCCAGGAGGGCTGCAGCCACCAATCCAACTGGACTGCTACCAGCACCCTGACCCACAGGGTGTCAGGTTGTACTCTGACTCTGTCAGTGGTTTTTCTTTTACATTATTGCATGTATTTTTGGCTTTCTTTTCCTTTTTCCTAATAAATTGTATTTCTGACCTGCAGTCTCTCGCTGGTTTTGCTTTCGAACCAGAACACACCCTGTCGCAGACATCTTTTATGAAAAATCCTTTCTTTAGGGTTTTTCTTCCTGAGAAGCTGAGAGGCCTCAGGAACAAAATGTAAACATTGATTATCTGCTGCTGTGGAATACAACAGGTGGATTTTTGATTGGCCCATGTTGGTTATTTCTAATTAATGGCCAATCACAGTCAGCTGGCTTGGACACAGAGCCCAAGCCACAAACCTTTGTTATCATTCTTTGCTATTCTATTCTTAGCTAGACTTCTGATGAAATCCTTTCTTCTATTCTTTTAGTAGAGTTTTAATATAATATGTATCATAAAATAATAAATCAAGCCTTCTGAAACATGGAGTCAGATCCTCGTCTCTTCCCTCATCCTGAGACCCCTGTGAACACCGTCACACACTCCCTGTCCAGGCAGGGTCATCTGGAGGAGCAGGTGACACAGGAGAACACCCAGGTGTGTTTGGAATGTCTCCAGAGAGGGAGAGCCCACACCTTCCCTGGGCAGCCTGTTCCAGTGCTCTGACATCCTCAACGCTCTCACACCTCATGCTGAGGTGGAGCTGCTTGTGCTTTGGTTTATGGACGTCACACCACGTGTTCTGAGCAGCTGTGCTTCCTTTTTGCCTCAGACACAGGGGGAAATGGCTATTGCTGCAGTCAGCACACACAGAAGCACAAAGTGGGTAATGATACTTTCACATGCCTTGTATATGTCGTGATATAACATATCGTTTTTTCATTTTTCCCCCTTCTATTTAATATTGTTCAACAAAAAGTTATGTGTAGAATATAATTTTAATAATAATTTTTGACACATGTATTTCACAGAGGCAAGAAACAGAATGTCATAGTTTTACATTAAAAGCGTTCTAAAAAAAATACAAAACTTTTAACTGCTAAAAAAATCTGTACACATCTCTGTGAAAAACATGTTAAAAACGAAAAAAAAGAAACCCAGAAACTTCCTTTTTTTTCCTCCCAACCAAAAAACAAATACCAAAGCTGGTCTGGCCCCTATGTCAACTAGGTCAGGTCAGGAAACTCCACCATAAAACCAAACCCCTCTCGAAAAAAAAAAAATTATATATCATAAATGATATTATATGTTATATCATTCCCTTGAGATTAGGAAGGTGTTAAGGGGAGAGGGTGTTTCATGAAACCTGACTCATGGAAGACAGAGAACATGTTATTTTTGTATAGGTGAAGAATATCCCCAACATAATTTTCTTTAAGAGTATTTCACTTTTAAAGGGTAGTTTTGGCTACTCTTCTTTGAAATATACACAAGTTTAGTGCCAAGTCTTCAAGGGCTGATCCTTTGCTTGAGAATGTTACCACAGCATGACTTATAGTGAACATTATCACTATTGCTGAGTTTGGGTAAAAGGCTCAGAAAAATTAGAACACAAAGTTAATATTTTACTTATAAAATATTAGTAAGGGAAGAGAATTCCATCTGGTTAAATATTCAAGAATCCTTAAGAAATGCTTTTTCCCAAGATTTCCTGTTTGATTTACTCATCAGTCTTACTTACCTAAATACTTAGTTCATAAAATTAACCAGCAAATGACATAAAAAAAAAATTCAGAGGATTTAGGAGAATTAGTTAAACTTGAGGTACATCTAGGGACTTAAGGTTACTTTGCAATTTTTCAAAACTATTCAACATATTTCTTATTTTCATAGCTCCTCTGTATAACAATATCTTTCTGAGTGAACAAGCATTTCCTTCTGGGATTTTCTGTTATTATGTCATTCATGTCCACTTTTCTTTCTTCCCACTCAAATTTTTGAAAGTGGTGTTGGTAGTTTTCAAATGTGTCATCTTGGTGGTGGACCATTTCTCTGTGAGGGAGCAAATCAATATTTCCCAATATTTTCTTTTCAGTTTCTTCAAGAAACTGTCATCTTGAGTGCTGCAGAAAATTATTTCCTCTTAATTATGTCATGTATCTATTACTAACCAAGACAGATAGGCAGAGATGGACATATATATATAAATGGAAGTGGAAGCACTTCTCAACTGGAAAGGCTTGTGAAAAAAAAAAAACAGTATCTATCAAAACCTACCTTCTTTGACTAACCAATAAACTGTAAGAAATATGATAGGTGTGTCATTTTTTTAAAATAAAATTCACCAAACTAAGCAATACATTTGATCCACTATGAAAAGTGACAACAAAATTGTTCACATCCACTAAACTTTGTCATTCTTTCTTCATTGAGTAATCAGTGGGCTATTTTTGTCATTTTCTAAATGACATGGAAATGGGAAGCCTATCATTTTATTACTAGATTTTTTTTTTTGTTTTGATTAGAAAACAGCAGCTCATTAGCTCCTCTTCCTGTATACGTCCCCATCATCACTCTGAAGAATGCCAGCACTTGAAATAAGACAATTTTTTTTTTTTCCTAACTCAAGTGCATTTTGCCTTTGGACTTTACACAAAATTAATTATAATTTTCCCCTCTAATCTCTAGTACATCATTAGGACTCTGAGACTCAGAATCTGTTTTCTCTAACAAATGGCTAAATGCCAAACACCAGTGGCATTTTAAAATGGAACTGTGTAAATGCAGCAAAATGCATTCTCCTTCCCTGGCATTTACCCCCTGTTTTATCCTTGTGTTTCTGAGGATGTCCTCTAGAATGACTTTACTTGCACTAACTTTTTCTCTGATTAAGAAAGAAGGAAGTATTTTAATAAAAGCAGAGATTTCTGCAAGGGGGGGTATGGAAAAACCCAAGCGCATGCACAGACATAGAGACATTAATCCAAGTGTTATGGTCAGCCAGTGATCACTTAGGATTCCCATCCCCACTCTACTGTAACTTACACATCTGATTTTTTCACCTTTTACAAATAATCCAGCAGAAATGATATTTCTGAAACATTCCCTCAGGGTAGCTCAGAATTACAGAAGGTATCAGAAAAGAATGACAAAGTTGAGGGGTCCTTGCAGGGCTCTGTCTGTGGATATTTCTCTTTTCTGAGCCACCACCTCAACACTGCTGCTTTGTGAAAAGCTGCATGAAGCTCTGATCCCTCAGCTGTCCCTTAAATCTCTTTGTTCTCTCCTTTCTGGTGCTGGGAACTGAAGCAAGGAGGAAAAAAGGGACTGTATAGAGAATTTAGCTCATGGGCCACAAACCTTGTTTGGATTTACAGCTAAGAACCTCTGTACACTGAAGGAGAGTGACATGATGGAAGGCTCTAGGACTTCACAAAGCCTTTTCTTACACCAAGGAGCATAAATCTCCTTGCAGTTGCATCAAATCGAAAGGAAAGCTCCAGAGCATTCAGAAGAGTCCACCCCAAATGGTAAAACAGTGGAACATTTAAGCCAAGGACAGGGACCTAAAAGCTGACACAGCTAGTAGATTTGGATGAACATCTAATACATATTGATCAGACAAACAGACGACACTCAAAAAGCAATCGGGTTTAGAAGGGCCAAGGAATCTTTTAAGCAAATAATTACTTATAGAAGGAATAAGCTTTTTTTCATCACTGTACTCCCCCCAAAAGAATGTATAATCTGGCCAGGTATTGATTTGTTAGCAATGCCAAGGGATAAAGTCTTTAACACTCTTACTGAATTTCTATATGGCATCTGTTGACCCTCTGTGTTCTTTACTCTGGTTAATAGAATTAAAACACTGTGCAATTCAAATATACTGGAGGAATCAGAAAAGGTTAAGGGGGTTTGCTAGTAAGGACTAAGGGATTTTTTTTCATTTCATTTATCCAAGAAATCAAAATTGACATATTCAGAAGGAAGTATCTGGGATGTTGAATACACAAAAGAAAGAAAGCATGAAGAACGAGTAAACAAGGTCTGAGGAAGTCACATAAATAGCAACTTGTCAATGACAATTAAAACCTAATTATTCCTGATAGCAGTGCTGCTCTTCCTCAAGGGTATAAAGAGCACTTAATTTGCATTTTAAACATGAGTTCAAATATAACTTCATACACTCTGTAGGAATGAAGAAGGTATAGATTATTCAGACCACTCTGATGAAAAATGCGAACAGAGGGTAAAAATAATACATAGCCAAGTGTAAATTAAATGAGCTCAAGTGCCACCTTAAATTACACACTATTCACCCTATACACTATTTAAATTACACACTATTCATCACTATACACCCTCTTCAATTCAGCGTGAATATAAGCCAAAGAAAAAATACTTTGCCACAGATACATGCTTTGATCTCATTTTGATAATTAAAGACGTTCAAAATTTGCTTAAGCACACAATGCACGATATATATGCATTTCCATTCAGAAATTTCCACCCAAATGGGGGAAAAAAGGGTTTATTAAAGTTATTGTGGTAAACTAGAAAGCAGTTCTGAGCACAACACTCTCCTCTTAGATCACACTGATAAATGCTCTCATTAACTTTAGTCTCAACAAGGTCAATTAAAGTGATACCCAACAGCACCAAGATCTGCCTTATTAAAAGGACAGTGATAACCTAAAATAATGCTGTATTCATTAGAAAACTGCTTGTTTTGTTTGTTTGCTTTCAATTAGGAGAAACAGATTTATATTCCAGACAATTGTATTAAAACTGCTAGGTGTATTTGCCTTTCATCGTCACCCTTTTCCTTTATTATGTCCAACACACTGGCATTCCTGCTTGCTCTGTTGGTCCTGACCATTGTCAGACATAAAATATACAACTTAATTTCTATTTTTAAGCAGTATGATTGAAATAAAGTATCTAAAAAATGCAGAGTAGAAAAAGAAGCATGAAATATTTGATTATTATCTACTTGACAGTATGACCTCAACAAATCCCACTTCAGCTTGTGACTACATTCAACGCCAAATGACCATGCTAATGTTTCTATTGTCTAGATTTTTCTAAAGAAACATCTATGTTTTATTCTTTTATTTTTTCAACACATTATATTCAGATCACTGACACAGAGGAGATTCACTTAATATTTCAAAAAACCGATACTATCCAGATCCATAGATCACGAGGACCTCTATATTTCAAACCCAAAAGATGAAGTTCTTAAAATTATTATTGATTACAAAATTTATATGAAAAACTAAATCACAGCCTTTAAGCCTCTCCAGAGTTTTTAATAGCAAACTGTCAAGGCTGCTAGAAACTACTTCTTGACATACTTACAGGAATCCCATTTTGAGGCATTTGGCTTGCAAACCAAGCTCTCCCCAAGGAGGCACAGGGGGGCTGCTCTCCCACGTGTGATGCCTCAGATGCATAATCCAACTGGAATTTTCAGCAAAGATTTTTTGTTCTTTCAAAGGAGAAGGTTGCTCCTCCACCTAGCAAAAAAAAAAAACCCTATCTTTACCTCTGAAAAAGGGCTCATTTCCTTCATTATTATTGATTTGGGGTGGGGTAGAATGAATTTTCTTCACGGTGGCTGGTGTGGGGCTGTGTTTTCTATTTTTGTCTTTGAGCTGGAAGCAGTGCTGGTAACACAAGGACGTTTTCCTTACTGCTGAGCAGAGCTCATACACAGCTAAGGCCTTTTCTGGTTGTCACACAATCCTGACAACAAATGGGCTGGGCTGCACGAGAATTTGGAAGGAGATACATCTTGAACAATTGATCCCAGCTGTGAGTCCTGCTTTTCTGGAGATGGCTGAACATCTGTCCATCCATGGGAATCACTGGGTGAATCCCTTGTTTTATTTTGCCTGCAGACATTTGCTTTACCTGTTAACTTGATCTCAGCCTGTGAGTTTTCTCACTTCTGCCCTCTGATTCTCTCCCCCATCTCACTGAGACGGAGTGAGCACTTGTCTGTGTTGGGCTGAGGTGCTGGCTGGGGTGGAACCATGGCAGCTGTCACTCTTCCTGATGATTTTCTGATCCTCTTCTAGACCCTAGTGAGTCCTGGCCTGAAATCTATTTCAGGCTATCAATACAGAAATCTGTTCTGCATTTCTCTCGGTGTGGTAGTGTGGTGGTGTTCACAGGGGTCCCAGGACGAGGGAAGAGATGAGACTCTGACTCCATGTTTCAGAAGGCTTGATTTTTTATTTTATGATATATATTTTATATTAAAACCATACTAAAAGGATAGAAGAAAGGATTTTATCAGAAGGCTAGCTAAGAATAGAATAGAAAAGAATAATAACAAGGGTTTGTGGCTCGGACAGAGAGTCTGGGCTGTGATTGGCCATTAATTAGAAACATCTAACATGGCACAATCACAGATCCACCTGTTGCATTCCACAGCAGCAGATAATCAATGTTCACATTTTGTTCCTGAGGCCTCTCAGCTTCTCAGGAGGAAAAATCCTAAGGAAAGGATTTTTCATAGAACATGTCTGCAACATAGTAGGAAGTATACTGCCCTAGAGTTTTTCTAAATATCTGAAAAGATACAGGATAGATTCCATTGAAAGTTAAAGTTAGGTGAAGTTAAAGTTCTTAAAGTTCTTAAGTTAAAGTTCCTAAAGTAAAGAACTTAAAGAATTAGACCACTACAAGTAAAACTGAGTGCTTGTGTAACTTACACTATCATGTTTCACAATTAACCATCATAATTAATGCATCAGTCCTATGGAAAAGGTGATTGTTTGTAGTGAGTCTTCTAGAATCAGTTTTTTTCCTGTCATTACATTATGTGATAAACATTACAACTATCTCTTTGCTCTCCTGAATTGTTTATAATTTTCTGTGGTTGAAGAACCAAATCTATGACTCATTCACATGTACGTGTCTTCCCAAAAAGTAAAAGTGTTTGGCAGCAGAATGGAACTGGCTGAGGGGTTTCATTCCTAAATTTCATCTCACTCAAATTCAAGAAAACTTTTTTTTAGGCTTCAAATATCAATAGTATTTTAAAAATGGAACTTGCTTATTTGAAAGGCCAGAGTTTAAGCCATATTGAGTCACACAAAACTAGATCACAGCTTCAGATAGCTTCACATCATAGCTTCAGATTCTGAAGCTATTCTCAAGTGCAATTTTACAGACACCTAAATGTTCACAAGGCACCAGGAAATACCCTTCAGAGCTCTCAGAATGTAGTATAATAGTAACTGGGCTTGGGTCAGCAGGTTGGGGATGCTGTTTCATGCTGTCATTTATTGCCTCTTTTGAGAGTGGACACTTGTGACTTGATGAAATTTTTTGATGGTCTCTGAATATTCATTTACAAGAGAGAATAGAAGAGACTGTGGCATTCCAACCCAGCTCCATTTTTGTCCTTAGCTGGGCATAATAAATTTGCTTGAAAGCAAGTTTTGATCAAAATCAGATGTGAGACTAGGAAAAAAAAAGAAAAACAAATGAGCAAATTGCATGTATATTCTCAGACATGACAATATGGTGTTTTCCTTTAATATTCCAGATGTTTAAATGCCTGGAAAAATGCTCCTTACTCATCCTGCTCCATGTACCAAGTGTTAAGCATTCTCTCCTTTTGCTGTACATAGGCACAGCAGGCTCCTCCATTGCTACCATTTAAACATGTTTTTGCCTTAAAGAAGCAATCCTAAATGTCAAGCTTCCTTACATTGCCTGCTCCAGACAATCTGGCAGCCTCCTGCAGGAAAATCTCCATACTGCATAAAAATCAACATTGCAAAAAAAATCTATTTTATCCTTCACAAACCCGTGCTGTTCCCCTGGATAGAAAGGAAACTCATCTGTCTTTCTGTCCCACCTTCTCCTTCCCTCCAAAGCAGAACAGTTCCACTATTATAAAATGTATTATCATAGATCCTTACACAGAGCTCAATAGTATTCTGTGTGGGTCTTCAGAAAATACATTTTAATCAAGCAAAGACAAAGGTGAGCAGAGGAATAATATAATCATCAGTATAATAATAGAAGGAATAATGTAATCACTGGTGAAGTAAGAGACCCCTTTAAATTTCTCATGTCATGAAATTATTCTCTGTGATTTCTTTTTTAATAGATGGGAGATATATCTTACATTTGCCACTGACAAAGAGATCAAATTGGCTTGCCTTCTACATGAATGACTTAATGCTGGCATTACTGTCTAGATTATTATTAAAGTCTGTGCTTTGATGGAAGCTAGATTCCTATTTTGTTATGTATTCTATCAATAAATTGTACACAAACGTCTCATCTTGCTAGTACATGACTAATTAAGCAGAAATACATGCATTTAATATATTATGTCATTAGCTGTGAAAGTCTCTAGTTAGGATCAATAAGCAATTTGAGTAATCATTCATCTGTGCATTGAAATACAGTAAGAACAGAGATGATTTCAAGATCCTTTTCCACATACATCCTACTGGGACAAGACAGAGAGGTTCTTCCTTCCTGTAATGTTATTTTCAGGCTTCTACTACTTAATATGCTCATTAAACAACACAACAACTGAGAATATAACAATGACTAGAAAGAAGGCAAGGTTAAAAATCTCTAGATCTTCCTTCCCCATTCCCCTCCTCCTCTTTCCTTCCTGTTGTATAATAAGTTACTATTTATTTTTCCTCATGAGAAAAAGCATCTGCAAAACATGAGTCCGCATTCCTTTCGTACAGGAGGCTTTTTCTTAGGAAAGAGGAAGAAGATGAAAAGTTGGTACAACTTCGGTTACCAATTCTAAAAAGATACTCATAAAATTAAAAGCAAGCTTTTAAAAATCCGAACTAAAATGAATAGAACAGCCCCATGTAGCAAAAATCAAAGCTATGCACCTTTCTGTATCTAACAGTGAGTCAGCTGGTGAGTTCAAGTACTAGATCAAGATGCTATAGGTGTAAACTTTTTTTTAAATATTTTTTTAAAGTGTATTTAAAAATATTAAATGTATAAAAATTAAATGTATAAAAATATTTTTTAATATTTTTTAAAGTCCATTTAGTTCATTCTATAACCCCCAAAATGTTCTGAAATCTTTGTCTAGTTCTTAGCTCTTCAGACTTGCTTATTTCTCGTTTCCCAGCCCTCTCCCCCTCATTGAAACTGCAGGAGGCTGGCACCTTCCTTATGTCTTTGAGTTCTTACTCAAACTATTGTAAAAAAGAAACTCCTTCTCTTCTTTTGAGAAAGCAAAGCATTTGTCTGATAGCAGTCAGTCCTGGAATCTTATTCTTCTGTGCTAGACAGGTGAAAAAAAGATTAAATGAGGTTAATTCGACAAAAATAGAACATGGGAGTTTTTTAGAAATCTTTGGTCTTTGGGATAATGAAGTTGGCATAATCATGTTGGGTGTAAAACAATTTAGGCTAGATTTTGGGCTGCAAAAGAAATATATAATCGATGATGTACCAAAACCATCTGAAACAAGGTAAGTACATCTTTATCTGATCATTGGTGTCAAGATCATTCAGGCAAATTCAAATTATATGCAGTAAACCATCTAGGTGAGTCTGTTCTTCAGATAGTATCTTTGAAGGAATCAAGCTGATGAAGTCCTGGACAGCTTTAAAGTCAACCTCCTTTTCACAGTGATTTGGAGACTGATATTCAGTGAATTAATGATTAATTTTCTGTCTGAGAACATTTGTGGCTCATTTTCCTACATGGATAAATAAATGATGGATGCAGATCTCTGCATCCGTGTGCCACACACAACAGAAGTGCTCAAGCTGTCAAGAAGGAAATGTATCTGCATGTTTTACATTTTAGAACCATCATACAGAAGAGGTTTATTAAGAGTAAAAAATTAATGGCCTGACAGTACAGAATTGTTCCCTTTAATATTGTATGTTTTGGAACACTTTACACAACCCAGTTACAAAAGTGTTAAATGATAGGAGCAACATCATTTTCCTCTGGGAGATTATCCCTCGTATTTAACTGACAGGAATTGCTTTTGCCCTCACATTAAACCTATTTTCCCTCTTCTTCTTAAGTACACTGAGTTTTTAGTCTCGAAATCTTGAAAAAAACATTTTCCATCTGTCATTTTATACACTTTCAAGAGTTGAAGCCTCTTTCTGTATTTCTCCTTTATTGCTGTTTGTTCCTATTGTGCAAATTTAATACCAGACCTCTGTGAATGTCACGATGGTAACTTCATTTCTGGTAGCATGTCACTGTGATCTAGATGATCCAGGCACCAGAAGCTGTTTTACCTCTGCATTCCTTCAGAGCTTAGAGGGAAGGAAAAAAAAAAGAAAAGCTCTATGCTTGGTTATTAGTAGTTCTTCACTGCTTTTTTGTTGTTGTTGTTGTTTTTAACTGAGTAAAAAAATAAAGATTTTTTCTGTAACTCTCACACAAATACTTAGATTCCAATGTGATTTCAAAGGTGATGAGGAAAAAAAGGGCACAGGTCAACTTAAAAATTCTGAAAATTGGTGTCATCATAGCTATTATGTATCAATTTAATTTAATACCAAACACATTCAAGATCCTTTAAGATTAACCACCTGCTGTTGGTATTCAAAACCACATTTTGAATATTCAATTCCATCTTCATCCACTGAAGACAGTTTCAAAGGTTAACTGTCCTGAGGACAAAAGTCTTTGCTGATGCATTTTGATAGGTTAATGCTAGAAAGAAGAATATACACGCAGTAATTACACATTTATGGATGTAAACAAATCCCAGTGGCACCCCAGCACCTGGGAGGGGATAACACAGACTCCTCACCAGCTGTGTTCCAGCTTGTCCCCATTGCCTGCCACTGAGCACCACTAAAAAGAGCCTGGCTCCACACCCTTACCAGGCACATCACAATTAGCTTTTTAAGCAGCTTCAGATTCAAACCAAAAGAGGAAACACCCTGTATCATTTTCTATGACGTGACATGCACTGATGTCTACTGCCTTCAACAACTAACATCACAACCTTTCTATTTCTCAAGACCAGAGGCAAAAAAAAAAAACGCAAAAAATTTTTACTGGTAATGTTTCTTCAGCTTAAAAAAAGCTTTATTATAAAATATAACTTATAATCATCACTTTTTTTTTTTAGTGTACGTATTGCTATGTGCCTAATTCCACATTTGCATGTAGAAACTCAAGGCAAGTTCTTGGAATGGCTGTTTTTCAATATCTGTGTTTCATGTAGCATTTTAATCTACTTAATCAACACTAACATATTGAAAAATTCGCCACCTAACTTCTTTGTACGAGTTATGCTCTTACAACACAAAAATCCTTTGGTTTAGTTTTCCTGCAATGTTTCTCAGAAAAGCTTAGTATCCCTTCTAAAATTCGCCATGGTCAGCGGCATTGCAAATAAGCTCATTAATGCATTTTGCATTCTCAAGTATTACATTTGTTCAACAGATTTAAAAATATGTAACTCCACATGCTCATTATCTTCATCAGTTTGGTCAGGAGGCTGTCAACCTTGTCAATTTTATTACCTCAGTGACTTCCCTTTTATTTTTCCTCCCGTATTTTCTAAGCTTTCTGATCATGAGCTGCAAAAATTTTTTCTATAGCCTCACCTGGTCTTCAAATAGCCTTGTTTGAAAGAATCTCCCCTTTAATTTTTCATCAGACTTTGTAGTGCACAGGCAGTATATCTTTATTATTCCTGTGTTGCTTTCCAACTTTTATGGATTCAATTTTCACTATGTATTATATTCTGCAGACCTATTGTCCTTTTCACCTCCTCAGTTCATCCTTCTATTCTGTCTTTTTTTACCTATAAGCCCCTTCTCCCTTACTGTGACCTTTTCCAGTCTTTTGAAATCTCCTCTGTATGTGCCTGTCCTTCGAGTCACACTGTTACCCTTCAAATAATTTTGCTGACTGCAGCCTGGACCTCTGTTTGAAGACTTTATTCTAAACTACTTTTCAGACATATTTTAATTGAAGACAACCCAGAAAAAAAAAAAAATCAAGTATCTTTTAATCTGAGAACCTACCAAACCAGGGAAACGATCCCATGCCGTTCAGGGCTCTGATTACTGCCAAAGAAGAGTGGCTTTCTCTGAAGAGTTTCAATAGTCAGAAGGCAAAAGTGCTGAACTTCACTAGAAAGAAGACTGGAGAGCGAAAAAAATGAGGATATTCAAGTAACTTACTTAAAATATAACTATTTAATCAATGTCCCACTTCATATTTTCACATGATCCTAGCTGAAGATTTTTCAATCAGTTCTGTAAAACCTGTGTGTAGCCTCACTGATGAAGAGATGGAATAATGTGTTTAGTGCTTTAGCTCTACTAGCTGCCACATGCAGATTAAGCAAGTTTGATCCTTAAACTTTGATTCTGTCAGAGAACTTTACAGGTAGTTAAGCAATAAGTGTGACTGTATTTTATGGGATATAATGCCATTTTCTGGGACACTACGCTGACCTGGTGTTCACCAAATGCTCGCAAATGAGCAAACCTTCTTAAAGGCTGCAGCCATATTCTGCCACTTCTAATTTTCATTTCATGCTTATCACTGCAATTTGAGCTGTGAAAACTTACAGATCAAATGCTGAAAAAGGAACATGCTGTGTCCCCAGGATGGCATGTCCTATTTCCTCCTGGTGTTCTCCCGCTTGCTGAAAAAGTCATATTTTCCACGTGCAAAATTTTCTACATGCCTTAATACCTCAGGTGTTTGGCTTTGACTGAATTTGCTCCCTCCTCATCCTCTTATGTTACAAGCCTGATCTAGCATCAAATGAAGAAAGCATTGGAATCAGGAAATAGAAAATAGACTGGAAATTTTAGAGGACACAAAACATTGGTCTAATACAAATCTAAACAGAAAACACATTTAATAATAACTGTTCCATTTCTATAGCTGATGATGTTATAATAAAAGATACAACTCACAAATGTTCATTTGCCCAGTACACCAACAGTACATAAGGTAAAGTCATCTGAATCAGCAAAGAAACTCAACTTCAATTTCCTTTGTTAGTTTTCAGCTTTTGGGCTTGCCCTTTTGCTAATTTTTCTCATGTCCTTTTCCACTCCTATTCAATTTGGGAATTGTTTCCTTGTAATTAAGAGCTATGTGCATACATCTGTGACTCTTGCACGTTTTTAGCCACTCTCACCCAGAATTTGTAGGAAGCTCCAGTCTGGTGGCACAGGAGCTGGCAAATAGTTGGAACTGGACTTTTGGAATTTATAAAAAGCTGTTCCATTTTATGGAGTAGGGGCAGGAACTTTTCTGATACAATAAAAGCAATGTCAAATAAGCACCTTAGTATGTCCTTATGGATTCAATTTTTGGGTATGACTAAAAGGAATGATAAATTACAAATGAATAGCCACCATATTCTTAACTTACAGTTATTGTAACATATTTGCTTGAAGCATTAATTGTCAAAAACAATGACATGGCATAACTGGCTCTAATAGTTTAATGCTAAGATAGGGAGAGGCTTCATAATAATGATGCTGACTTCTAAAAAGCTCTGTCAGTTCCCTTTATTACTGAGGATGAAATTTCAGCTCACAAGGAACATTTTTTTCAACACCCATGCAGTGATAATCCAGGTAAGAAGAGACCTATTCAACTCGATCCATTAAGCTGGAAAGCGTGTTGAAGAATTCTATTGCAATTTACTCCTTTTTTGTGAACTAGGAAAAAAGGAACCTTGCATTAAAGCTTATTTTATGGATTTTTTTTTGTTTTCTTTGAAGGTTTTACATCTTGTCATCTATTTCATTGCAGAACATATTTTCCTAATGCAAGCGGATTGTTTCACCCTTTTGAGAGATAAAACTGTACAATATTGTTAGAATGATTTTCTAAACTATTCAGTTAGGAAAAAAAGAATCAAAATTAATATAAGCTATATGTATGTGTATTGAAATAACATCAAGGAAAACTTAACATGTCATTCTAAGGAGGTGAATTATATCTAACATAGTTTGATAGCAGTTTCATACCTCATCCATGGAAACACTGATATTTCTCTTTCCCAAACAAGAGGTACAGAAACAGAAAGGCTTATGAAATCTTTGGGTAACTAAATCAAGGCAGATGAAGTCCAAAACCTGGAGCTGGTCCCTGAAATCTATACTCAACCATTCACCTACATCTTCCTTAGGTCCAAGTGGATCTAGACAAGAGAGAATTATTTAGGAAGCACAGTGTCCCATTCTGTAGCAAACAGTCTAGCAGACTAAGGAGAAAAAAAGTCCCTAAAATTAATAGCAGAATTCTTCATACTTGGATTTAAATTGCTATCTTTTGTGGAGGAAGATAGAACCAGAAAAACAAAAGTGATTTTCTACTCTTTGAGAAGTATTTCAGTATCTCACCAAGGAAATAATGAAAAGGGAAAAAAAAAGCATAAAAAAAGTTTTTAAAATATGTGAAATATAGAAATCAATGTAAGCACTTCAACAGCCAACATAAGGAACTGTAGCTATTATTAAGAAAGTCAGAAAATATAATTGAACTCTAGCCTATCCCTTAATACAAATCTCACCTTTTTGTAACCCAGGCCTGATGTTTCTATTCCAGTAAAAAATGTTTTTCATTATTTTAAAACACAACTGATAAAATTTTTCACTGTATGAAAATATGCAACATTTCCTTTTAAAGAACTCAGATAAAAATGGGAAATGATAGATGCTGAGTTTTCTTGTAAGATTCACCTCAAATTTTTATGGTTTTGAGTTGCCTCATTAGTTACTACTGTACTTATGAGAATTGTTAGTCATTAGCCATTTATTATCATTTTTAAAGACATGAAGAAATGAAACTTTAATTGAAGTCTAACCCTTATATATTGGTGAATAATTTACTTTTCTTTAACTAAGAATGTAAACTAAGAGATTTCTCTAGAAGATTACTACTTTTCTATCCTTTTTTCTTACAGTCTACCCTTATTTCTAGCACTTTCAATATCTCCCAATATTAATTAGGAAAAATACTGTTAATTTGCTTGGCTTCTAATAAAAATTTTGCCCCTGTGCTCCAGTGCATGGTGCATCACTGCCTACAAAAATTCTAATAAATAGGATTTCTTGAAGGCAGTAAGACTTGTTCTTTCATATACAACACTGTATTGTCTCAACATCTTAGACCAGAATTGATATATATTTCTGTTTGTGATTGGGAAGGTGAATTGTGTGTTTATGCCAATACATATAAATGATAAAAGCTTCAATGTGCCTTTCTCTCCAGATGAAACATCCATACACCTGCAGTAAACATTTAATTCAGCTAGTAAAATCCTGAAACCACTCTAAACCACTTTGTAACTTTATCTCTGTCAAATGACATTTTTCATATTCTATTTTACTTATTCTGAGTTATTTATGTTAAATTATATCAAGAGGAGATTTGGAATGAATGACAATCAGGTTTCCATGGAATAATTAGACATCTGTTGTTGTTTTTCACTCAAAGGCGTATTTCTGAACTCAGATTTTTAAAAATCCTACTTCCATCTTTTAAAAATCCATCTTTCCACAGTGAAGAAACAACACAGAAATGATATTCTGTAAGGATTATTTTACCCCATAAACCCAAAGATTGAGTTGCGAATGTATTATTTTGAGGTTACAGTTCAAAGATTTCAAACAAAATTAAAGGATTTTTCATCTACCTCTGTGGATTGTGATTGAAAATGTGTGTTGGAGAAAGGCTGGCCATAGCTGTTAAAGCAGAGGACAGTCAATTTAGCCATCATTATTCTTTTTATTTTATTTTTTTTCTTCTGCTTGCCATTACAGTCCTTCAATCTTGAGTTTATTTTCAGTGAATTTACTTCCCCACCAGTTACAACTGAGTGCATCATCACCCAATCTCAGCAAAGTATAAAATATCTTGAGGTAAACTATATTTGTTTGCTTTTAGCTTGTTTTCCCAAGGAAAATGTAGATTTCCTCTGGGTCATTTTCTCAGTACACCAAGTATATATACTGCAGGCACTTGCATGCATAATTGATAAGGTGGGAGAGGAAGAAAGAGAATCTTAAGAGTGTTCATGTAATCTAATCACATTTTTGTGGGAAGTTTCATAAAAATATATAAATAAGCTGTCTCCAGTCCTTGTGTCATTCCCCTTTCACTTCCCACTGACACAGGCTGGAAGCACAATGTTTCTCTGGATGTGAAAAATACTTCTTCTGTATTCAAAAATACATGCCGACATACATTAAAAATTTACCCCGTTTTCACAGTAGGGTATACTTTTAATGTCATGCAAATTTTGCTTGTTAAAGGTCATTTTCTTTCCCCAGAAGGTTCACGAGCTCAGCCCTAGACTGACCCCTAGGCCTCTCTGGGAATTGGCTCTGCAGAACTGACTAACCGTGAAGTCCATACCAAATCAAGCACGGATAATGTTTTCAAAAAGGTAGGCAAATCTAGTGTTCTCCTTACACACATGAGGACCTACATTTCATACCTGAAAGCAGGTATAAGAATTGATAAATTTATTTATTTATTTATTTATTAAACAAAGACCACACATAGTAAACATTGAGCTACAACTACTTCCTATCTAAGTATCAATGGTGTGAGGAAAAAAAGGCCTTTTTATTATTTTTTTTTTATGGGGCTCATTATGGATCATATGCTGGCACGTGCTGAATTGCCACTCACTCCCTCTCTCCACTAAGAAAATGTAAGTCATTTTTTTTCCTAGTAAAACTTCAGACTTTGAAAATTAAAACTAGAGGGCAATTTTGCACACAGCCATTTTCAGAACATAGCTATGAAAGAAACATTCACGAAAAAAGAAAATCAGAAAACCTCAGAACTTGGCTGATACGGAAGCACAGACAAAGAAACTCTTTGATATCTGGTGCTATGAGGATATAAAATTAACTGCTTCAGCATGAGGCACCGGGAAAAAAAAACTGTGTTCATGGACTGCATAATTTAAAAGATTGTGCAGTTAAAGATCTGTATGAACTCTTCATAACATTCTAACTGGAGTCTCCATAAAGCCTATAAACTAGATGGCAGCATGAAATTATTAGACCTGCATTTACAGCTTTGCTTATTATAGCACTGTTATTTTCACACCATTATTAATAGAACTGAGGCTAACTAAGCACAGCTCCTAAGCAGTAGCAAGCATTTGCATGACATTCTGCATCACTGCTAGTCAATACAAGCTTTTGGAGAAGAGTAAGCAAGACAAAGATCTTTCTTGGGGAAAAAAAAATTATTGTGGGTTTGTGAGGTTGTGTGGTTGTTTTATAAGGAAAAAGAACCCCCGTTGGTGCAGTAAATGATGCATAGGAACAGGATGGCAGAAAACTTGCATTTGTTATTATTTCTTGATAACACTCACAGCTGAAGTGGAGGAAGGAAAACAAAAGTAAACATGAAAAATAAAACCCCAAATATCTGAAAGCTTGCTTGCTTTCACCCAGGGAAAACCACCCAACTTTGTCTGGATCTTAAACGTAACAGTAAAGACAATTTCATCATGACAGCATCTCACGTGCTCAACAATACTTTCCAATACTTCTCTCTAACATTATCTTAGCAAAACAGATAGAGGAAGAAGGAAAGAAAATTCTCATTAACATGAAGAGAAAACCTCCCAAACTCCAGTTGCAAAATGTACTCTTAGTTCTTTTTTTTAATTTTTTTTTATACTTATACCTCCCTTCCTCATGCTTCAAAGGCAGGTGTTTATTTTATCTGGATTAAAACTGTCAGATCCCACAAGCTGAGTTGAATCTGCTCAACTTTCCTTTTCTTCATGTGTGTGTGAAATCTTAACTCATCTGTGTTGTCTGAACAGCACTGTCATTATATTCAGACAGAGTAATACCTCAGATGTAATAATTATTAATAAATTCTCCTTCATTTTTTCCAGATGGGCTGACAAAAGCTTTTCCATGCAAACTCTACTCACCTATTAGCCAGGAATTTATTTTACGTTTTAAACATGATATTTTTATTTTTCTGATAATTTTGGAGGTGGCCAAAGGATTAAAAGACTGATTCTATGGTTTTTCATCTTCTGAATGTTTATGTAGGAGCAATATATGATTTTGAAGATAGGTTATCTGACAAGAGGTGTATTTAACAGCCTCTCTCTCTTGCAGACTTTTGCAATTGTGGTTTAGACTAACAATGGCAATAAATTCTATTAAAACCCAACTTCAAGTTATTCTTTCATAGACTTAAAAAGCTAATTCAGGACTTCCAAACAATAATCCTCACGTGTTCATATTAGCACAGTTACATGTGCTAATAATAAATTAAATTTTTTTCCTCATAATTAACTGAAAAAATCCTCACAAAGAATTGCTACAAAACAAAACAATAAAATGACGATGAAATATAAAGAATATTTGATTAAAAATCAACTTTACTGTGTTCTTACTTGCACCTCACATTTACGCAAACTATTTTTTTAAATTTAAAAAATGCATCTAAAATAAAGAGAGGGAAAATGAGTTTGTGTGGAATGAAAGAGACAGAAAGCTATGGAAATAAGTAAAATGTGTGTATTGGGGACACTGCATATTCCTTATCTACGTTATGGATAAGGGATTATCCATTAATATATGTTGCAAAAGCAAAAGACAATGACCAAGAAGCAATGGATGACAGAGATGAGAATGGAAGTCAAATCTTGTTCCTGGCTTGAATTTAAAAAGAAAAACAATAAATCTTACATAGAAGTAACAAAAATAATATAGATTGTAAGCCAGAATCAACACTGATATTGGTGCTGCTTATCTACACTTGACAGACAAGAGAGAGATCTTCAGTTACAGCTCTGTGGTTACACCAGGCTTCTTCCTAGGTTTTTACTCTCATAAAATATCAACCTTGAAAACTTAACTCTCCCAAAAGCTATTTCCCTTTCAGAGGCCACGTATCCAAGCTATTTGAATCAAATCCAGAAGGGAAAGAAGGAAAGTAATCCTTCTTTATTTATCTGAATCCGTTGAGAACTTACTGATCCCATATTTAGTTTTCAATTATACATTGAGGAATGAAATGCATAGAGCAATTTGTGGAAAAAGATGTTCTGTGTGAAGAAAGCTCTTCTTGAGGTCTGATTTTGTGGCTAAGGGTAAATAAGGAGGAGGACAAGAAAAAGTGAATGTGTTAAGAGCATTGTCAGACATGTTCTGGACTAGATCTGCATGTACACGTGAATATTCTGGGCAGTTTGAGTGTCTTTGGAAGTCTCCATACAAACACCTTTTAAATACTGAAAAAATATCTTGAAAACACAGAGTTAAATGCTTTTCTCCATTACAAAAAACCTGGACAGATTGGGTATTTTCTCTTAAATTTAGACTTTCTCAAATGTCTCAGATTGGGCACTTCTACCTTTTTTGGAAACCTTCAAGTCTGCCTTCCTTCAAGTCTGCCTTTGAAGAACATTTTGCAGTACTGAATGCAGGAGGAAAAACATGGAACCTTTTACTTATAGAAAATCCCTCTGGTTTTGTTTGAGGTGTCAACCTTTCAATACAATGTCCTTATGATTAGGTAGTTTCATCAGCATGGACTGCTCAGGAATAATATTCTGTTATTCATTTATGTTTACTTAAATAAAAATCAGGACATTAATTAGATCAAACAGGCTTTCTTGAAAGCAAAACAATGGCTTAAAATGCTGAAGGTGTGAGATTCACTCTTGCCTTTTGAGGTAGCATTTCAGATTCAAACTTGAAGAATTAAAAGGTGAGTATGTATTATTTTCTCAATTTTTTCAGTTTAACAAGTCCCATTGTTCCATTCAGAAATTCTGTCACAGATGTCTGAAATTGCTAATTTATTTATATATTTATCTTTATCTCCAACATGCAGGATAGTAATTTAAATAA
Source organism: Camarhynchus parvulus (assembly GCF_901933205.1). NCBI lineage: Eukaryota > Metazoa > Chordata > Aves > Passeriformes > Thraupidae > Camarhynchus > Camarhynchus parvulus. Next base: position 68,838,098 of record NC_044574.1, on the reverse strand, counting down.
ATTGACTCACTTCTGTATTACACAATTCAGCTGGAAAATGTATTTCTAAAGGAAAAGAAATTATTTTAAATACTGCAAATAATCCTAAAGGCTACTTATAAAAAAAATAAAAACAAACCAAACAATGAAGTTCTGAAGCACACATTAGGATTCATCTCACTAAGAATCTAAACTCTTAGCACATCATTCCTTATTTTTTCTGGCTAATGTCAAAAAAGCAGTAATTATAGTAAAAATATAGTTTGGGAGTGGTGGGGGGGAAGGGAACCGTCCCATGCTGATAATCCTGCTTAGAACTGTTTCACAAATTAGTACAGTAACTTGCTTGACAAGCATGTAACACTCTATTGTAAATTACTGGCACAAGTTCAAAGTAGATAGAGGAATAATGAAGAGCAAAAAAAACCTGAACAAACAAAAAGTGGCATCAACTGCCTTCACTAATCCTCCCTTGTAGAAGCAATGGATATGTTGTGCAACCACAAGCAGTAAACAGCTGATCTGCTGGGGGATGGAAGAACAGCTGCAGGAAAGAACCTGCACACCCAAAGCAGGAAGCAGAAGGGATTTATGTACCTTTTAACCATTTAACCAAAAACAGTTTGGTTAAATGTCGCAGACATCTTTTATGGAAAATTCCTTCCCTTCGGATTTTTCCTCCTGAGAAGCTGAGAGGCCTCAGGAACAAAATGTAAACAATGATTATCTGCTGCTGTGGAATGCAACAGGTGGATCTGTGATTGGTCCATGTTGGTTGTTTGTAATTAATGGCCAATTACAGTGAGCTGGCTTGGACAGAGAGTCTGAGCCACAAACCTTTGTTATCATTCCTTCCTATTCTATTCTTAGCTAGCCTTCTGATGAAATCCTTTCTTCTATTCTTTTAGTAGAGTTTGAATGTAATATATATCATAAAATAATAAATCAAGCCTTCTGAAACATGGAGTCAGATCCTCGTCTCTTCCCTCAACCTCAGACTCCTGTGAACACCGTCACAGTTAATTTCTTTTGGGGTAGGAAAGGTTAGGAAAAGAGCACGAAAAATTCAAAGAATTATAAAATTGTTTAGGTTGGAAAAGACCTCCAAGGCCATAGAGTAGATGGCCCAACACTGCCAAAGCCATGACTAAACCATGTCCCCAGGTGCCACATCTCCGTGTGATGTAAGTGAACGTGGCTCGCTCCACAAGAGACTTAAAGCACTGCAGTCTGAGTGAAGGCAAGAATTTCTGGTAATTCTAGGTTTTTCCCTAATTCTTAGAAAAATAAAGAAAATACAAAGCACACAACTTTGATCCTCCTTTCCTTCATGATGTCATTAAACAATCTGCAATGACAAAGTTTTCAGTCAGGATTATATATTATTCTCCTTCTTACACGCTGTATGGGAAAATTAAACACAGAATCTTACACAGACTTCTTGATTTTCACATGATTGCTTAATACTTACTAGGGAGAAGTGGCAATGCATAACTTTTAACAGCAGAAAGTCAGGTATACTTCATCCTCATTTTAATTACTTATTTAAAGACTGAATTCTTTCTCCAAATTAACTTGTAATGCATACTAGTTGAAACGAACACATATTTTACAAATGTGAACTCACACACATACTAGAAACCCTTTCCATTTTCATGGTTACTTAGGAATAGCAGGTGCAGGAAAATTTCAGCCCTTTCACATACCTAAATACAGTTCCAAAATATGTCAGGTTGATTTTTCTATTCATGCTTCTCAGTTGAATAGTGAGTCCACTGTGTGTGATATCAAAACCATTCTGGAAAAAGAAGTTAAAAAAAAAAAAAAAAAAGAAAGCTTGCCTTTTGCCCTCTACTAAATTGAATTAGAAAGGGCCTTTTGTTGTTTTAGTTCAGAGGAAGGTTAGGTGTTCTGAAACAGAAAGAGTGGAAAGAGATACCTACAAAACACTATTTTATAATGCAGCATGTGCCATGAAGGAGAGCTCTTTGAAACCCACAAAGCAAACTTAGACATCTTTTTTTTCATTACAGACTTAAAAAATTTCCAGGCAACCTTACTCACCGGGTATCTTTTAATAAACTTCAGAATTATACAAGAATTTATCATCTATATTTAAAAGAACAAGTCAAGTAAGGTATTCTTCTAAATCATACTAGCAAATTTTTCTTGTGTTTATCCACAGTTGAATTTTTTGCCAAGTTAGTTTCTGGAAGAGTAGGAAGAAGCATGTTGAATATCAATGTGTTTAGACTGTAAAGCTCACAAAGCAATAGTTCTAGTATGAAATTTGATAAATATGCATTAGAACTGAAAGACAGATCTGAATTTTGCTTTGAGAAATTATTAGCAAAGCAGAAAATGACAATGAAAAATCTTGTCCTTTTATACTGAATTTTAATGATTCTATTTTGTTGCAAAACCAGGAGGGTACGTATTTAAAAAAACATATTCACATAAATTTAAGGAACAGGTAGAGTAGGGAAAGGATGGGACTGGGATCAAAAGGCAAAGCTGACAGGAACATGGAAAGGGAGCGGAAAACAGAGGCAGGAGTAGGTCAAGAATGTCATCAGGCAAGAGGTGATAAGAGATATTTGCTGCAGACAACAAATGTAAATTTCAGATTTTGGAATTTTGCAGGGTTTCCTGAGTCACACCATCCCTCTGTTACCCAGAAAGTAGTTTTTGATCTCAGTGGAAAAGCCTCCTTCTTGTTCCTGTGATATAAAGCAGTGTACATGAAGGAGAATAAAATACTGACACCATTTTATCTTACACACAGACTTGTGTGCTGATGTTAACTGTTGGGAACGTGAGTGCAGCCATGTGCTGCTTTAGAAACCTGGAGTTTATCCTACAAAGCTGCTGCTTAATACAGGATAAGTATAAGAACTGGAGCTAACCTAAGTATGTACTGATCCATTTTGCAGGGTGCTTACTTGTCATGGTGTTCACAGGGGTTCTTGGATGAGGGAGAGACGAGGATCTGACTCCATGTTTCAGAAGGCTTGATTTATTATTTTATGATATATATTACATTACAACTATGCAAAAAGAATAGAAGAAAGGATTTCATCAGAAGGCTAGCTAAGAATAGAATAGCAAAGAATGATAACAAAGGTTTCTGTCTTGGACAGAGAGTCTAACCTAGCTGACTGTGATTGGCCATTAATTAGAAACAACCACATGAGACCAATCACAGATGCACCTGTTGCATTCCACAGCAGCAGATAATCAATGTTTACATTTTGTTCCTGAGGCCTCTCAGCTTCTCAGGAGGAAAAATCCTAAGGAAAGGATTTTCCATAAAAGATGTCTGCGACACTTTTGCTGAGAGGCAGAGATTTGGTCGAACTGACCGTTCAGAGCTGCAGTGAAAGAAAAGGAGAACAGTTCTTTGAGCATAGAAAATCACCTACTCCAGACAAGCCTGACCTACCTCCTTTCCTACACAACATTTTCAGTCTAAATTCCCAGCGTTTCCCTTCTCCACCTCTAAAATGAGGGCAACATTAACTTGCTTAGGAATTCTTCACTGGAGCTGCCTGCTTGTTGTTCCCTAGTGGCAAATGTTATTTCACCCCCCTTGAAACAGGCCGAGGCAGGAGCCAGAGATGCCATTCCTCCAGACAGGAGTGCCTGTGTGTACACCCAGCCCTATAGCTGAGCCTCAGAGTTCCTCCCTCCCAAACACCACCCCATTGTGGGGTGGGTGGGATCCATCGTCCATACAGAGCTGTGGCTGCTGAGTTTTGAACCAGCATCCCCTTTAATGTCAGTGGGATGGTGACAAGAATATTGTGAGTATCTGCACATGCACCTAACACGGGGCACCCTGTGCATGGGCTCTGAGAAGGGAAGGAGAGATTGATCATCTAATTAAAGAAGGAAAGTGATGCAGACAACTTTTATGGAAAATTACTTTTCTTAGGATTTTTCCTCCTGAGAAGCTGAGAGGCCTCAGGAACAAAATGTAAGCATTGATTATCTGCTGCTGTGGAATGCAACAGGTGCATCTGTGATTGGCCCATGCTGGATGTTGCTAATTAATGGCCAATCACAGTCAGCTGGCTCAGATAGAGAGTCTGAGCCACAAACCTTTGTTATCATTCTTTGCTATTCTATTCTTAGCTAGCCTTCTGATGAAATCCTCTCTTCTATTCTTTTAGTATAGTTTTAATGTAATATATATCATAAAATAACAAATCCAGCCTTCTGAAACATGGAGTCAGATCCTCGTCTCTTCCCTCATCCTCAGACCCCTGTGAACACCGTCACAGGAAAGGCCAATTAAGCTTGCATGGAAAAAATCTTCATTAAGGTATTTTCTACATTTTAAATTAGTTACTTGGCTTATTAATAATGTTCCTATATTATTTTCCCCTGAATATGTATCTCTCTGTGTTACGTGTTTACATACAAATTATTCTACTTAATAAAAAGTCTCTGGTACTAGATATAAAATAATCTTTTCTGCTCTAGTACCAACTCACAAGCAGCAAGTGAAAACATCTGGGGAAGCAATGGAAACTAGCTGAAAATTGGATTGCAATTGTGTTGGGCTAAAGGATCCATAGAAAAAGAGAAGAAAAAAGGCTGCAGCATTAGGAATGAAACTAATGTCCAGCAAAAAGACCGTAGCATGAGATACATCAAAACTCACCGTTTTCAAAAGCACACTGGTCTTTAGGATCTCTGAAACTATCTAATTGAGAGATAATTTGATATTTTCGAGGTGAGATGTCTTTAAAATCACAGGCAAGATCACTTAATGGAAAGCTAAATCTCAGTGGATGAAACAGATTGAAAATTGAATCTGTATGAATTACCGAGCAAAGTGTTCCAACAATGGGCATAAACAGATATGTGACAAAATTCTGAGCCTGGTAATGTTACCCTGGACATTTAGCTGAAAGCTGTGAAATAAATGAAAAAAAAAAACGTTCTCAAGAAAATATTATGTGCAGCAGAAGGACTGTGGATTTTTAGCAGAACCAATTGTGTACTGAGTTGGTAAAATATGTATCAACATTAGAAGATAAATGCACAACACTTTTATATGCCTAGAGTTGAAAAATCAGAGAAAAAGCATTAAGCAAGCCTGAAGTCATCTGTTATACTCCTTTCTTTTCACATTTACATGAAATCCTTGTAACTTTGGTGGCAAGAGATTGAATATGTATACTGTTTCCCTTGATAGATGAATCCATTATCCTCAGTTTAAAACCAGCTGCCAGTGGAAATATCTGCATTAGTGGAGTCTCCTATAAAAACATTTTTGAAGTAAGGAAAACTTCTTACAGCTGACCAGATGTTATCTCTAATGAACCAAAATATTTCCTAAACTTCTGTAGAAAGCAAACATTCTCATTATGGGAATTCTAGTGAGTTAGTTCTGTGGACCTAATGAATCATTAGTCTTTTTATTTATTTTTCAAGCTCAAACTTAGTTTCAATAGAAAATGCTGCTTGTCCTTTTGAATGTTTCATGTAAGGCAACACCATCTTTGTTAATTTGTGAAAGAAAACGTTTTACTTCATAAATATATGAAAAGCAGCTGTGTAATTCAGACCAATACAAAATTTCTAAATACTATGAGGTTTAGTGAGATTCAGTTCTGTCTGAAATTTGTAGTTCATTTCTCAAAACTACTGTAAGGTTTAGCAGATCTCTTTCACAGTCACTACCTGCCCCAGTTCCTTCCTCTCCCTCCCCAAATTTAGAATTTTCATGTATTTTGCATACATTCTCAGTCCACAAGCCAAGCACACAAGGTGCTGTGTACCTCATTGAGGAGAAATGTTCTGCTGTGGGAGCGCAGAAACCACAGGAACAGAATAATTATTTCTTTTGGGGAAACAAATTCCTAGCAGTTACTTGCTGTGCTGAGTTGAGGGAAGAAGCAGACATGCAAGGAGATGTCTGCTTTCTGCTTACAGGCTCGAGGCTGCCAAAGAAATATGATCAGGACCTCGGTGTTTGTTTCAGCTGCGGTTTCAACTCCCTACAGCAAAGTTCGTATGTAGCGGCGTTTATTTCAGATGTTGGGAAATATTGCTAAGCATTCTAACAGAGCAGTGACAAGTAACTGTTTTTAAAAAAAGAATATCAGTCTGCTTTTTTTTTAATTTTTTTATTTTCAAGACAAGATAACACATCTAATCCTCACAGCAGCCTCATAATATTCTTCCCTTTCTCTCTCTGCCCTGACACAGAGAGTGGTGACATCAGTAATTACAACTGCCAGCACCCAGGTGGTACACAAGGCTTTTGGTACCAGGCCACTTCTTCATCTTGTGGACAATAATGTTAATCAGGAAGCAATCCAGACTTCCACCAGAGAAAAATCATGACCTGCCCTATTTGAATTAGTGCTGGATAACTCCCAGATGAGTTAATAAATACAGCTGAAGCCTAATTAAATCCTATCCCATGCATCTTGATTGTGTTGCTGTGTGTCTAGGACAATGAATGAGCGCAGGTCTTTTAGGGATAGTTCTTTAAATAAAAAAAAGAAAAAAAACTTAAAAAATGAAAAGCCTTCTTTTAGATTAGCTATCAGTCAGAGCACAAAGGCTTCAGCCGTAGTTGTTGTGATTTGTTGGTCCAAAATGAGCCTCTCCATGGAGATGTACTCATAAGAGCAAGCTGTGTCAAAAGTTCCTATTAGGCTGCCACTAAAAGAAGGAAACTTCAGAGGAAGAAGCTTTTCTTTTTCCATCCAACCTGAGGAAGTTAGAGAAAAAATGCTGAAGGTTAAGGCTGCTAGAAACTTTTATGAAAATGCCCAAGACTTGTTAAAGGAGAGATCATCTGCTATCATCTTTACAAACTGTACAGGAATTCAGCTTTATTTAAGAAGGGCCCTTCTAACAGTCTCTACTTAGTTAACAGTAAGACAAAAGAAGGTTTTAGGGTGCAGAAGCAAAATCAGCAAAAAATAACAGGCTTTGAAGGAAGAGACAAAGCTAACCACAGATACAATAAATTTTTGTACTTCACCGGTGCTCACCTCAGCTGATCTGTCCTAGAAAAAGTCTCATGCTTGTGTCCCTCCTTCCCACTCAGATTACAGCTGAACATGGGCCACAAAGGATCCTAGCAGCTATTGCTCCCACAAGAGGCAAAACAACTTCTTTCTACAAAGAATCAGAGCCCATTCTGTCTGCCAATAATAAGCCAATGAAAGAAGCACAGAGAGCTTATGAGGGAGAGACCTGCCCGGCCTGCATGAAGCATGACCCCAGGTGTGCTTTCCCCAGGTCATTCCCTGCTTTTTTCAGCTGAGCATAATGCAGCTGCTAATTTGGAAGCCATCAGTATGGCATTCAACAACAAGGAAGAGTTTTTTTCTTACAGAGAGCACCAGCAGGAGCACTAAGAAAGGAAATGATGGGGCCAGGTGGGTGTGGAAGGCACAGGAAAAGCCTGGAGAATTAAAAGTGGCAGGAGGTAACAGCCCCATCACCAATCTGTAAAAACTGAGCATTGCACGCATCTCACACGCTGCTTCCCTGCACATCCAGAAGAGAGGCAGCAAAGAAACCCCTGAGAGTCATTGCAGTGAGCTTCAACAGAGAGGATCTCCCAGATCTGTAGGCATGGCCAGCCTACAGAGAAAAGCCAGAATGGTGGGCAGGGTTTGGCCCAGGACCACCAGGCTCCACAGCAAACAGATCAAGGCTGGAGGAGCTGCCCAGGTATGATGAGCATGTGGGCAGCTGGCTTTCAGCCCAGGGCATGTGAAGATACGTCCTGGTGCTTGTGAATGTGTGGGCAGAGATGAGTGAGTCACACCTGTTTGGTTTTTAAAAGGAATCCTAACCCCCTGCTGTAAAATCTTTCTCCAAAATTTGCTCTGCTGCCACCAGTGTTGCAGGGTTAGGTGTTTATATCACATTTAGGTGCCTAACCTCTTCCACAGGCAGGTTTCAGATATCTTTTTGGTATCTCCAGAGATAGTGACTCAGCCATTTCCTTGGAAAGCCTGTTCCAATGCCTGACAACCCTTCTGGTGAAGAATTTTTTCCTATTATCCAACCTAAACCTCCCCTGATGCAACTTGAGGTAGTTTCCTCTTGTCCTATTGTGTAGCAACAGAGAAGTTTAAGGTGTTTGCTATGGGAAAACATCCTTGAGGTGAACACAGGCAAAGAGCCATCCTTGGGTCAATTCTAATGTTCCAAAGACCATCCATGTCTCAGGTTCATCAGGGAAATGAAATGTGTCTTGAGCTGCACAGGCACCCAGCAAGCAGTGAGCCCTGCTCTGATAAGAATTTTGTTTGGGAAGTGCTGGATGTGAAGGCACATTGGAGAAGACCAAGCTCTCATCAGTGGTGTGACCTTCAGGCTGAAGCTGCCTGCTGTACAGTGTGAAATGATGCCATTTGGAATTGGTTTTGGAAAAAGATTTGGTTTGCATTAAGAAACAAAAACAAAGATAAAAATCTCTTGTATCATTTTCATGTAGTCTTTTACAACCTGACATTAAAGGATTTCTAAATGATTTGACTTCTAAACCAAAGGTATGCAAAGTTTAAACTATAAAGATTTGGTGTTTCTGTTTCAGGCCTTCAGGGAGCCTCTGCAGTTACTCTTTTCCAAGAAGTATAGCTGATCAATCTGAGTTTTTACTCCATAAAAAGGATAGGAAAAAAAAAAGTCTTTTAATAAGACAATTTATGAATCTGTCCTTTAATTCTTTGTAAATCCTAGACATAATTCCTTATAACCCTGCTCTTTCTTATTAGTGCTTGTGTGCACACACATATTTATAGCTTATTTTGTTATATTTAACTTAATGCTATTTGATATTTCACTAGAGAAAGGGTTAAAAAAAGCTACTTTAAAATGTTATGAAAATTCATTGTTGTCATCTGGAAAGCAGTAATACAATGTCTATTTAGACTGCACATTCTTAACAGCAGCAGTTTTGGTACCAAAAGTTCTCTGAGGTATCTGTAATGTCATGGCAACCTGGTACTTATATTGCATGTAAATTCAATTATTTAATAGCTCTGAGTGTAGTATCTGCCAAACCCTATTTTATGAAGTAAACAAAAAATTATTTATCCATACATTTACATTTCCAAAATAGTTCTGAATTCTACAATACTGTTCATAATGAATAGAACAATATTATTTTTACCTCATGAATTAACTTTCTAAATTTGCCCTTGGTAAGCAATCTAAATATCTGAGCTTTAAAAGTTAACTTAACCACGTTATTGGGGGGAAAGTAAGGTACAGAACTGAATATTTGTCTTGTGGTTAGTGAATTTTCCAATTTCATCGGATTTGCAAAGGAAATGTACTTCCAGTACTCCATATATTTTTAGAGTTATGTAAACCTACAATGCAAAAACACAGACTTGGATTGCTTGGAAAAAAATATGGAATTTAGATAGCAACACTGCCTGTAGTATCAGTGAATCAAGAAGAGAATTGTTTTTGTGTTCTCATCATATTACGATAACATCAAAGTTGTCAGTATCAGTTAAGACAATCATATTTCTGGATTCAATCCAATGTTCTGAATAAAGTCCCTGCACTGTTTCTCTCTACTCTTTAAATATCTAATCCACATTTTCTAAACAGATCCCTTCACCAGTCCTTACTCTTTGCACTTTCCTAAGATTAGGTCTCCTCTCTTGCATGAACACTCTCACAAACTTCTCTGGAAGTTGAATTTTCCCTCATTCTACCCAAAAACATGTGCTTACACAAATTATTATGGTGTTTGAATCCACAAATCCGTGTTAGGCTTCTAAGGTGAAAATCAGGCCAAATACAATAAAGGCTTTCCAAGATGATACAAAAGTACATAAGTAGAAGCGAATCTGTAAATGCAATGAGAAACTCACCCTAAAAAAGGCTTTTTCTGGGGATTTTCTTATCAAATACCACTCATTCACTTTGACAATACTTCCAAACCAAAATCAAGCTTGAAATGGAAAGAATTTAAGGAAGGGAATCTGAAATTCATCAAAATAACTGAGAATATTGCTTAAGGTATTGCCTAAGGTACCATGTCATTGTTAAAATATTTTTGAACAAGCTCTTAGAATGAAACAAAATCATGCTTTCTTCTGCATTCTCTATCAATACATTTATTTCAAAATCAGTTTAATATAAATTGATTAATAAAAAATTAATATAAAAATTAATATAAATTGATTTCTAGGTACAAATACTATCAATAACATTTGTCACCATTATTTCCCAAAACGGCAATGCATGCCACGTGCAAGTTAATAATAACACTGATTTTTTAAAGGAAATGTGATTTCAAGTGGAGTTCCAAGATATTCAAAACAAACGAGCTTCTCTCAGGTGTAGGAATTCCATGTCATTAAAATATTTAACCAGAGAAAGGAGAATAGTACATTTTTTTATTAAAAAGCAGCTTTCATGAAGAACATTTGTCTGTCTTGTTTTGGATTTAGACATCAGATAATGAACAGAAGCATCCTGCTTCCCCTCTGCATTGAAAACTGTTACCAATGCAACACTCATCTGGACAGCATGATTCATTCCAAGTCAGTATTTTGATTTTGCCATTTGGAGAAACATGAGAACACAATATGTGGTGATTAACTCTCATGCAGATATTGCTGTTGCTTCATGCATATTTAATATTTATTTATTCTAAACTGTTTTCTTGAAAAGTTTTGGACCTTTCACCTCCCTCCACAAAAATATCTCTCATTTTGACAAACCATTTTTATATACAAAGTGTGTCAGGAATAATAAGTACTAAGTCACATTAGGTAGTTACAATTATCCTGGCTTTTTAATACATTTCCAAACATTAAAATATATTTACAGGTGTGAATTTTGAAGAAAAGAAAACAAAAACACTTTAGTGGCCAGCTTTATTAGTTGAAAAACATTTTGGATAATTTAGGCAATTCCTATAATTCAGTGTTTTTTTAAGAAATCAGCAGGTTTGAAAAACTTCAAGAATACTTTCTCCCCATTGTAGACCATATAATCTCCTGCCATTTTCTTTCATATCATTAACTAAACTGTTATTAAAACACTGAATCTTCATGATTCATCTTTTTTTTTCTGCTACGTGAGCATGTTGGACATAAAAAAGGCTTTCAAATTTTTAAATGAAAGCATTCATATTTGATACTTGCATGTAAAAGCAATTTAAGTTTATGAAAATAATATTACATAGTTACATACTCTGATCATTTAATACCATCCCCAGTTACTATGATGATTATTTATATACAGAATACACTTGCATTCGTTTGTCCAACATGCAGGAAATTTGAGCAGATTCTAGAGAAGCAAGCACTGCTAGTACAGGTTTTGTGCTTCCTTTTCATTTTAAATCCAGAAAGCTCACGTGCCTACACGTGCAAAAGGAAAGGAAAAAATGCTAAAAATGGTTTAAATAAATATTTAAACAAAAGACTGTACATAATGCAAGCTAAAACTCCAATTATGGAAGTGTTCATAAACACCAGATGTTCTCCTGGTATGTGTGCATTAGCAGGAAAGGTACTGATGAGCTAAAAAGGCTCAAAGAATTAACTTAGATACTACAGATGCTCAGAATCAAGAGATGTAGCTTTTAATACTCACCTTAATACTTGAGAAAGCATAATAATAGATCACTATAGCAAATCAAAGTCTAAAACATTAGCAGCAAGAAGTTTCCTAAATCATGGTAAAAAACTAGATTCTCATAATACTAACAAAAAAAAAAAAAATAGTAAGCTAAACAAACAGAATGGAATTGTATCTAACTATGACTTTAGCTATTGTTAATCTGATCTCACTCTTTAAACAATGATTTTTACTTTTCTGCAGAATCCTCCCGAGGAATCACTTAATCCCATGCAGTTTGCAGACACGCACAAAACATAGAAAGTTATGGCCAATAATTAAAGGACACCCTGAAAGAGTTTGAATGCAGATGTATTTTAACCATCAGGAACAGAAATAAGTAACCCTAGCAGCTTTACAAAGGTTGGTTCTCTTAATTAAATCAATCTGCATCACTTATCAGTTTCAGTGCAGAGGACGCAAAACTCAGGACAATCTGTAAAATGTATACACAGCTGAACACGGTATTCCTGGGTTTTCACCCTGGGAAATGCTGCAGTAAAGTCATGTATCTGGTCAATAAAGGTCAACACATCCTGAGAGCCTCTAAAAAGCAATCTAGGCACTCTAAATAAACAGCTGAGATAAAATGGGAGCCATCAAGACACAATTAGGAAACAGCAGGTTCAGGAACAGCAGCAGAATGCAGACCATTTGAAAACAGCTCCATTTTCTCTTTTGAGTACATCTGATTTCTATTTAAAGCTCTGATAACGCAGATATAATGATCGTGCACATAAACTAATATGACTGCATTTCTTCCATGTTATCTGATGCAGGATGATAGGGCAAATATTTTTTTTTCTATAAAAAGTAACTACTCATGTGTATAACATTTAACAATACCTTTCATGAGGCAAAATCCAAGAATGATATATTTTACAAAGTATATGGTAAATTTAGAGGGCTCTGTTTTGGTAAAGCCTCAGCTTGTAGTACCAAATTAAAGCACATTTCTTAAGATTGTCCCTTCTTAAACTATTACCTGTATTCCCCTGAAAAAGGAAAATTTCAGTGAGAAGTATGTAAATAATATATGACAGGGAAAGTTTACAAGATTGGACATACAGAAGAAAATGTTTTCAAGTAGTTTGTATTTACTCAATTTCACTCTTTCTGGGTCTAAAGCAGAGGAACTATACACTTAAGCAAAGTAATTATGTATGAAAACAAACCCATATGTATACCCAAACATTTGAAACAAATACTATTTTCTATTTATTAAACCAGAGAATATCTAAACAGCATGAAAAACATTGGTCTACTGCTACATAGCCTGAAATGCACCTTCCTTGCCAACCACAGTCTCAAGTCTAATTATTATCCAAAAATATCAGTTATCTCCCCTACAACTATAGGTCAGAAAGTGTTCCCAGTACAAAATGGACTCATTGAAACAGAGAAGAAAAGAAGCATGATCTTGTCTCTGCCAAAAATGTAGGTTTTTTTCCTCTTCTATACTTTTAGAGTTCCATTTTGAGTTTACCTCATTTTTTTTTTTCATTAACACCTTTTATTTTTTCCTTCTTCTGCTTCTTTTTTTAAACAGGCCCAAAAAATCCTTATTACCTTTTGTTTTAAAATTAAAAAAAAAAAAATTGTCATTATCATTCAAGTGCAAATAAAGCATCAGTTTGCTGGATGGCATCTTTTCCCTCTTACAAGCTGAATTACACAGCACTGACAGAATATTGTCATAAGTGCAAGCCTTCAGTGAGCAAATATTGGGTAGAAGACCAATAAGAATCACAAGAGGTGATCACAATTAATAGCTAATTCTCCCAATCCATACAAAACAAACACAACAGCCAGTGTCCTGTAACAAATGAAGTCAACTTCTGAAGCTGAAACAAAAGAAAGAAAATTCAGAAAAAAAAAATCATTTTGCAGCATCACAAGGGGCACAATACACACACAGATATTGTCCCTGTGTATAAAACAAAGCTCATGCATGGGAAGAAGTTACCTAAAAGCAGCCATGTGGTGTTTTCCAGAGGAATCTGCTCGATGGGATGTATCTCACATTTCTTCAGGTGAAAGTTATGTGTAAAGTCTCATCAGAGTGGTCAGTCCTTCAATTTTAGGATATTTTAGGACAGCTGAGTATCCTGCTGTGTAAGACAGGAAGGCTAGAACTGTTTGGACAATCACCTGATTTTGGCAGGGCTAAAGTTGTGTGAGAGCAGCCCTACCTTGGGTGCATTCAAATATAAAACAAGTTATAAAAACAAAGGAAGACATTGGGACATGTCAGGTGTAGTGGGGCATTTTCCAAACTAATCAGCCAGGATAAACACTTAATTCTTGTTCTTTACAGGGGATACAAACATTGTTTACAAGGGTGAGAGAGGGAAAAGCAGTGGCACTGCTGCCCAGAGCAAGAGCAGAGCTCCTATCCTCCAGTGGTTTAGCAGATTTGCCAAGACAACATTCTTTGTTAGTGCCTTAGCTCTGTAACTCACAGCAGATGAGACAAGACAGCACACGATGGAGCACAGAGGGAAGGGATGAGGGCTGAGCACACCAGGATTGTGCTCTGCTACCAACTGTTATTAATCCACTGGATAAGCATCAGCACACACAAGTCCCTTCCACTTTTGGACCTCGTCCATCAAGTGCTGCGATAATTGGACATAGGTTAGAAACTGTTTCAAGCAGAGCAAACAACTTAAAAATGTGTGTATGTGTTTAAAACAAGAGTTTAATTTTGAAAAAATCTGAGAACACATCTATTAACTAAAGAACAACTGAGAAAAACCCCTAAACTCCACATTATTATATATTTGTTAATTGACTTGACAGTTGCAGTAGCATGGATTTAAGACAGCTATCAATAACAAACCCCTTACACTTTTCTACTGATCTCACCAAAGCATCAGTCCCTTCAGTAGAACATTGATTGCATTCCAGTAGTTCTAATATAGGGCTTTTTTGAAGAGGTTATGAAGATATTGTCAGCCTTCAGATGTCGCAGACATCTTTTATGGAAAATCCTTTCCTTAGGATTTTTCCTCCTGAGAAGCTGAGAGGCCTCAGGAACAAAATGTAAACATTGGTTATCTGCTGCTGTGGAATGCAACAGGTGCATCTGTGATTGGCCCATGTTGGATGTTTCTAATTAATGGCCAATCACAGCCCAGGTGGCTCGGACACAGAGCCCAAGCCACAAGCCTTTGTTATCATTCCTTCCTATTCTATTCTTAGCTAGCCTTCTGAGTAAATCTTTTCTTCTATTCTTTTAGTATAGTTTTAATGTAATATATACCATAAAACAATAAATCAAGCATTCTGAAACATGGAGTCAGATCCTCATCTCTTCCCTCAACCTGAGACCCCTGTGAACACGGGTCACCCTTCAGACATGGACACATATTTCCCAAATACAAGTGAACTAAAAAGAACACAAATATTTGTATAATAGCATGCTCTGCACTCTGCTGAAGTTCAGTGCTTACATTTTTATGTAGACAAATGATGCACAAGCGACAGGAGTGTTAATTGACGAAGGCATTTCTCATTTCTAAAGTAGCTCATTTGGTGGAGCCACTATCAAATAAAATTCTGTAATGGTTAAATTATAGGGCATTTCAAGGCAGCAAATTGATTAAAGTGGTTATTTTTTTCTTGCTCTGAACACAAACAGCAGATAATTTTAGTCTGCCAATGTGCTTGCATGCTTTGTACTTCAAAAAGAATACGAGGGTCTGTATTCTGAACTAAACTGAGGATCCCTTGTTCTTCCTGTGTACTGTTTAAACCAGGAAGAGTAATAAATCCATTAAGATATACAAAGAACGTGACTGAACTCATGCACTCACCCTTTCCCTATCCAGACTGCTGATGTGCAATAGCAGAAGCTGTATCCAGCTGAAATGCTTTCCAAAATCCTGGCTGAAAGGCAATATTCACAGTAGGATGCACATGTTCTCTTCCAAAAAAAAATTCTTCTCCTCTTCTAATTTTTGACTGAAGGGTCGTCGATATTTCTATTTGTCAAGATTTCCATCCACACTAAGGTCACTAAGACCACAGGATTGCGAGGCAGACTTTAATCATCACATCTAAGCAATTTTACAGCCCTGATTGCATGTATTTCTCAAATAAAATTCTACAAATTTTGGTATTCACAAAGGTAAAAATTGAACGCTCCAAGATACTACTTCCTGATAGAACAAAGGAGATTTCAAAGTAGCAAAAGGCAAGAAAATATTCACATTTACCTCAGATATCTGTCACAGACATGTTCTATGAAAAATCCTTTCCTTAGGATTTTTCCTCCTGAGAAGCTGAGAGGCCTCAGGAACAAAATGTAAACATTGATTATCTGCTGCTGTGGAATGCAACAGGTGCATCTGTGATTGGCCCATGTGGATGTTTGTAATTAATGGCCAATCACAGTCAGCTGGCTCAGACAGGGAGTCTGAACCACAAACCTTTGTTATCATTCTTTCTTTTTCTATTCTGAGCTAGCCTTCTGCTGAAATCCTGTCTTCTATTCTTTTAGCATAGTTTTAATGTAATATATATCGTAAAATAATAAATCAAGCCTTCTGAAACACGGAGTCAGATCCTCATCTCTTCTCTCATCCTCAGACCCCTGTGAACACGGTCACAGATATCTCTATTGGTCACAGTGGAAATCTGAAATTCTTCCCCAGGTTGCAAAAAACAAATATAAAACCCCTATAGATTTAAAATGCCAAAAATATGCCTTCTAAAGACTTAAGTTTCCTGACAGCATCTCTTACTGTGTGTCCCAGGCATATATGCACATCTGAAATTCAGCCTGTAAACACGTGCTTAAGCACACAAATCACATTCTTGACCCTTACCACAAACTGCTGTTAGACCATAGCTCAGGTCAGACAAAAATAAACAAACAAACCCTCTACTGGAAACATAGAAAAGCCTCTCCTGGCTTTCCAGGGCCAAGGTAAAATAAAATGAAACATGTACATAGAGCCAATCTTCTTTCGCTGGCAAATCCAATACATTTCCATTCTCCATTCAAATCTGCCTCAGAACTTTGCTCCATTTCACAGATCAGCCTTGTCTTGGGTATTACCCTCCTCAAGAAAAACAAGAAACAGGAAAATACTGCCTGATGGTACAGAGGAAACCAGGGAACAGCTGCAAAACTGTCAGGAAGAAAACGGGCAACAAAACTGAAAAAGTCCTTTAAATAAAGGAGGTCCACTTCAGACTAACGCTATTCTAAACTGTTCTCTACACTTTTAGTAGTATAACTTCACTTTCAGGAGTTTTATGGCCAGAGTGAGGATCAGATTACTGTGAGTCAATAAAAAATGGTATGTTGGATGTTGATCCCATCTTTTCCTTAACCCTCTACCATCTCTCACTCCCTGCTTCAGTGAATACCAACTAATTTCCCCTGGGAAAAGTGAAGTGTTTAGCTGAAATAGCTTTACATTTTTATTTATTTTAACAAAAACTCCCGATACTGTTTATTTAAACTCTACAGGTTCTGTGAAACCCTGAATTATATTCCCTCTAGCCTAAAATGGTTTGACTAAAATGCATTTTTCTAGTAGCTCTCTGGCTAGCAAGCTTTCTGCTTCTCTTATGTTTCTAGATACAGAAACCCAAAAGGGTTTTTATTTAACAACAGCTCAATAATTACCTTTTCTAAATTCCCATCTCTCCGCTATTGTTTCTGGCATATTAGTTTTCAAGGTCTCAAAGTTCACAGCAGGTTTTTTTGCAAGAACAGTGATAAAGTGCTTGCATTATGAATAGCAATTTTATTCTCTACTACTGTAGCTGAATACAGTGACATAAAGCTACCTGGTTTCAATATTCCATTGCAAATTCCTTAGGGTTCTGTGTCAGCAGCAACATATTTAGCAACCTTGAAGAAACCTTTTCTTTCTGTTGATGGTTTTATTTATTTAAAAACCATCCTCGTCTGGGTAGCCACATAATGTGCATGGACTCACCTGCAAGAAGATCCAATGGTATGGAAAATGTTCTAAAATTCTCAACAGCTGTTAAATCAGATTTAAAAATGAGCACAGTTTTGAATGCTTGTTAGGTATTGTATTTTAATGAGACAAGCACATCACATCCTTGCTCTGCTTTGAAATTCTTTTGATCTGGGATGTGGGGATCTGAATGAACTTGCAAATATTATTATTGTAGCAAGCATTTGCTTAGTTGCTATTAATTAATTAATTAGTTATTTCTTGTTATGCTGAGCTTTTGCTATTTGCAATTTGAAATTTGATGCAGGTGGTTTTTGTTTTGGTTTGGTTTTTTTTTCTCCTATAGATAACAACTTTTGGCTATACATACATTTAATTTCAGGTTAAGGTGATTAAATGGAAATACAGCGTGTTGCCAAAATTTTAATTTAAAAGAAATATTTTCATGGACATAAATTGCTTATGAAAAAAAAAGAAGCAATAACGATTGAGAAGCTATTTTGTTTCAGCTAGCAAAATAAAGTAGCAATTTTATGCTTCAGCCAAACCTCACAAATGAGCTGCTACTTCATTTACTTAAATGTAAGAATATTCAACAATCCTCCTTTCCCCTCTGTATACAGTATATAATGGAAAAAAAATACACCCTACTCCACAAGCTATATTGTTAAAACTATCCATCTAAAAAGTGATTTTCACTATACAGATTTAAATGTTGTGATTCAAATACAACTTTGCAACAGTTTTCTCCCAGTCTGCTGTATAAAATCCATATATTTGTAATTTGAACTAAAAAACATCAAGGGGCTTATATTCACTTCCAAACAATATGAAATGAGGAATTCTTACACCCAATGAAAATTTGAAACTCAATCAGACCTTCTTAAAATAACAACTTCTGTAAACATACATAAGTGACTAATAGGAAATCTCACTATATATGTGTCACACACACATTTTTAAACTGAATTTCAGACTTCATTGTTTTGCTATCTGGGATATCAAAATATTTGGAATCTGCATAGATTCCCAGACATAGTTAAGACCATCAACAATAAGTGGGTTTACGTTAGAAAACAAAAATTTCAGTAGAAATGTATTTGCTATATTTCCAGTGTTGATGCTGTAAATGAACAGCACAGATTCAGAAACAAATATTTTCCAAACAATGAATTATTTCTTCTAACCGTGGTGAAGCAAGCCTCAAGTTCTAATATTATGAAATTAGCCACAGGAAATAACTTTATATTGAAATCAGCTACCTGAGTTTCCTTAGGAATGTTGTTTTTTTTTTTAGTGCAGTGTACTTTCTACCCGTTCTATATTTATATCACAATTCAGTAACTTTAACACAACCTAGTGCAGTGTAGCTGGATGGACAAGGCAGCAGGAAGGAAGGGCTTCAGCTCTGTGAAAGCCTTCATGACTCCTGCACTCATGCAGCCAAGTATGAAACCTGCAGCTAATTTAAATGGATGGAATTGCTCAATATCTCAACGAACACATTTTCTGATCAGAAAGTGACACGCTCTGAATATATTATCAACAGTAAGCAGTGAGGATATTCTGTTGCTCTTCCTTATGCTTGATGGGCTATGCCAGCGAACACGCCTGATTTCACATTCTGAAGCTCCTCTAACTTCCCAAATTAGGTAGGGTGGAAAAAAGCATTAACTGAGTTAGGTTATTCTGTTCACCCACCTGTTACGAAAAATAAAGAGTAAATACTGAGCAGGCTGGGCAGAAAAAATTCACTAACCAAGATTTACCCTGTGTGAGAAGTAAAGGAGAATGAGTTCTCACAGCTGTGTTATCTATGTTTAGAAGTTCTTCCATTACCATAATTTTTAGCCCACTAAAAATAACCTAAAACTACATTTTCAAGGTTAAAACTATCTTTACCCCTCAAGAGCTGCAATCCAAATTTTGGAAGGTCATATACTTACCCTGAATCACAAAACACATTCTAATTTTGAATATTGAAAATATTTAAATAAAATTTTGAGTATACACACTACATCTGCAATACAGGAACTAAGGCTTTAGGAACAATCTGTTTAACAAACCACTAATAAATTCAGATGATGACTGAATTAATTTCAGGACTACTTCTGTATTTGATTTCTTGTGTGGGGTATTCAAAATTTTGACACATACTGATGAAACCAACAGATGTTCGATGAGCAGCAAGCTATATTTTGTCATAAATTCAGACTTTACAAGAGCCAGAAAAACTTTACATAGAGATGCACATTTATTCCTTAATGAATGAGCTTGGAAATTCCATAGTGTCTACACATAATTCCAAAATTTGCATATCATTGGAGCAAAATGAGGATCACACTAAACGAAATTTCTGGAATTTTTTTATCCAGATATACTTTTTGTACTGGATGTTCACAACACTGGCTTAACCTATAATTACTAGTTTAACACATAATCATTTTGGTGTCATTTGCCTTTCTGAAAATGTCTTAAAATGCAAATATACTTGCAAGAACAACATATATTTCCTGTCACACTTTATATTAATCACCACTGATAGTAATAAAACCATCATATTAATCACTAGAAATAAGTTAAAGCTACAAGACTGTTTCAGGGTAAAGGACAGGAAAGGGAAAGATAGGAAGATTTGGGGTCTTTGACAATAAGGAAGGATAATTAGAGATTATTAACATACTCCAATTTTCCTCCCCTCCAGCGAAATTCTTGTAGAAATAGGTCAACTGAGATTGATTTCTCAGTGGCTTTGAGCTGTTTTCACACCACATGCCCATCTTTTCTAAGGGCATAAATACAATCTAAGTGCTGAAAAAGTATTTACAGAGGGCAGAGTAAAGTGGATTTCTCAGAGATACACAGCTAAGCAAAGCAATCTATCAGTGCAGCTGCAGTACCTCTGCAGAGCTGGGTCAAAGGAGGTTGGACACCCCATCCTGAATTGGGTGGAATATCCAATCCCTTAGTGAATATCTCTGCATAAAGATAAATCTGTTTCTACACTAATTCATCCTTGGACACCTTCTTAAAGACTTTCAGAAAATGTGTTTCTACACTACTCTGAGTCAGAGAAACTATCTGGAAAAAAAAAATGAGATGCAAGGACTAAAGAGAAGTTCAGCAGCACAATTTTCTCCAGCAGAATCAGGCTATTTGGGTCAGAATGCATAGATGCACAGTGAAAAACAAGGACCTAAGAAACAATTCCTTTCCAGGAAATTACCTGTGGGATATAATGGATTACATGTGAGACATGCTGCAGGGAAAACAGCAAAAGGTTTTCTTTATCTACAGTTAAAGAGTCTTTAGAACATATGACGTTATTTCTTTATGCTTTTCCCAACTCAATATTGGACATTGCATTTAAAGACTGATACAAACAAATTGGAGACAGTCCAAGAAAAGCATTGGAAATAACCCCAGGTCTAGAAAACAAGATGTATCTTATAGATTGCATAAACTGCAGTTATTCATAACAAGATGAAAGACCAATAGGGAAGATACTGATACCCAAACATATAAAAAGGCCACAGAGGAAAGGAATATATTATGTTTTCAGTGACTAGGGAGAATGGTTCAAGAAACTGATGAGGTTAAGATTCAATTTAGATGACGAACAGAGAAAAAAAAAGCCAAACAAATTCTAACTTTAAAATGAGATTTCAGTTTTCTAAGAATAGAAGAGATTTAATGGGAAAAAAATGGATTTAATGGCATGATGGATTCCCATCTATAGACTATTACATGCCTGTTTCTAATGGTGCCTTGGGCTCAGGATCAACACCACCTGGCCTCCTGCAGTCAACATACACTTCCACATCCCCATGTTTCAAGAGTTTAATAAAAACAAGGTAATATCCCATTGGAGATAAATTCCACTCAGCTCCTGCTCCAAAATAATCTATTCCTAAGTAAGATAAACTACGTGCAACTGGTTTTACTTTCTCTGGAACTGCCTCAAAGAGAGCAAATAAAACATATTCCTTATTTTCAAACAAAAAAGAATAAAATAACTTCTTTCTGTGAGCTTCAACACACTGAATATTTTTAAACATAACATGATGTATATTTACAATTTATAACAACAAGACAGCTCTGCTTGAAATTATGACTAAAATTTAAATACTTGCCACAGTAATTTGCCACACTAAAATCATCTAGTGATACAGCAGGAAGGAAAAAGCAAACAAGCAGAAAATAAAATAAACATTTTGAAAACCTTCAGATACAGTAGAAAAAAGGATAGGAGGATTACAGACAGGGTTTTGGAAACTGTTTTCTGGGAGTTACACTCCAGTTACAACTTTCTTTTACACCAGTGCTTAAAGGGCACAGCCAAACCAAAGACAATGAACCTTTTGCCTGATTAAGGACACAAGAATATTAAAGCAGTAATAATTAAAATCAGAGTCCTTATACACTTCATCTCATTTGGACTAATCAGAGTGACAGAATTAAACACTTGCTCCTGCAGTATCAATGATTAGGTGCATATATAAATTTTCAAAGTAAGTTCTGGTATAAATGTAAACTTTTGAAAGGGTAACAAAGATGAGATTAATAAATAGGCTTGCATGATCTATAGAGTGCTTGAGCCTGGAAAGATGTATGCTTCAAGGCTCCTTTAAACATGAATGATTTATTTACTCATTACAATACTATACAGCTGGCTGTAAACATTAACAGAATGCTAATAAAAATTACAAATTAAATTTTTTTTACTTCCATTTTCAACTTTGTTGTGTATAAACATCTCCATTCTCATGCAATCTATTGGCAGATTTTTTTTTTTTGCCTTTGCTGAAAATCTGAGTACCAGTAACTAACATTTTTTTCTAACATCAGTGGTAGGCTGCTGAAGAATTCTGTGCATTATTCACACATTCCATTTTCTTCTAAATGATATTTTGGTCAGGGTGTTATTCTGAGCCCATTTTTCGTTTCATTAATAAAAAGGCACATATGATACGAAGTAACTTGCAGCATTTCTGCTAGAACATCTTGCTCATGTGCTCTAATCTTTTTGTGCTTAATAGCCTCATCAGACTGAACTACTCAAACCACTGTTCTAAATACTGTGTTCTCAGCAGTAGCTGTCAAAGCTGGATTTATTTGCACTAGTGTTAGGCAAAGTTTTGCATTGGTACCTGCAATTTACCTTCCCATAATTTTTGGTGCCAAAAATACACTCTCAGATTTCAGATGAAAGTCAGACTTATGTTTCTTGATGAAACCAAAAAGCTCAAGCATTACTTTTCCCAGTAGCTGTCTTTAAAATCAACACAAAATCAGAGGAGGGGATAAAACCTGCAGAGCTGATAATTTTACACAGTGTTACATAAAGCATCTTGGCCTTTAGCATTAAAATCAAACTTGAAGAAAAGAATTTGAACAGAGGCAGATAGGTATCAGGAGCTTAGGTGGGGAACATTTAAATGCCTCCTTGTTGGCAGGAAATACTATGAGGGATCACCTTGGGACACTGGCTGTGCTTACCCATAGTGGGGACATTTGGGACACAGCCTGTGGATCAATGACTCTTGGAAACAGAGGTACATTTCATTTTAAGGCTCCTAAGCCAGTCTACCTTCCAGCAGGGAAGAGAGGAGAGAAAAGTGGCACTACTGGTTTAGACATATCTGGTTTATATTCCCCATAGCTGAGTTCTAAATTGAGGAGACTTCTGATAGCACTGGAAATCCTGAGAGAGCCTGGGTTTTGCCTTGAAACCCTCCCATACTGTAAATCAAAAATACCTCACAAAGATAAACTACCAGCTACTCCAAACCATAGAAACACGTTATTTTGTTTTTTAACTGCAGTTATGCACCACTCATTAAACTTTAAAAACAATCTTTGCTTTCCAAACTCTGCCTCTACTTTAAACACTGTAATGATGATGGCTCTTGTCAAAGAATACGCATTATATAACCTGGAATCTTGTCTACATGGTCGAACTTCAGAGCACCTTATTACCTTTAAAAGGCATCAGAAAATGCCTATAAATTAACTTTTATTCAAGTTCTTTTACTAGATGAACTTTCCTTGTAGAAGTACAGAACAGACACTATCCCTGTTCATTCCAATAATTTAGGGATGACAGAGTATTATTTGATAGGTTTGCACTTTGTCATCTTTATCTCTGTGATTGTTTAAACTTACCCAGCAATGCCATTTGCAGTGGGCCATAACCAGCACATTTTGCCCTAATTAATTTTGTCATAATCTTGCACAGAGTTAGCTGACATTTTGTGACTTCCAGCCTTTTGACATAGTAATGAATATAACCTTTAACATGTTACTTCCAGGGTAGTGAGCACTACTGACTTCAGTACCTCTTCTGGTTGAACTTGTCAGCAAGATGTAAGCTTTGAGAATACAACTCATCCTATGAAATGTTAAACTAACCAGGTTCATTGTCTGCAAAGCACTGACATGACATAAAATGCACACCAAAATCATTCTCTGCATGTAGATTGTAAAGTAAAATATGTAGCTGATGGTGTTTGGCTTAATTTATTTATTTGGTGTTACACTATTTATTTGGTGTTACACATATTCTAACAAAAACATCACAGGATTTAAACTTGGTGTCTTTTTCTAAATCATCCCAAACCTCTGTAAGAAAAGCTATTCCTTTATCTTCTCTTGAAGCATAGCCAAGAAGGAATCTGTCACCTGCAAAGCAGCCAGCAAGAATGCAATTTGGCAATGGTGATGAAAAAAAGTATTGTCTCTGGTTGAAAAGATAAAAGAGATAAGAAAATAATATGCAACCCAAAAATTGCTTGAAAAAAAATGTTAACTTTCAGCCCTTTCTGAAAAGAACCAGCGGGTTTCAACATATTTTTCATCAGTCTGTGAGCTTCTGGTAGATTCTAAATAATTCTCTCGCTGCTTCCCAAAACTACTCATCCTACAGCACAGCACAAGGAATTAATGCAACCTCTGAAATTGCAGAAATAATTTCATCTTCATTTTATAGTGATGCTTCCAAACTGTAAGGATTTATTTTCTCTTTAAACTCCATAGAACAAATTTCTCCCTCAGTTCCCTAGAAGGAAAGCCAGGTTGGAGTCTTGTGTATATATCTAACAGCACAGGCCTACTGAGGTTTCTTGAAGGCATACAATAGATTTTGGGAAATGTGGATGAAATAAAAGAATAACTGCAAGAAAATAGTGCTTGAATGCAGATTCCCCAAAGCACTGTCACATAACATTAAAACTGATGTGCTCCTGTGTGATAGCTAAGGGGAAAAAAAATAGATTAAGGAAAGTAGTACATGGTATGATTCTGATTAATTCATATTGGCTTTCTGGGAGATTCAAAGGCGAAGACGCACACACAAAAATGCTAAATATGATGACATTAAAGCCTTTAATGAATTCAGGTGAAAAAAAAAAAAAAAGAAATCTCAAAGGTTTTTTTAAAAGTCTTACTGAAAAGAAATATATTCCCAGCAAAGATTTTGGAAATCTGCCATGGTAGATACGGGTTGGTAAGTCAGAAATGTATTCAGGACACAAAGCCAAGCACCTTGCAAGTCAATGTGTTAATCCTGAATTCAGTCTTCCCTTTCACAGCCACCCAGGGTGAAGCCCCTGCAAAGGTGACATGGTAGGAACTGCACAGTCAGACTGAATAACACTGGGGTTTGCCTGCTGGAAATGTGGAGCTATAGAGACCCACACTCACTAGGGAGCATTCATCTGGTGCTGCAAATGTTCTTCTTTGGGGAGGCGAGGAAACAGGAAAATGTGATCTCTCATACTATTTAATTATTGCCTTTAATTATGTATTTTTTAATTTTAATTTTTTTAATTTAAAAATTAACTAAAAATTAAAATTCAATTTTTTTTGGTATTTAATTATTGTAATTGTATTTATAATTTCAGAGTTTGCTGAAAAGTCAACGCATTGTTTAAAAAAAATGATCTGAAAGATTATAAATTAGAAACAGTTTGACATATACAGATGGCTACAAATGAATTTAAAAATAACATTAGCAAAATCAAATTCTTTTTATATGCATATTTGCCTTATCAGTAAGAATAATAATTACATTTTTCCACACAGAAACTGCTTTTCCCCTATTACCAGGGCACACACTTAAGACTACTTAACCCTGCCTTTGGCTCAGTCAATAAAAGCAGCATTTAATTATTTATGTCCCATGAAGCCTCACAGTAATTTTCTTTTACAGGCAGCAGTAAAGATCACAATTGCATGAATTGAGTACGATGTTTGGAAAACTCGCAAAGCTGATTTATTTCACAATGAATCACTCTTGAATTTCTCTTTCCTCTCACCTAGGGATTCTGTTGGGAATCTCAGACTGACCCTCGGACATTTAAATACCTACAGTTTTTGAGGCAGTAGGCTCTGCTTTGCAGATACTGCCCAGGCTGTTCAGGTTGCTTCTGATATCCTTGTGAACATTAAGATTTGGGTTTTCATGCAGCTTCTAAAAGGCATTAACAATAGCACCAAAGTAGCAATAGACATAGTTGATACAATAATGGATTCAAACACTTTACAGAAAAAAATATCTCAGATACAATGATCAGGGTTGTTGGGGTGTGGAGCTCGAAGACTGACAGAAACTACCAGAACCCATTTCCATGAAAAGTCTGTAATGTACTGATACATTAAGCAGTAGCAGAAGAGGTGCAAGACAGAGAATGCTGGTGCCCCAGCGTGAGACCAAACTAAAATAATTACACTTTTCCCCAGTAAGAGTTATAGGGCAAAGCAATACATTATAAAGCAATGCATTATAAAGCAAGGCACAGCCCTGGGAAAACATAGGCCTGGAAATAAATCTTAAAAAAAATCTAATTACTTGTTCTAAGCCTGTAGCACATCCTGCTAAGTAGTGAAAAACATCATAAGGGCATTATGAAATTGAAAATCTTGTACTATACAATTTGTCTTCATTAACACACTTCTATTATTTTGTAACACATACCTAATCTTTTGCTTTCTTTATGTCCCTTTCTCATTTTCCAGTGCTTCAACAGTATCAGGGGTTTCAATGTTACACCTATTTAATTTACTGGATTGTTTAATGTTGTGCACAACAACAGTAAATTGTTACATTTGCCAAATTTAAAACAAATAATTCAGTGATGACTTACTCCACCAAGATGAACTGTCTAGATCTCATTCTTCTTGACCTTTATTTCTTGCTGTTTATATTATAGTAGCATGTGTTTTTACTAAGATTCTAGCAATTACATCTTTCTTACATTAATAATTACTTCCAGTAACTCAGCAGTAGTCAGGTTTTGCACCCACGCTTTCTAGCGCTCCTCAAAGCTGAAAGGGTTCTGAAATATTTGGGTTTTTTTTCTTTTATTCTCATTTGATGAAATAAGCAGGCTCAAACATTTACACAGAAAGTATTATTTCTTACTCAGTGGCTTTATTTTGTGGAGTTGCAGGTTAGTATGATCCCAAATATTTCATTTGTACTTCATGGGGCTAGCTGTATCTCCCTAGGAGCTTTGTGCTTACCAAACATAATATGATGAAGTGTTATTATGTTTCCTCATCTGGAAACTGACAACTTTTTCTACCACTGAAATGTACGCTGTGCATTACAAATCCCTCCAAGAACCACAGGAAGGAAAGAACAAGTGTATAGGTCAAAAAGGCATGCTTTAGGAAACTTGGGAAGAATGAATAATGTCATAAACAAAATAGGTTTACAACAGCCTCTGAGAACTACTTCATCAAATCGTCCTCCTCAGGGAAATAACAAAATTAACTACTGCTCTGGAGTCAAAAAAAATCACCAAACATCCCTTTAAGAAACTGTTTTCCCAAACGTTTGTGGGCATTTTTTTTCCTGCGAAAGTTCCAGAGTGTCAAGAAAATACACATTTCTATTCATCAAAAGAACAATAAAGTATTTTTGCAAGAACCTGGTCTTTCCTCCTGGTAAGTCTAAACATTTAAAGGCTTCAAATGACATGCAAATTTAGAAAGATTCTTATATTAACTCAGATCCAAAAATTACAAAGGGAACATCCTGGGAAACTCCAATAAAATGTAAACCAGATTCCATACTGTAAAATACACGCTCTTATTCTTTTGACAGGCAATTTTCTTCAAGGCATGACTTCTGCAGACCTGTGTGAATCACTGCTTTCTTTGGGGGGTGAAAATATGCCTCCAGCAGGTTACAGTAGCTAATCTAGTTAGAACAACGACCTGGGGTTCATTTTGCTCTCACTTTTGTGCTGGTTTGTTCTTTAACAAAAACTTGTGCTTTGGAATTTCGTTCTATTGTACAGGTGAGAGGGGAGGCATTACTTGGGTTAAAAATAAAAAGAGATGTTGTGGCTCCACTGCTGGAGTGTCTAGCCATATATTCATATTAAGTAATTGCTGTCCCAAATACATTTTCTAAGGGCTCACAAATTAGCACTTGCCCCTTTAAGGACCTCTTGACTGATCAGTCAAGGTCTGTAGATCTTTAAACCATGAAGGATTATATTTGGCTGATACAAGTAGCAGGACTGGAGTCTGACTGGGCAAAACAAATTAAATAAAAAACCCCTCTATCCACACTTGGCAGATGGGAAGCCACAGATATGTGACATTAGGAGAATATTAACAAATATTAACCTTTTCTTTTTTTCTTTAGACAGTGATCAACTGTTTAACCCCATCTCTGCTCAATGACAATTCTCTTCACACTGATCATTAAAATGGTCCAGTTAAACTTCCCGAGGAGGAATGTGTGTAAAATTAAGCACTGTTCACTTAGGATAAGTACAGTTTGCTCAAGGTCATATGAAATTATTAACAAAGGTGGCATTTTGAGACTTCTAGTTAAAATACAGTGCCTTAAGCATTAGCTCCTCTTTTATTTAAATACCATTTCTGCCCACAGATACTTGTGGCTACTGGGAACTACTTCACCTAGACTTTCCTATCCTAGGACTATGGCAGGAAATGTAGAATTCAAAAAGCAGGCTGGGTCTTTTAATTATAAGCATGCATGTGTTTGTGTACACACAAATTTAAACACACACACACACACATGTCCTGTGCTTATTTATGGTCCTCCAACTCTCCAGTCAAAGTGTATTGAAGCCTCTTGCTTCAATTTTGGGTAATTTCAGTACTGGGAAAAAGTGTGTGGGTCTAGGCAGAGGTGAAGATGCCCATTCCCTATCCATACAGTCAAATGAGAATGATCTCAGTATCCACTGCTGCACAACTGTCTCTGACTAAGGTTCTGCAGGCTACCGCTTGCATCCACATGTTTACATTCCTTCCTGAGAATACAGTGCTTGATATCTGCTGGGACTTTTGCTGATAAGCTCCTCTTACCTCTAGGATCACCCCAGAACACGAATGGGTCTGCAATGTACTACAGATGCTGAACTTTCACACTGTTGATGCAAAAGAGTAGGAGAAACACTAAGAGATCACCAAGACTAAGAGATCCCCCAGACAGTGTGTAAGGCACAGATACCTTCTCCTCATTGCTGTGACTGTGAGAGGAAACTGCCTGCCCTGCACTCTCATGAATCTATAGGGATTCCTTATCCTAGATGGAATTATCAAGCTTTTAAGTGCAAGGACTAGGATGCAGCAGCTGGACAGCCAAATAGAAACCTCCTCCGTGCTCATCCCTATTAAATTCCCCAGAAAGAACCAATAGTGCTTCATGTAATCATTGCAGATTTTAACTCAGCTTTATTTAAAGTTTCATGATGGCTGAATTTATTCCCCTAATCATTAGGAAAAAATGTTACAACTGCTGGGAGAATCAAAATTATTTACTGGAGCTGCAATTATCCCAAAGTCCATGAAACACCATCAACCACCTAGTCCATGTAAATGAATTCTTGTTCTCCAGGATATTCTTTATATATTTGTGTTCCTGAGGTTCTTCTGTTAAATCTGAACATATCACACAAGAATCAGAGTCTCAATCAGAGAGGCTTATTAACTATGATGAAATAATGGATGCAGTCACAACTCACAAATGGGATCTACAATGAGTAGTAGGCTGCTAAAAGCCTTATGAACAACTTCTTCCCAATACTTTCTTAGTGATAAGAAGATGAGGATGGACTCTCAGAAAAACTGAGAGTGATATCCAGGATGAGTTAAGATCATGATTCTAACAGGAACTGCTGAAGTCTAGCACAAAAGCTCTTCCTTGTGCTACACCCTCCTATACCTGAGCAGAACTTGCAATTTCTGCAGCTCCATTTTGGGTTAATTTTTAATATTTAAATTTAGGATCGCACTTTGTGCAGGTGTTTCACAGAACACAAGATCCCCCCAGTTACTATTCTGATCAGATTCTGAAAATGAGATTTTCTATGCCAAGCTACTTACTTTGTCTTGCTTTCCATTCAGCACGTCCATAAATAAATAAAATACAGTCATAATGCTACTGTTTACTAATCCTAAGAATCACACAAACTGGAGTTTTCCTTATCAGGAAAATTGTGGCCTCAGCACTTGAAACCCCACAAGATAAAAACTTAATATTGTATTTTGCTATTTATGTTTCAGGTCCTCAATTTCATGATGACTCATGTACTGGACTGAGCTGTGAATCAAAGTCATCAGATTCAAAAGCACCTTCAAAAGCACACACGTGGGAGTGACAGATGGCGAATAAACCTTTATTTTCTTGGCACTCTCCTGGCATTAAACCAGATGGAGACATTTGCAAATAGCGGATGGTAAATCCTAGGAAGGGCAGGCGTTCTCATCACTTCTATGTTGCTCAGAATCTGCAGGTGTGCCAGTATTTCAAGCACATCTTTTGGGTTTACATTTCTACTTGCAACACTGTATCTAACAGATCCATATAGAATCTTTACGTGTTTCCTTTCCCTTCCAGTACAGCCCACTAGTTCCATGTTTAATTTTCAGTATGATTCCTACAGGATGGGCATGGAGTGGAGCAGATAGCCAGGAGAGGCTGTGCGCTTCATCCTGGGGATTTTGACAGCCCAACCCTCAGGAACCTGGTCTGACCTCAGAGATGATTCTGCTGCTCACAGCAGGATGAAGCTGCACGCCCTGAGGTCCCTTCCTACCTGAAATTGCTCTGCGGTCCCTGATTTTGAGTGACTGTACAGGTGTGAGGGCAGGGTTTCTCTGCTCACAGTTTGCACAGGGCTGTACCTTGGAGTAAGCCTGCAAGTCTGCTCTTGTCGCAGACATCTTTTATGGAAAATCCTTTCCTTAGGATTTTTCCTCCTGAGAAGCTGAGAGGCCTCAGGAACAAAATGTAAACATTGATTATCTGCTGCTGTGGAATGCAACAGGTGCATCTGTGATTGGCCCATGTTGGATGTTTGTAATTAATGGCCAATCACAGTCAGCTGGCTCAGACACAGAGCCGAGCCACAAGCCTTTGTTATCATTCCTTTCCATTCTATTCTTAGCTAGCCTTCTGATGAAATCCTTTCTTCTATTCTTTTAGTAGAGTTTGAATGTAATATATATCATAAAATAATAAATCAAACCTTCTGAAACATAGGAGTCAGATCCTCGTTTCCCCTCCCTCATCCAAAAACCCCTGTGAACACCATCACACACTCTTGACTCTGTTGTCATGGATCCCTAACATAATACAGCTAAACCAAACTATCAGATGTTTTTTCTGCCTTTATCTCCATATTTTATCAGAACTTGTTCGGCTCCAAGTCTGCTTTGTGAATCAATATTGCAATAAGAAAGAGTATTTTAAATTGTATGCCAGGTTTTATTAGTCCTGGACCTGACATGCTTTTATTCTTAGCTCTCCCATAACTTCTCCTTCATGTCTTTCAGGATATTTACCCGCAGCAGTAAGAATCACAGTGCCTTTCAGCATGTGAAGAACATTGTCATTTTACCTCAAGCTCAGTGGCATAAAACATTTCTTTTACCTAGCTTCATCTAGCATTTTTTGCCACACTTCTCATTTCCAGATGAGTCAGGCTTTTCTCTATATCCTATTTACCAAAGTAAATTGAGACATTTTGAGAAGAGAATTACGTATTCCCTGTTGTTTCATTTGTCCTAATTACTGCTGCCTTCATCAAGCCCACAGATAAGAGCACAATAAGCTGTCCATGACAATTATGGACACCATGAGGCCTGACTTGAGCAACCTGGTCTAGTGGAAGGTGCCCCTGCTCATGCCAGGGCAGCTAGAACAAGATGAACTTTAAGGTCCATTCCAACCCAAACTGTTCAATGAGTCGTAAAATAATATATATATATATAATTAATAATATTAATAAAAAACTGTCTAAAATAAAATAAATAATATTTTAAAAAACCAAACAACTAACTAATCAAAAGTTGAAACAACCAACCACAAAAGACAATAATCCTCAGTGGTTTTGGATTCACCACACAGAACTTCTCATGTCTCTTTAAACATCCTTTTTTAGTGATTTAGACCAATTTTTTCTGTTGGCAAAAATCAGCCTCTTGAATATATATATATATATATATATATATATATATATATATATATATATGTAATATTGGAAATATCTGGAAAGCAGATCATTCTCTCCTCCTGTTTGGAAAGGAACTATTGTATATCACTGTCTGTCAGCAACTTTCATTGATGGAATTTTTGCTGTTATTTAGTAGTAGCCTGGGAATATATATGTTAGGTTAATTGCAAAATAGGACACTTTCAGACCTGTGTGAATTGGAACATTGTGAGACCTTCAAAGGTTTTGGCTGTCACGCTGTAGCTGATACAAAGTAAAAACTGGATGTGCTTTGATTTACAGAATAATTTTTTTCCCAGTTTTTCAGCAACGAAGGAAACTTTCCTGGGCTGAATTGAGGATATTGTTAAAGATATCTTATCCATATTATCATCCACTCATCAAAACTATTTCTCTCCAATTTAGAGATAAAAGTTGTGGGGGACCATGTCAAAGACTTTACAGAACTCCAGATAAACGACACCTGCAGGCAGCAAGCCCCTCTCTTGTCCCCTGCTGGAGCCACCCCATGCATTATCACCAGGTTTTATGTATGTTCAGGTTCCTCACATGGTCATAAAGCTGATCTTATCTCACAGTAAGAGGGATTTTGCTCCCCTAGACCCCATTCTGCTATCCATCCACTTGAGAAGTATGGGAAAAGAGGTGAAGACTAAGGCAAAAAGTTGTTGAGTAGTTCAGTCTTCTCCTCATCAATTATTAATATTTTTCTAGCATTTCTTATCAGAGGAATATGCCTTTTTTGACCTTCCTTTTCTGTTCAACAGACTTTAGAATATAGGAAATGAAAATACCCTCTTAGGTCATCATTACTGGATTAATAGTGGCTTGTTCATATACTTCCTTCTGCATTTCAGTAAGTTTGTGGGGTTTTCCTCTGTCCCCAAAAAAATCTGTGTTTGATGGTTTTAGCATCAGCAATATTAAATGATAACAGATTGAATAATGAGGGAATTTTTCTGTGAGTTCAACATTCCTGGTATTTATCTGAAGAGTTCTTTACTGTGTATGCAGATGTGTATAGAATAAGTTCAATGCAAGAGTCAAGACTTGTAGAAAATAAGCACCAGCAATCAGCTTCCCACATTCTATTTCAGCACTGGAGTAACTGGTCTTGTTATCAGACTCCCATCTCTTGGCTTGACAGATACAGCTCAAAAAAACCCCAATCCTTGGCAATACAGCTTTGTGTTTTCTAGTGGGATTTATGAATCTCCAGGAGATAAAATCTGAGAATGAGCCATTTATCTTTGCACACTTTGGACTCAATTAGTTTTGAAAATGTTTTTGTCTGACCTATCTATATTCTAAGAGCATTCTCCAGCAGTATTAGTTTATGTTTTATACATGTCCATATGCCACACGGGAAACAAAAGCAAAATCTGACAACTTATTATTTCCAAGGAATGTTTCATTTTCTCTTCCTCTATACTAAAAAGGAAAGAATTAAAGCATGTGAGAAATTAATCACCTGATGACACAAAAAAAAATCCATTCCAAACAGAAATTAAACATTAGTTTTTAAAGTCAAGTGTTCAAGAAGACAATATCCTAATTGAATAAAACAGACTTCTGTACCAAAAAAAAAAAAAAAATTAAGTACTTCAAATAACATATCTTTTCAATTAAAAACCCATGATTTTACACATTATTGACACTGCAAATACCTTCCTTCATACCTTTTATAAAATGCAACTGAAAAATCCTTTGGAGAAAAATCACTTGGTTTTTTCTCGTAAAAGTAAGATTTTCAGTTTCTTTCTAGTCCTATCAATGGAAGTGATAATTCTTTATGCTAAACTGACATTTCTTCACTGGGAAACACTCATTAGATCATGTAATGTTACTTCATTTTGCTATAATAATATTTCTTCATTGTAATTTGGCATTGACATTTCAAAGCATACACTGATGACACTTCCAATTCACCAGCATTTCAGGTATTTTCTTAAACTGGTTTGCAGATAAAATGACTTTCCATTTTTGTCTCAGAAAAATATCCCCACTCTGTTTAATACTAATGGAAATGACATTATATAAAACATAAAAACAGAAATTTATAAATCTAGGGTTTTTTTCCCAAAGGTGGAGTCAATTTTCATTGACATTATCTGATTTTTTTCATGCACAAATTGTACATTTAAACAGATTAAAGGCACAGAATATAATTTTATTATTGGATAATATTACTTATGTGTAGACTTTGCTGTTCTCATAGATTCAGAAAATGTAAGCATATGTTTTATAATTTATTTTGATTTATTTTTACCTCCATATTGCTATTCACTTGACCATAGAGAGTTGCACTTTCCTTACCATTTGAGCAAGTATTGTAACTAGCTTAGGGGAGCAGCAGTGGGTGTCCACATATGCAGAGCTTTGCATTTCCTACCAGCCTGGTGGCTCAGAGGGGTCCCTAACACCCATCAGACTGTTTGGTACGTGCAGGGCACGAGCTACACCTATGGATGGAGCTGGATATGGCTGATCTGTGAGCTCCTGTAAAATCCCTGTGCTGGCAGCAGCAGCCACGAGTTTGCAAGTCAGTGAATGGCGCCGTGGATTTTATGGGGTTCGGTGCAGACCGACACAGAAAAATCCAGCTACTCCCTCAAAATTCTTAGAAAAACAATTTCTGTAATGAAAAGCAGCTCAAAACACAGATGGCACAGTAGGACATATGAATAATAAGCTGGCAGAAGTTCATAAAATGCCATCCTTTCAATGCAATATGCAAGCAGTAAACATAGTAATTCCTTAACTTGGGAAAGCCATTCATTTTCAAAAAAAGGTTCAGCTTGAAGGATGAAACAAGGGAGATTAAACCACTGTAAAATCCATTAAGGATATTAATGGGAGGAAAACAAGTATTAGTATTAGTACTGGACATTAGTAATGAATTTTCAAAATAAAACCAAACAAGGCTGCTAACCTCTAAAATATAACTTGGACACACCAGAGTCTCAGCAGGCATTGTCACTGTAAATGAAGACTGAAAAACCCAAGGAAAGTAAGAGCTACAGAGACTGGCTTATTAACCAGTAGATGACTTGAATATCTTATTTTCAGTTTCAGAAGAGGCAAAAGTGGATGTCAAGTCTGTATTAAAAGATAAGAGATAGAACTGAGGTTAATGTTCAGGTTTAGAGAGACTGGAGCTGTGCAGCCCCGAACCATTGCTAAATCCTATCAGGCTGATGAGCAAAGCTGACAGCTGACATCAAGAGATAAAAGTGCCTTAGTTTTAATTTTTAGTTTAGTTCTTACTCTGCCACCTCACTGAAGGCTGGGTTTGGAATTGAAATCTGAGAAAGCAGGGGATGAAATTAGTGCTGTAGTTAGCAAAAGTTATAGAAGATAACTGCAGGCAGCTCTGAGTACCCAATTTTTCATTTCCAGGCTTCAACAGATTTCTGATCTTGGGTAAGGTCTACTAGTAGAATTGGAATGAGCCTGAAAAGCAATACAGCTGAAGAAAATGTTATTGATTAATTTTTCCAGGTCTGCAACGATAAACAGATTGCTACCATCAGGAGGCTCAGAAACCTTAATTTAGGAGCATAGGTCTCATTTCAAGCCTGGGCTTATGGTTGTTCTTCAAAATGAAATTAAAGACACTTCATGAAGGCAAGGGTGCCAAAAATTCAATTTGACATGCCAACAGGAATCAGCTACTGACACAAGTGAAGCAATTGTAGGGCACTGTGGAGCATCAGCATCTGGGGCAGCTGTATCAAAAGGCACAGAGAGAGCTGCTTTCACTGTCTTTCAAATTCCCTCCTGCTCTCCTCATCCCATGGTTGTTAAATGGCCCAAAAGGACTGCACAAACTAAGTTGGGCAGCCAGGGAAGATTTACTACCATCACTACAGCTGTTCTGATTATGTTTTTGGTGATCTGGGGGCAATTTTAGTTAACCTCAAGTAGGACTGTTCTCATCATTGTGAAACAACTGGTCAAAATATAAAATTGCTGGATGATGCCTCAGGGTAGGATCCTCAATTGTCTCTTTTTATTGAGTGTCATTCCATGCATTGGAGTGGACTAAGTTTAAGGCTGGATTTGCAACAAGAGATTTTTCTATGAGTGCCATTTGCCCTCTCCCCTCCTCAAGCACCCATTTGTGTTTGCTCTGTCAGTAGTTCTTCCCTACAACAGCGAAGGCATCAGCAAGATACAGTGAGTGAGGAGACTGACGGGATAAATTATCTTTGTTTTGACTTCCTAGGCCACAAAGACAATTTTAAAAGCACTTATTTTTGTGGGTACAGGAGTTCCATTTCCCTTCAGCGGCTCTAAGTTTTTATAGATTCTAAAAGCTACAACAAAATTCATAATGGGGAAGACTCTTGCCCACTCACTGCAGCAACAAGAAAAAAACCCAAAACAAAAGCAACAACATAAAGCAGCAAATGAAGTGTTAACCCAGAATATGTCTCGTTGAGTAAGATTTTTATTAACAGCTTTATAAAGCATTAATATTGCTTTTTAACAATCTGAAAAAAGTAATACACTCTTCACTGTGACCTGTTGGAACACCTTAGTGAGCACAACAAAAGCCAGATATTTAAGTTCTCTAGGAAAAACATGCTAAATCCATTAGTGGCTATTAAGCACAACGATCTGGCTCTGGAATGCAATTCCTCAGGAAATTGCTAATGCCATTGAGTGCACATGTAAGGAAAGAATCCTTCTGTTCTGCTTCACTCCTTCAATATTTGTTTATAAGAAGCTGTTGAAGAGGTTAAGATATTAGGAGAGATGAGCCTACAGCCTAAATATAGCGCTTGCTTTGTTCTTAAAGCTCAATATGTGATCCTGAGATGCATGGCAATCATTAAATTTCCTGCTACATCTAGGATACTGATAAAAAATGCAGGTGAAGATAAGGTAATGTGGAAATACAATTAGCGAGTGTTTGACTCTTTAAGCCCTGCTAAAGAAAAGAATGATACTTAGAATCCTTAGATTCAAACAAAAACAAAAAATGAAAAAAAAAAAAAATTGGATATGCTGACACTTGCCTATGGTGGAACCCAAGTTCTAAAGTAGGTTTAGATTGAATATTAGAAAGAAATTCTTCTCTGTGAGGGCGGTGAGGCACTGGGACAGGTTTTTTAGAAGAAGCTGTGGATGTCCCATCCTGGAAGGATTTAAGGCCAGGCTGGATGGAGCTCTGAACTGTCTGATGTAGTGGAAGGTGTCCCTGCCCATGACAGGAACTGGATGAGCTTTAAGGTCCCTTCCAATCCAAGCCATTCTATAATTCTATGATGATTTTATTAGGTCTATACAGTAGCACCAAAGCTTAGACTAATTTGAATTTAGAATGGATTAGGAGATATATGCCCAAAGCAGCTTTCAAGCAAAAGTCATTAGCCAAATATAAATGACTATGATTCCTTGGAAGTTATATTTAGGGATTATATTACACAACATATCAATCATTAAGAAATTAGAAAATTATGGGTGATGAGCTAAAAAATTGGTAGGATGGTAAATGATATTGAGGGCTGGAATGTTAAAGAATGATCTCAAGCTATTCAGAGGGAGGTAAAAAACGTGTTTCACTGCTGCTTGTAAAAATGTTCAGAGGTGTCAGCCTGCTCAGTTCATCAAGGAAAATTTGAAAGGTGACTTGACAGCAGAGTACGAGCACTTCCAAAGAGAAAAAATATGGGTTTCTACAGGTATCTAGCACAAAAAGGCTTAACACAACTCCATAGCTGGAAGCCAAAGCCAGAAAAATTCAAAGTAACTATTAGGAAAAGCCTACCAAGAAAAGTAATTCATTTTCTACCTCTCGATGTCTTCAAATGAAAACTAGACATCTATGTAAAAAATACACTTCAGTCAAGCACAAGCTATTCTATGCAGTGCCTGAATACACTGGTGAAAATAATGTTTGCAGCACACACGAGATCAAAACACACACTCACTGGTCAAGCTTAGTATAATATTTTATATGCCTAGTTTCAGGGACTATGTATGTAACACTAACCACAGTTCTTTTGTTTCATTTTCTTTGTCAGTGAATGTTTTTTAATCATACCAATCCTTGCTCTTGGAAACATTGACAGAGACCCCCTCCTACCTAGAAACCTTACAGAGACCCCCTCCTATCCTAGAAAGAATATTTATGTTCTTTCTAAGGTTCTGCTGTAGAATTTCTTACTGCTAACAATAAAAATTATTGTTACAAACTATACATAACTGTTTTACACTTCAACTTACTCAATTTACCTAGGATTTTTTTTTCCTTCTTTTAAATATGGATTCTGCAAATTTGTTATTTGTGGTCAAGAATAAAACTTGAATGTTTCTTTTTAACTGTAATGTAAGAAAGTCAGGTTTTTTGTTGTTTGGTTTGATAGTTCTATTACTTTCCACCCTCAGAGCTGCAGCATGTTCAAATCACTGTAATTCTTTTTCCACGACTTGCAGTTCACCCTATAATTCTGTTTCCAATTATATGATGTGTAAAATACATACTCCACAAAATGTGTGAATATTCTCAGCTCTATTACAAACCAATCTAACTTCTTTGGTATTTCTTTCTCAGTACCAAATGTATTATGCTCAAAAACTCCTTGGGATTGTTACAATACTATAAGTCTGAACAAGGCAACAATTTTCCCTTTTACCCACACTTCTTTTCTTAAATGTGAATGCATAAAGTTCTTGTAGACCATTCTCATGCACAATGCTAAGTTTGGCACACTGCTGGTGTGGACCATCTGAATTTCACATTTACTATAAAAAAGCTTGATCTCTTTCTTTGAAAGCTTAACACCTTTAGCTTGGTTGGAACTTCAATTACCTTATTATTATTTTTTAAAAAGGATCTTAAACAATACATTCATATTTCATGCTGACACCGTGGAATATGAACAATAAAAGCTCAGTCACGCTTCTGATCAGTCAACCACCTTCCTTCAACTGCTTTCCAGGCAGTGCTGCTACTGCTTGCCAGCACAGCCACACGCACATCACATACCTGGGAACTACTGAGTGAAAAGTGTTTCAGTCTCTGCCAAACCTACAGAGAAGTCTAATTTTGACTGAATTACATCATTGTCCAAAATAGTATTATTGAACTGTTCTTTGTTCACCATGCCTCGGATATTAATGAAGGCATCCAGGCATGTTAGCAGCCTTAGAGAGCAAGTGGTAGAATTTTTGAGTATCGGTCTGCATCAGCATGTTAATTAAACAACTTAACCACAAAGTTTGACTTGCTTGCTTTTGTGCTATCCAAAAGTTTCCACTTTTTCAGTGTGGAGATAATCTATTTGGAGAAGCATGATTCAATGTTTATTGAAAAAAAATGCTGTGTAAGCTTAAGTTCATCAATTACTTGATCACAAACTGTGACGGTGTTCACAGGGGTTTTTGGATGAGGGAAGAGACGAGGATCTGACTCCATGTTTCAGAAGGCTTGGTTTATTAATTTATGATATATATTACATTAAAACTATACTAAAAGAATAGAAGAAAGGATTTCATCAGAAGGCTAGCTAAGAATAGAATAGCAAAGAATGATAACAGAGGCTCTGTCTTGGACTCTGTCCGAGCCAGCTCACTTTGATTGGCCATTAATTAGAAACAACCAACATGGGCCAATCACAGATGCACCTGTTGCATTCCACAGCAGCAGATAATCAATGTTTACATTTTGTTCCTGAGGCCTCTCAGCTTCTCAGGAGGAAAAATCCTAAGAAAAGGATTTTCCATAAAATATGTCTGCGACAACAAACAACAAAAATTATCAATTGCAACGACAGATTTTTGTGCCCTACTCTTATGAAATACAGTGCATTATGAGCGGTCTCATGAAGCCAAAAAGATTAGTGGTGGAGCAAATTGACAGTAAATCACAGTAGAAGTACCAGGAATAGGAATCATAGAAGATGCTGAGCTGGAAGGAACCATCAGGATCGTTGAGTTGAGCTCCTGGTCCTCACAGGGCAGATTTGACAACTGACAAAGTAACGAAAATATTTCCGATGCTAATGAGGAATTCTGCATGTGCTGTGTGAACTTCAGAGAGAGAAGATGGCTACTGAGCCTGTGAGGTTTGACTCTGTACTATCAGAATGAACTAAGCCCCTCTGCAGTTGGCTTGGAAGAGCTCTTGCTCCTCCAAACAAAAAGTTTCTCCACTCACAATCTACACAAAGCTAACCAGCTTGCTCCTCAGACACATGTCTAAAGCCTAAGTATTTAATACTTCTGTTACTATTGGTATTGTTACTACTGACCTCTGTAATGACTGAAATGTGCTGAATAAAATTAGCAAATTGTGCCTCATGATTTGGTGAAACTCCTACCTTTTGCTTGTCACATTCATATTAATGGTGATACATTTTTTCTTCAAGATTAACTTTGTGATATTTATTTATTTATTTATTTGCTTTCTGATTCAAAGTAAGAAATTTAAAATTTATTTTTGCTTCAGTCACAGAAGATAAGATTACATCATCAAAGGAAACAAGGTATAGGGTAGCTATATCCATGTAAAGAGCTGATACCATGAATTCTATGATTCTCTGATACCATGGTGTCAGAGAATCATAGATTATTCTGAGCTGGAAGGGAACTACAAGAATGATCAATGTCAAACTCCTGGCCCCAAAAATCACGTTATGTACCTGAGAGGAATGTTCAAAAGCTTCTGACACTCTGTCAGGTTGGTGCTGTGACCACTGCCCTGGGGAGTCTGTTCCAGTGCCCAGCCACACCCTGGGAACCTTTTCCTGATATCCAACCTAAACCTCCCCTGGTACAACATCAGGCCACTTCTGAGTCAAAAGCGCCTCCTAATTTTGTACCATTGCCAAATTCTTCAATGTTCCTTCAAGACTGCGTCCAAGCCATTGAAGAAGATGTTGAAGAAAACAGGCCCTGAAATAGAGCCCAGCAGGACCCCAGTGGTGACTAGCAGGGTTTACTTCTGCCTTCAGGCATCTCAATGACTGAAATCAAACAGCTCAAATACCAGTGAAGAACAGGCAAAACCTGTAGGCTAAAATGGAATTAAAAATCAGGCTAAGATAAAATTAAATTAAAAGCTGTGAAATTTACTTGGTTCTGATTTAGCTGGCATGTATGCAAAATGATTAACATATCTACTTCAGTAACTATATGCAATAAGAAAAAGTCAATCCTTACCAGGATCAGAGCCAAAATTACACAAATTACAACCATATTTTTCTCTTACAGTACACTGAAATATTTAGATTTGTCATAACTGAGACTATTATCTGGATTGTGCTGTCATTTAACAGATGAAGGGCCTACATGTAA
The DNA here is from genome assembly GCF_901933205.1 of Camarhynchus parvulus. NCBI lineage: Eukaryota > Metazoa > Chordata > Aves > Passeriformes > Thraupidae > Camarhynchus > Camarhynchus parvulus. The sequence continues at coordinate 68,796,742 of NC_044574.1, read as the reverse complement.
GTATTAAATTGGTTAAAAACCAGCTACAGAAAACTAAACAATCACCAGAGTTAAGCAGCCAGAAATTCTGAAAACTCAAAGCTATTTTTTTACATTCGTGTCAGAGATACAAGAATTATATTATGTATTGGACAAGAACATTGCTTTTAATGTGAAAGATTCTATTTTATATATAAGTATGCATAAAGCCAAGCCACTGGTTAAAAGGTAACCAGCTTCTCATTCATCAATTGTAAATATATAATTTAATATCCTAAGACTAGAAAGTAGATTTGCCCAACTCATGTCACTGAAAACAGACTTTCACAAAACCATTATAAAGATCACTTTGTTACCTTAATATCTTACAGTGGTCACAATTTTAGTGAAAGAAAGAAGATTAAAGGATTTTGTGCCCATTCTCTGTATAGATAAATCCATAAACTAATGATTAGAGTTTTAAGAGCTGCAGCCCATTAGCTAAATGCCATAAGGGGCTATCATCTTGATTATATAATATTCTTTGAATGGCTGATTATAGAAGTCTAGCATTTTAAATTGATGAACACTCACTGACTGTTTGCTAACTTTTAATGCATTATTTTTAAAACTGTAAAATACCATGAGTTTTTAGAACTTTTTTCTAATTTGAAAGTCAGTACTGGGACTTTGTGCTTCTGCTGAAATAAGGACAGGTTTCGAAAAATCAAAATACCTTTAAGAGTTTCCAGAATATTATTAGAGTACTGTTGCAATTGGAAGACAGAAATCAAGCTCGTTTGAAAACCTCTTTGTGGATTATTAACATTATCTTTAAACAAAAGAAAAATGCTGTGAGACAGTGGGATGGTTACTGCCCAGCTGGACAGAAATGTGTCTCATCACTTCACAGAGATCTCAAATGATTGCTGCTTTGCTGTAGAAGGAACTACAATGACAGTAGACATTTCTTGTTCATTCATTATTTAGCCCAAAAATTTTCTAGACTTCACTAGGACATGCAGAAGCACCATGAAATCCATTTCTTCACATCCATCAGTATGTGATTACTTGTAAGAGTAACCACATATGTGGCAGTATTACCAAAAGGCAAAGGAAGCAGTGTTCTCAAGGCTTAGTGTGGCATTACCATCAAACCACTGAGATATTTCTGGTAAATTTGTTTATTCTGGTGTTTATTTGTTTATTTACTATGGCAGGTTAGTAATTTCATACAAATAACTTTGCATTCATATTCCTGCAATTCGGTTGCTTAGAATCACCAGGAACATTTTCACAAAGCAAACACACAGAGACAAGGTCTGATTCTTTCTTTCATATTCGCTCCTGTTGTTATCCTGTTTTAAGGTGCAGGGGTTGATCATAGATAAATAGAAAAACTTTCACCCAAAGTAATTAGAATGGTAGGATAGTATAGAAAGGAGTAAATTATTTCCAGCAAAATACAGCAGATAGATGTGTAAACAACTGATGCATTTCCTTCGCTATTTTCTCAAATTAAAAAAAAAATTAAAATAGCAATTTTTTTCATACTTTATTCAAGTTTTCTTATTTTTTCCACAGGCATTAAGAGCTATAAAATGTTTCAGCTATTCATACTGTAGTTACATGAGACAGTAATTTAATGAGAACCAACCAACTAAAGCTGATGCCTTTGTTCTCCTTTCTATGGATTCAGTTGTGGGTTAGGCCAGCAATGACAACTTGTTGGTACTGCAACACACTGATGGCTAAAATATTTTTGAACCCAGATAGGATAATTTTTTTAAAAGCAATGCACTGAGATCACCAGGTGATGGAAAGTGTTTTCCTTGTGGATGCGAACACTGATGATAAGAGGATGAAGAGAAAAGATTTAGGGCATAAAAAATAAATCTCTTTGCTTCCTCTTGCAGAAATTAATAACGATAAATTTTCCAAATTACAAATCAAATTTGAAATAATATATGCAGGCTTTTCTATGGTATCACTTCTGTCTCACAGAACACCTTAGCACAGCTCTTCACTTTCAAACTAATGTAGCAGCTAGGAATGCAGATACATGGTTTATTGTTTTTAATTAAAATACAAAGCATATTGTACAACATGAGTTCATAATTTATTAACTTTAAAAGTAACATGTTCAAAATATGTGACTGAAATCTGTAGGAGAAAATGAGTGGATGAGTCACATGCAACTAAGAATTGATAACCAAGAACTGGGACCAAAGATTTTTCTGGTTTACTACTTAAAAATTCTGAGGAATTTCTGGCAGTTACAACACACCATTTGTATGTCAGTTGCATCAACAGCATCAAATATCTGCCTTATTTTACCTTAAAACAATATTAAATAAAAATGGAACAATAGAAAGTACAGTTTTGGTTGAAGAGTATGTCTCCAGGAATTTTCAAAACAGTTGGAAAAAGATAGCTAAAAATTCAGTATTCAAACTGTTATGGAATGGGACTTACCTGCTTCTTGGGTTTAATTTTTTTTCAATTGCTATGTATTTCTCATGCAAAAACTCCAGATTGTTGAATTCTCTTTTCTATTAAACCACATTTTTTGTCTTCAAACAATGAGACCCACGGGATTTTGCATAGATGTTAGAATTACAGGTTACTATTTTCACTATGCAGACAAAGCAATAATGGTGAGTAAAAGAAAACATGCAGCCTGGGTAGAACCTAAATCACAAGTGCTACTTGTGATTTTTAAAAGAGTAAATACTGAGCACAGTATGAAAAGGACTATAAAAATCAGCCAAAGTTATGGATGCATGCAAACTCCCCTGAGATTGTAAGTTGGCAATACTAGGATAGTGCTAGCAGTGTACAATTCTGCAACATCTGATGAACTCAAAAGAATGAAAATTTAGATGAAGCAACAATAAAACCTATAGTGATACTCAATCAAAAATGTTATTCGAGGAAAAATTATGGAAATTCCTTTTTTTAAGCTATTAAAATTTGGCAATGAGCTGGAGAAAAAGTTAGAAGAAAAGCCCTGTAGTGAGAAGTAATTGAGGAAAGATACATTGACAGGATGACAGATCAGTTTATTTTTAATACCTGGGATTTCTAAACCACAGTCAATAATATCCTGCAAGAATATGCCAGTAATGCTTTGCAGAATATATATTGTCAGGAGACAATTCATATGTTGCACTATGTAAAATTTATCTTTTTTTTTTCAAAGACCAGCTGAATTTTATGAACAGCTGACAAAGTCTGCAGTCAATTCCCAAGTACTGGTTTCTATTCTGCCTTATGATTTTTCAGTGCTTGAATAGGTTTTACTAATATCTACTCCAAAAGCTTGCAGCTCCACTTCTCCAAACCAATAAATACATTTCAAGGACTTTTATGGGTCTTGTAACATTTTAAAACAAGCCAGCAACATGCATATTTACATTGCTTAACAGATAAATTTCTGAGGTTTTACATCTTTCTGGTGCAAGGCAGGGCACCACAAAGGTTAAAAATCCACAAGCCACGACCCTTGTTAATGTTGCTGTTGGCAGTAGGAATGGAGCATGCAGAGTTGCAGATTAATTTTTTTTTTTCACTGCTTCAGAACATATAGAAATGGGTAGAGATTCATGATGATTTTCTAGATCAGCATCAGAGCCATTTAGCTGTAAAACCTCTGATTTGGTTTATACACCACTCTGAGCACAAAAATCCCCCTTGAATTTAAAAGCATACTGGAGGCATTTCAAAGAAGAATAGCCCCTGTGCTGTGGAAACAGCATTCCATGCTGCCATGGGTAAAGGGAGAAGGGAAGTGCTAAAAAATCAGTTTCAACTCCAATAGAGAGGAACAGCAGAGGAGTAATCAGCACAGGGATTCACAGCAAACACAAGGTAAGCATAGGAGCCATTTTACAGATATCATCACAAATAAATAGGGAAGCCAGGAAAGCATCATAGTGGGATGGTGCTTGGCTTCTTATTAAGAATCATTAGGAAATATGACTACCTTGAGCATATTACAAAACCTGCCATTCTTGCCCATTCTTGTGGTTTGGATTAGCCCCTTGAACACAAACAGGTTTCTTAATGATTAGGTTCATTTTGCATTATTGCTCATAAATTATCATAACTCCATTACATAATTTTGATAGGCTTTTTCATTTTGAGTGCTTTACAAACACACAGAAATGCAAGCCCAGACATCTTTTTCAGTGAATTCAAATGTATGCCCTTATATACTACATGTAGTATTCTCTCCCAGAAAGCCAGAGCAGAGCCAGTGCTACTGGATAAGCAGTACCCTATAAAAACACAGCAGCAAAAATGATATCTTGGCAACTTGTAACACTTTGGTGATACCTCATATCAAACGCTGGATCAATTCCCTACTAGGAAAGGCTAAAGAATAAAAGCTACTTTATGAGATAAATCAAATTGTAAATGTATCCCATACCTGACACCCTATTTCAGATATATATGCTGAAAACCGCTGGTGAAATGAGTGGTTTAATGAAATAGACACACTTATACAGGAAACTGAAAGTGTCATCTACCTTTTAGTCCTGGGAAACAACAAATCTAAATAACAGCTTCATAAACAACAGTTAAATACTGAAACACACTTTTGGTATTAATATTCAGTCTTATGCCAAAACCACTCTCAGAAAAACTCTTAAAGCCTTTTCATATAAGTTAGTGATCTAAATAATGAAATCTATTTAGTATACATTTAGTAATAAACATTTATATAGAAATATTCCTTTATAAATTCAACCTATAGTCACAAGCACTGCAACTTTATCTCAAGTCACACTATTCAGCTTTTCTCTTTCTCAATAATTTATGATACTGGAGCTTTGAATTCACATGATAATTTCAAGTTTCAGTTAAAAGCAAAGACATGAGTTTCATAAGCAAAAAGAAAAGAATTCAACATTAAAATGCAAAGACCTTATTTTCCTACATGCTAACCAAATTTCATGCTCCCTTAGTGACAAGGCAACAATCATTTATAATTTTAACATTCAGGGAGAGAATGTGGTAACATGCCCAAGAAACAGAGCAGCGCCATATCACTAGTTAAAAAAAACAAACAAATAATAAAAAGAAACCCAAACCATGTTTTTTTAATGGAGATGCATCTCTTGAACATTTAATTCTCAAGAATGTAATTTCCTGTATTTTAGAAACTTACTACTGTAGGCACTGACGTAGGATGCAGCCAAACAGATATTCTGATCGGATTGGAAACTTCCTGAACTTGACTTACACTGTTATCTCCTTTTGATTTCCTACAGCTGGTCTGAAGAGGAGTAAAGAGCTGATTAGATTGGAGACTGAAACATTTTCAGCAGGTGGAAGTAGAGAGCAGAAAAAACCCCCTGTGCTTGTTTGTACACAAGGCAGGCAATTTTGGGGGTGATCTCTTTTCAAAAAGCTATGTCAGCTCTTGCTGAAACCATGAACAAAAATCTAAAGAATAATTTACCACGGTTTTAGTAAGTTATATAAAGTCTGTGAAAGACCTAGGAAATACTTTTTTTTTTTTCCATGATAACTCAGTTCTGCCCAGTAGGACAGCCACTATTTAAATGCTCACATCATGTTTTTCCTTTTTGTCTCTGAAAGAGTTTTACTTACAGTTTAAATTATTACCTAAAAAAAAAAAAAAAAACAAAAACAACAAAAGCAAAGAAAACTAAACAAAAACAAACAAATCCCAAACGAATTCTACATGGCTCTAGCACTCAGTATTTCAGCTAAATTCTGACTCAGTCCTATAGCAATTGTGACTCAGAGCACTGCAGAAAGTCCTCTTGCTGGAGAGGCCAAACTGCCTCAAGATTGCTAACGTACAAAGGACAAGATACAACGCCTTAATCAATGTATTTGAAGTCTTCAGCTCGTCTGCTGTTTTATGTTGTCGCTAAAATGACATTACTCTTGGCACACATCTTTCTTTACTGTGTCTCTTGACTGATCTGCTGCTGGAATTAATAATTTGGCTGTCAATCAGTGAACCATCACTTATATGATACCTCAGTCATTCTTCAAAGTCAAGTCTTTGAGAAAAATTTTGAAGTTATATAAACCACTTTCAAGCATTAATAATTCCCTCTGTTGCAAGAGATTTGCTTCTTTGGTAGCATCCAAAGAAAAATACTGAAAAGCATTTACACCCATAAATAGCATCTGTAATAGTTCAAAATCAATCCTATAATGTGCATGCAGGCAGCACTGTACAAAGCAGAATTTCCCCTACTTTTAACTGCTTTCTTTTGTTAATAAAGCCAGATATTTACTGCAAGTTTTCTATGAGTTCAGCAAGTAAATGATCCAAAAGAGTCTGTAACTCCACTCTTAAAGTTACTGACTAATTTCAAACTAGAGGACTCAGTCCTGTATTGCCATGATTAAAAATATTACATACAGATTCCAAGTTAAAAATATTCACTCAAGCCAAACATTTTGATCCAGGTTAGTGTTACTTCTTAACAATATCATTGGAACTTAATTGAAATAATATAAATGGAGCAGCAAAAACTACAATAAACCACTCTGGGTTTTTTTGTTTGTTTGTGGTTTGTTTTTGGTTTTGTTTTTTTAATCTAGTCTCTAACTTCGTTTGAGTGAATCAATTTAGAATATTAAAATTAAAAAAAAAAACAACTTATGTCTATGATACATTTCTTTAGTGGATAAAAGCACAGTAGCAGTGAATCAGTAATCTAAGCATTTCTGACCACAAAAATGATATGCCAATAAAAGCAATCTGGAGTACAGGGATTTTTTGCAGCCTTATGGTACAGATACCTAGAGAGGTGAGGAAAGCTAATTCACCCCCCTACCTTAAAAGCAGCAGAGTGATGTCATCACAAGCTTTTTTTTGTAAACCACAGTCATGACATAAACTAACTCTCTTCAGCCCCACAAGTCTGCATCCAGGTATCTCTGACATGCAGCATGACCCCAGAGGTTATAAAACCAAATGAAGAGTACAGCGAGGTCCTCTTTCATACAGTAAGAAATAAATGTCCTTTTTACTCATAAATGCATATCCCTACCTCAAGCTTGTATTTATTTTATTTGAGTTATGTATATCAAAGCAAAGTTCATATTACACAAGATGGGCTGAGGCTACAAACATCTATAAACATAAGACAAATACTTTGGAGATGGAGCAGGGGAAAAAAGTCTCTTTTACTCGCCAGGCTTTTTGGAAATTGGAAGCATGTGTGTGGAGGCATGTCTGCACAACTCATCAGAACCCAGGATGTGTTCCTTTGCTGGATGTTTCCTGCTGTACTACAGGAGAATCCCTACTGTGGAGGCAGTTTGCATTGCAAGGCTAGCACAGCAGAGGAGATGGAAGTGACACTGTGCGCCTCTACCCTCAGGGCAAGTCAAGAGCAGCACCACTTTCATCTCTGCCAGCAGACAATTCTGCCTCCAGGGCAGCCTTCTATCTTTACAGCAGGTATTTTTTCATGTCAGCCCCACAGCTGAGCATCCAAAGCCCAGCAAAACCTACAGCCTGGAGTGACACAGCTCTGGCTGCAGCAACAAATACTGCGCCTCCAGGTAGGAGCTCCGACCATCCTTTTATTCGTTGCAATGGCTTAACTTCTTGTTCCATCTCAGCTCGGTATGTCCAGCTTTGGCTGAATTGGAAGACCTGTTTTTATGCTGACGAGCCTTCCTGGCAGAAGAGATCACACTGTGAGGAGAAAATTCAGTTTTGTTATGCCTCAACAATGGCTGTCAGAGGCGCACGGGGAGGGGAGTCGCACATGTGCCACGTGCAGGAGGCAATTAAAAGAAGCAGGAGGCAACAAAAAGAAGCAGGAGGTAACTAAAAGAAGAACTTTGCCTGCCAACACCTCGCATGGGACAGGCAGCTGGAGACACCGGACTGCCCACAGGAGCTTCTCCAGTCAGATGGAGGAAGGTTGGACCGGGCCTGAGCAGGCAGGCCTTGGGAGAGGCCGTGAAAAGTAACTGAGTCACAGGCCTCGGAAGGGCTGTGAAGCTCATGGTTCTGTCTCTTTGAGACTTGCTTTCTCAAAACTTGCTTTTGAATCGGGGCTTTTTGAGTCTAATGCCTTTTGCCCTGGCCCCAGCCTGCCTTTTGGCTCTCCTGCTCTCTCTGGTTCTTGCTTGCCCTTGAATGTCTCTTTCCTCCCTGTGCCCCTGAGCGAGGCCCGTCCTGCTTTGCCCCTGGGTTGGTGCCTGAGCCCCCTGCATCCAACCCTGCCCGTCTCTGATCCAGCCCGCTGCTGCAATCCTCTCTGGGACCCTGCCCAGAGTCCTGCACCTCCTGCCCAAGCACCCCTGACTGTGGCCATGGGAGCCATGTGTTACCCTTGGATGAGGGAAGAGACGAGGATCTGACTCCATGTTTCAGAAGGCTTGATTTATTATTTTATGATATATATTACATTAAAACTATACTAAAAGAATAGAAGAAAATGTTTCATCAGAAGGCTAGCTAAGAATAGAATAGCAAAGAATGATAACAAAGGTTTGTGGCTCGGCTCTCTGTCCAAGCCAGCTCACTGTGATTGGCCATTAATTAGAAACATCCAACATGGGCCAATTGCAGATGCACCTGTTGCATTCCACAGCAGCAGATAATCAATGTTTACATTTTGTTCCTGAGGCCTCTCAGCTTCTCAGGAGGAAAAATCTTAAGGAAAGGATTTTCCATAAAAGATGTCTGCGACAGCCATGCCCAGGCAGGCACCGTGCTCAGCCCTCACCTCCTGAACATCGAGGGTGCTCCCTGACCTCCAGCTGTAACACCCTGCTTTTCTCTCTTTCTCTCCATCCCTCACATTCCTTTCCCATTTTCCTTCCTGCTGTTCTTCTCTACCTCTCTCTAGTAGGGTAATTCCTTTTTTTTTTTTTTTTTTTTGGTAACTAATAAACGATTTTCAGATACAGCGTTTGTCTTGTTTGGCTTAATTTCGTTCCTCTCTATTTTTAAAAGAACTCGTTGTTTTGTGCAGTGGAACACGACACGCACCAGCTGGTGGCCTGGAGGTGCTGTAAGCCTCACAGCAGAACTGCCTGCGCTGCCTCCCTTCTTCTGGGACATGGCAATCCAGCTGTGTTCTCCATGGAAAAGTTGCAATCCCAGTTTGGAAGCACATTGGCAAATGACACTTGGCACGTTCACTGTCTGCAGGGCAGATACTGCTCTGGAAATGTGTTTCACGCCCTGAGAATTCCCACTCTGGATCACTAACAGTGCAATTTCTGCTTTTCAAGGCAAAGCTCGCGCTGCTAAACGATTGGCGCCGCAGGCACACTACAGCACTGGGAGGGAAATTTGGAGTCAATGTTGGGTTGCTTCTCTGGAAACAGTGAGACTCATCTGGGAGAACTAGTGAAAGTAATCCCTAAAAAATCCATAAGACTGATCATGTAAACTTAACCTAACTGGAGGGAAGGACTTTAACGAGGACCACAGCTTATTTCTGCCAGAAACATCATTTTTAAAAGGAGCATCACAACAGACAGAGCTGCTTTTTCACAATATGTGGAACCCATCCTAGACCTCATATTGCATTAGTTAAAACTTTCTAATATTTTCCAAGCTTGTATTAAATTAAACATAATCCATTCTTTGTGAAAATATGATATTTTTCTTTTCTAAACCTGTGATAAATTCTACCATCTTTATTCAAAATAAGCAAATTTTTGCATTACATTGATTAAACCACACCATATGAGGCCACTGTAAAGGCAATGACATCTACATGCCTATAAAATTATTTCTATAAGTACATATATTTCTGAACAAACCTATACCTGCATTTAAAGTAACAACTTGTAGCACCCTTAGAGGTGAGACACTACTTGAAACAGCTCAAGCCATGGTTGCTTGTGACTGGTTTTAGTGTGTTACAAGTGTTAGAGCTGTTAAGGTTTTGCTGCATGATCTGCTGTTTCAAAGCCACAAGGACATGATCTAACTCAATTATAACCCACAGCTGACCTGTGAAGCTCTATTAGCTGAACTTACAAAAGAACCACCAGAATCACAAAGTAACTGGGTGCACACGAGTCTGATTTTCATGGTTCATGTGTCATGTTTCACAGGTCATGGAGAGAACTCTAAAAGGAGATCTTGACAGGCTAAGTGCAGTATGTAAGATTAATAGAGCAAACAAAAACAAAATAATGCTTTTCTGCTTGCAAGTACAATGGAGAAGTCCATTCTTCTAGAAAATCTTTACACTACATCACAGCATATCCTTCTCAATGGAAACAAACACTTTTCCTCCCAGATGTACTGCTTTTCTCAAACCACTTAAAGTGCCATATACATTACTGTTGTATTGTTTGCAAAGATTTTACAAGATGATCTATTTCAGTTTGTAATTTACAAAGAAATTGAAATTACTTTTAAGCGCTTCATGGAAGCGTGACAAAAACTATCAAATGCCCAAAAAAATTCCTTCAATTTCTTTTTCACCCATCCTTCAAGGAAAGCAGTGAAAGATGGAGAAAGAAGGAGCTAGACTATGTGTAATTCTGAATATTTTACGATGTTGTTAATTAAATGTGTTATATTGCTTAGTTCCCAGCAATCCAGTGCTGCAATCACACAGTTGTATATACATCTAGAAGCAGACATGCAGTATAAACTATCATTAAAAGGTCATAATAATATAAACAACAAAAGTTAATGAGCACTGGATCTTTTGAAGACATTCCAAAACAATACAAAATGGAATGTGACTTTGCTGGCTAGTAATTTCAGCAGTAGCTACTGCACTGACATCTTGACATTACTGATTGCCAAGCCTTTGCTTTATATTTATTGTATGTTTACACATGTATGAATATTTCTATATTATACAAACAATTGTAATTTTTTTCCCCCAATCACTGATATATTTTCCCATATGAAACTGCCAGGAAGAATTTTTACTCGTAGGTTGGACTCTATGATCTCAAAGGTCTTTTCCTGCTTAGTTAATTCTGTGATTCTGTGATTATTTATCCACTGACAAAGTTTTCCTTGAGCTGTGGAGGCCAAATCTTCCATCACAATATGAGTGTGCTCACTGACACTGAATGCTCAGATGGGCACCTCAGACTATCATGTGTGTGAGCACGTGTAAAATTGTGCTCAAACACCCTCAAACATTCACATTAATCTGAGGGGCTTTAGCCTAAAGAATTTAGGAGAAAAATTCAAATCCCACAACCTTGTCTAGGTATAATAACAACTTGCACTACAACCTTTTGGCCTGAATTTGTAGAAGCACTGTTTCACAAAGCACTCATGGATTTCAACATGAGCAGTGTCTGTTCAGTGCTTGTAAAAGTGAGATCACATGAATTTGTCACTGTATGACAAGAATTCAACTCCCCTTAATCTGAGAGGTGCAAAAAGACCAATAAAATAGGCTTAACTTAAACAAATGCCACAAGACAATTCCTCTGCAGTTTCCTGAAAACAATCCTTTCATCACTGACACTAGAGATACTTCTCAGCAGGAAAAAAATCTGAACTTATTTTGAGTTTTTTCATTGAGTTAGCAAGAATCTGAATTTCTAATAGTGAGTTACCCAAATCCCTAGATTTGAGAGAGAATTTTATTCATCATTTCATATGTATGAAAGAACAGCTCCTGAACAGAAGGAAAAAAACTCCTACAATTTTTAGATATCTTCGCAGAATTATTGCTGATGGGACAAGATTATTATTAAGAAATGACTTACCTTAAAAGCAGATAGGGTTTATTTTAAAAATTGGCTTACTGGAATGCTTGAATCTTACATAAAACAAGATGATACTTTAAGATGTCATCCCCAGTGCAGTTATTACTGTAAAACTAGAAGATAAACATTCAAAGCAGAGAAAATGTATTCCATTCGACTCAAAGTTCTTAGTAGGGTGATAAATATTTTGGAAGTGATTACACATTTGCTAAGAGAGCCGATTTATTTAAAGCCTTTAAAGGAGACTATAGCTGCCATGGATGTTAAGATTCATCTCACCTGGTTTCAGACTGCTGCACTAGAGATATTAATTTTTGGGCTAACCAGCCTGAGCACTCTTTAAAATTGCTGAGGATGAACAGACACCGTGTGTGATGTAAGTGGTTTGTTGCAGACCTCTGCCTCAGGATGAGATGAGCTGTATGTTAGAAGTGCTTCCTTTTCTTCCTTTGATGCAGAAATTCTGATAATAAGCTACTAGTTTAAACAAAAGCAATGTGTACAGTGTGGTGGCATGTAACTTGTAAATATGTGAATAAATCCAGCAAGGTTTTCACTATCCTAGAGCAGGCCTACCTCATATCTGACCTTGGTGTCACAGCCTGGTGGGCCAGGCTAAGGATTCAGACACAGTAGGGGACTAAACAGAAACCTGTACAAAATGGTACGCTTGAAACCCTAATTATGGTAAATAAAACAGAAGAAGTTATCAGGTTGAAATTTAAATATTTCAGAGTTGTGGTTTATTAATGAAGTAAATAAAAAATAAAAAGAAAAATTTAAAAATTATTTTAAATAAGTGTCAAAAATGTCATTTGATTCTAAAAAAGTTGGCTTATCATTTTGGAAGTTCAAATAATTCTTAGGCTAGATCAATTTTCAAACAAAACCAGCTGTTATAAAAAGAGAGGTCAAATGTTTTGCTTTGGTTATACTGAACTGAAATGGTCACCATTTCTACTACAAAACCATTTATTTAAATGTATTTAAAAATGTTTTCCTTTTATGAGATAAAATTTGCAAGTTCAAGGTACTTGAACATGCAATGATTTCAAGCTCCTGTTCTGTTCAGTGCTTACTTGTCCTTCTCAGATACATTTTACATTTTACAGATTCATAGTATTTGCTTAAAAGTCCAGAAATGTTGTCAAAAGGACTTACATTGCCTGTAGAAGGAAAAAACATGTGAATAGTTCAAAGTATACTTTTCCTTGTTCTAAGTAGTTTCCTAAAATAAATAATCCAGAGTGAAGACTATATTGTCATTAACATTGATTCAGAAATAAATTGCCGTGGTCAAAGACAAGATTATCTCAATTAAAAATAATATAGGCTATGTGAAATCAAAACTTACATTTAAATGCAGTTGATCAATGAAATGTGAGAGAATGCAAGTTCAATAATATTCAGAATGAAATATCCTGAGTCAATAGTTTAATTAAAGTCTCACTTGCATTGACTGTGCTTTAATGTTTGGTCTCGTACATTTACTGAAATGTCAGCAAAAGGATGATGCAATACTCAAAATAATTAGAAACACAGTATAAGAAAAGAAAAAATAAATAGACCTCCTAAAGCATCATATATTAATTCTATGTTTTCTTCCTGAAATAGAAGGTTACTAGATTTCCACTGTTCCAGAGTCCCAAGAAAACCTCCCATGTGGAAAAATGTGGTACAAGGATAGTGATGTAAATCACTACAGACACTCTGAAACCCTTACAAAGTCTCGAGTTTCTAATAAGGCTGGAGAACTACAAAAAAAGAAGCTTCTTTGTAAAGCAGCTGCATTTGAAGAACCTTTGTAACTTTGCAGACAACTCCCATCAACTGTTTAAGATTTTTCCCACAAATACAATAAATGATAGCATTCATCAACAAGACCACAGAAGACAGCAATGAAAGAAATATTAGGAAACAAAATGAGAAGAAATCAGGGAATGATTGATATGGGAGGCTGGGAAATACATGTTCAGACTTAGTCAAGCAGGAAGACCTTTGATGAACTGAAGAGGGAGACTGACTAATACAAAAGAAAGCCCAATTCTCTCCACAAATACTTCAGCTGTGCAACAGAAAGGTTAGTAATGTGTAATCCAGTAACTCTTATATTTAGATTTTTGTTGTACAACTATACCAGTGTGCTTAGAATCACCATAAGCAATGTAGCTTCAAGGCAATCACAACATCAGAATAAGAAAAGTCACTAATAGAACTCACTAAATCCAATTTAAAAAAAAATCAGAACTAGGTTAACACTACGTGCTTTTTTTCCTGAAATATGACTATAGACTTAGAGAGGAAAATATGTGCCTTCAAAAAAAAAACAACCCACAACATGGTGACAGCATTTCATGGAATCACAGACTATGCTGAGTTGGAAGGGACCCATAAGTATCATGGAGTCCAACTCCCGACCCTGCAGAGGATCCCCCAAGAGTCACACCACGTGCCTGAGAGCATTGTCCAAAAGCTTCTTGAACTCTGTCAGCTTTGGTGCTGTGACCACTGCCCTGGGGGGCCTGTTCCAGTGCCCAGCCACCCTCTGGGTGAAAAATCTCTTTTTGATATCCAACCTAAACCTTTCCTGACACAATTTCAAGCCGTTTCCTTGAGTCCCATCACTGGTTACAAAGAAGACATCACTGCCTGCCCCTCCACTTTCCCCTTGTGAGATGCTGAAGACCTCAATGAGGTCTCCTCTCAGTCTTGTCCTTGTGCCTGACCCATGAGCCAGTTGCTCACCACCCCATAAGGTGGTTGGTTAAGGTTTTAACCATGGATAACCCCATGGTTATCCAGTTGTGTGCTGAACATCTGGTCCAGAAGGATCCCATGACAGACAGTATCCAAGGTTTTGCTGAAGTCCAAAGAGATTACACCTACTGCCTTTCCTAGATCACCTAGGTGGTTACCCTATGTAGAAGGAAATTTGGTTCAACAATTTGAAGGATTGAAATTGGGTTCAACAATTTGAGGATTTCTATCTCATGAAGCCATGATGGCTGTGACTGATGACTGGTTTTCAATACCTCCCGCAATAATCTTTGCCATGATTTTATTGGGCATTAAAGAGAGACTGACAGGCCTTCAGTTTCCAAGGTCCTCCTCCCTGTCTTTCTTGTAAATTAGGACAACGTTCTCAAGCTTCCAATCAGCTGGGACCTCTCCAGATCAAAGATCACTCATAAATCACTGAGAGAGAATTTACAATGAGATCAGCAGCCCTTTGAGGATTCTTGGATGAATCCCATCAAGCCCCATAGATTTGTAGGGATGCAGCTGGAGCAGCAGATGCCACACATGCTCAGGGTTAACTGGAAGTTGATCATTCTCATAGTCATGGCCCTTCAGTTCAGGGCACTGAGACACCCTTGGTCCATTATCCATGTTGAAAGTAAAGAATGGGTTAAATATCTCTGCCATGTCCATGTCCCTTTTTTTGTCAGGTGACCGTCCTCATCCTGTAATGGGCTGGTGTTAATCCTACACTTTCACCATTATTATTGATATTATTTTAACATTAATAAAATTTGAGGAAAGACAGTCAAGAAGTTACCAGCCAGAAGCTCTTCCATCAGCCCCAAAGGAAAACATTGGGGGTAACTCTATTGTCTCTTTAAAATGTAAGAGTTTTATTGAAGACCAGAGTTGTCATCACAGGTTAGAGAGAAACAAAAGCATCTCAGAGAGCTTTGAAAAGGAATTACACATTGTGGATGGATGCATGGATGAGCAAATCAACAAATAAAGCTGCTTAGGCATCTCAGTAAAACTCAGCATTGCTCTACAGTGCATGGAGAAATAGCATGGTGAGTAGCAATCACTAACGGATAAAAAATAATTTAAAATTTACTACAAACTTAAAGTAACCTGACTACCATTTCTGAAACCTTAATTTTTATAAAGAAGAATTCCACGGACCATAGCAAATGTCAGCCATAATTAAATGTCTTGAAATTAACTGTAATTGTTCCTTCCTGAGGGCTAACCAAATTCTTTTCAGATTCCTGCTGTATCTGCATCACTGGGGAAAGAGAAAAGTGATTTAAGACAAATTCCAAGTCAGTTTTCCTTTCATTTTAGCACTTTGAATTTAATAGGAAGATTATGCAAGTCTCACTGCCTTTTCCTTCCATCTCATGTCAGCCGGAGTGGAAGAGTTTGCATTATTCAAGGTCAATTAAGCCATGCAAATGCATTCTAATTGATTTTACAGTAGTAATAATAACTCTCTCCTCAGAAGGATGTGCTGGATTTCTTAAAAAAAAAAAAAAACAACAACTCAACTCTCACAATAAAAATAGCATAGGTGTTTGGGAATTAACTGCTGAAAATAACCAAATAGATATATGAATAAAATAACCATGAACTGGTAGTGGTACAGGTTTTTGGTACAAATTCCTCAGGATTTGAGCCATAGCTCTAGCCTTGGAGCATCAGTGATGTCAGTCATAAAAATTGTCTCACATTCTGCTACTAGCATTTAAAGAAAAAAAAAGGGTGTGTTTATTTAGTTAGCAAATTATATCAATTTTTTAACTTGAAATCAAGTTTTCAAAAACATGTCTTGACAACATTCAGTCCTGAATGTAAATTATGGAGAAATGGTGATACATAATTTATTAACATTTTTAAACTCTTAAAGATATGTTTTTGATAAACATTGCTTGCAATGTAAACTGAACTTGAAAAATCTGATCTCAGTGAAGATGGCTTTGCCAGTGTAAATGTACCATAATATCATAAGAAAGTGTTCCTAGTCAGTGGGATATTTTAAACCCAATAAAATGACACTTCCATGTAGCTTCGTCCAAACCCCTCTGCCCACAATAAACACAGGTGTATTGGTCATCAGAGTTCATTTCTGCAGCAAATATGTTCTGTTTGAATAGCATGACCCAGCTCAACAAGGGGCACATCTGTGGCGCTGTGAAGTCAAGCTCTTGAATATAAACTCTGTCATGTTTTGTTCATATTTAAAGAACACAGTATTTGCACATGAGTTGCACTTGCAGTCATGCTGACATAGAGTCTTACCTGAAGGATCACAGCTATATGTTGGAAAAGGCAAGGAAAACCACCTTAATCTGCTTTCCTGCTCTATCTGACATTGTGAACACATCTAGCCCCTTTCAGAAAAAAAAAAAAAGCTCGTAGGGTAAGACTTAAAACCATGAGTGATAGTCTAAATAAACATTTGATCTTCCCTTAATGTAGCGAAATTATAGAGCAGAGAAATTACCCATCTGAGACCAGCTGATCATGTACTTCTGCCTGTTCCATTCCAGTACAAACCAGGAGTGAATAAGCAACACAAGACAGAGCAAAGGAAAAGGATCATGCAGACATACACTGTCCTTAGGAGGCAGAGAGCATCTTCCAGGTGAAACAAGAGCCTAACTGCATGGCCAGGGCCCTCCACTCCACACCAGCATAAAGCAGCTCTTGAGAAGGAGTTGTGGATGCACTTTGGGTTTTCTTTCAGGTGGGCGGCAGCAACCAGTTACTCCCTTTCAACCATGCCTGCCAGAGCCTGCCAGGTGGTAGCAATGCAATGTGAATCACTCCTGGAAAATACAAGCTTTTTATAAAGTTTATAAATAGTGGCTACTTCTCTTCACCAAACACATGACAGTGTAGAAATGAAACCTGAAAAACTATCTAAACAAGAATTGCATTCAGCTCAATCCTTGTAATACAAATGTAACTGTGAAAGCCATTTTTTGGCAAACAAGGATCAGGAATTTGAGGGTGGGGGAGATTCTTTTTGTAGAATTGCATTTTTCTTTGAAAAATATCATAAAAAAGCTAAAGTGAAAGTCATTCATTTTATACTGCTGAGATTTAGCTGGAATCTTCTATGTTGATGAGATATTTTACACATAACACTTGGAAATTATACTTCTTCTCAACACTCATTGTACTTAGCCCTTGTCCCTTTTAATAGAGAGCTAACAATATTTACCACATATTTATGTTAAAATCACAGATCCAAGGATTCATTCATAATTCCCTCTTGTATGCAGCTCTGGTTGTGAAACCACAGATGCCTTATTGAATGTGCACCCTCAAAATTATGTGATTGTATTCACATCTGTACAATATTTAAAGCCATATAATACATATAAATAGTCCTCAAGCCACTCTGAAATACCCAACACCTGGCAGATGAGATAGCAGCTCACAGGAGTTTAAATACTGTATTTGAATTCACTTTTCTGAGGCAGTCAGGCTACATAATTACTAACTCATAGAGTTGAAAACATGTCTGCATAAAACATTCCCCTTCAGATATATCTGACAGAGTGCACAGGTAATGTTTAAACACTTGTGCTTGATGTCTTATGTCTTAACATATGCTTCCCTCATCTTTTTGGTTACTGTTTGCTGTTTCTTTTTCATGCCCTTTTGCATTCTGATGCCATTTGCCTGGCCAATTACCTGGAATATACTCATTCTTTCTGATTATTCTTCCATTCCCCGCTACTTTTTTTCTCACTTTGCATCATTTTGTTCTGAAAATTTCCTCCTCTACTTTCCACGTTCCTCTGAGTATGCTCCATGGAAAGGAGTGTTTTTATTCTGCATTGCCACCTGAGTCTAAATTGTGGTGGCATCTACTGAAAGAAGCCAGGCCTCCTTGTCATCTGTAGCAGGTATTCCCCTGCTGTCACCACAAAAAGCAAATAAAGGGGAACTTCTGAGCATCTCTTCCAGGCTGAAATTATAGGAGTAGGAATGACAGCATGTTCTTTTGTGTTTTTTCCCAACCTCAGTGGCACATCTATACAGCTCTTCTTGCTACTTACTCTTTTTCATACAAGTAAGTAAAATATAAGATGCAAATATCACTAGAGGCAGCAGGACTCGGGGAGGGAAATCTAAAGAAAAATGTGGTCCACAGCTTGATATATGGATTCTTTTTGTTCATATGTTATAAGACAAGTAAAAATGGACGATGTTTTAAACAATCTTTCAAATGTGATTCCAATTTAGCTCATTAAAGGTGAATGAATACCAAATTAATAATTTATACGAGGGAAGGTATAAAATATTTATCACATTATGGGTTTTCTACATTCATGTGTGCCACATACAATACAGAGTGCTGGTGAGGATACTCTGTACCAGGAGCCCTGTGGAGCTGCTGTTCATTCCTCACAATGCTGTAGGACAGGTGCTGCAGAGTCCACACTTCCAAACACGTCACTGAATGGTTGCTTTTCCTAATGGGGAAGCTTTAATGAACTGTGGCTGTTGGGAAACTGCCAGGTTTTCAAAAATGAAACTTTTCAGTCAAAGTAAGTCAACTTTGGCACGACATCCACTGGGAAAGAAAGCAAACTGTATTAATAATTTAAGAGCTTGACTTGGGATGTCAGAACAGGTACTTGACTATCACACATTGGTGTGTGTCTGAGGGGTTTTTTTAACGCTTGTCTCATCTTATTTCTCTTCTTCCTCCATCTTCTCTGCCTATGGAAATCAGCTTCTATGCACACACACACACACACACACACCACACACACACACACACACACACTTATTAAGCCTTTTTTCTCAGTTCTTAAGAAAGGTGGGGGAGAACTTGAAAAGCAGGGAAGTTTCACAGTATAGAAAACTCATGTAGTCTCACTGCTACAGTTAAAGAGGCACTGTCACTGCTTAGGGCTGAGATCTGTCTTGTCAACAGGGAAATATTTTCACAATTTCCAAAATACAAAAACTGCACAGAACTGTAATATTTGTCCAGTGTATGGAAAATCTTCTGGAATTATTTCAGAAATCCCTACCATGTTGATTTAGTATGTTTTCCTGGTGGCTACCCGCTGTTAAAAACTGTACTGGCTGAACAAGAAAGCTGCATAGTCTAACTGTATATGCATAAAATTGTTCCACTGTTCCTGCTGATAAAAAGAGTGGCTTCAGAGCATGAAGTGTGTAAGGTACTGGGCTACTGCTTCTGGCAGCAGTCTTTCCAACAAAATGTTCTATCTCTGGTATTCTCTTGTTTGGATCAGAGATAGCATCTTCTACTTTTATAATTCTTCCTTTGCATATGTTTTACAATAAACAGGTGTCTCTCAGTTCAGGTATTGAGAAGACACAAATACATATGTATGTTAAGTGGTAGCTGCTCTGGTTTTTCTCTCTCTCTATTCTAAGTGGCAAATTCTAACAAAGTGGTTTGTAAAAGCTTTGCCCTGAAAAAGCCACGCTATTTCCACAATGTGGATTATCACCCATTAAAATAATGAAATCAATCACCAAAACTACAGTGGAGTTTCTGTCTGTATTTGTATGTATGCATGATAGTTATACAAGAAAGCACCCATTTATAAAAATGGAGCATTTGGGTGATTAAGCAGATGTGCTCTTTGCCCTGTATCAGGACAAATTTCTGAAATGAACAGTCATCTGCTTCTGCAGATGGAGAGCTCTGAGGGAGGATTAGAGCTTTCCTATTGCTCACTGTAAACAAGCTCAGCCCCAGAGAGGCACAGAATTATCTCCAGTGACTCTCTGTGATCATACGACCATGTTCCTTCTAAATGAATGTCTCTGAGCACACAGGAACTGGCCTGTACAGTGCATGCATGCACAGAGCAACATTTTCAATGAATTCTTCACACACATGCAATAGAAACTTTCCATTATTGTATTTAGCAAGAAGAAACAAATGCTGTACATTAATTGTTGTTGATTTTCCATGACCGTGTTCACAGGGGTCTCAGGATGAGGGAAGAGATGAGGATCTGACTCCATGTTTCACAAGGCTTGATTTATTATTTTATGATATATATTACATTAAAACTATACTAAAAGAATAGAAGGAAGGATTTCATCAGAAGCCTAGCTCAGAATAGAAAAAGAAAGAATGATAACAAAGGCTTGTGGCTCGGCTCTCTGTCCAAGCCATCTGGACAGTGATTGGCCATTAATTACAAACAACCAACATGGGCCAATCACAGATGCACCTGTTGCATTCCACAGCAGCAGATAATCAATGTTTACATTTTGTTCCTGAGGCCTCTCAGCTTCTCAGGAGGAAAAATCCTAAGGAAAGGATTTTTCATGAAAAGACGTCTGCGACAATTTTCCCCATGTAAAAAAGGAGAAGAAAACACCACACAACCAGTCCAATTAGCTCTCTGGTACTGAGAAATAATTTAGTTCTTTGAAGGATAGCTATTGAGTTAGGGAAGGTCACCAAGGTAGGAGGAAATACAATACAAATACAAGATTAGCAATCTGCCAGTTTACTGCCTGACCACTAGGACACAACTGACACTGGTTTGTGTTACAGATAAGCACAGAGCCACAAGTCATAAGATAGTGATTATAAGAAGTTTGGCCCAAACCAGATGGTAATTTTTAAATCTCCTACAAGAAATAGGATGCCTTTGTTTGGAGAATGAAGACAACATGTAAAGAACAAGCTGCTGCAACAACCAAATAGAACCATCCATCATTACACCACTTTCTGGGATGCATTTATTGTGCCTTTGCCTAATGAAATCTGTATTGTATACTTCAGAGTAAAAAAAACAAGGGATTAAGGAAGACTACATTTAATCTTCAAGGAGTAGAGAATGTTCTTACTGCAGATTGTAGAACTGGCTTCATTCCTCTCACTGTGTAACCAGCTGGGTTGAAAATTGCAAACACTCAAAATTAGTGTTGGAGACCCTTTGCCAGGATACACATGCAGAAGCCTAGGGCTAATGGTTTTCTGGAAGCCCTGGGGAATATGTTAACATTTCTGTAGCTGACAAAAAACTGAAGAGCAACAATAGAAAAAATCAAAATAATTGCAGGTTTTTATCAAATTAATTTGCCAAATGTATTCCAAAGCTGCTGATTAGTGCACTGTAAGAGGATGGTACAATATACTTTGTATCTTTACATTAAGAAATTAATAAAGCAATTGGAACAAATATTACAAGAGAACTAAACAAATAAAACCAGGCAACAGAATCTTGTCTCTATTATTTAAATTCAATACTTAAAAACCTTTTGCTTGAGTAAACTTTCCTTGCTTATGTTTTTTCCCTGAAGAGGTTCATTTCTTCAAAAGAATAAACTAAACAGAAATAAATGGTAACTAATGCAAACATTGTCAAAACAGAGTCAGGCATAAATTTGGAAAGGCTTTTTAAAACTCTAATAAAAAATAATAAGATCCATTACAAGTAATGCTCATTCAGCAGCGTCAGTTATGACTGCTAACACTGTGCATTAAAGCAGCTGCAGCAGGTAGATTTAACAAACAAGGCATTTAAAGTGATAGAGTAAATTAAAACTAATTAATTGAGACAAGATTCAGAGCTACATATGGGAATACAGGCAAATTTCTCCAAGAGCTTGTACAGTGAAGCTGAATGGCACAGATTTGTCAGATAGAAAAATACTCTCAGCAAAAAGTTCCAGCATTTTTAACTGACTTGTTTTATAAACCAGCCATTGTTCACTTTATGAAAGGCATTGTAAATAGACTGTTCTCTTTTTGCAGGAAAAAGCCCAAACTGAAAAAAAAAAAGATGAGAAAATGCATTTTTCCTCTACACAAAGCAGGGAGAAAACCCAATACAAATTATCCTTCCCTGGAATCCTTTAACCAGGGTGGGTTTTGTGGCAGTTACAAGTACTTTTGGGTGCCAAAGTTGAAGCAAGAAGGGAAAGGTGCTATCAGAAACTACAGACAGACAAACACACATATCTGACAGGGCTGAAGGCAGACTCCTGAGCCTTGCTGTTAAATCCATTCTTATCTTTTTTTATTCTGCCAACACAGAGAGGTGCTGGGGACCTCCAGGAATAAGACTTTGTGAAGTGTTGCATTTTCTGAGATCACATCCAGGACCAGTGAGAAGATGCTGTAAGCAATTACTGAGCAATTGTACTTGTGGTTTAAATCACTTTTAATCAAAGGCTTCACAGCAGAAAAATGCTTTGACTGAACACAATCAGAAGTGTACACACAGGTGTTCTGTATTTAAAACAGAAACATTTTCTGTATTTAAAACATTTTCTGTATTCAAAATTATGCTTTCTCAATACTGTGTTGGTATGCTACCTTGTCCTTTGTGCCTCTGTTTACTTTGAAATGAGAAATAAAAATCATGGTGCTTCCAACCAAACTGTGGATTAAGCAACTACTACATGCTCTGAGAATCCTGTCATAACAAGGTGTGTAACAAAAGACACAGGCCACATTTATTATGCAGTCCTGGGAATACAGCACTGGGATTGATGTATATCAATACTCTCGTCCCTTAACAGCCCCTGCATTTCTCCTCTGATCAGTATATGCAGATCTTTTACTTTTTATCTAGATTTTCCCTTTGTTTTGGGTCAGCCTTTATGTAGGCATTGTATAAACCCAGGAGTGGGCTAATGAGGGAGAAACAAAGCTTCAGCACAGATCAGATGCGTGCCATAAAATCTTATTAGTAACATTATCTATTCTTCCCAGCAGAGGAAGGTCTAGAGACCTGTCATGTTTGAGCTCCACACTGCACTACACCTTTCCACCAACAGACCTGGTCAAGTAGGCTGGGACTAGAAATACCCTCCAGACTGCTAGGAAGCCATTCCTTTGAAAGAACAGAAAGGAAACACATACCTAATCAGCACTTGGTTGAGGGAAAAAAAATTAGTAAGTATTTCTTGGCAAGTCTCTAGTTTCTGGCAGACTTTGTGCATACTATCACGAAACTCCCACGTATTCTAAAGAGCTCTTCAAATATGTTTTTTTTCTTTTGGTCCATCAGTAATTGTCTAGCTTCATCCTCTGATAATTGCAGTTACTTCAAGTAGAATTCAAACAAGGGTCAAATTTGGCCTCATGTGTCCCATGGCTTGCTGTGAGAATGACCCACCTTCCCTGGCATTTGCTGTATTGTACAGAGAAGCAAGACTCTCTTCTCTTTTGGGAGTCCTTTGAACTTGTATAGAGTAGCTATTCCCAAGTGATTACTTCCTTTCTCAATTGATGCAACAAAAGAGCATCACACAAAAAAGAGTCCCACTGTCATTTTTCTTTTGAACACGCAGGCAATGCTGAAAACATAAATGCACATGTGCAAAAGCTCTCATCTCTGGCTCCTTTCTGATACCCATCAGCTCCACAGGAAAGTAAGAGAAAAGAGCATAATAAAGCTCCCTGCATCATCAGATTGAATGATTCTTTTCATTTTTAGTATTTGCAAGGATGCCGCTGGTAGCTGGAGAAAAAGAAGAGTGTACCTGTAGTTCTTCAAATTGTTACAGCTTAATGCAAAGTCTAGAAGGATGTCTAAAGGGGGAAAAAATTCCACTTGCTGGTAAGCACAAGGCACTGCTTTTTCCTGCCTTTCTGTGCTACTCTGGAGAGGAAGGCAAATGTCTTTCAGGCTTCTCCTTCATTTTCCTATTTAGGAATCTTTGTTTCTTTATGATGATGATTTCTGTAAATTTACATCTACACATACAAACAGAATATCTATAAAAAATAAATATTATTGAGTGGCTAGAGCTTTCTTTGATAAAAACTAGATCTCTACATTCGGTCTCACATGAACAGGGAAGTTTACACAAACCATCTGCCAGTGTCCCCATTTCTGTACACACTGGCCAGTGTAAAACTTTAGATTACATCAGACAGTTTCCAAAAAAAAAAACATCCTCTCAGTGTAGTAAATTTTAAGGAAATCCAGTTTAGTCTGGCTTCAGATTGGGTTAGAGCCACATCCTGCCTTCGGGTCCTCTCTGCTAGTGCTATTGTGCATTTTAGATATCATTTAACCACCAAATTCACAACTAATCCCTGAAACTGTTAACAGCCTTCAGTGAGCTGATGCCTACAGATCCAGGTTTGCTCTGGTTTATTCTTAGTCCTCAAACCTGAGTTTGAATTCCCTTTCCACTCAGTGGCCTGTTATGAGAAGCAGGGGGTGGGGTGGTCCAAAATGTGACCCCACAGGCTGGGCAGCTGGGACACCTTTACAGCTAACAAGGTTAGCTGGGACACCTTCTCCCTCCCACTGGGGAATTTCTATGGCCCAGATTTCCACTTCTTGGGCAAGGTTTCCAATCAATAGACCATTTCATAAGAGTTGGGAAAACCTTCCTCTGCCCTGGCTACACTTCAGGTCAAACTTAGTGCCATTTTTGAGTGTTCATTTTGGCTTGAGGATCACAAGGCCTAATGGATTTGCACTTTCAGCAGATTTAAAGAGGTTTAAACCTCAGAAATTACAGTTCAAGTGTCTGATTCTTACATGACCTTACACATCTGTCAACTAGAGCTCTAAATTTGTGGAGCATGTACTGCAGTATAACTTTATTTATAAACTATACAGACAGTCCCAGATGAGAATACCTTAGACTGCAGTAGGCTGAACTGAACTGAGGCCTTTCAAACTCAAATAATTTTCCATTATTTATCAAAAAGGCCATCAGAAGAAATACTCTTACATCTACTTGCAGGAAGTTTACTTCCCCTGGTAACAGAAGAGTAAATTTTGTTGTCTCTTTCTCAAAATGCAAGCATCTCTGTGTTTGAAAACTGGTGATGGGGAATCTTTAAAAAAAAAATCTCAAATACAATTTTACCAATAATTCCACCATCATTTTATGGACTAATTAATATGTCAGAATGCTAACATATTATCATTGATGGGACCTATCAGTTTGTTTTCAGCTTTTTCAGAAAGAAAAAGATGGATTTGTCCCCTCCAGACAAACTGCAAAAGTTACAGCAGATATCCTTCAGATTAATAAAATTATTCAGGCCTTTAAGAAAGCTGCAGATTTCTGATTCAAGATGAGATTGTAAACAGGAAACGATAATAGGGGGAAAAAGGCATTTGTACTGCTAAGAAATACATGGATTTTGGACATGTTAACCATATCCTGATAGGCACGGTAAAATGAGGTAGGATGTAACTATTTTTCAGCCACAAAATCAAATTTTCAGAAGTCTTATCAAGTCTGCTTTTCTTATCAGGACATGAAAAGCTAAAATGCTAAAAGCATTCTTCTATTAATCAGCTACACACCCGTCTTTGAGATGTCAGCTTAGTATTGGTCATTTTATCAATTGTCATCCCCTGTCTGAACTGCCTGTGGAGAAGAAGGTGACTGAGAAGTTTATGTTAAACAGCTGTTATGCCATCTGGCATCTCTGACTTCCATGACCCTTTCCAATCTGGCTTTCAGCCTAGGTAAGGTACAGAGACTACGCTGCCTTAATTGGGCTATGATCTACTCCTGGCCAAATGCAGAGGTCAACTTTCCAGGCTGATTATTATAGATTTGTCAGAGACCTCTGCTGACATGGACCAGAGAGTTTTGCTGACTCATCTGCAGAGCCTGGCAAGGCTGGCCAGGAATCACTGCAGTGACCTCTCCTCTCCAGGAGCTCTCAGAGGGCAGTGCCCAACAATTGCTCCTCTGCCCAAAGGGCTCTCACCACCAGGTTTTTCCATCATTCCGCTCTGTCGCCTGTTCTTGTTCAGTGTTTACATGAAGCTTCTCAGGGGCAGAACAAGACCATTTGAGCC
Organism: Camarhynchus parvulus; assembly: GCF_901933205.1. NCBI lineage: Eukaryota > Metazoa > Chordata > Aves > Passeriformes > Thraupidae > Camarhynchus > Camarhynchus parvulus. The sequence goes on along the minus strand of NC_044574.1, from coordinate 68,770,520 downwards.
TGTTATTTCATCAAAGCACACACAGCATTTATCTCTGTTCATTGTGCTTTTTCATCTGGTGCAGATGGTCGAGTTGACTCATGTGCCAGCGCTCGAGGAGTTTGCAGATAGGGGCAGGCAGACTGGTTTAAATTCTGCCTTCACTGGTTTAAATTCTACTTCCACTGGTTTAAATTCTACTTTCATTTATTTTTGAGAAAGACATTAATGAGTGGGAGAAAGTAAAAAGGTGAGACTTGGCTCGGAATCTGTTAAGTCACAGCTGTGGGTTTAAAGTTCAAAAGAATTATTTGGCTCAGTACTACAGAAAGGCCACTCACAAAAGAGCAGGAGAGCCACTAATTACACTGTTGGAAGTGAAGAGAAAGTAAAACAATGTCTTACTCCACAAGGAATACTCTAATCCTGAAAATATTAATTTAGCTATTTACCCTATTACCAGACCTTTTTCATAAAATTCTAAAATATGTGTACTATATTAGGGTCAAAGTAGTAATATATGTTGGCTTTTTTGTTAATATACACATTTCTTGAGTTTGCAAACCAGGAGTTTCATACTTGAAGCTGCTTATGAGCTATTAAACAAAGCAGTAGACACTGTTGGAAAAGCAAAACTGCCAGTGATTACTTGCTAATAAAAAGGATACTAATTATTTATGAGAGACATTTGGGCAATTATTCAATTATTTTAAGTTAGATTATCGATAGTTCGCTGCTGAATCAAAAAGAATACACCGGGTTTTTCACTGACCTCACTGCTGAAATAAAGCTATTACTGTTATCAATCTATTAGACTTCACAGATCTTGGAAATAACTTTGCATCACCTCATAAAGCACAGGGGGGAGCAGCAATCTCTGAGCTGTATTATGTTCGTCAGCTCACAGCTTTCCAATGAAATTTGCCATTTCTTCTGGAGAGCTGTTCTACACATATCACCTTAGGAGCTCAGCAGTGTTTAAACCTAACAGCCTCAACATTTACTGAAATTTCTTATTGAAATGTTCACCCATGAGCAGAGCTTTACCCAGAAGCACAACTTTGCATAAATACAATCTACAGAGCAAACTGTTCTAAAAACAATGAGCAAGCACACTGCAGATCAGCAGATAGCATGCCCCAAAACAACCATTACCTTAAAAAGAATACATTTAGAAGCAGCTTTTTCGACTGTACCCAAGACCAGACATTTTTCTGTTTGTTATTTTACCCATACACTAACTCCCATGCATTTATACATTATTCTATTTGAACCAGTGTTCTTATTTCTCCTCCAAAGCCTCTCCTGCCCTGTGCTTTGTTGCAGCAGGCCTAAGGTACCAGTGGCTATGAAGGGCCAAAGGATCCTGCAGAAGGTAAGAGCAGAGCCCTCAGGATGATGTGGGAGAAGATAAAACACAACAAAGGGTCCTGGGCTCTCACAGCTGCAGAAAAGGGAAGGCACCCAGCCTCTTTCCTGTGTGCTCCTGCTGTGAGGTTTTAATCTTCTCTAATTCAAGTATTTCTAGCAACGACTAAAAAAAAAAACCCAAAAGTCTGACTTCCTCTTGTGAGATCTGAGGAACAAAAGTCTAGGAAACTCTTGGTGACTGAAAAGTTTTACCTGCTCAGAGAAGTGACAGATAAGTGTGCTTCCCTATTCTTTAATCAATTTTATATGGCAAAAACCTTAAAGATAAAGCATATGAAGCTCACAGTCTATAAGAGGAAAAATGTTTAAAGTTTCTTGAACAATACTGACAAAGATGGCTGGACAAATACCATTTGTCCACCCCTGTATCTTAGGAAATTAAGCACTAATGGTATCTGAGCAATATTATGTCCTTCTGAACCATTTGAGCATTTTTTTTTCATACTTTTAGCTTCAAGTTGCTGGAGATATTCAGGTTTGGAAGCAGCACTGCAAGCACAAAGTGGAATTCAAGCACATACTTGGTTCATTCTATTGGATTTGACACAGACCTGCTGTATAAAACAAAATCATTATTCTTCCTCAACCCAGTATTTTCATGTTTGTTTGTGGCCATACTGAACAACAATATTTTAAATCAAATAGTAGTTTTAGTTTTTTTTTTTTTTCCTGAAAGTAAAGCAAGATTATTATCAATATAAAATATATAAAATATATTCTATTTTCCTGCAAAATGTTACCCATACACAAGTAGGTATCTACTATACATAAGGCACACCAGGGAGCATCTCTGTTTCTTGCACACAATACAAAGGTATTTCTAGACTTAAAGTTTCATGACAATTACCAGTAATTTAAAAGGTAAGCTATTGAGACAATATTAAAAAAATGAGTCAAAAAAAGTGTACATGAATATGGAAAACTAGGTAAGATTAATGTAAAAGATTTCCAGACATGGAAGAACAGACATGAGAGGCATCAGCTTGCTCCTGTTACTGATTTTATGCATTAATTATGAAGACATGATAAAAGCCTTTTAGTGACCAAGGTACTGGCTTAGGGAATAAGTGATTTTAGAAGATAAAGATTTCCTTTTTCCTCCTGGTGTCACTGCTGGGCTGAGTTAAAGTTGACTGTCTCAAGTCTCTCCTGTAATTTAAATCCATTTCAGGACTTCTTTCTAAAACACATTTTAAAAATATTTTAAAAAATTACCCTTGCCTATATATATTTTTTTAATTATATAAATACTGTTGCTAAGTTCACAGTTTTGAAAGGTCTTATCTATTTTTTTTATTATTATTTTTAAGGACAACAAGTACACATTTCTTCTCCTCCTACCCCAAATTCCATATTTCCCACTTTATTTCTATTTATGGCTTATATCTCTATGTATGTCTTTACATGAAAGAATAGCTTACTCATTTGGAAGCTCATTAATTTAAACATGAGTTTACTGCTCCTTTAGAGAATTCCATTACCCTATGTGTGCACAGAAAGCTTCAGTTTTCTATAGCACTTTTTTACTGAAGAAATCACTAAAATGTTTTGCTTCTACATCGATGAAATAGTATAAAATATCCAACAGAAGTCATAAGGAGAAAATTTATCAGCTGTAATTTTGAAAGCAGTTAACTGTTTAGATGCAACCTCAGTTCAATGTGTTTATAATGCAAAAAAACTTATACTCCCACCTACATATTTAAACATTTACAGTTACCTTGAGCAACCAAATAATGAAACTACAAAGCCTTCAGGAAGAAATCAAGGGAAGTTTCTAACTCACTGACTATACCAAACATGAGAAAACCAGCAAATTATAATGATAGCTTGGATAATATTGGTTTTAGTTAGAAATGTTCTGCATTAGTTAGACATGTACCACATAAATAAATTATTTAAGAATTCTAATTAAAGACTATTAAGAATTAAAAGACCTTTATTTTTCTTCTGAAAACTTCAAGTGTCAATCCAACTATTAATATTCAAGCTTTTATCATTCCTAGTAAAAGAGTTGAATACTGCAGTGTGAAAATCCAGTTTTCCTCAGAATACATAGTCAAGTGCTCCACTGCTGCAAACCTGACATTCAAAAGCCTCATCTACAACAGAATTACATATCAAAAATATCCATATTTCAAAAAGATTTTCAATACCTAGCAACATGAAGTTGACTCAATTACAGTATTTATCACAGAAAACATTATTTATTTAAAGCGCTGACATCCACTACCAAATGCAAAGGAAACTCGAGCCCTCTTTGAAGACAGACAAGGCCACAGAGTCTCCTCCTTGCACACAGAAGCAGATGTTGCTGCTGCAGGAGTGACAAAACTAAAACCAGAAACCAAGGAGAAGCCAGGTGAAAAGGAGGCCTTCAAATATTGTTCTTAATTTAGTATATCAAATTGAACATTTTATATATATATATGCTTATACTGATAGTATTTAATTCTTAATTAATCATACAGTTAAAATTAGTTGTTATATTTTAACTAAGACTTTGGGGTTTGTAACTGCAGTTTTAACTTTGTTTTTAAGTATCATTTTTTCCCAGAAATCTGTCTCTGTCTAAGGAAAGTTTTCTATATCTTAGAAAGTCAGCCTTTGCTCAGACAGGACTCAGCGCTGGTTTAAATTATGTTTACCTCATCCAAGTTACAGAAAAATGTGATTATGTGTAAAGGGGCAAAAAAGGAAAAAAACCCGGCCTGATGGTGTTATTTTTTACAGCATGGATAAACAGAATAAGCAGTAAGGTAGCAGTTTTGAGTATGAAGAGATTGAATAAATTTTAGTATTTTCTGTGAATGGAGTATTTTGTATTTTTCCGTCTCGAAGTCTTTAGATGCATAAACAACAACTCCAGCAATAAAGAAGCCTCATAATTTATGTTGTTTGGTTTTATTTTTTTCTTCAATTCTGAGTAGTACAAAGAGGGCTAAACACTTCTGGTGAGTGACTTAATATGTCCGAGATTGTATGAATTTGACACTTTAGCTAGTGAAACATTTTCCAGTTTTAAAAGCAGTTATTGCCTGAATGGCTTACACTTCTCAATGTCATACTCCATCCTTTACATAAAAATCATATTGGCAATTATGCCATAGGTTATATTTTTATCTATCTATCTATCTATCTATCTATCTATCTATCTGTCTGTCTGTCTGTCTGTCTATATATGTATATATAGATAGATAATAATATATTTATATATATATGGAATATATATATATTTATATATATGGAATATATATATATATATATATATATATATATACATGGAAAGTACTTCTAAGTGCACACTTTGAACATATTAGCATTTCAAGTGATTAAAGAATAACAAAAGTTACAACTTTTAAGCCCAAACATCCCAGTAATATAATTTAAGGAAATAGTTTTAAAATTAAAAGCTGCAGAAAATGTAGTGCCAGATCACTTAAGAAATCAGTCAGAAATCAGGCCTGGTACTACCCCAAAATGACTGGTGGCCAAGCATCATATTCTGAAGACAGCCAGGAATGGAGTGCTTGTCTTAATGCCATTTATAGGGCTGTGCTGGGTGCGACTGGCAGTGTCCATCTTTATGTGCAACTGAATTGTCAGAAACACACAGAGCTGTTTTACTCTGCTACTGAACATTGTCCAGACTTATGACAAATCATGACACGTTTTTGGCCTGCCTAGTTGTTAACCCACTTGGATAGATGACAGCTGCATCTACAAATGCCCAATGGATTATTAATGCTTCCACTGCAAAGTGCAAGGAATGGTTGAAAGTGATTTCTTGTCATTTTAAAGACTGAGCCATTCTTAGAAGAGAGGAAGCAAACCCCCTAAATGAAAGATTTTAAAAAGTGTGGATCCTCCAAACTGCGACTCCTTTTCAGGAGGGAGACCTGACATCACAAGGTTGGGATAAAAAAAAAAGGAAAATTAGATGAAAAAACAGAGTTAATCTAGATATTTATTTAAATACAGGTTGGGTTTTCATTGTTCTCTGTTTGTACCTATATAAAGTTTTTCAAGACCTTTTATTCTGCAATCTTATGAAGGGGAAAAAACCAACCAACCGTACAAAAAAAAATTTAGTTACTTTATGTTAAACAAGCCTGAATTAAAGTAAAGGCCTAACTTCGTTACAGTCTGATCCTGAACTCAGTGGCTGAAGAGCCTTGAGTTCAGAACTGCTTTGCGCAGACACCAGAACATTTACACATTGAATACATCCATAGAACGTTCTACATGTGGTGCAGCGCTGTGCTTGGCTGTCAGGGACAGTCTGGGAGGTGAAACATGCTGCAGTGACCAGAAATGCCATCCCACAACACTGGGGAGCCCCCAGTTCCTGATCCTGAATGATTAGCGTATTTGTAGACATATGGAAATCCCCATGAGGATTTGAACTTTGGAGTAATAAAGCACTGGTCTTCATAAAAACCGTTTTTTATATTCTGTGGAAGCTCTTTACGAGCCTCTCTGAATAACCTGGTAACACAGAAGTTTGACAAAAAAAAAAGAGATTTGTTTGTCTTTTCAAATAATCCAAAAAATCTAGAAGATCCTGTAGATGAGTCTTCATTCTACCTGATACTAACAAAACATTCAGTTTCTTGTATGAGCAAAAGTTATAGCATCTAATGGATATGTCTGCCTTCCATAAAATAATAAAAAGACCTCCTAGAACATTAAAGTCAAAATAATTTATTATCCTTAATCCCAGATTTTTTTTAAATATGGAAACCTATATATCTTTAATATTTTGATGCCAAAGTCCACTTGCCTGGGAACAAAGTTATCCTAAGTAATCTCAGTATTTCATTTTATGAGAGCTGTCGTGTTATTCAATCATAAGAACAAAAACAATTTGCTCCCATAACCTGAGAAGAAACACAGCTGGTCAGTACAGTAACACAGCTTGGAAAGACTTAATATTTCCTTTATTTTATACTGCCTTTCAAACATTAACTCAAAACTCAAGTCCTCTTCAGAAAACTGGGTGTTTTACCTGATTCACCATAATATAACTACTGCTATTTATCTGCCTTAATATATTGTTCATCAACATGAGGCATTCATAAAAATTCATAACAATTACCAATAATTGATTGCAAAAAGTAACCCATTCTTCATCACAACTTAATATTACAGCAAGTAAGAGTTCATGTCAAACATTTTAACTGGCAATTTGGCTTAAGCCTTGATTCTCTAGGAAAGATTTATATTAAAGCTCTCAGCTTATGTAACCAAAAATTAAGACAAAAGAAGAGGTAAGAAGAAAAACCCATATGATGACTTTTTTTTTGAAGATAGTTTTTTTTCCTATTCCTCAAACTAACTTACTTATATATAAAGGTTGGGAGAGCTGTAGTGAAAATTAAATTTCCAGACTATAAAATTATAAATTTCTTTAAAGGATACAGATCCTTTTTTTTTTTTCATTTATGTCAGGAGATGGTGAGTTCAAACAATTTTCAGAAACAAACCTGAAGCGTTCGTCCACTAATATCTCTGATGACAGTTTCAGTACAGCTCCACTGTAAGAAAATATTTCTTTCTCATACTTGGCAGAGGTGGCATGAAAATAGACTCTACAAAGCATTGGAAAGGACACTGAGCTATTTTGCCTATATTAAAATAAACCTCTCTTGTCAGCAGTAATATTTCCTATTTTAAGCACAGCCAGTGCCCAGTCCTCATACCAGTAAGACATTATGAGTGCAGGGGCAGGAGGAAGAGCAAGTTCTTTGCCTTCCAAGTTAGCCAAGAAATGAAAAAGCCAATTTAAAGTAATTATTTACTTTAATGAGGAAATACCCAGGCAAATCCTTGTGAGAGTGCAATGCCACAGACACACTTCATAGTATAGACTTTAATGTTTTATAGATAATACACATATAAGGAGAACATTCCTTGGCACATTGTTGCCATTTCCTCCAGGGGCACTGCTAACAGTGAAAAAGTGTGAATATATTATTATTATAATATATGTGTATTAATACATATAAATAATACTATTTATATATAGTAATAATTTATCTATCATAATATATAATAATATATCATAAATATATAATATATAAATATATAATATTTAATTAAATATATAAATAAATGGCAAATTTAATTAAATATATAGATATATGATATATATTATATTAAAAACATATAATAATAATATATTTATAATAATAAAATAATATTTGTGTCTGCACTGAGTTTATCAGTGGCAGAAGCTGGAGAATATAGAATTTCAGCTCATGTGTCTCATAAGGGAGGCAGATTATGTGAGCAATAAATAGAATCACAGAATCATTAAGGTTGAAAAAGGAGTCCAGGATTATGGAGCCCAACCATTAGCCCAGCACTGCCATGTTCACCACTAAACTATACCCTGACTGAGCATAAAACAAGCTGATTACCTGTAAAGGTATGAAATCCTACAATTCAGCAAAACTTGGGAGTCGCAAGTGGAAATTATTTTGGCAGAAGAAGAAAAGACAAACTGGAGGTGCAAATAGTAAAAAATAAATATTAATAAATATAATTATATTATTCCAATGGAAAAAAAATTATAAAAGTACCCAAGATACAGAAGACTTAAGGAGAAAAAAAATATAAAATTAGCAAGCCATTTATCACTCTTTTCCAGTGCTTACGTAAATTAATCTATAAAACCCAAGTGAAAATAATTTTTCCATGCACAACTTGCCAAAACAAATTAAAATTTCATTAATGCTTTGGGGTTTTGCCAAAGAAATAGTAACTAAACAGCTATAGAATGACGGGGGCAAAACCCAGTATTTTTTCTCATTTGCAATGTACATATCCATGGGATGTGGACAAAGAAATGCTATTTTTGAGGAAGGGAAGAACTTTTTCCCATGTTTTACCTACTCAGTGCACAAGTACCTTCCTCCTGCACATCTCTTCTATGATACCTCTCCATCTTAACTGCACTGATCACACTCCCCCAGCTCCACTTCACTGAGTACCCTTAAAACAGCTGAAGTGTCTTTTTCTTTCTCATGTCTTTCCCTTCTGCTTTTATCATTACTTTTCATCGTTGCAGTATTTCAAGGGATTCTATCCCATCATTTAATGGGATGTGCCGATTTTTGTCCTTGAACCTTTTGCCCCTTCTGTTCTTCATGTGGCTGAGACTGAGACAAGCCCCACAGAAAGGGGGGACAGGTAAAATACTCTCTTTTTGCTTTGAATATACTGCTTTGGCCTTCCTGATTTGAACAACTAATAAAACATGTTTGTTTTAAGCCCACACAAATGGAATCAGATTTTGTTTCAAAGAACTGAATCATCTGCTTCTCAAGCACAACCAATCTCCTACAGGAAAACCAGGTATTTATCTGCTACACCTCTTTGTACACTCTATTTATCAATCACACATCTTCACATAGTTTCAGGTCCCAGCTTTGACTTAGATTTTTAGCTGTAGACTTGCAAAATTTTTTCATCTATCAACTTCCATCCAGTAAAATGAAATTATGCAACTTCTCCGGATTTTCTGCCACCAGTTTTAAAACAGAGCTGCAGGATCGATGCTTGTTATAGTTTTAAAGCCAGTTTCCCAAAACTTTTTCTGGAATTGCATTCTCTGCTTATTTTCCTTAGGATGATGGGATATATTGGTCAATTTTAACCCAGTTTGAGAGAAGGACAGAGGTATCAAAAAGACCAAGTTTCTACACACTTGTTGAAAAATCAGTAGGAGCCTGAAAAACTGATACAGGGAAAATACCCACATATTAATTGTTTCCAGAATGAAAAGGCAAGTGTGACTTCAACAGTCAGCTGTGTCTTCTGGGTTCCCAATGACAACACACATCCTTGGTAACCAGGCAAAGGATGTACCCTTAATTAAGGGCCACAAGGACAAGCCTTGAAAAAGGCTGAGAAAGGGTAGCTGGGCAGCTGGACTTCAAAGGCATAAAGGAAAAGGTGGAACTACTGCAGTACAGGGATGAAGAAAAATAGGTTTTCCTTTCTACACTTCCTTATTCTTTGCCACCTGATGCAATGTCACACCTTGATTTAGATACTAGGCCTAACGCCAGTGAGTGGCAACTTCTTCGACAGAGCAGATTTCTCTACTGTCCTGCATTACAGGTAAAGAAACACAAAGGAAAGCATTTGTTTCTTTTTTTGTCAAAAACACTACAGGAAACCCATGTATTCTTATAATAGAAGGAAATTCCCCATTTGTGGATGAAAAGTGTATTCTGTGTTGGCAAGATCTCCAGTATAAACATCATTGTCACTCACAGAAGTTATTTAAAAGTTTTCCTTGTTATCAACATTAGTGCAACTTTTTCTGAATTTCAACCCTTCTTCCTTTTTGTGCCAAATTACTCCCATTCATGTAGAGTACTATGGACTTTCAAATACTAAGAATTCAGAATTTTTTTTTTTCAGGGAACTCCTCAGCCCACTAGGATTTTCATCACATTATCTTGATCTAGATGTGTAGTTTATTTAAATATTCAAGACCTATTACTTTCATTGCCCTAACAGACACTGCTCTGTGATCACCAATAATTTCAAAAATTAGAAAGGAAAAACATAAAGCATTTCATCCTCATATTTTTCACCCACTATTTCCTTATTCACTTGGTTAGGTGCTGGAATCACAGTTTCCTTTAGCTTTCCCTATCTTTAAATGTGGTTTCAAAATATTTCCATAAATCTTAAAATTCCTTATCCAAAAATTTTAATGTTACTATTTTATATCCATTCCCAACAATACCCACTTCCATGTTCTTCTCCAATTACATTTTGATTTTCAGGTCACCAAAAGGCCCTGGTAAATTATATATGTTGGGTATATTTCTGTTCTTAGTTTGCTTTTAGGATGGTCTCTTTCCAAAACTGCCCTATGACCCTGTGCTCTTTTGTTCCAAGTAAGTTTTCCTCACAGAATTCTTCATGCACCAAGTAACAGATCCTAACTTCAACTAATAATACTAACTTCATAGATTGTTTTTTTCATCCAAATTTTTATTGTTCTGAAGCTTTTATTTGTCTAGATATGCTATCTTGGCTCTCACAACCACTTCCACCCTAACTAATAAAATTTTTAATTGTAGCTAGCTCCTCAAGAAGTAAGTCTTAAAATTACTTCATCCTCAGTGTTATTTCCAAAAGCAGAACTGCTCACATTCTGGATGGGCATGTTACTTAACTCTCTGATGATGAAGTAATTTTTTGTGTACTCAGTATCAAAGTTTACTCATGGACAAGTTACCATTGAACACATTGCAAAATTCTACATTGATACCTGCTGAGTGGCAGTTCTGAAAACCAGAACTGTTCAAATCAAAATCCAAGATGTGACATCAAAGTAAAAGCCAAAAGTGCTTCAAGCAATAAAGATTATTAATTCTCACAACATAAGGTGAGAAGTGAAAACAGAAATTACAGCACTGACACAGGACAGCATCTGCCCTTTCCTTAGTACAGTCTGTCCCTAAGCGATCCCTTAGCGATGTGGAACTGTAACAGGGTCTGGGTGAACAAAAAAAAAAGGTGATAATTAAGTAATTAAGCACCATCTTGCCCTTCAGCCTGTGATGTGCTTGATGTATTCAGTGAGACTAACACGTTGCCTCCCATTACATCCAGGATCTCACTACAACTTCCAGCCATGTTGACTGTAGAGCACCCAGGTGGCTCCATATGCACAAAGTGAAACAATATTAATTGTAAAGCATGACTGGAACATAACTGCAGAGCCAACTATCTGTAGCTGATGCAAACCAAGGAACTGTGAAAAACATTATTTCATTCTTTCTTCATAATTTCCTTCGGCAGTTCAAATAAAGGCCCTAATTTTCAAATTTCACCCCAATAACCACTAAAAAAACCTATAAACACTGTTTTCTTCACAAGCAAGACACTGACACTTAAATTATGAAGTGAGAGTTTACTACTTTGATGACCTCATTCTCAAGTTTTCTTCATGCAATTCACTCAAGGGAGAAGGTCCCGGGGCTGACTGTGTAATTTACAGCCAGGCAAAGTGTAAATGATAAACCTCTAGCACTGTTTCACATAAGGAGATAATTACAATCTAACACTGGTTTGCATCCACTGTGAATAGGTGTAAATAACTGAAGAAGATATGAGCTTATGGCAAATATAGTAAATAGGGTTTTTTTTTTTCCATGAGTCTTTAGTTCAATGTATTGAGAGGTAAAACAAACTGTATGTCATCAAGCCAAAAAGATAATATTTAAGATAAAGGTATAGTGTAAAAACTCTAAAGGAACATTTTCTTTATTTGCATTATAATAATTTGTATATTTACTGATAGGGATTTTATTTGTTTCATTAATAATGCTCTAAGAAGAATGATGATAGTAACATCTCTCAGTGTTGTCACTTTTTCAATTTTTTTGCCTGCTGATTCATTCATTCTGCATCACAAAAAGAAATTGGAATGGTTGACGTTGGAAGGGATCTTAAAGCTCATCGAGTTCCAGCCCTGTGCAATGGGCAGGGACCTCTTAAAACTATCCTGTTCATCTCCTTGTTTGCTCAAGCTGCAGGAAGTTGTAAACAGTTTATTGTTAAGCCTTTTTTAGCGTTCTTCACCCTACCATGGATTCCCCCTTTATTGAAAGAGCTCTGAAGACATGGCCCATTGTCCTTATGGCAGTGAAGTGTTCCCAGGTAGGGCTGTGCCTCCTGCCTTGTGCTGCAGCTCCTTCTCCTTCACACTTCCATGCACAGCTAACTCACCTCACACCAGCTGTGCAATTAAGGAATTAAATGGGCACGAGTGCAGGACCATTGGAGAGCAGTACCCTTCCAACACACACAAGGTCTTTGAGAACGACTCCCTGAAAAGCAGGGGGTCATGCATAACCAGGCCTAATCAGATGGGTTTGCCTACTGAAGCATTTTATTTGCCTTCTGACCATGTGTTGTGGTTTAACCCCAGCCAGCAGCCAAGCCCCAGGCAGCTGTTTCCTCACTCCCCCACCAGCAGGACCTGGGAGAGAACCAAAAGGGTAAAAGTGAGAAAACCTCTGGGCTGAGATAAAGACAGTTAACAGGGAAAGTAAAAGTAGCACATCTACTTTTACTTTACACACGAGCAAAGGAAAACAAGGAATTCTTTCACTACTTCCCATGGGGCAGGCAGGTGTTCAGATATTTCCAGGGGAGCAGGGCCCCATCACATACAACAGTTACTTGGGAAGACAAATTCCCCCCCCCCTTCCTCCTTCTTTCTCACATTTTATATAAAGAGCATGATTTCATAATGTTGAGCTTTTCACGGGTCTTGGGTCTTCGAAGAGACAAGAGCAGTTGTTGGTTGTAGTAAAGTTGTTTATTGCATGAATACATCAGTCTCAAAGGCAAGGAGTTCAGAGTATTGAAGTCTGTGCTGAAGTCCATGCTGAAAGCTTTCTGGCCTAAAGTCCTGAGCAGAAACAGCAGCAGCTCCCTCCTTTCTTATTCTTCCTTTTTTTTTTTTCTTCATCCTCCTTGCACTCTGTTACAGGGGCATTTTATTCATAAATCATCCAGTCAACTAAAAACATGATTCTAAAACATTCTTTCTACACCAATCTAAGCTTGATTCCCAATGTATGAAAGCAGTGTCAGTTTTTACACAAACCTACGCATGTAATTTCATCTATTTATGTGAAAGCTATTATCTATTTTCTTACTCAAAAATTACCTATATAATTTTATGTATTTATGTGAATAGTTCTACCTATTCTATCTAGAAATGCAAGCAATGTTCTGCTGTGTTTTTTTATGTCTGGAGCTAGTACTACTGAACTTCAAACTAGGCTTTAGGGCCTTTGCTAGCTAACACAGTCTCTTAAGGCACTTGAGATATATTTCTACTTACTTAAAACTAAGACTTACACTTCTATTTCAAATCTGTGTGGCTTAATATATTTCAGCTTCTCTAGAGGTTCTAATTCAATCCCTATTGATGTAATTCAATTTCTTTCTCTCTCTCTGAGGGATTCAAAGAGGCTTCTGTCTCATGCATTCCAACATCAAAGGGTATGGAATATCCCTTTGGTCAGTTGGGGTCCCTTTAATTCTGTCAGAAAATGTGGGACAGAATGAGTGTTTTGAGATGTTTAGTTTGAACTTATTGCCCATGAGAGAATGTTCTTATTTGCCAATAATGCCACAGGAATGAAGGAGACTTTGAAAGTCAATGAAGCGTTTAATGATGATGATGATGAACTGCTGAAGAGATACCACGAGGAAATTCTGGATTTGTAAAAGCAGCTGGAGGAAGCATGTAATACTAAGACAACTAATGTGCTATTCAACATCTGAAAACAAAAAAGTTGATAATCAGTGTAGCTCAAGCAAGTGCCTTCCACAAAGGCAAACCAAGCTGAACTGCCTTTGAGAGTCCCACCAGCAGCACAGCTGAGCAGGGGTATTTATTTCCAAGTCAATTGGACAGCAACTGAGGAAAAATATTCAGAAGTATGAAGCAAATTCACCAGTGGGATTTTGCCTTGGGGGGAGAAGCTGATCCTGACAAAATTAGATAATAATCTAGTTTAGAAATGACATTTGTATGTAACTTCTGGTTTGGCCCTCTGCTCAGAGCACAGTCACTTCAGCCTGAACTATTCACCTTCACTCCACCTTGTGTTGGCCAAGATTGTGGTGCCAGTTTTATCTTTCACACTTAGATAATATTTGCCAAATCATCTGTCTCAGTTTGGAAAGACAGGTGTGTGCTAAGGAAGGCAGGAGCCTCCATTGAAATGGAAAATGTAAACCCCCCCCCCTCCAAATTATTATCAATTTGGAATTAAGGGGCTCTCAGGCAAAGATATGGAAATAGCAATAACAGCTCTTTACTAGGAAAATTAAAAACACAAATGCAATAGTACAAAAAAAAAAAAACCAAACCACTGACAGAGTCAGAATACAACCTAACAGGGTGTTGGTAGCAGTCCCACTCAATGGTGGCTGCAGCCCTCCTGCAGTGACAGGTGTGGTTCTGTTGGAGCAGGGATCCTGTAGAAGGGAGGAGTTTTCCTCTGAAGATCCAGTGGTGGTGTAGATGGGCCTGGTCTTCCTCTGGGAATCCAGTGAGAAAGAAAGCTCCTCCTCTGGAATCCATTAGAAAAGGCTGCCTGTGGTGTTCCAAATCTCAGATTATACCCAGGTAGGAATGCTTGGCTCCTCCCCCTGGGCAGAGCAATACGCAATGGATGATGGAATTTTATCAGCCATGCAGTGACACTCAATAGCCCATAACAGAAGATATTTCTCAGAGGGTTGTGGAAGAGATAAAGCAAACTGCCCCACCTGGTTCTAACAGGTGGCCCCAATTAACAGAAGGTAACTGCCCCACCTGGTTCTAACAGATGCCAATAGAACACACACACCCAGCCACACCTTGCAACCGGAGCCATAATCTCATTTTGTATCCATGACCTTTAATTAGCAATGGACACATGCTATGTGATCCATAGTATGACCGGTCCAAGAATTTTTTTTATATTTCTTGAGCAATTAAAACCATCTTTTAAGACTGGTATCTGCAAAAACAATTACTGAAAAGCCTTAGAGATAACAGTTTTTTCTGCAGACATTTTTCATATTAAGGCATTGATTAAAACAGCTGGGGCAAGCAGGGGAAAGTAGAAGCACAATCATGGGCAATTTAGCATATTGTTTTACTCAGTATAAACACATGAGGGTTTTTTTAGGCATTTACTCAGATGTAATTATTCTAATCTTGTATTGAGAAAGCATGTGTAGGAAGTGTTTTTTCAATGAAATGATCAAGAAAGATAATCCAAAGTGCTCTACATCCAATGTTGCCACTAATTCTCTTAATCTTTAGCTTTATTCATGTTAAAAGCACTTTGTAATTCTTTGAACTATACCTCATCCTGCTGTAGGTATTATTTTGTGTATCGCTGCTGGAACATAATAAAGCAATGGCTCAGTTCTGTGTAATACTGAAAATGATATTAACACAGTTGATGGTTTCTTTTCATTTAAATAAGCTGCATTGACCGAGATGCTGCTTTTCAGCAGGCAGTACACCTACAAAAGTCTGTTGTGATGACTAAATTGTGAAATAAAGGATGATGCAACACGACAGACCAGCATTTGGAACAATCTTTTAAAAACATATGCAGTAAAAGTCAAAACATGCCTAGAGCAAAATTTTGCCACAATGTTTATTAATTAGAAAAAAACAAGGTCTTATATATGATTTGGGTATATATGCCATGTGTCTTTCAATATGTCACAGCAGACAGAACATTTTATAACCATGTACATGCCCCTGTGTGCACTACTGGAGAATGACAAATGTGTTTAATCAAACTGATCAGCTTTTATGACACTATTAACATTATAAGATGCGTGTGTAAATGGATACATATGCAGATATTTTCCTTTGAGGGTGTCAATTTATGTTTTCAGATGCTGCATATACAGCTGAATGTTAAACTCCTTTTCCAACACTAAATTTCATTTGGAACAAGTACACTACTGTTTTAAACTGTTGACCTTAAATAGCTGATCATTAAAGTGTCAGCCATTTGTCTGAAAATACTAAAACGGATTCTGGACGGCTTCCAGAATCTCAAAGAATTATGTGACAATGTAAAATGGATTATGTATTTTTTTCAATGACGAGTCCAGCCTGTCAATTTCATTATTTCTCTTCTTGCTGTGTACCCAGGACATACATTATGCTTTGGAAACCTAAAGGTCAGCTTTAGGTGGTGCCAATTACACAGAAAACTCACAGTGCTGTATCGGCCCATTTGTTCTGTTATTTCTGCTGGCAATGTTGAAAATGAGTAACACTTAGTGCTCTGCCCAGTATTGAGTTTCTGATTCACTCTGACAGGATACCATTAGCAGTTATCCAGGCTTTGGCTGGATACTAAATTTTGTTATATTATCTTTTAAGGTAATACTGAATAATACTGAACAATTTTGTTGGAGTATTACACGCAACTCAATTTCCTCTGATGTGAATGCAAGTCAACAATGTGCAAGAAGCCTCAACGAGACATAAAGCTCTTGTTCTGTTTTATTCTGTAAGAATATTTAAGCAGAAAAAATCCATCAAAATAACAATTAACAGCTGCCTGTGTTATTAACTCATACAACTAACTATATAATTAACAGAATCTACACTAATAGAGACATCTATATATATTTTTTTGTTGTTGATCAGGGGAAATATTCTTTTGTTGATGATATCCAGCTGAAAATGTGCAACAATCAGAAAAAAAAATTGGTAATGTAATCAACAAAGCAAAAACATCCTACCAGACACAGTGCTGTTGTCTCATATGCACTGCAAATTAAATTATCCTAAATATTGTCTTACATCATAAAGCAACTATTTCACAAAGTAAAATTACAAAGCAAGAATTTTAACCTCTAATCTGTCAGAAGACTTTGCAGTTACAGAAGAAAAAGGGTAGGAGATACTAAGGAGAAATTAAAAAAAAAAAGGAATGGTCTTTTTTACTTTTTGCATCCTCCTACAGTTAGGTTGTAAAAATATGAGCAGACTGTAAATACCTACATACATATTTAAATAAAACAACTTTCAAAAGGCCCAATATGCCTCGAAGTATTGACATATTTTTTTAAGAACTTAAAATTTTTCTAGTTTAGAAGTAAGATGCAGTATCAAAAAAACAATAAGGAAAGTGTGTCAGGCACTGAGGTATACAGTATAAAAAAAGGCTTTGACAATTTTGTCAAGTCTAATCCCTTAACACCTAAAATAATTTTCTTGACGGCTTGCTGATTTCAAGGGGAAAAAAAAAAAACAAACTCGAAATCACCTGAAATTGCTTTTACTTACCAGTCATACAAAAATATCCCATTTTTATAGAAATTAACATAAATATAAGCTCCATTAGCTTTATGGAGTACTCCTGACTTCCAGATCTTGTAAAAGATAATTTTTGAGGAGTACCTGTCCGTATGAACAACAAATAATAACACCATGCCTATCTGCAGTCTGAATGCATTACCTCAAAACAATTGCTTTCTTTTAAAGAAAGGGAACAAACAACTCTTCTTCAGAAATGGCTTTAACAAAAGAACTGGTGCGTCCCACAAATCTTTTTAGTCTCATGAAAGGAAATGATTTCTTTTCATTGCACACCACCCCTTTGCAATCCATTAAATTGGGGAATGCATACTAATTTATATGCATGCATAAAAGTTTCCATGCTCTCAAATTTACAGAGGCTGTTGATCACCTGTTGGCACCAATAGTGATGCACCATCAGGTTACCAGCTATTAAAGTTTGCAAGGATCAAAACCTCTCCACTACCACCTCACTTTTAATTCTAGTAAATCTGAAAAGGCAGGTTTACAGCAAACTACTCCTTTAATCTCCCTCATTTTGTCCCAATAGCTAAACACCACGTAATTTTGACATCAAAATAACAGTAACTCAAGCAGAGTTAACAACACTCAAATGTATCTAAAGCTTGATAAAAAAATGCACTTTCATCGGGATGTTTACTTCACTACAGGTTAACAGGATTAATTTGCGAAAAACAGTTGGCAAGAAATTCTGTAAACAAGAGTTAACTTTACAGACCTGTGATTAGGGGAGATGTGTGAACAGGGTGCAGGAAACTCAGCTAGAGGCCCAGAAATTTGCAGTCATGCTGATGACATTAAAGCAATTTTACAAGAAGTGCTTATTTATGCTGACACTTGGCAAAAAAACCCTTGAGAAGTGCTGCACAGTGAGAAATCACATATTTCATGAGTATTGTGCATGTGTGTACACCTGTGCTGCCCCACACACGTGGAATGCTCCTCAGTATATCAGTTTTTTTCCCATGAATTACAACTCAGCTTGTAAAAAGTGCTAATAACTCAGAAGGAAGTATGTGCAACCACCACACAAGCTTTTATGTTTTTTTAAGTAATGACTGCATTACACAAAGCCACAGCAAAACATTATTTCACTGGTAGCAGTTTCTCCAAATTCTCCCAGTCAAGCGCAGACCCATTCTGAACCTGCTGTATGTTATTCTGAAATTGTATAGGTAAGATGTGGCTTACCCAAAGCTGACGGGAAAACAATGTGCAAAGCTGTGCCAGAGCATTATTGATTTTCACCAGGTTTGCATTGCTGGAAGCAAGGTGGTGGGACAGCATCCAATCAGTAGGGAATGGAATCTCTGTCATTCTTTAACACAACAGTTTCAGGGGTATTTGGGGAAGCAAATGGAGTCAAAACACAATTTAGGAGGGCAAGAAAAAAACCCCAACAATGTAATTTGTTTAAGTATGCATTAAACTCATGGCTTAGGTGGAAGAGACAGTACTGCTGACTCTGGTTCTGCACAAGGAGCATCAAGAATAACCTGTTAGAAGTGAACCAGGATTCCTGGATGAGACACCACTAGCAAAGCAAAGACCTAAGACCCCCACACAGCTCACATCATCTAGATGTGCTGATGTCCAGGATCCAGCAAGACCTGGAAGAAGGCCTTTGCCTCTTTTTGGCAAAGGGAAGCTTGCCTAGGTTTTTAATTCATCAGAATATTTTTTTTTTCCTGAATCCTCATGGAAGCGTAGTAAAACTGGGCTTCTCTCGAACCAACTCTTTTTTTGGCTAGGAAAAAAGCAATGCAAATGTTTTCCTTAATTGAGAAAAAATACATTTTATTAGATAGCATGAAGATTTCTGCCTCAAGACTATTTTGGGAAGTGGTTTAATTTCTAAGTTGCTATAAAATCAAGATAATTTTTTGTGTATGAAAATATGAAATTACTGTAAGCACCAGTGACATCTGTACCTCCCTCATCCCAACCCCCAACCATGGAAAACATATTTCCTCAACATTTCTGTAATCAAGTGCACACATGTGGTACTGATCATTCTTATATTTAAAATTTTTTCTTCTTAACTATATATTTGCTACTTCAAAGACTTTTAAGTTGCAAAAAAGAAGGGTGCAGGGGCAGTTTGGGTTGTGTTAGACCTTTATTGGAGGACCTCCAAGGCAGTCTACATCAGAGGAAGATTATTTTAGCTACACTGATCAGATTGGAAATAGACATGGATTTCTCCAGAAATATTAATTTGACATGTTAAGCCTTTTCCAGAAAACAGGTATGAGAGACTTCGTACATTTCATCATTTTTTCTGATCTTTTAATCCATATTCATTCCAGCAGTCCCATTACAGAAAATGGGATCACAGTGCTTAGGTGGGTAGAAAAAAATATTAAAAAGTGGTTTACTTGCTTGCATGAGGATTACTCACTCAAGAAATGAGTTCCATGATTATAATCATAGCTAGTAACATTCCTCATGTGCTTGAGAATTTCTAGGATCCAGCCCTGGACAACTGGATGAGCTAGGGATTTCCATAATCTTGTCATAAAAATCTATGCATAAAAGATTAGAAGATGGTTTAGCTTTGATCAGTGAGGCGCTGCAGCCAGTACCCCCTCCCAGCACCCTTCTAACAAATAAAATCATAATACCTTAAGACAGCTTTACCTCTTTCTCTTGTCAGATTGGCATTAAGATGGCTATCTTCATAATGCTGTGGAATAACTGTGGAATTAAAGATTAACTTTCTCTTTTCCTCTAGAGAATCCTACCTTTCCAATTCACCAGGAGGAAGGCACTAGTAGCTACAACTTTCCCTTTTAAATGTGATATCAACAGTAAGAAAAACAATTCCTGCATATTAAATGAATTCCCAGGAGTTAATTTCTTTGTTTAGCAAAAGTTTCTAGAAAAATGTCAGATCAAATATTTTTGTCTCCCCCATATCTCCCCCCCAAAAATATAGCTAGAAACATGTTGCTACCACAAAAAGGAGATCTCTTTGGGCAAGCTCCTTTTTAATGTTTATATGTAACTTTTTCCCTGTATCTAACAAAATGGTACCAATGTCAAGTAGTCGTAGCTGCTGATTGACACAGTTGCTTTTTTCTTCTCTTCATGGGAAGTTTTGCATTAGTTTTGCATTTTGACATTATAAACTAGTGGCCAAAAGCTTCTTCCTTTAGTCACTATCAAACGAAATGCCAAATGGATCAAGAAATACATAATAAATATTAAATCTTGAGCACTCACCATCAAAACTATTTGCAAAATCTTTAAGCCTTAATAATTTCCTTTTCTCAAAAGCAGAAATGTTATAAAACACCTCAAGCATGGACAGCACAAAACTTGGTATAATTATGCTGCACAAGAAGGACACATGATAAAATCTCACAGAATTCTGACCTGCAATGTTTAACATCTCCTTAAGTTTCCTCCACGTTGCTTCCTGCTGCACAATGTCCCAACTTTTCTTCCTTTTATTCCTCTTAATGACCTGCTTAGCCACTTGTGATTTTCCAGGGTCATCAGAACCGTCAATCACTCTGAAAACTACACAGGAAATTAGACAGCAAGAATGAATTCTGAAATAATCTGATCATGGATGTTGTTCTGGGATATGCAAGGAATTGGCTGACACAAACTTGGAGCTGCTGGCAGCGCTTTGAGAGCACACAGAACATCCATGACCTATCAAATGGATAGCTGGGCAAGGGCAAAGACACTGCTCGTGCTAGTTCATGACATAAAATAGCTCTACTGATGCAAATGCTAATCAGAAGGTAAAAAGGGGTCTAAAAATCCATCCATCTATACTACTTTGTGTAGTTCTTAAAGGTTGGTTATAATCTTTGGTTATAAACCAATCTAAAGGTTGTTTTTTTCTCTTGAGCTCCCTCAGTTGTTCCAGTCACTTGTTTTTAGAGGCAAAGAAGTGCAAATACTAAAATGTGTTAGGGGTATGACTGAGAGCTAGAGATCTCTCACATCCTACATGAACTGTTCAAATTCCCAGCTATTTTACTAGATCAGGGTAAATCTGTCGCTCCTGCTAACAGTTATAACATGTCACACAGTGCAGAAGAGATTTAAGTCAAAGACTGAACACACCACACTACCTCGATGCAAAAAGCATGGTAAAACAGGATATGAAAGCAGGGAGGAAGTCACTGCTGGTGACAAGAATGTCTAGGAAACCCTGCAGATCCAGAAGAATAATAAAGAAAAAAAATCTAGGTTTTGATATGGTAGAGAATCAACTGCTCAAGCATAAAATACAGAAAAAACCCACCAAATTGGAATTGGTGATTCCGAGAAGCTCTTTAAGATATCATGAACATCAAAAAAAAAATAGTAGAACTTTGTTGGCTTTACAAGCTTTAGTGACTTTTGATAACATCTCAGATCTGGATTCCCTAGAGTCTTCCCTAACTCTTGGAATGCTTAGAGATTATAATGTAAATTGTGGACTTAGTGTTTTAGTTTTTTCTGTATGTCTCCATAAGCTACAGAGCCCAACAGGTGAGTCTCTATTTGAACTCAGTTATTTTCATAGCTTACCTACAAAGGTCTCAAAGAACAAAAGCAGTGTGAACCAGCTTTTCTGTGCACTAGCCTGAAGAAAGTAAGAAAAATTAAAATAAAGCCTGAAGAGATGAGACAGTCCTGAAGGGCCCCTTAAGCTGGTCTCGTAACAGAATATAAAATTATTGTTAACTTCATTCTTTGGCACAAAAAAAAAAAAAGCATGCATGAAAAAAGATGGCTAAACACTAAAGTATTAGGTATGTACAGATGTATTTTTTTCCCAATGAAAGACTATTTCTCTAGTTTATAAATCTGCTTCTTACTTTGGAAGCTCTCAGAGATAACTTCTAAATGAGTTAAAGCTAAAGAGTTAAAGATAACTTGTAAATGAGTTAAATGAGTTAAATGAGTTTAAAGAGTTAAACTTATAAATGAGTAAATTCATTTACAAATTAAAAACTTGTAAATGAGTTGATGCTTTATTTCAATCACCTGCTCCACACAAATAGCACCTCCCCTGACATCACAGGAGTCAGCACAACACCGAATTTGTAAGAATTTTATGGGGTTGTTTCAAATATAAGTAAGACTTAAGCTCTGCCATGATAGTCAACACTCTCAGTAGATCTCATTTTGCTTAAAATGGGGGGAGCTGAAAGGTTAACAGAGCTAGATTGAGGAGTGGCCTTGCTCCAGCAGGGCCAGCTTTGAAAGTGAGATGTTGGTATTCTCATCCTTGGTAACCTGTTCACTCTTTAGCTTTCCAGGGATTTGTGCCTCCAGCCCAGACACAGCCTGATCTCAGCTGGGGATGCACACTGCTCCTGTCTGAGGATATGCTGCATGTCTTTCCACCAGAGATGGGATGAGGTAGAAAAAAACAGATCAATAACGCCAGCCATAGGTTAATGGCGCAAAAATTTGAGTGCTTAGACGCCATTTTGAGTATTTTCTATTCCTGTAAGAGATGCAACTTGTGTGTGCTGTCTCGCTTGACAGTTATGGGAATTTATTAATCGCCAGCCAAAGAACCCATTTCATTTTCCTCTCTTTGGTTACCATGTCCACAGCCAGACAAGAGACAGCAGTTTCTCTGGCCAGGTTTACTGGCGATCAATCTCTGCTGTTCTTGTAGCCCCCTCGGTTGTAATGCTCAGCAGGGAGCATGTGTTCCTACATGCTTTCTGAAATATTAATACACAAAATTGTACTGAGGTTTCTGATAGCAGCAGATCGGTTTCTCTGAGGTTTTCTGATTAGAGGTGCATTGGTGATTCCGAGAAGCCAGTGGCGCCAAAATGGGTTAAACCTAATAAGGTTTTGAAAGCTGATAGCGTAATTTAAGAGGGCTCAGAGTTGCAGAGCTACAGACCTAGCTGACCCCAGCAAATTACAGTGTTTGTTAATGTTCTGCTACAGACATCTTCTAGTCGACCAAAAGCAGATAAATTAAGTGAAAAATTGACTTGTGGTTCACAAAGATAGGCTACCCTTTCTTCCTTTTTCGTGCCAGTTGGTCGACTAAAATGTAAAGGGAAGGGCATCATGGCTTCTTTTTTTCACCAGGGCTCTTGGGAATGCAGTCTTCAAAAACATTAACTTCAGCTTCCAAATAAAGAAACATAATTGCCTTAAAATCTTTATCATCATAATCTTATATGATATGTGCCCCTTGGGAAATCTAAAAACAATTTAAGGAATGGAAGACATGGGAAAAAATCCTTTTACTTTGAGCATGATGATTATAATCATATAAGCTTTAGAATCAGCACAACTGGAATATGGAGTGATTAAAAAAAGCACTAAAATTTATATTGTGCTTTCAGAATCAGTGTTAATTAAATGAAGTGTTGACCACCTCACGATGTTTTAAACTGAATCTTCTTACTAAACGTTTAATGACAATAAATTGGCTTAGGAATATTTATTGCAGTCTTTCGAGGAGGGTTTTATTGAAATTCTGTTTCCAACCAGGGCAAGCTGACAGCTTTAAGAAGCCAGTAACTGAACAGGGAAAAGGGATTTTCATCGTTGCTAAGTCTAAATTAATGCAAACAATGAACAGAGGTAACAGCCTCATGACTCCTCTTATAATCTTGTTATGTTCTGAAGGAGGTGTCTGAATTCCCATGCCTCCCGTATTCAGTAATGAAAATACTCTCCCAGGCATAGACCAACAGGAACAGCAGTCAGCAGATGAAAAGACCTGACAAATTAGGAATAAAGGTGCAGGATGTCAATGGTGCATGCCTCTGGTTATGTGTTAGCTGACATTCTTGAGACAGAGATTATAAGGCCTCCACTCAGGCTGCTGCATCAGCCGTGCCATTTATTCACCAGGACTGCTTGCTGGAGCTCAATTTATAACTTGCATTACAAAACAATAGTCTGAGTTCAGTCAAGGCCAAACACTCCATTTGGGCAGCTTTTTCAAGCCCAGAACCTTGCAGTCCTGACAGAACTCTCTGAGGTAGCTAATCCCTCACAGCAGAGGTGATATTATCAGGGACAAAAGTGGGTATGGGCTAAAGGCGCTTGCATTCTCCAGGTGTGCCACCTCTGCTCTACCTCCCTCCCCTCTGTTACATGGACTGATTGGGCTGTCCCAAGCTTAGAGAGAAACCAGAGTTCACAGGGAAGCAGGGGATGTCCAAAACTGCCTTGGGAATTGGGGGAGCCTGGCAGTGCCTGGGCCTCCAATGAGTTTAAAATGTGCACTGTTGCTGTGTGACAGGATAATCTCTCAATAGTATTCCCTCAATATGTTATTCCAGAGGAAATTGATTCAGATGTAGGACTCCCTTCACTAAATAACTTTCTGACATGCCCCTTTTAGGAAATGAGAATTTAAGTACAGTGAGCAACATGAGTCACCTGTGATGAATTTGCATGTAAATTGGGATAAAAATCTGGGGGTTTCTGACTGTCAGTGCTGCCTGTGCCACAGAGCCCACCTGCTTTAAGAAGAGGGAAAATGCTCTGTTGAGTCTGAATTCTACAAAAATACCATACTTGGTGAGACTTTTATCTCTCTGAAATTTTTATACCCGCTTGCTGTAAAGTTTGAGCCCTCACCGGAATTCATTGCATTCATCTTCCATGCCAGTGGCGACACTGCCACTGCTGTGACCACAGTGTCACTGCTGTCACTGGGCCTGAAGGCCCAGTTCTTTCAATGGTCAAAGTATTTTTTTTCTCTGAGAATGCATCTGGGGATATGATCAAGATGCCATGGTTAGCCTCAGTGGGGAAGCTCACAGCTCAGCTCTTATTGGCCTCTCACTCCAAGGTAAATTTTAGTGGAGGGCACCCTGGCCCACAAGCACCTACAAATGCTCTCACAGACTTCAAAGAGAGAGCTGGGAAGTCAGTTATCTTCCATGCTGTTACTGGTTGGTATAAAATTTAAAAAAAAGAGAAAAGTTTATAATAATCCATAATTTACCTCTTCAGCATGCGGGAAGGATCTGTGTTATCTGTGTTTAGAGAACCCTCTAAGTCAGAAAAAAAAAAAAAAAAAGCATTAAAAAAAATTCCTAAAGAGAAAAAGCCCAAGCAATACCCCACCACCTCAAATAAACCAAAAAACCCAACCAACAAACCAAAAAAAGCCCCTCATGCTACAAGTGAAGACTGAATGCTGCCTACCGTCATTATGCAAAGATTTATAGAAAAAAGCAATTACATGGCAAAAGCCTTTGAATCACAATGCTGTTATTAAATAATCCTGGTTTTCATATAATGCCAAGTTTCAGGAGCAAGTCCACTTCTGAGATTGTAAAAGCAGCAGGATGATGCCACAGTGAAAGATGAGATCCATGTGTTGACACACTATTCAACGACCGAATTCTCACTCCTCCAGGTTGCAAATTGTAGACTGAGCAGTGACAGTAAAAACCTAATTATCTTCCTGAAGCCTTCACTTGGCACAGTATTCTTCCTTCTTTTTTAGGTTTCCCCCTCTTCTCATGATACAGATGGAAAAATTAAGACTGTCCCGTTCTGTAAGCTCAGAATTTAGTACCACTTCGAGACAATGCAATACATTTCAGTGACTACCAAATGAAATATAAAACATTAAATCAAGTTAAAGAGAAGTTTGTGCGCTTAAAGCTGTAAAAGCTTATTTTGTGTGAAATAAATTTAGAGGATAATATATAAAGCAGTTTGGTTTGTTGTTTTTTTTTTCCATTCCTCTCTGAAAATATGCACTGTCAGTGTGTGAGTATAGATTTTAACTCCTAGTTCATAACCACAAGGGACCTCATATTGTGAGCTAGAATAATGGCAATTTCAGTGATAAAAAACTATCAACAACAACAACAACAATAAAAAGCAGCTAGTCTGATTCCCAAGAATTTAGAGTATGACAAAAAAAAGTCCCATGCTGTTCCTCTTAAGGCTTACCATAGGATTACATCAGGATTTTTCTCCTTTTTTATCTTCATAAAAAATCACAGGCTTACCAGGGAAATCATGGATCAAGGATAGCTAGAAAGATAATGTCAGTGAATTAATACTTCAAGGAGAGGGAAACTGACGCTGTAATCCCGAATTCCAGGGTGAATGCCTGAACACCACCTGTGAAATCTGCATGATTTAGACATGGCTGCTTTCAGATGTAACTCCTGCCTTGTGAAAAAGTTTTCATTTGAGAGAAACTTAAGTGCAATCATTTCATGTATTTTTAGATGAAATAGACATAATGTGAATAGATAAGGGCTGAGCATAAAGGCAGCTTTTGTTGGTTACACAGTCCAGCTAATGCTGGTAATCTTTGCCTGACAGATCTTGAATTCTTTTAAGCAGAAAAACTTCAGCAAACTGAAAGCAGAAGAGCTTCCTCTGTGTTACAGATCAGCATAATTAGTGTTCTCTGGACCCTAGTTGGGATAAATGGGATTAAGAGGTCTCAGACAGAGGAAAGATGTGAATCCAGCTCTTGGTGATGGTTTCTGCATTAAGATGCTGCATGAAAAGCACCTCCACTCAGTGATGACCTAACAGCAGGATACCAGTTGTAGTTTTGGTCTGAAATCTCCCGGTAAACTCAGATTTTTATAACATCAACTAATTTATTTCTGTTAAAAAAATATAATTCTGCAAGGTCTGGCTGCAATGTTGAAAAGTCCACAGGAAGAAGACTATTGCAGCTTCCTGCACACTCCACCACAATAGCTAAATATGTATCTTTTGAAGCTTAAAGCACTTTTTCATAACTTCTGAAGATGCCTATCTGCTGTGGAAAAAAGGAAAAAATTAGATTAGGAACTGAACATTTCCTTAGGCATCTTTCTAGGAGAATAGACACATCTTGTTTAAGGTGAATTGATAATGTATTTTATTTTCATGGGGCAAAAAAGAGAAAGAAAATAGATTTGTTGGGTTAAGTTTACCATTTTCTCCACAAACACAAAGACAGGAATGACTATATTGACATTTCTATGGGTTTCACGACCTGTGAAATTATCATAAAGCATAGAAATGATTAGAAAATCTCTAGGAATACCTTTTTCCATCATTCATTTTCCCTTCATTCTTCTCTTTCAGGACTTTACAAAGAGAGTGTCTGTTTCTTCTACTTCAAGGAGTTCCTATTAAAAAATTATTAGTTTAGCCAAAAGAAAAAGAAAATAAAAAAGAAGGGGAAAAGCATATAATCCAATAAAAATCATAAAGATTTGCACATGCAGCTGATGCTCCCTTAATGGGCTGCAGAGGAAACTAGACTGGGAATCTCAATGTGTAAATAGAAACAGCTTTAGGAAGATTCAGTAGAGGGTATGCTGGTATTGCAGGCGACAGTACAGAGCAAAATAATGGGATACCTCCTGTTCTCAGATAAAGAACAGGAGAACTGATTGAAATTTCACCTTGAGATCACCTCTAGTCTCAGTTTTCCTCCTTACTATGCATACTACTCAATAACTTCTGTGATGCTAGTGACATCATCCCATTTGTATTGCAAAAATTCCCAGTGCAACCTCTGCTTCATGTCTGAAAATGTGTGCACGCAGTGACAGGAAAAAAATATTTTGAAGGTTTATATAGCACCCTCTAACCTAAAGGGTTTCAATAATTTTCAGAAACTGCAGGCCTCTAGCAAGGTTAAAATATGACTTATCCCTTGGATGGGTTGCAACAGGAGCATGAAAAGCTCTTACTGACAGGTTGGTCATATAAGGAGATCTGTGGTATTTTCTGAGTCCTCCATCGTTGGGAGGAAGTGTTCTTAGAAGGCTAATTTATTATTTTATGATCTATATTATGTTAAAGAATATTATACTAAACTATGCTAAAGAATAGAGGAAGGATGCAGACAGAAGGATAAAAGATAATAATGAAAACTCATGACTCTCTCCAGAGCCCTGGCACAGCCCGACTGTGTTTGGTCATTAAGTTAAAACAATTCACATGAAACCAATCAAACAATCACCTGTTGGATAAACAATCTCCAAACCATATTCCAAAGCAGCAAAACACAAGAGAAGCAAAACGAGATAATTATTGTTTTCATTTTTCTCTGGGGCTTCTCAGCTTCCTGGGAGAAGAAATCTTGGCAAAGGGATTTTTTAGAAAATATGACAGTGACAGGGATGGTAGTATTGGCTTACTTGGATGAAATATTTTTTACAAAATTCTACTAACTTTTCACTCCAGCACTACAAAGATGAACTTAAAAGTTTTCCTCTGCATGCAAAAAAAACAAGTTTATTATTTCTTCCCGTAAGAACTCCAGCTTGTTTATATGGTATTCAATTAATTTACCTTTGAAGGATGAATGTGACAGTCATGTTTGTTCAAATGAGGATCCGGAGTTCCAGAAAGTCTAGAGATAAGATGTTGTATTCCGCTGTATAAATGCAATTCTCCTGTATTAAATTAACTTCTCCCAATATTCATACTAATGTAAGAACACTGTCAGTCAGCATCATTCCTAAAATCTTCCCCATCCAGTTCTTTCAAGCTTGCTGCTTAGTTCTCTGGTGACTCGTGGTTTTGCTCTTTTTTGTTGTCACCATCTTCAGTCCTGTGGAGTAGTACCAAAACTGTAAGTGACCTGGCTTGGAATCCCATTTAAAAAAGCAGCTGCAAGTAATAGAATTGTCCAATTTAGATCAGCTTTTAAGTTTGCATTGTTCTACTGATATTCTTGCCGCAGATAATAAGTGAATGCTAAATAGTGAGACCTGTGAGTGAAAAGGTCAGAAATTTGAAGTTAATGTGAGAACAACATTATTAAAAGGACATCAAGCAACAAAGCCCCACTGAAAATAAAAGCAGTACTTGGGATTGAAGGACTAAATACCCTTTGGATATTACTATGAATTAAATTCATCATTACAATTAAGGTCACATTTAACTGTTTGCTACATTAGACTCATCTTTTGGGGTTTTAAGTGTGTCTTTGGCTGTTCCTTAGATAAAACCAGAAAATAACCCTATTTCTTTATAAAGACCATTTTAAGCAATTTCTGTCCTAGCATTTAGGTACAATACACAGCTTTAAAAGCACAGAATTAAATGCCTTTAGCAAGATTACCTAGTTAGCCATGAAGCTAAGTTTTTTTTTTATAACCCCACCATGGAATTGCATATGACAGGTGAAAAAATAAAAATGCTCATACCTCTAAAGAAGATCAGTCATCCTCTACTGATTTGCAAAATGTATGGTTTGAAACATTCCAGCTCCTCCTCTGCTGCAAACTAAAGCCAGTGTTATAACTAGGCATGGTTCAATGAATTACATGTAATCCTGTTGTTCAATTTTGCTGAGTCCAAGTTGCCAAAACAGAGACAGAAAAATTTGTATATAGGCCAGTGAAATCACTGATAAAGATGAAAAAAAAAAAAATCTGCATGGATTGGTCTCAAATATTTAACTCACAGAAGCTGTAGAGGGTAAATACTTCCTAGTAGTGATGGGAGGTAACATCTTAGAAAAACATGGATTGGAAAACACCTTTAAGATCATTAAGTCTAAAGTGAGGCATAATGGCAACCGGAGGATAGTTTGGGAAATTTAGGCTGGATGTCTGGAAAACATTTTTACTGGGAGAGTGATAAAACTTCTCCCCTAAAAAGCTGTGCAGATCACATTGCCCCAGACAGCTGGGGCTTCCTATCCCTGCAGTTTTCCAAGACTGAGCTGAACAACGATACAGCCATCCCCACACCTCTATGCTTCTCTCAGATAGGACAGAACACCCTGAGATTTCTGATTTAGAGGACCACCTCCTTCCTGTGATCCTTAGATGTGTTCCTGCTTATCAAATGGCCAACTCTGCGAATGATACAGGATTGGAGAAGGAATTCATGTCACTAAGCAATTACTGGTTCCAGCACAAGACAGAGAAGAGAAGGAAAAGAAATAATTCAAGCTACTGTTGCAGTGAGTGCAGGTCTAAAAGATTTAGAATTTGCTGCTTCTCTGTGCCTCCTTGCCTTGTTATTATTTCACAGAGCTGAAGCAAAGCAAGCAGCCAGGCTGCTTTCTTCTCTGGATAATGACAGGATGGCTTCGAGCAGCACTAAGAGATCTTGCCACTCTCAGAATCACACATTACTGATTTCCCAGCAGGTGATCAAGTGCATCCTCCAGAGGAAAATTTACACTCTGCTTGTATGTTACAGAAGTTTTCACACATCTGAAAAAGAGTAAAATTAACTCTTTTTCAAGTCCAGATGATAAACAGAAGTACTATTGACAAGCACTACTTATATGCAGTGGTGGCTGCACAGTACAGTGGTACTGTGATAATTTATACACCATGTTTTCTTTCCTACATTATACACTTAGAAAGCAAATGAATGTGACTGATAAGTTTAGCATTTTTAATGGGCTGTGTTGTTTAAGATGACTGAGTCACTGATGGGTGAGGCTGTGAATTTACAGAGAAGTTGTATGCTAATACAGGCAGCACCAAAAAGTAGCTAAATCACCAACTTCATAATGAGCCAAGGACTCAGAAGGTGAAAGTCAGACTCTAAATAGGTAGAAGAAGCACTCCAAGAACAACCTTAATCCTGAAGCTCTGTCTCTGAAGTGTTGTTCAGCATTAGGGCTCTAGGCCTCTTCTTACCAGAGACAAATTTGAAAGTACAGAAATTTCTCTTGTTGCCAAGAAAATTGAAAACACAGTGTTGCAAAATCAGTAAGGCTGAATTAAGGAAATAAAAAGGAGTAGAATTGATTTGTTCACTAGTTATCAGAAAGCAAAAAGTTTCTCTCACAGATTTTATGTTCAGGCAGTAAAAGCCTGCCAAAACTCTCAGATGATACATACAAATTGAGATATACAATTCTGTGATATACAATATAAATTCACCTATACTATTAATTTTGTTGCCAGCTATTCACATCTCTGCCTTTCACATCTCAGCTTCTGACAATCCACAGAAGCGTTTTAAAAAGGGCTGGGTTGCAAATGCTATTTAAATTGTATTTTAGATTTAACCTCAGTAGCTTAGATAGATGAAAAGTCTGACTCTCACAGCCAAAACAAAGCAGAGCAATATTTTAGCCCTTCACAGAAAGCACTAAACCGTTTTACTAAAATCAATACTAGAGTATACAGTAGCAAGGTTTTGGTTTTATATCCTTTCCCTCCTCCACTCCCCTGAGAGTGCTGTACTGAATAGTTTACTATCTTGCTGGAGTACAATACTTTAGTAGTAAGTAATTTGTCAAAGTGATGTTTTCAAGCACGGTAATACTGGGATTTTTATATCAGACCACAGGTTTCAGAATAATCAATGTATATTTATAATGACTTAATTACAGTGACGAGATATGTCTCTGCTGCCCTAAGGAAAAGTAAAAAGAAGAGTATAGTTTCAATTATCTGTACCATAACCAAGGTAAATGCAGTTTTGCAAAGTTTTCTATTAGCAAAACCCATTTTACCTCAGTGAAAGCAGCTTTTTCAATAAGAGGCTCTGGAGATATCCAATGCATTACAGCAGGCTTAGGGACAGAGCTGGTTGAAGGAATCATCTCACCTGAGCAATGATCAAGGCTGAAACATTCACCTGGAATATCACAAAAAAATTGTTCAGATTTTTGTGGTATGCTGCTGCTGCTGCTACAACCTGAAACTCATTCTTTGCTTTTAATTCATGGAATACCTAAACCAAAGTGATGGTAAAGGTCTGGCCTTAGACTGTAATATTGATACCCCTCCCAAATTTCTTTATGGATGGCTTTCTGAAGCTGAAAAAACAAAGTCATACTTGAAAAATAGTCTTGATTTTTTTTTATTTTATTAATACCACAGCAAGAGAGACAAAAATGTTACATTTGCTGTTGTTTGCTCAGGCAATTGTAACTTTGAGATTCACACATTTTATGTCTGGCAAACTGAAGTTTGTTAGCAAAAAAAATGTTCATAGAAGATGTTTTGTACAAATGCAGTTATCCATGCCACTTAGCTGCATTAATCTACTTAGAAGTGAATGGAAGGGATGATGGAAAATTAAAAAAAAAAAGGGTGTATTTTAATCTTCTTGGTGGTAGTCCTGCGAGAAAGGATAAATCCCAGGATTTTTCACTGTTCCAACATGTAGCTTCTGGTTGTTTTCCTGTTCAGTGTTCCAAAGTTTAGCTTCTGCTCAATGCAAATGAAAGGACCACAGAAAGAACCCTTTAAGGCAGAAAGTAAGCAACAAAAGAGCATGATGCTTCCCATGGCACTTGAGCCATTAGGCTACAATGAGTCTGAGCACAGGCAGCACTAGTGGACAGAGAGCTGTGTCCTGCACACGGCTGTCAGCCACTCTTTCTCCCCATGGATGCCACTTTCCTTGTGCAGACAGGAATGCACCCAAATGTACTCAAAAAAAACCAAAAAAACAAAAAACAAACCAGTGGTGAAAATACTTCCTGCAGCATTGGGTTTTGTAGCAAGGGTTTGGTAGTGGGGGCTGATGCCGGCTGGTGTCTTTGTACAAATCACAAATGGGATGGGGCTGCTGTGGAACTTGCCTTGAGCTGTTTGATTTTCCAGCATCAGTCTCATTCCATGGTTATCACAATGGGAAGATGCCAGCAGCTCACATCCCAGGCAGCAGACCAATAACTCTATGTTACAACTCACTTTATAAGTTTTTTGCCCAATCACACAAAGCAAAAGCACATTGACAGCAGTTCTATCCAATCACTATAAGCACACATACCTTTGATTAAAACAATGCTTGCTTATTTCAAATACAATACCTGCTTGTGAGCCTTAAAACACAATCCACAGGGCTCCATTATTAAGCTTAGAACTTCCTAATATCTTGCTAGATAAACTTTTCTGTAGCTTAGAGAGCTGTTCTAGACAAGCATTAATACACAGACCATTGTTCTATTTGTCCTTGCCTTTCTACAGTTTAAATAATTTTTCTGGTGACCAATCTCATGGCTGCTGCTTAGCTCTAATCACAGCTCTACTGTCTCTGGGCCTGCCTTTTGCAGCTTTCCCAAAACCCTATGATTTTGTGGATTCCCACAATTCCCCCTCTCTGTTCACCTAAAAAGAAACCTTCACAATCGTGTCGTTTATTACTTGTGTTTCATAGCCTTACTATAATATTTCTGCCTATTACCTGCTTAGAGGATGTTCCACAGGGGTGGATTCTGTGGGAAGCTGCCAGGAGCTTCCCCTGAATCCGATGGAGACAGCGCCAGCCGGCCCCGAGTCTGGCCAAGGCTGAGACATCAACAACAGTGGTGGTGTCTCCTGGATAATGCGCTTAAAAAGGGAAACAAAACCCTTGTGGAGGGCTGTTTCCTATGGGAGGGAGGGGTGAGGAGTCTTCTCCCTGGTGTTTTGCGGAGATAATCAAAACTCCACAACTTCTGTGAGAGTTGTAAAGCCGGTATGTTTATTACAGCGCTGGACGCATGTGGGAATCGTTCCCCTCAAAATGACATGTGTACTTCTGGGAACTTCAGGTCTTTTTTTATCTCTTTCTCAGATATACATGCATACAATTACACAATAGGTTTATACTTCATTTTTACCAATTTCACGTGACATTTGCTGCTAATTCTTCTTTATCAGAAAGAATTCTTAGGTCAGGTTGACTTGCTCTCTGTCTCTATCACTCTCTGTCTCCTCCCTTTTATCTCTGTCTTTCATTGAAGCAGATTCTCTGAGCCTAGCCTTTGCAGTCAGGCTAAATAGCCATGTTTTCTAACCACAGACTCAACTCAAAAATGTACATTTCACCTAAATCAAAATGGATTTCTGCTCTAGAAAATTTCTACTTTGCTTCACTTGGGGAGGAAGGAGTAGCAGAGACAATGTGTGGTTGAATGTGTGGTCAGCTCAACCAATGTGTGGCGGGCTGACCACAACCCCCATTCCCTGTCCCCTGGTGCTGCTGGGGGGAAAGAGGCAGAGAAACCAGGAGTAAACTCAAGTCCAGGAACAAAGGAAGGCTAGAGTCAAATATCGTTGCCAAATCACTCATTTTTTTTAAAGGCAACATTTCTGTTTGCTAATAACACCAGGTGTTTGATATCAGGTTTTTATTATTTTGCCAGAAACAGGGAATATAAAT
The DNA here is from genome assembly GCF_901933205.1 of Camarhynchus parvulus. NCBI lineage: Eukaryota > Metazoa > Chordata > Aves > Passeriformes > Thraupidae > Camarhynchus > Camarhynchus parvulus. Next base: position 68,736,166 of record NC_044574.1, on the reverse strand, counting down.
ATCCTAGAAAAATATCCTCACGTGTCTCTTCACTTCTGTCTTCCAAAGGGTAGAGTCTTACATAGGTTTATATTAACATAATGTTAAGGATTTCACTAAAGCATCTACATCAATAAAATGTAGTAGAGAATTCTATATGTAAAACAAACATTTTGCCTTGATGTCCAAATGTGACAGCCACATTAAAAAAATGTGACTGTCAAAGATCTGAGAAAGAAGGAGGCCCAAAACTAGACCATCTCTGGAACTGGTCTGTAAATGTCTGTATCATAATGATTTTTCTCTTTTTGGTTTTTTTTTTTTTTTAAATTTCTTATTTTCTGCCCTTTACGTTACAGCCACCCTAGAGTTTGAAAGAGAAAGGTGCATTTCAGCCACTCTCTTTTTCTTGTTTTCAGTTTACAAATCTTTCATTAATTCAACAAGACCACTATGCTAAAAGGAAGGACACTAGTGCTCCTACAAAAGTGAATAAAAAATAAAACTGGCCTCTTAGAGGGTGTTTTAGATGACTTTTGCAAGCAGGATCCAACCTGCTTTAAAACACAGGTCGCCTCTTTCTCATCCTCTTCTCTTTCCATTTACATGACTGTCATGAAAAAGTATTTTATTAAATTGATGGAAAGAGATTTCAACCACATTTTAAAAAACAACTCTTCTTGGACAAACTGAAATAAGTTCAGTTTTCTTTCCCCTTAAAGCAGAAATTAAAAAAAAAAAGGCCTAAAAAATTAATAAAAGCATCATGTAATACTGTTTACCATTTTTCTTTCTGATGTCTACATCAAAATCTGATCAACCACTGTTTAAATATATGAACATGTCATGCTTTAATGTTTCTCTGTACTATGCAGTGAAGTATTCAAGCAAAAGGCCTTCTTGCTTTCATATTTGCAATAGCTGATTATCACTTCTCTGTTCAGGGTGCTGAAAGCTCTCAAAAAGGACATGAATATCTGTAATGCCAGTCTGAAGGCTTGAAAACTCAGGTTTGCTGGAGACCTGTTGTGGTTTTTGTTTTCTTTTATTTTTTTTTATTTGGGAGAGAGAGGAAAAAAAAAAAAAAAGACCAGAACCTGAATCTAAGCTTGTCTGATACTTGATACACAAAGTTTCAGAAATATATGGTAGGTATACTGTTATATACAGATTTAAAATGTGTGCTTTAGGATTAATTTTATGTCCTTTAAGGATTTTTTCACTCCTCTATTTAGGATATAGCATATTATTGAAAAGAAAACAAATCTTTTGCCCAATAGTTATAGTGCTAGCCTGAAGCTTAGAAATCTCAGATAAATCTATGTTTTTTCTGTAGATTTACTGTATAACCTTGAAGAAGTCATTTTGCCTGTCTCTTACTATCCTGTGTCTTTATAATGAAAATAATAATAGTATTTCTCTAGCAGTGGGGTTTTGTAGGGGGTGCAGTTCCCATGGAGATGAAAACTACATCAGTGTCCTAAGCACCTTTGTAATCATAGTTAAATTTTAATTAGGAATTAAAATTTTGGATTTTTAATGAAAAGAAAGGGTGACTTATTATGGCTGAGTCTATCAGCCTTGGCTGGGGGGCAGCACAAGTCCAGCTAGCACTGTGGCACCTGAGAAGTGAAAGGAGCAATGGGATTCAGGGAAGGCCCAGAATGAGGCGCACATCTTGGCATATAATGCAGATCAGTAATGCAGTAAATACTCATGTCACACAGAGAGCATCAGAGCAAACAACTGCAGCTTCAGTACTATGGAACTTTATCACAACACTCTTTAATTGTGTTAATGCATTTTGCACGCAGCTGAAATGATATTTCTGAGAAGAGTCACTTTTCCATGTTCTCTAAAGATTATTCCTTTACCCAGCGTTGAATCATGCATATCCCTTCCTGAAATCATTTTAATCTTCCCTCTCAAGCTCAGCTGCACTGAAATGTATGCTCTGTATGAACAGTGCCTTGGTGCAGCAGTTACTCCATTTTGATTAGAATGTGCTTGTGAATCTCCACAAACTGAAGCCCATTTTAAAGAGAGTTCACTTTTGACACAGACCTGTCTTCTTGTGAGACAAATGTCTCCTGAGATTTCTGACATCTTTTACCTCTGGTGAACTACAGGGAACAGATCTCTGATCCTCGATCAAGACTGAAGGGGGAAAAGAAAGAGAGAAAAAATTTGGGAGAAGAAAGAGAGAAAAAATTTTAGGTGATGATAAAGACTTAATCTGGGATTGTTTCTCCTAATAAACATGATCAGGAATGATGTATATGAATTCTGTGCTGTGGGAAGTATAAAGATGGCACACATTTAACAGCATTTAAAGACCCCATTGAATGAAATATCCCAAAATAAATGAGAAAAGGAGTGGTTCAAGCAACATGCAGAAAGAGAAGGAAGTCTCTCCTCTGTATCAAAATTTTCTGGATGATCAAGTTCATTTTTCCCATCACTGCAGCAAGGCTTCTTTTGTCTATATAATCATGTCAACGGCACAGAACAACACAATTTGGTTCAGCCTTCCATTTCTTTTCATTTTCTTTTTTGTTCAGAAATGAGAAGCATGAGATTTAGAATATTAAATCAAATGTCTGGACTTCCTGCTCCTTAGAAAATGAGCCAAGAGGACAAAGGGAGTGAATAATATGCAAGTTATAAAAAGATACCATGAAGATTTTTACTGCTTATGTACTTTAAATGATCTCTGTTGGAAAAAAATAAAGTGAAAGACAGCCTACATCCCATCAGGAATGTTTCTTCTACAAAGAAGAAACAGGTGTGCTCTTTTGTTTTTACCTATCTACCAATTTCTGTCTTTTGTTGATACTGTCAGGTAGTGTCTAGTGAGCTGACAAATCTGAAAGAAACTGATAAAGCAAAAGAGATAACTGAATTAGAATTACATAGTGTTGTTGCAAAGAAAATGTCTTTTTACTGTGCTTGTTGTGACCAGTTACTTTTCACCACTGTCCAGTCATGAAGCATTTGATAGTTAAGTTTCTTTTGCAGAAATGTTTTTACAGGAGCAGAGCTGAGCACACTTGCACAAAAACCCCCTTGTTGAATGGTTTACGCTGCACATCTCTGTTATCCTTTGCATCTTCCACCTAAAAATTCTCAGAAATTGCATTAGAGAAGAAGGCTAAGTATAAAACAACCTCTTAGAATGAAAATAGTAAGAGGAGTTATCTAAAAAATACTATGAAGGTCTCACAGGAATGAGCAAGTTTCCCATACAATTAACATTTCTCCTGACTAACAGTATCTAAAACAAAAATCAACTGCAAACAAATGCACACGAAAAAGCAAAAACAATTCGCAAATCATTCGTGAGCAGTCCAAAAGACCAAATTCATGCCATAAAGAGATCTCTTGTAATAGCCTCTCTCTAATTTGGAATGATACCAGCTGTCATCAATTTGCTGAGAATTCAGATTTTGGCACGGAAACTCTTTTAACTTCATCCATCACAGTCTGACTTAAGAGGGTTGGAAGATAAAGAGGGAAAAGTAAATAAATTCTGCTTGTTGCCCAAGGCAAAATTTACTTTGTTACTCAGCTTGTTGCAGTATGCGTCACTTTTAATGAACTTTTAAATTACATCCACTTGTTTTTAGTCTTTTTTATTTCGTGAAAGAACAAAAACATGTTTAAATGCCTCTGAATTCAAGAAGTCCTAATATGAGAGGTGAAGAATGAGCCTGCCATGTGCTGTTAATTCAGAGGTTAAGGTGGCTTTTGCCATATGTGTCTGACATTCATCAAGACTAAATGAAGGAATGATTACTATTCGCTTGATTACCAATAAAGGAAACCAAAGAAAATTTTGTCCACAGACTAAAAATAAAAGAAAAAGAAAAAAAGACCAGGATTTACATGTCATTGTGTGAACGAGTCAAAAGACATCACAAACCACAAGCAGAAAAATGTGAAACCTAAAAAACCCACATGGTTTCAGAGAACTCTCCCCCTTCTGTAAGTAACCCACTTAGGCAGCTTTGTTTGACTGCTCAGGTAAGATTAGCTAAGAGAATTTTGGACAGTTTTCACAGACAAACTTTAAAGTTGGGAAAGGGGGGTGATAACCAACCTTCATGGAAAACTGCTTCCATTTGGCTGTTGCCCTGATGGTGGCACCCTTTGCTCTTGGATCCACTCACACCTGCCCCATAAAGAACTAATAAGATGGGTTTAGCATTCAGAAATAGGTAATCTAAGGAAAAGCTTTCCCCCTTTTTTACATGCATGCTCCAAAAAACAACTGCAAAAATGTGCTATTTTTAAAAAACAATGGATTTTAATAGTGAGAGAGAGTGAAACCATGTCATTCCAATCTCAAATGTTCTCTAGTCTAAAAGGGCCTTTCTTCACTTTCACTGCATTTTTCTCCTCCCACTGTGAATGGCTTAGAGAACTATTTTTCCTACTCTGTGCTTTAATTTGATTTTTTCGCTCTCCTTTTTATCAAGCTAAAGCGTTTCTGCAATATTCATGAATTCAGCAGCAGCCCAGGAGTGGGTGTCGGGTGTTGTTTTGCTACTGCTTCTCCTGCTGGGTCCCCTGCTCAACCACAGAGTACAATCAAAATTTGGAATTTAGGAGTCTTTAAATTGGGGAGGGTTGTTGTTGGAGGGTGCTGGTTTGGTTTTTTTTTGTGTGGGTGGAACATGCTGGTTGTTGTGGTGGTGGTGTACTTTATACCTCTGCCTGAAGGAAGAAATGTTCTGAACATTTTTAGGGTTTTTACTGGTTCTTGCATTGCTACATTAATATTTTCCCATATTAGATTATAAGTATATCTGAGATATGTATATATGTATCTTTTATATAGATGTTTTTGTGCATGTATGAGTCTGGAAGTTGGGTCTGTGAACAGTTTGAAGGATAGCCCCAAACTGCAGTCAGAAATTTGAAAACTGCACGTTACTGTGCATATTCCCACTCACAGGGCAGAAATGAGCATGTTACAATTTACATATATATTGGAATTTCTCAGAGGAATTAATCCCATCCCCAGACAGCAGTTCAGTTTATTCCTCCACAAACCCTTGTGCAGATCAGCCAAACAATTTGTCTTGTCAACTGATTCAGATTAAACAGATACAACAAGCCCGAGTATGACTAGACATGAATTTTAGAATGATATAAAAATGATAGGTTTTCCCCCTTCCTTTCTCTAATTTTCCCTCTTCCTCCATCACAACATTGAATAAAGGGAATAAGTAGAGTAGTTCTTATCCTAATTGACAGCAGTGAGCTAGTGGAAAGATGTTGCCTTTATGAGGCATGCAGACCTCATGGTCTTGAAAGGTGCATTAGATGGATAGGTAAGAAACAGCTCTCATGTTGAAGTAAATAATGGAAAGAACTGATATAACTATTAATTATATGTTGTTGGGGTTATTTTTTTTTCCACTTAGAGGGAGGGTAATGGAGAGTTTAATTAGAAAAAAGAAATAAGGAAGGCAATTACTGTTCCATCCCATCACTTCCCTCAACATGATTAACAGCTAGAACTGTGTAGGCCTTAGGGCAGAGTTGAGTCTTGAGTATTTGAAAGAGATATCATTTTTATAGATCACATCAGGGGGGAAAAAATCACATTTTTAAGTCATATCCTGCACAGATAATACAGCCAAAGAAAAATTACAATATTTGAGATTTTATCACTTGGAACAGTATTACATCTGTGAATTCTGCTGCCAGTAAGTCTGGTATCTTCAACCTTAGGGAATATAGGATATTTATGATAAAAACTGGGGAAAGTTAAAGGCAGCTGAATTTTAGCACGTGCAAGTAAAGATTATGTTGCAACATTTTCTAAGATGAATGACAAGTATGGGAAGAACGAAAGTCAATGAAGGAAGATGATTTGAGATCATCATGATTTGAAATAGCTTGCAGAACTAAAAATTACAGAGAAGTTAATTTTAAATATACTAAAGCAGGAGAGAACATACAACTGTATCAGAGAGCAGGCAGTGAAACAAGAAAAGCCCATTTTGGAGAAAGGATGATGTTCAAAACAGGGTGAGGTAGATGTCACACAGAAAGTAAAAGGAGCAAAGAGGCTCAATGGCCATCTGTGGTTATTTTAGCATCAGAGAAAGTTCTTAAGTCTCAGGTTAGAGACAGAAAGAACTCATATGAAAGAGGTCTGAACAGAAGAATGCAAACATGAGGTTTAAAGCCAAAGGAAGGCTATGAAACAGTGAAGTATGTTAATCCCTGTGTGATAGGGCATTGCAAAACAAGTGAAAATCCCACAAGGATTACTCAAAGCATGTGAAAGATAGTACTGTGTTTGCTTGTCTTGTTTCATTTTTCCCTTCAAATTACTTTTTTCTTTATTTCATTTTTATCTTTTTCTTTTTTTTTTTTTTTTTTAACTGAGGGAGATTATTCTCTCTGTGTTCTGATGTTGTTAAGGTGCCTTTGTGGAAAGTACTCAGCAATTCAGTCTGCATCGTTTTAGAAGGGCTGCATGCTGTGTTATTGGAAATAAGTTATCCCTGCTTTTAGAGACACAAAATGAGCTGCTAGGCTGATTTCTGATGATGCACAATGGGTCTTGTATGGCTTTCTAATGAGAGGCAGGGTTCCTTCTTCCACTTGCTGGTAGAAGGCAAAAGTGAAAGGATCAGCTGTATCCCAGTTGTTACAGGCTTGTTCTAATGTGTCAAATGTAATTTTTAAACTTCTCTCTGCAATCATTCTCATTGCTTTACACAGGCTGAAATAATATCTGTTAAGAACAGTATACATTGTTATCAGTTCCTCACCTAAATATTGTGTGAAGAAATTATTTTATCTGTCCTTGATGTGCCTAAGCACAACACAACGACCCTCTTTAAAGTAATTCCTAAATACAATTTTAAATAGATGTGCAGAGAACAGCCATTTTCTCATGTCCAGAAAGTAGTACCACTGCTGCCATCCTCTGCTTTTCATTTATGTACACTTTTCTTACACTCCTGCACATCTCTCCCTGCATCTGCTGGGGATGTTTTCAAAGAAGGAAAATGGGAGAGTCTGTAAATGGTATCAAATATTACTGAATTGCCTGGAAGTAGGTAACAATGTGTGTGTGTGTGTGCCTGTGTGTGGGGCCAGTTGCAGAAGCAATGCAATAGTCTAGGAGGCTGGTAACATGCCAGGGAGCTGGCATGGTTTTATCCAGATGTATAATTTGCAAAACTCCCACGGTGTTTGCATTTGTGTTTGTGTGTGTGTGCTCACAGCTGGTTAGTGAAGGGTGCAGGCTGCTAGGTGCCTATAAAAAAAGAGAAATCCCACCTCCTCCCTCCAGAAGATGTTTCTTCACCTTGCTAAACAAGAACACAACTCACCAGACTTAGCAGAGCTATTTCAGGATATCCTAGAAAGGCACAACAGAGTTGTGAGAAAACATAGCTGGCATCTGGAGTGCAGAAGCACAGAGAATGCCATGCACAGTACCTGCCTCTGCTCTGCCCTGCTGAGTGCTCTGTCTCCCTTATTTGCCTGAGCCCTGTAATTGTGCTCACACACACACACACACACTCTCGCTCTCCTCCCTCTGTTTAGCTCGGAAGCTGAAAGGGAACTATTGACGTGCAGCCTCTTCTCAAAAGAGAAGGATAAAAATATCTCACTTGGGCTGAAATATTTTGCCGTGAAAATTACCCAGCCTTGGTTCAACCTGATCTCTGCAAGAGATTAGCGACGAGAGATCTCCAGTGTCAGTACAACTTAAAGTGCACACAGAGATGCAATTTTCGTGGGAGAAATGCATGGTTCTTTTTTTTATTTTTTCCCCCCTTTTTTATTTATTATTTTACTCTGGCTTCAGTACCAGATAGAAGCAGCGATTGCTGATATATAGTTACTCACCTTTCCAGTAGATGGTGGTACAGATATGCTTAAAAGACTCTTACATTTGGGACTGAAACAAACGGTATGTAGACATTTTCAAATACTGAATAAGGAAGAATTTTTTAGCTGTATCACTTTTAAAACTAAGCCATGTAAAATTGCCATTGGGGGAAAAAAAAAAAAAAACGAACACCAGGACCTCTTTTATTATAGGCACTGATCTACAGCAAGCTACTGAAAGTTTTATTTTGATAGAAAGCTAGGTTGAAATGTGAGTACACATAATTGAAAGGATCTCTATAAATCATTGACACAGCTATTTATGCAGTGTCTGTGGTGCATGATGATCCCACTGAATGCAAAAAGCTGTGGCTCTGTTGGTCTGTGTTATAAACTGCATGTATTCAGATTTTAACTAGGCTTAACTTTGTTATTTCATAGACATAGAGATAAAAATCCTTTGTCTGACAGATTTTCCTTCACATATCTGTTATTCCTGTCTGTGCTGATTTTATGAGAGATGACCAAGCAAACATATGATAAATGCATATCATCAATGATGTTAATGTCATTTTTAAAATAAGCCATAAAATATACTTCTTAGTATAACAATTTAACTTGCAAATTTTCCAAGGGATTTTTTTACACAATATTTTAACTCTTTAACAAACCCTAACAGAAGAAATATGTAGAAAAGGAAGAGGAATGCTTCACATTTTATCTAATAACGTCAGAATTTATTGAAGCCATTTTAATTGTCACACAAATGTAAGAAAAAAAACCCACAGTTGTTAAATTGCCAGTTATTTAGTGCATAGATTTCTATTTTTTTTCCCTGACAGGGGAAAGATAAGATATGATCTGTTAATATCTACAGAATATTTTCTTAAATAATGTTAATACATAAGATCCATGGGCTATTTTTATTGTCATTATCATTGCCACTGATTAATTTCAGAGTCACATACATGTTACCACACTCTGCATGTTACTAGATACACTAAACCCTGCTTAGAATAAATCTCCATGAGCTCTCTGAACAGACATCAGCAACAGCTGATGCTAATCAATATGGCTGTCAAATTACCTCCAGAGCCCTGAAGCATTAACAATAAAATTCTAATTAGGAGACATATACATACATATGTATATATGTGCATATAAACATAACCTTGCAAGAGAGATAGGAAAGGGATAAAACCATTATTTGTTTTATTAGTGTTGTCTGATATATTGCAATGATTGCCACTGAGGAGACTCCTATGCAGGACCTACACTTGAGGGAAAAGCAGGTGGTTCATTTTAAATGACACACTAAAAGAAAAACCAAGATTAGTAGCAAGTTAGAAGGCAAGTAATTATGTGGAAGACCATGGATTCTGCTCCTATAACCTGTTTCCAGCAAAAATAGTGGAGATATAGCAATAAGAGCAACTACCTTCTGGATGATGTCAAAAGAGAAATTGTCTTGACAAATGAGGGAGATTTTAAATGGGAGTTTTCTCTGACCTACAATACATGGAAAGGTTATGCTAATATGTTAAGGCACAGGACTTTGCTGATGGCTGAGCTGTAGACGAGGCAGGGTAGCTCAAGATGAGAGGTTTTTGTACTTCTCTCTCCCTGAGTGACTGAGAAACACTCATTATCCTGTCCTGGGTTAACCTATTATAAATGCTCTTAGCTTATTATAAATGTTCTCTGATATAAATGTTGCAAACAGTGATCTTGGAGAAGAAAGTGTGGAGTTTCTGGCACGAGGAGGACAAACTACTTCTGTTTCAAAACTAAGAACAGCAGTTGTCTAGTTTGAGCCAAACTCTGTTTCATGAACACTCATCTATCAATCAATGCAATCAGCTATAAATATTTTGATTTTTTTTTATTAAAGCTTAATCTGGCCCTGAATTATTCTACATATACTTCTCCCCATGAACAGTGAACTGAAAAAAATACTCATCTATTTTAAGCACCTTGAAGCCCATTTCTGCCTTCAGCTAATGAACTATGCAAAGGAGCCTCAGTTGCCTTGGGGAAGCTTGTCAAAACCATCACAAGGAGCCTTTATAAAGCCTAAAGGACATGGATCATAATGTATAAAATTTGTCATAGCATATCATTATTACCTTTTGGGAGGCTTGTTACTACAAATTATGGATGATTAAGCCTAATTAAAAACAAAAGGCAGCTCCGTGGCCAGTAGAACAAAGGGAGACTGAGTTTATCATGTTTTGAGGTGGGCTTTTTTTGGTTGTCTAGTTTAGTGTGGTAGAAAATGAACCTCCATTAAAGATTTTCCTGATATAAACATGTCCACAGGAGACCTCTGCAGGGAGGAATCTTTGGTGTCCAATACTGCATTTATGCAACATTGTGTAGGTTGTCTGTGGCTGCAAAAATCAGACCCGTGTAATTATTTCTGAGACCTCCACCTTCCGCAAATCTTGCTGCAATGAACTGTGCAGGAATTATCAGAAGTTATTGGGGGATGTGGGAGGAACAGAAATGCCTTTAGAAAGGTGCATAATTGCCATCTGATGATAACTGGGGAACAAGGCTGGAAAAAATGCCTGACATTCAGCCTTCTCTACTGTTTTTACTGTCCTGAGTGCTTCCTTTCTCACTTGCTTTCCTTTCAGACTGAGAAAGAGTGTGAACGTGATTATGTAGAAGAATGCACACGATTCTCACCTGGCAGAAGGATGGAAAGGGCAGCTTGGCCCAAGGGAGAAACTCATACTCAGCACATAAACTGCAATGTCAAATACAGGTGTGCCCTTTCCTCTGGTCTCCACAAGCCTTGCACAGTTAGTAGTGCCAGACTCAACAGGAGCAGGTAGACCAGCCTCAGGCAGGCTCTGGAAAGATGAGATTTGAAATCTTTGTCGTGAGGAGGGAACAGCATTCTGGTCATTAGCTACTCAGCTAATGTGTAAAAAGCATATTAGTTTTGTATCCTGCAGCCAGCCTTGCTCAGTGTGTTGGCTGTTTTGAGTTCCAAACACAAATGCTTAACCGTCCCTCTGCACCGTGGGTTTCCTTTCACGTTTTTGTGTTTGGTTTTTTTCTGGTTATTATTTTTTAATTGTGTCTAAGCCAAAGATAAATCTGATGTCTGCCCACAGTGTGTTTTGGAGCACCAGGCAGCAATCTCTAAACCCATTGCGACCAAACCCACGGCAGTGAAACCCATCAGCACAGCCACAAGAAGCTGAGACAAAGTACTGCAGTGATAGAGCTGTGATGCTACCAAGAAAAAACCAGTAGATGCTGCACAGGAAATCTCTGCACTGCACCATGTGGAGATATTCATAGCAGTGTGCATAACCTTGTATTTCTGGGAGGATTTCATAGACCTGCATTGCTTGGCACTGGGAGGGACAAGTTTGGTAACAATGGGTATTGCTCCCACTTAACAGAAGAAAAGGAAGGAAGGAAGGAAGGAAGGAAGGAAGGAAGGAAGGAAGGAAGGAAGGAAGGAAGGAAGGAAGGAAGGAAGGAAGGAAGGAAGGAAGGAAGGAAGGAAGGAAGGAAGGAAGGAAGGAAGGAAGGAAGGAAGGAAGGAAGGAAGGAAGGAAGGAAGGAAGGAAGGAAGGGACCACCACTGCTGGTGGAGACCTTTGTGTCAGCTTGCAGATTCTTGTTGAAGCTGGCTAAACTTCAGCTAACCATCCACACAGGATGGAAACTCACATTTTTAATTACTTGCTTTTTTTTTTTATGAAATAGAACAAATCAAGATGCTTGCTAGAATTCTGATCACAGCTGGTAACCTGATGGTGTACATAAATTTGGCTAGATAAGCCTTGACAGTGAAGCTAAAGAAGTCTAAGTTGTCTAGAAATTATCAATGTAAATTAGTTCTACCTAACAAATACTGCAATTAACTTCTGATATATTATAAGCCACCTTTTTAACTCTGCCAATTGTTTTGATCTTCAGGAATAGCCACACCAGCTAGCAATCTCTTACACAATGGAATAGCAAGTATACAAGTCATGTATCACAAAGAAAATATTTTTAATGTGTTCATGCAAAACAAATCACTGCTCTGCTCCATCTTTTCTACCTTTTTGTAATGAAAACCATTGCCTACAGTTATTTACTTAAATCACATCTTTTGTTATCCACGTTTTATGCCAAATTTCCTTTTTTGTGATAGCTATTTATCATAGCAAAAGCAAAACAGAAGCACTTCATTGTGGGAGTTTTACAGGAGGAGGCTTTGGTGAAGATGGGATTGATACATCAAAGTCTTATCCCATGATAACAGATGTATTTAAATATTTACCTTCATTTTTGTCCTCTAAAGTTAATACAATATTTCCCTAGCATAAGCTGCTAAATGTATTTCCCCCCTTTTTTATTCTTACTAAAATTGTGATTTGATGATATATTTGTAAAGATGTGAATAGTTATTAACATTTCTTTAAAGGCTTCAATATTTGAATGGCCAAATTCCAGCTTGAGTAATTTGATTCTGCCTACTTAAATTGCCCTCACAGTTTCAATTAGATAACTTATTCTTCTATTCTTTATTCCCTAAAACAGTTCTGCAGAATTGCTGCCACTATTAAACAGCTGCTCAATTTTGCCCCAGAGGTGACTTAGCTGATCCCTATAAACAAAACAAAATACATAAAACAAACTTTTTTTTTTTCTGGATGAAAGTTGGTAAATATAAGTTTTATGTTGGGTAAGTGTTGTTTTTGAATGCCCATGTTCACGCTCATTTTAAGAGTAATGATATAGAAACTTTTCCCATAGTGTCCTATTAAGAGTACTCTGGAAAGAACAGGACAATTCATATTCCATACCTGTTCAGAGTCTTTCCAATGACAACCACCAAGAATATTGCCTTTAAATTGCAGGTGTCTTGTCACCTGGGTTTAAGAATGGCCCCACCAAAGAGCTGAAAGAACTGTAGGCTAAATGTGAACATCCAAAAATGCCTCAGAAAGGCAGCCATGTACGGCATGTCAGGTATCGCGTAGAGGACTCATCCTCACATGAGTTTGGAAATCCTGTCAGGATCTTCAGAAGGAAATGCAAGCCCAGATTACCTTTGGAAGACTTTTCCATATCCTAGAATCTCAGCCTGAAGCTATGCAGTTGCTACACAGTGATTTTACTGTACCAAGAAAATCCCATCACTTCTACGTTCGTTAAACCTGCGAGATTCTCTTCCTCAAAGAAAAGGATCAGAAGTAGCAAAGACCACTATCTGCATAATTTAAGAGAAGTTTTAGTGGGGCCACAGACTGACAGTGTGCAATGCATTAAAGATTTTTTTTTTCTTCCTATCCAGACCTATATTTCTGCTCTTTACAAGGGACCTGTTCAGGTTACAGTGGTTGCTGCAACTTCACGGTAATGTGATGCTACTGGGAGGTCGCGTGGGAAATCCCTGTGTAACTGCACATCAATAATTAAGCACAATTTCAGAACAGGCTTTTGGATTTAGGCCTTTGTAAATTAAATCCTCCCTCTTTTCTTCATACAGGATTTCTACAGATAAATCTTCAAATAGGCCTCGGACAGGTAGGCCCCAGGCTTATAAAAGCTACATATAAACTGAAATTATTCCAGGGTTCAATTAAAAAGGCATGTTTAAATATAGAAGCTGTGAAAGTTGAAGGAATATTTAAACATTTATAATTTTGAGTGCTACTGTGGCTAACAGGGCCTCTTCTTTTTTTCCCTTTCGTCCTGTTTCCTGGGGTGGATGACACATACTTGGCGAGTACCTTGGAACAGGCATTCCTCTGGGCTTTTTTTCTGCTATTCTGGCTTGAAAAAGACAACTTGCACTCCTGGAGAAAGATAAATACTCTTCTGCAATATTTCTTTCTCTTTGGGGGATATAAGTCTTTTTACTTTTCTTGATGAACTGATGAGGTTTAGAGCATCACCTCAAAGACCTTCTGCACTTTGAGATTTCTCATCTTCTTTTTTGCCTGTTTCTTCCCAATACTGCTTTATTTTTTTCCCCTAAAGTTTAATCTTCACCCGCTTATTTTTCATATCTGTGAATCTTCATGCAGTCCAATCTTTTTCTATATATTCTATTTCAGACAGTGAATCTCTTCTCTTCCTTTTCCATCCCCATTCTGTGTCCCTTTCAGTTCTTTCTCAGCCCCAGGCTTTTCCCTGCCTCAGCATTAGGGGGAAAATGCTGCCTACCAATCTCTCTGATTATATTGAGCTGCACTTCAGGATACAGATCTGAGCTTTAGCATCACTTTCTGCCTCCTGCTTGTGCTGAAGGGCTGAGACAAATGAGACAACAATACTCAACCATGGAGTTGAAAATAGCATTGCAGAAAATGTCAGGGCTATAGAGTCTTAATGCAACGTTAGAACCTGGAGCAAATCAGGACAAGTAAGGGCAGGGCAGTTTATGAATCAGCACAATATCCAACTGGCAGTGCAAATCCAAAACAAAATTAGGAGTTTACTAGAACTGTGTGAACTACAAAGGATTAATATTTTAAATAAAACTTTAACCAAAGCATACCAGCATTCCCCCTTAAAAATCAAGGTTGCCACAGTACTATGGGAGTCTCTGTCTTTAATAATAAAACACTTGTGGCTTTTATGTGACTTTTATGACTTCCTCTCACCAGAGGACGAGAAAAGACAGCATGAAATGTGCCTTGGTGTGGTTGCTGCAAGGACTGACAGCATAAGTCTCATGTGCCTCATGTTCTGTGTTCCAAAAAATGTTCTGTCATGGATGTGGGCTTTACTTGAAACAGCAGCTCTTCCCAGATTCCTTAAAGAAAATTTTTAGTCTCAAAGAAAACATGCTCAAAATTTTTACATTTGCCTCATTTCTGCAGTTCAGCCACTGTTGTTAGGCATAAAATTTGTCTGTAAGGAGGAGAAGACACTTAGTAAATGTCAGTGCTAAAGAATGGTAGTTTTGGGAGCTGTCTCACTGTGCATCACATTCCCTAAAACATTACAAAAGTAACACTGGGCAGTTAACCCAGCTGAGAAAAAACAATGCTCTCATAGAAAGATCTTAATTTTTTATGGACAAATTTCCTTATAGATCACATCTACTCAACATGAAGTTGGAATGGAAACTTTTACAAAGAAGTGTGTGCAAACTATTCAGCTTTTTTTTTTTTTTCTTGGCCTCCACAGTTCCACCATACTTGATTTCAGGTCGTTGTATTTGGTGGTTTAGCACCAGCAGGAAATGAAACTCCAAATAAACCACTCCCTTTCCCCCACTTGTTTTGGTGAGGGAGGGACAAAAAGCAGACACTGTGGCTTGAGACAACAATTTACTGAAAGCAAAAAAAGCGATGAAATAAGAAAGGCACAGTAGAAAGAGCACAAGTAGACCAAAAAATAAGGTGTTTTACCCACAAAAAAAGGTGTTCACCACCTTGGCCACCAGGACCAAACCAAGATTGTGGCTGCTCCCTGCAGGATGCGTCCATGTGGCTTCCCCAGACAACAGCACTTTCTAATAAGCATAATAGTAAATGCCATAATTTTAAAACCAAGATTTCAAAGAAAGCACACTCGACATCACAGAAAGACTCAAACTGAAAAACCTGTACATTTTTTCTGTGTTGATAGACACTCAAATGCATGAGTTATTATTGAGCACTTAATAACTATATTTGCATTACATATTCAATTTGATTTTTAAAAATGCGAATACTTCAGCAAATTTACCATATGTTACTTAAGAAACCATTATCTACGGTTTGAAATAATAGAGAAGGCTCTGGATCTTTGTGTCTAATATGCCAAGATATTCTGCATTTTTCTGAAAGCCTATAAAATAAACCTTTCCAATTAGAGATTAAAAGGAGAATAGCATTCTACTCACAAAAGAAAAGAGAAAGGAAATTTCAATTTTTTAAAGGAACCACTCCACAATCATAGTTTACCTATTGACTTTAATTTTAATTTTATGGTTCCCCAAATATTCCAGATATATAAGAAAATGTGAATTGTTACTATTAATATATTGCCACCATGTATCCATTGATAAAAGACATACAGTTTTGTATACAAGCACATCACTGAATGTTAAATGTAAAAAAAACTTCTGTTTAATATTCTGAATTTGGGTCATGGTATTGTAGGTTACAGCGACATAGTGTTTGTCAGTGTATTTACAAAATTTAAAATATTTTTAAACTCTTTTTTCCACACAGACAAATTTTATCACATTGATATCAATAAATATGGAATTATTGCTCAGAACATATGTAATTTACAGTTTTAAGACTACCCATGGTTAAAAGGATCCTAAACATTTCCTGAACAGAGTTATTTAGGGTGAGGTTTCAATTGTAGTTACTGCTGTTCAATGCTGTGTTCCCTGTAGTTTTCCACTGTGAAATATTCTTTCTATTGTGTAATATTTGGAATTTGGCAGATTGCTTTAACATAATATGAACACAGGACAATGCAACCTTATTGCCTAGTGACACATGAACTCATGGCACTGTATGGCGTGCCATAGGGAGGCCCAGACTCTGGAATCCAATAACAGACAAACTTAAATTCTTCATTTACTTTGACATTGTAATTACAATTTTCTAGTTAAGGCTTATCTGTTGGTGTTTATATGCATATACACATGCATCTATATATATGTATGCAAACTGTTCTTCATAAACAGCTCTTGGATTAAATGAAATACAAGAACCTAAGTGTGAAATACTTCAAAGTTTGAACAAACCTCAGACTTTGATCTTGGCTGTGAGTCTTGCCATTTGCACCTTTATGAGAACCCTTGCTTGTTAATTTAGTCTCACTCCCCAAACATAAGGCACCTGCTTGTTTACCATAAAGGCAAATGCTGTCATATGATGACTGACCTGGATGCTTAGTAAGCTATTTTTGCATTCTTGCTATTAACTAATAACTGCAAGAAATGTTTCTGGCCTACAAAACATTTCTTATTATTTAGGTGGCCTGAATGCTGATGAGATTAGTTTCGCTGCTTTTTGTCATGATCCTACATCACTTATAGACACAGATCTAGAGAATCTCCTCTGAATTTATTCAGTTAATCTTGTGGGGGCTCTCAGATCCATGCAGGAAGATTTGAAAATGACACAGTGAACAGGAAAATGTCATTACAGCAAGAGTCAAGCCGAAGCTGGGAATTGGAGTCCTAAGCATCTTTGGGGTTTCTGGTTGGCAGTTCTCCAGCACTGGACAGTTCTGGCCATGTTAAGCATTTTGCTTGCGTTCTTCTTGTAATTAAGTTACATCAGTGCCATCTCGTGCCAATTGTGTGTGTAAGAAATATGTGCATTGTATATCCAGATATGCATTTCAAAATCGATTAAGATAATCATGTCACATTAAATGGCGTAAAGGGACAGAAGGATCAAGTGGGAGGCTTTGGCAGTTTGAGCAGACATCCTTAAACCAACAACATAAATTTTAATATAGTAATTGTATTACACCAAATGTCTGTGTTAACAGGATGCTGCTTCCAGGCTATTTACAGAGGATACAAGAGAGAAGTAAAATAATATTAATATATTAATTTTTTTTCTAACATCTTTGTTTTTTAAATCTTCTGCAAACAATCCAGCCCAAACAAATCTTTGTTTTTATAATCTACTCAATTTCTAAAACCCTTACTGGGTAAGACTTTCCAATTAAAATATGATTCTTTATGCTTTTTTCATAGGAAATGTTTACTCAGACATTGCACCATGTTTTCTTCAATATATGACTTTAACATTGTGAGAAATTAAAATTTCCAGTGTCTTGTTTAAGCTCACTTCTAATAACAATTCACAGACAAGAATCCATCAAGTTATCACATCAGCCAGGGGCACCAACACATTTTTTAACACTTTGTGGGGAACACATGAAAATAATTTTTTCCAAGCAGAGTTCATGAACAGTCAGTGAGAGCTGCTCAATGTACATTATTTAAGGTATAACACAATGCTAATCACACCCCCTTCCCTTTCTCTCCCCTTCTCCTTCTCTCTCACCTCCCAGAGCCAGTAAAACCATGTATAGAAGAGAGATTATGGTGTCTAGGTAACCACCTCAAAGTTAGAAAGCCACAATGATATAAAAATAGTTCTAACTTTAATAAGCAGTTAAAAGAGATTTCTTATTATGTGAAATCATCAGATTGGGTCCCTACTGCTGCAATATGTACAAACACCAATAAATGTTCCAAATCAATTTTTTGTATTAACATTAAACTGGATAACCTAAAAGAAAGGTAATTTCTATTTAATTCCAGCAAGTGTCCATTTTAGTTATTGTCTCAAGTTACTGAGATTTGTCGTTAGTTTTGTAAGTATATTTATTCTATGTTATAGAGTTAGCATAGAGTGAGACTAATTGAGATCACCATGAGGGTTAAGAGTATGTATTGATAAATGCCAGGATGATATTGTGCTTCAATAATCCTCATCAGTGCAGCTGTGAAAATTAATGCTATTTCTGTATTGCACTATTTTCTTCTAACAGTTTGAATGGAAAACATCTGATCTGGAATTGTTTGCAGTGGATAAAAGCAGCCTGCATATTAAAGGATCTGACATATTTGTAAACCAGCAATTATGGCATATACCCAGCAATTTGAAATATTTCTGAATTGTTCAGCACACCCCCAAATTGCTCATGTAATGAAAGTGCATGAAAATGTTATTATCATTGTTTCTAGTTGTCTTTCATTTCCCACTGGAAACTTTCTTGTCAGCTTAATACATTTTTGTTTGTTTTCAGCTCTAGCTTTATTTGGTTTTGGTCCTGGAATGAAAATGAGCTAATGACACCTTTTCTCAGTCTGCAGAGGTTTCCTCTGTCTAGCAAGAGCAGATTAGCTGCTCAGTGCATGATCTCAGAGTGAGATTCAGTCTTGCTGCTTTATTTTGTTTATTCATATTTATTTTAGAGAAGGGGGATCCTGCATGTTTCTATACAGGACAGTGTCATCTACACCACCTGAATACTATTAATGTCATTTTGTATCTTAAAAATAAACAGAATTGACTCTTCACTGTTTTTTGTTTCTTTTTAAAAAAATTATTAAATTCAAAGAAATGAAATCTGATGAATGCTCGCCAAAGGCCCAATTTAACAGCTCAAACTATTTTAAAGAGTTGAAAACAGAATTGACTCAGGGATTAGGAGTGATAGTTGTATCATTTTACCTTCGGATTTTCAGTCTGAAGCTTCTCAGTTTGGTGACAAGTATTAACAGAAGCATTACTCCACAGCTTGGAATAGGATACAAAAAACCCAGTCACAATCCCCCCTACCCCATGCTCCAAATGTTCTACAGACACTTTTCATGCTGGAAGCCCAGAACAGCTGCAGCCCACTAAAAACCAGCTCTCAGATGACTTTCCTGCCTAATCCATAGGCGGTTTTTATTCTCTGCAGCACGGCCACACAGCCAGGGAGGAGCAGGGATGGCTGCAGCATCTCCATCAGCAGCTGCTGCCAAAGGAGCACCTCGGGAGCTCAGGCAGGCTCTCAGAACATGGAGAGCTTGTCTGGATGCACTGATCCACAGGGGACCAGGCTGGCACAGACTCAAAAGGAGTGCTGGTTTGTGATGGTGTTCACAGGGGTTTTTGTTTGAGGGAAGAGACGAGGATCTGACTCCATGTTTCAGAAGGCTTGGTTTGTTATTTTATGATATATATTACACTAAAACTATACTAAAAGAATAGAAGAAAGGATTTCCTCAGAAGGCTAGCTAAGAATAGAATAGGAAAGAATGATAACAAAGGTTTGTGGCTCGGCTCTGTGTCCAAGCCAGCTGACTGTGATTGGCCATTAATTACAAACATCCAACATGGGCCAATCACAGATCCACCTGTTGCATTCCACAGCAGCAGATAATCAATGTTTCCATTTTGTTCCTGAGGCCTCTCAGCCTGTCAGGAGGAGAAATCCTAAGGAAAGGATTTTCCATAAAAGATGTCTGCAACGCTGGATAGGGGAGGCTTACCTCAAAAGCAAAGCAGCTAGCACAAAGAATTCTGATGGTAATGCCCCAATGAAAGCTTATAAAGAATTAAAACATGACGACTGTCATCATAACAACAGAAAACACTGTTATCATTTCAGATTGTCTCACTCATTTGTCCCGGCATCCCTGACTATAAGCAGGCACTTTGGTTTTCTGCTCTTCATTTTGTTTGTGTGATATCAAGCTAAGCATCTAGACCTGAGCATCTAGACTGCAGTGCTTTAAAACACAAACCCTGTAGAAGAATATCAAGCTGTGTGCAAACATACTGGAGATAGATTTGCCAGCGCAACATATTGTCTCTGGTACAATCACTCAATTACTAATAAAACCTCTGCAAACAAAAGTATCTTCAGTTTAAACAAGAATATAATAATACATATACTTTGAAGCTGCAGAGCCTTCATAAACTGAATAAATCATCAGGCCACAGCAAAGAAAAGGATTACTCTGACTCCAAACCTAATGATAAAAGCAGTTTTTAAAGATGTCCTTAACAGAGGACAGAAGAAAGAGTGGACAAAATCAGATTATTTGGTTCCCCAGTAATTTCTTCTGGGTTTGTGCAACCTTCTCAGCCCAAAGAGATCACATCCATGACTGAGGCTCCTGAGGATTATTGAACTACAACCCCATGAAGAAAATATGAAATTATTAGCGCAGAATTAAAGCCACTCTGAACAAATCATATCCATAGCTGACACACAGGGAAAAATATAGGTATGTTTGTAGTGAAAATAGATTCGTAAGTACAAGAGAAATACACATTCCTGTTCTCCTTCTCACATAAATTCACAGACACCCTGCTGGCATTCATAAATGTTTTGAGAAGAAGAAGTTTTCTCCACTTTCCATTACTCAATTAAAAACTATTGTCAAAGGAACTATGTTTCAGAAGCTATGAGTCCATGTAATGTCAACTTCAGACTCTTTAAAGAGATTTTAGAGTTGCTATTTTAAAAATGTAATAAAAATTAAACTTGATAAATACTTCTAGCTGTCACTTGTTAGAGTTTTTACTACATAGATTTTAATTTCTCCATTGTATCAGGCCCTTTTTATTAGTCCACACAGATGCTAAACAGACAATGTCTATGTAAATTTCCTTATTTTCCTGCTAAAAGGATCTCTTGACACTTGTGGCTTTCCATTAAGTAGCCTGAAACTTCAGCAACTAAGTAGTTTACAACATAAAATGGTGAAAATTCTCAGCATAATCTATTGTTACAATAACTGGCGTTTGGTATAGTCATGGTTTGGAAAAGAAATATTTGGAATTTTGTTCACAGCTATTGACAAGATGAAATTGCTTTCATATTATTTCCCAGGTATAAAGGAATAAGAGTTACTAATATTAAATACAGATTTTAACTGTATAAAGTGTATAGAAAAACTGAAAGCACACTTAGAAAAAAAAATTCAGACATGCATCTGTACTTAATTTTGCCTAGCAATTCCTTCTTTTTATATAACTCTCTTCTCCTCCAGGCTTCTTCTGGAGCTCAGTATTTTCTTAATATTATTACTAAGAGTTTCTTCATTCTTCTTTTGCCAAGATTCTTTTGCTCAGTAAAAATCAATCTCTTTGTACTCTATTAGACTTTAAAACTGTTTGCGTCTTTTCTATTTACTTCTTTTTAACTATTTCTCCTCTTATTTTGTGTCCCAACAGCTAAAAAATAAATGAATAGGGAAAAAAATAAAGGTCCGTAATTCTCCAGTTGAAGATAAAAGGAAAGGGGGGAGAGTATTGCAGATGTCAATTGTGAAAATTACCTTGTCTCCATGATCAGCCAGACCTTGGATTTATTGAACTACAGGGCACTCAACAAGGTCTATTTAGTTTCTCACATTTGTTTCACAGCACTGAACAGAAGGAACCGAATGATTTGAGCATGGTTATTGATTAATATTTTTTATTGCAGATATCGTTCCAGGCACTTCAGCTAAAATATAGGTATGTTTAAAAGAAAATAAATACATAAATAAGATGGCAAGCTGGACTCCTTCTCTCCTGCTCTTTCTCTCCCAGCACGTGTGTATCCATTAGCCCAGCTCTGGAAAGATCCCTGAGCAATTCATAACGCTAGCAGGCGCTTAGGAAAATGTATAGGGATATTCAAAACTAAAACATACACATAAATAAGACAGTAAGGCAGGCTGTATGCAAATGTCAGCAGAGATGTGAAAGCTGTCTGAAGAATTCTGTCAGTAGTAAGTGTGCCACAGGGCAGCTACGTGAACACTCCAATGAGATGGACTAAAATAATTCCTTCCCTGAGCAGTATCCTGCAAGAGCGTGACTCAACACTACAAAGGACACTCACAGGACAACAGGGCATGTGAAAGCTCTGCCTGGAGGAGCACTGGCTGCTATTTTAATGAGATTTTAGGTTTTTTTTAATGAGTATTAAATCATAACTGAAATGCAACATTTAAAAATTCAAAATTTCAGACTCGCACGTAAGAGTTGTGCACTTAAAAGTACGGAACTATGACATGTTTTCATGGTCTTGTCAGTTTAAGTCATGGCAAGAGAAAAATTTTCTCTTTAAACTCTGTTTTCTGGAGGGACTTGGGTCATGGATGTATTCTAAGCCCTGGTGTGTCTGTTACTACATGTCAAAAACATTTTCTAAATGCCTTTGGCTAAATCACAGAGAGGCTGCGAGTACCAAGACTTCTCAAACAGCAAGAGCAGGGTGAGTCTGCAGCAGCTGCTGCTTCTCAAGCCACACACTTCCCCGATTCTCACCAGTGCCTTCGTGTAGACAAACTCTTCCTAGTGACTGAAGCAGATTTTCTGCGTCAAAAATGTCTCTTATTTGTGTTGCGACGAAGAGATTTCATACTTGAGTGTCAAACCGTGTCGCTACAAGACAAACAGAAAACGCTTTCATCTCAAACTATGTCTACACGACGTACTGGAGGTGTGATGACAGCGCACACATCCCTTCTAGTCTGAATTTAGCTAGCATGGGAAATGAGAAGAGCCTGCATGAGTAAGTGTAAACCGGTGGAAACCTGGTGGGGACACACCCTTGGGCTGCTAAGGGATGAAAAGGAGCCACTCTTTGGGATAACAGATTCCTGACAGAGGAATCATCCTAATTCTGGCACTAGCATGCAAACAGTGAGATTTTCAGCTAATTGAGGCAATATAATCCTTCTTATATCTTTGACCCTACAATGAATAACCCAGTGTTTTCCTGGATTATATTACTCCCCAGATTTTATATCTGCTTATAATTTCTTGGGATTCTTTTTCCCAAATCTGTGCAAGTTAGATGCTAACAAAGCTTCCTGGTTTATTTCAGTATGCCCCTTTTTTATATATAAAATAACCTGGTTTTGAATTAGAAAATATGAAATATTCCTGTCAATAAGTGGCAAACACTCAGTGACAGATGTTAAAAAAAAGGATATGTTAGAACACTTCAGATGCTGCTTCATGTCAGAGTTTCAGAACCCTATAACCATTGTACACTTGTACAAGGCCCCTGCTTCTCTGACATAATCAAGTATATATATGTGTATGCAATATTAAAGATTATAAATAAAATTCAAAAGAAAATGATGAAGTTCTTGAATTAAATCTGAACATCTGCAAAAAATTTTCAAGTGCTGCACTGATGAGAAGGAGACTGTAGAAAGAATGAGATTTAATCTTGTTATGAATTAGAATAGAAACATCTAGAAATGTAATTTCTGGTAAAATGGAAAATCAAATTTTTGAGCAGGGCTATTAATCCTTGTGCTAAGTGTGGCCTGTGTGTCATGAAAATGAGTCAGGTTCAGCCACCACAGTAGCTGGAAGCTCCACTTGTTTGATAATGAAGAAACAAGTAGACGTTCTCTTTTGTTACAGTTCTAATTCACAGACTGTTCCATCTAACAGAATACTAATTACCTTAAGTGGATTTCACAGTTGACAGAGACCTTTGCTGGGAAGACAAGCTTGACAAAGGCAATTGAAACTTAGCTAATGAAGAATACGAGTTCCACCTTTGAGGAATGTTAAGTAAGTGCTTTGCTTTTCATGAAAGGTACCTCTTTTATATGTAAAGTAACCATAGAAATGTCAACATTTCATTTTTAGACACCTTGCTAAGTTCTGCAGAGGGTTATCAAATTACCTTTAGGTTTTCCTTTTCTGTAATTACATTTATTCATGGAGCATTTCCTTGCAGCGAAGCTGCGTGAGCCAATCCTGAGAAAGGCACACTTAATGTTTGCTTAACACAGCTTAATCAAACCGGTCTTCACAGTGACAATCACAGGGTGGCAGAAATTTCTCTTGCAAATCAGGGCTGTGCAGATGTGTGTTGAGTTATTGCACAGTTACTTGAAACACACAAAAGTGCAGGTGAGAGCCAGTGCTGAAAAAATGTTCTTTTGGGATCATCTTACCTTGGGCAGCTCAAAAAATGCAAATAACTGCTGCCTTTGGAGCTGCTTGAGCTCATGCCAGCTTGGAATTAATATGAATTTGGCATGCTTTAGAAGATACTGAGAAAGATGAGCAAAACCTTGCTTGTGTCGTTGGCTTGTTCATTCAGGATCAAAACCACCCAATCCAAAAGCTTTAAGATTAAGCCCCTCTTTTTTTATACAAAAAGTTTCTTCCTCAGTGTAGAAGATCTGATGGTACTACAGCATTCTCACACACTGATGTGGTCCTGTGCTGCTGGGGGTATTTTATGGCTCACCTGCATTTTTCAGGGAATTAAGTCTTCAGGTTCCAGCACCAGTAAGATGTTTAGAACGCAGATAACTTATAGTTGTTCACGTAGTGGAAAGTTTCAAAGTCTTCTTAAAGCCAGAAAGCAGTTTAGTTTCCAATTATTCCAGGTTTTACTGAAGAAGCCAATCAGAGAAAGATTCCTTTGAATATGATCTAGTTTGGAGTTGTCGCTCTCCCTTTTCTGAATCGTGTCCTACATGATAGTTTCAATTATTTATTACAAGGCAATGGTAAAAAAGTGTTAATTAGCAAAGATGAAAAAGACCGACTCAATGGGAGCTCCTGTAAAGGAGCTCTTATTTCTAATGCCTGAGGTGACCACTAATTTACAGCTTTTGATAGCTTGCATGCATGGTTCACAGAATAAATTGGTCTTGGGGAAAATACACCTTATTCACTGTGGTTAATAAAGAAGATCTAGCTTTTGCTGTTGTTTTGCTTTTATTTTTTTTTTCATTCGTGCAATTTAGTTTTGATAAAATGGTTTAACTTGGCAGTGTTAGAAATGAAAATATTCAAAAAAGAGAAAGAATGACACTGTGACTGCAAGATTTTCTCCGTTCAGCTGAAATGCCCATACCCAGCCCAAGAGACCAGCTCTAAAAATAATAATGCTTTTTTTCTCATCTCTGTGCCGATGTCAGCTAGTCTTTTGCATCTTATAAAAACTCCCTTAAAAAGCTTTAAAAATACTAACATCCCAAGATCTTTGCTTTTTTTGTTTGTCTTAGTAACAATAAGAAAGAGGAAAAAATAACACACAACTAGATGGTTATGCTAACAGAAATCACACAGAAGGCTGAAACTAAATTTTCTCTTAATCATAATGCATAAAAAATATCTTCATATTTTATTTTTTCTATTTAATCACAGCTAGACCTACACAAGAGTGTGAAACAAGTTTCTTAACAAATTTAAGTATTTCAAGTAATTAGACTACTGAGCAAAGGTAAACAACACAGTTGCCAGAGGTCTGGTTTGACTCTTTGTTTGCCTGTAATCTCCAATGGAGATATCAGCTTGTTTCTTGAAAGTTAGTGCGCAGGAATTCATATTTTTCACTGGCTGTCCTAACTGTATTTTATGTAGATGTGGCTGATATGTGACTTGCATGTGAAGGATTCTGACTCTCCCTCACTGCCCCTCCCTTATTCTCAACTCTCCCAATCATTACCAAACAACCAAGCAAAAAAAAAAAAAAAAAACCAAAACCCCCACAAACCCAAAAAAATCAACTAAATAGGTCTACTAATTTTGATCATTTATTTTGTCATTGAACATTTTGTTAGGTCAAGGGAACCATGTAAAATTCTTAGTGACCACCACGGGAGACTAGGAGTTCCAAAGATCCAAGATGTGCCACGCATCACTCACAGTCAATCCTTCAAGGAAAGCAGGAGTCTTGAATTCTGAGCATTTTTTTCTTTACCTCAGGTCATTGTCTTGTTGTTCAGCTGCTAGAAATTACTGGATTTTTTTTTTTCTAATGATGTCTGAAAATGTGAAATTTTTTTGACCAAGTGCCTGTTCCATCAGGGCTAACCCAGAGTCCAGACTGTTCATTTTACTCCTTTCCAATGCTGTTGCTCTTGTTCATGCCTGTATTCTTTGTGTTGTTTCCCAACATCACAGCCCTGCAGGACCAATTCAAACCTCCAAGCAGATGAATTCACATAAAAAACTCCCACTTTTCTAAATTCTTTGTGTTTAGATCTTTCAAGCCTTTCAGATCTTCCTCAATTAACACCTCTCCACTTAGCCTATTTTCCTTGTTTATTTGTTCATTTTGTTGTTGTTTTCTTTATTAATGAGCTATTAATTGACAGTCTGTAATGTTTCTCATGCTTCAAGGTTTTTTCATCTCCTGATGAGCCTTGCTGAACATGAAATGAGAACAATGAACAAAGTCATTGTGAGAGTTAAACTAAAAAGAACTATAAAATGGTAGAGTCCAGAATCAACAGCAACACATAAAAGATTAACGTGATGCTGCTGTTGTGAGGAGTTCATTATCACCATGCTCTAGTCAGAACAAAGGTGTGAAAGGAGATGAAGGTTTAACAAATTTAGGGTGTGATGTGAAAATAAATGAGATAAGCACAGTCTATGGAAAATTGCTGTGGGCTCCAGGACATTTAAAATCCAGGAACAACTAAAATTCAGGTACTTCCAAACTAACTGAAATGTCTGAGTTGTATAGACAGAAATGTGAATTTATTGGTCTGAGTATCTGAGGTGCAAGTCCTCACCTGGAGAGGAGTTTTTGGAATTCGAGTTTTTGGAGTTCAAGTTTTTGTAAAGATGTGGTAATACCTGATTGTGCTGTTTTAAGGACAGAAAGTAATGATCTTCATTCAACTGTCATTCTGTTCTTCAGGTTTTTAACGTTCTGGAAAATATTTTGGGTATTTAGCACTACTGAAAATAGAGATTTACAAACAGTGATTGTCCCCATTATCTTACAGAGGCTTCCAGCCTTTTTTCATTACCCTTCATTACCCTTCTATGCATTGATCAGAAGGCTCATTAAGAGTAGATGAATAGTTCTTACACAGCTGATGCTGGATGCCATGAATCTCACACCTGTTGTCATGTGGCATGGTGGCACCTGTGAAAATTCGTGTCTCCTTAAATTCCCCTCCTCTGTTTAAAACAAAAAAAGCTTTTTTTTTTTTTTTTTATATTTGCATGTCTTCCCATGAAAAGTCTTTATTTTACCAAAAATGAAAAGACTGGTGGGTGATTTCAGAGATTGTGCTCAGGAATTTCTTTCAGCCAGGGCCAACTCCAACGTCAACGTCAAACATTAAAAATAGCTTGAAAGCACAGAGAGCAGAGGGTATAATCTGCTGGTGTTGAGGTGGGAGCATTTTTTTTTATACTGATTATTTTCTCTTTCACTTTCTGGCGGCATAAAAAAACCGTGTCACTGAGTTTTAGAGATTGGTTCTGGGAGTAGGCAGTAGGCTTCACCAATCAGGAAATTAGAGTCCCCATCACACAGCTTCTCCAGTGAATCACAGGAGGGAGTGAAACAAAGCAAAAGGGGATTTATTAAAGATAAAATTTAATTAAAAAGACAGAATATTGAATATAATAAATATTAAAATAAAGAAATACCTTCTGGGGCAGGTAGCGACATGAACATGGGATTAGTTTTAATAAGGTGAATAACCCTTCACTAATATGAGTATTGGGGTCAGAGTCTAGCCTAAGCATTTGAATATTTTCTTGGGTTCAAATTATTCTTTTCCAGATATGAAACAGTCAGCTTTTTTCTCTTCTAGCTGCCTGCACATAATTTTGAAAATTGTTTGGCAGATAAAAAAGAAATAGGATTGGAAAACAAAAACTACAAGTTTTTGTTTCGTAAGGAGGGGGAATTAAAGCCTCTTCCATTTTAATTAAGTTCTTCAAATTTCAGTTCAGATACCAGAAGTACCACTGGTGCACCAGAAGACACAAAAAAATGAGTTAACTCATGTTCCTGTACAAAAGTGGATGACAAGTAAAACTAAAATGGCAAGGCACATTATGCAGATTTTTTTGTGACTGGCAGCTTAAAATTTACATAAAATTAAAATAACCTTTAAAATTAGGACAACCAGGTCACTCTAATGTGATCTGAATTACTGAGCTAATGATATTCTTATCCTTCCATGTCTTATAGCCACTGCTGCTGAAAATCCAAACCTGTGCAAGAAAAGTTAAGCTGGAAGAGCTGCCCTGAGAAAACAACCCCATACTTCATTGGTGCTACATCTGAAGGCAAAATACAGTTCTTAAGTAGATACTTACAGTCAGAAATGTCTACAACTGAAAATAAACAAATCAGCTATTCTTTCATATTACTCTTCCTTCTGCATTTCAGGCCAGTGGGTTTCTTTATGCAGACAGAGATTTGATTTTGGTGCATATTCTTAATATACTATAAAGAGCAAGACTGCAAAGTCATCAGTTCAACAGCAGTAATGAAATTAGCAAATAATAGTTAATTGATTTTCTGAAAAGTACAGTCAGGATCCAGCTGCATAAAAGGTACTTTTATGCTGTACTACTGGCAAAAACAAACCCAAAACTGGATTAAGTGGCCAGCTGGGGATACTGACCCCATAATTGAAGACCTGAGTGGTAAACAAGTATTTTAATTATCTCAATGAAAAAAGCGTCCAGGGGGAGAGGGGAGGAGTGACCAAAGGACATGGTATTCTGGCAGTCTTCTAAAAATCCAACCATTGCTTGAGACTACAAATTAGAGGAATGATGAAGAATATATAATCTTTAGGATTTCATAGTCTCCTGTTTCCCATTTCAGGCTCTCCAATGGATGGCAGAATCCAGGCTGCTAGTTGTAAATAACCAGGTACGCACACTTCCTTGTTTTCAGGACAGGAATTTTAACCCTGTTTTTAACCCTTTGTCCTTTGTGTGGGAGGCTGTTTTTCATAGTCTTATAATGGTAAAAATGGCAACACATTTTTTTGTAAGGTGTCAGAAGGGTTCTTAGATGTGATCTGCCTGAATTTATCATTAAGCAAATTACATATAGTTGTCTACAAGCTTCTCTTCCAATTAGTGAATGCTTCCAACCATATAGAAATACATATATAGCCTTGCAACCTCTACACAGCTCTAGGTCCATATTTCTTAAGTAACTTGATTCATCCACCCCAAACACTGGGCAGTGTTCACAGTGATGGCCGTGGGACAGATGCACCTCAGCATTTCATGCAATGATTTGGCTGTAAGCACAAAATCACTGCTGATTAAACGTGTGGCTGAGGCAAGGATTGGTTGAGTGGTAAATAATTATAATCGTGCCTTGCATTCATTTGGGATGCTCTGGATTACAGTGGTGATATTTATCTGATATTTTTGTGGCTTGTGCTGGGTCTGTCCGCGCTCTGAGGCTCCAATTCAAAGGCAGGCAGCCTAACCAGGGTGTTTGAACTCTCAGCACTGTTCATTAGCTCATTGAGCTCACATCCCTGCTGCTCTGCCTGCACAGACCCTGTTTTGCTGCTGTCTGTGTTTGGTAGAAAGCGTCTGTGTCTTCCTTAAAATCCCTTCACCCTTGATACTCTGGGCTCATTACAGCAAAATCAGTTCTAAAAGAAGAAAATGCAGCTCTTTTCATCTTAATAAAAAGGAGTTGGAGTCCTACCTGTGCTACAGGGGACTCAGTTAAGGCTCCTAAGGACAGGCATCTGTTGTGGGGATTATATTGGATAAACAAACTTAGATATGGAAAAAATATTAATTAAAATAAAGCTATCTTACAGTCTTCTAAACTCAGAAATAATGGACGGGAGCAGTTAGGTGGTGATAATCCTTTAGGTGGCACTGAAGATATGGATGCTTGAATGTTTCATCCTGATCTCGTGTCCACACTAAAAAAAGAAAAGCTGAAAAATTTTGAAAATAACGAGTCAAAAATACTAGACACAATTTTTAGATTAAAAAAAAAAAGTCTCAGTCTCTGGTGTTTTCAGCAAAAGCATGGAGCAAAACCTGTTTATAGACTTCTATGTGAAAGAGAAGAAAATATTGAATTTTGAATGGTTCTTTTTTTATTTCTTGAAGGAAGGTCTATCAAACACCTGAGCACCATGCAAAGAAATGTGTGATTGCCTCACAGAGGGCCACCACTGATGTGATTTTAATCTAATGGCTTCAGATTGGGATTTTGGAGACTGCAATCATACACTTGTGTAGGTATGTGCTTGTAAGCAGGGAGGATTTACTGTGAGACAAATAAAAATCAAGAACTCTGTTTCTTTGAGCAAAAGACCTGGGAGGAGATGAAATGTAATACCTCTGGTACTGAAAAGTTCTAACTAAATTAGCTAATGTTCCCTCATGCATCTAATATCCATGCATCTACGTTTTCTTCTGCTCCAAGAGCACATTAATGCATCATGAATAGAAGCATTTTTATGTTTTAATGACACATTGGTCCCTAATAGGTGTGGTGTGTGTGACCATGTGTGTTACTGTGATATATTAAACCTCCTGCAGCAATATCAGGTCTCCCAGATGCAATATTGCAACCTCTATTTGCATAAGCGCTTCAGCTGTGGAATATGGTACATTTCCTTCTCTGATCGGCACAGATTTGCAGAATTCACTTACACACAAGTCTGTAGAGAATAAAAGAGTATTTCAGGTTCCATAAAAGTTACACTTAATGGCTATTTTGATTGCTGTGGTTTTCACCTCAAATTTCACATTTAAGTATTCAATGCATTTCTACCAAATCTATCACAGGAGAATTGAACCTAAAATGATTCAATAATCAAACTGGCAGCTTTTTACTTTTCAGTTTTTCATCCTGAATGTAACTAGCTTAGTCTTGATTAGCCTATTAGCACTACTGCTTTTTAATTACTGTTTGTTAATTGTTTTTTAACTGGATTACTAGTAAACTTTCCAATAGTCTTGTATAAGAGAGAATCTAAAAAACACTTACCAGTTGCTTTAAAAATCAAATCTAAAAAGAAAGGACTTTCTTATAGGTCTGTGTAGAAATAGAAGCATACTGATAAATAAATGTACTGGGCTACATACAAAATTATATTTTTAATTAAAAAAAACCCATGTTTGCTCTGCTCAGCCTAGAGGAAAATGTCAAAAGGCCTGACATATTAAAAAACCTGCCACTCACCCAGAGAAAATCATCTCTTTTGAAGCTGCTGCAGTAGTTAAGGCACTCTTAAACTTGGGTATCTTAAAAAAAAAAAAAGTAAATTTTAAAATATTTTCTGTTATATAAAATTTTCTTGTTACTGAATTCTGACATGGACACACAATATGATAAATATTAATAAGCCACTTAGAGAATAAATATCTAAAAGTTAGTAAATACACAGTTTCTAAGCAGCTCAAGTCATCATGTTCTTCCCCAGGTTTCCATTATAGACCTGTGCTCCACAGTCCTTCTCCTCACCAGCACATTTTGACATTGACTGCTCAGCAGCGATATTTGAATTGAGTTTTTGCCTAGGAGCCATAAGTTCAGAAACTATGTACTCATTTTTAGTACAATCTGTGACCACGAGAGACGCACCAGAAACTGGTTTTCATTTCCATTTTGACTGTGCAGTACAATTACCACAGTTCAGTCGCCTTGGACATTTCATGCCACGTTTCTGTCTTACATTTTCCCTATTTCCCGAACTCTTCTTACAATTCCCTTCTTCACAAAAAATATTCAATGAAGGCTTTAAATGAAAGGTGAAATATGGAATTATTTAAATCGGGAGAAAGGCTAAAAAGCTGCAGGGTAAAGCTGCCACTCAAAGGGAGCTTGGCAAGCTGGAGAAACCTCATGAAGCTCAATACAGGAAAGCACAGAGCCTTGCACTTGGGGCTCAGGATTCCCACACAGCTCTGTGCTGATGAGCCACAGGGTTATCTAGACAGGCTGGAATGTGCAATGGAGATTTTGACTGGGCCAGGCCCTGAGCAACCTCATTGGACTCCAGAGTGGAATCAGGGCTGAAGTTGCTTTGAGTCAGGTGCTGGATGAAACATCTCCAAAAAAAACAAAAAACAAAACCCTCCTGGAAAAGCAAAATAAAAAATTCCATATCTCCTATCTCTGTGCAGCTTCTTTCAGTTTTGTGCCTGAAAGAGCTACGGTGGCTCTTGGGATCTGAACACATGCTATAGAGTTGCACATTCTCCCTCTTATGTTCCCCTCCAAAAAGGATACGATAATTTAGACTGCAAAAGAAAGGTGGTGTCTGCTCATTTTATTGATTTTTCACCTCTTTAAAATACAACTGGAAAGAATGTCTTTCTTCCTTGATTAGATCTGAAACGCCATGAGACTACACAGCAGGTTGCTCTTTCTCAACTATAAATTTTATTGCTACTACTTCCCAAGTTCTCTACTAAACATGGACAGCTTGTGAAATGCTTCAACCTGTCTGGCTTCTGACAGGGGCCTTCCTACAAAACTCTGAGTTATCCAAGAACACTCTGTACCTGTCATGACTATCACTCCACAAACCTTTCTTCTGCAGAAATATCCACTGGGAACCACAGAATAACAGCAACGTTAGCCAAAGTCCCTCTTTCTGTGCAAGAGCCCACAAGCAGAATTTACTTTTGTGTCATAATTTGAGAAGAATGCTGCTCCCAATCTTATAGGAATGATCAGAGCACTGCAACCATTAGGATACTTTTTTCTTTTTTTTCAGGGAAACACGGGTAAAGATCAAACAATGTCTAAAAAAATAAAATATAGCAGAACCATGCTGCTAAGTGTGTTATTTAATAGCTATTGATAATGGCATAAATTGAGCATACAGGGTTTTTAATCTACTGCTAATAGGAATAATAATATTGATGATGATGAAGGCAAATAGTTTAATACTCTTCTACCTAGCTTTGCACTAGATATGCTCTATGGCTTGGACACCACTATGGGAAATCCAAGTTGCACGAGGAAATATTGAATTCGTGTCAAGAAAACTGCTTACATAGTAATACACTTATTGACTTAATCAAAAAATGCAAAATGACTGTGCTTTATAACACTTAGAAGATCATTAGACAGAGTATCTCTCTCCTGACATATTAACCTTTCTACAACCATGGCCATCTATACTTGTCAGGGGTGGTTTTCTTTGGGTGTTTGTCTTTTAGTAAATATAAAGTTAAACAACATAATTTTGACTTTCAACAAGCAGTTATATTGCAATTGTATGATTTTCAGGCTATGAAGATTTAAATGTGTTCCAACATTTCTAAATTGCTGGAACCATAGAAATTAAGTGTACCTTTCTTCATGGCTTCCCCACAGTTTTCTCCATCTGTTTTTCTTTTTTTTAAAGTGGTCCAACTTCCATTAGGTTAAAGATTTTACATTGCTGAATGCTTTTCCAGAGTTTCTGATGTCAAATTTCCCTGGAGTCACATTAACAAATTACATATATGTGTAATATGCTTTCAAAACACATAAAACTGGCATTCCTTGAGAGAATTTCCTTGCCAGTACATTGATTAGGAAAATGTTCCTTAATACCTACATCCTTTATTTAAATTACCAGTGTTTAATTAGGTATTATTGCTGAATTAGGGATTGATTTCTTATGTCAGGATTTATTTGCCCAGGCTTTTCACCCTTTGTAGCCAAATTTTCTCAGAATAAAAGAGTGTGTTGAGTTTTCATGCTGGCAATGCTGGATGCCAGCTGATCTAATGGTTAAAGGCCAGAGGAATACAAAAGCTATTCCAATTCATTTTAGCTGCCAACAGCAGGTTGAGATTGTCCAGGTAGACCTTGCAGAGAAAGGCTTTTCCTTTATAGGAGTTATTAAAAAAAGGTCTATGTCCTCAAGCTTCCTCCAAAAAACTGCTTTTGCTACAGAGTTATTGAGCTGGAAGTGTATTTGTTTTGGGGGGGATTAAGCACTGCTAGTGTAATCCACTGTTTCATCCACTGACTTCTGCACTAAAAGCATGGACCCTATTTTAAATAGTCACCTCTCCATTGAATTAACCACTTCTAGCAAATATTTGGGCACATACCTTTTGTTTCTTTGGAATGAAGCCTGAATTGATCCATTGGCAAGAAAATCCAGATCTCTAGGGTTATGGAATAACAAAAACTGCACCACAAGAATTTCTGAAAACTGTTAAAGAAGATGCAGAGAAGAAATAGATGTATTAGAAACATCAGCAATCTTCTGGTTCTCATGTTCAAATTACAATTTTTGAGAGAAACTGGCTACAGTAGATTAAGAGTGAAACCTACAGAATGAAGACAAAAGGTCTCAGTTTTTAAAACATACCAATGAACATACAATGAGATCATATTATTCTCCTGAGATTCCAAATTCACAAGGTCAGGTTTTACTGTCATTAACTTGAGTAGTTATTGAAGGAATTTCTACAGTGCAGCAGAACACAGGCCTAAACTCTCAATTCATAGTCATCCTGCTTTCATCAATTTGTGGTTTAGACATGATTAAGAAACAGAGCTACAAAACCAACAGAAAATAGCCTGCTATTGTAAAATTTTTTGCCAAGAGGAACTCAAATACTGCAAAATAGCACCCAAAGACATGCAAGTGTTTGGGTCTGTTCTTGGGACTCCTATCAATTTAAGAAGGACAGATGCTTAAGAAAAAAAAAAAAAAGGAGAAGAGAAGAAAATGACAATAATAAAATTAATTTGTCCATACTTACGCAAGGTGATTGCTATGCATGTAATAAATGCATCATTGAATGACTTTCTGTCCTAGCACCATCAGAAAGAAAGAGCCTTCCATTTCCTGTTAAGAAAATAAAATTAGTTCCACCCAATACTGACCTTTGACTAGTTTAGCTTTCCCAGAACCCTTTGGTATAATTATTTTAAGAAGGTGATAAGTAATGGCAGCATCTAATGCAATGATGTCCATAATGCATCATCTCCTATACCAACAAAACGATAATCGTTACCAAGGACTTGCCTGCGGTGTTCTCTATTCCCATGGCAGAAAATAATGACTGAAGAAATTCAATATTGGGTCTAAGCTGCTGCTTCTTCACAAAGAAAAGGGATGGACATCTTGGAGAGCTGAAAGGGCTGCAGAATCAATGGCTCCTCTCTTAAGGTGCATGTGGTGAATGGAAAGTAATAAAACAATAGACACGTCTGATGTTTGAATTCAGGAGCCGTCATTTCACAGGTTCACAGTCATTGTTTGATCTGCATAATTATGCTGAAAATTTGAATTAAACTAAGAATAATTAAATAAGAAAATGAGCTGAACCTCATTTCGAAAGAAGACTTGGCTACAGTTAGAAAATATTTTTGCATGTATAACTTAACTTTGTATGACAATGGGAATACAATTACGTCCAAGAATAGGAAGCAATATATGTGAACAGGAAGCAATATATGCATCCATTATTTTCAGATGTCTTATGAGAGAATAAAGAAAGTAAAAAAATGGCAAGTGATCCCCTGACCAAAAAAAAAAAAAAAAAAGGATTTTTTGATATTTTAAGGAATTAGTTTCCCTGTCCAGTCCACTGCTAAGCTGTGGATACAGTGGCACCAGCACAGCGCCAGGAGGGGCAGTGCCTGGAGATTAGAACATTTAAGCCAGTATTGCCTCCAAAGATATTCTCGTGGCACCCTTCTCTTGGGGGATAATTCAGTCCTTGGGAAGAGTCCACGCTCCTCAGCTAAATGAGGCAGCAGCTCAAACCCTGCCGTGCGTGGGCTGCACCATGACCCCGATGCCTGGGAAAGCACTCTGGCTGTGACCACTCACCCCTAATCTGATCCCTGAAAACCAGGCCTTGGAAGATGTATAAAGTACTTACTCACTTCTGAACATGCTTTAAAGCTATCCCTTGAAGCAGATGGAGTTTATTTTGTAATCTCTGTACAGCAGCTGAGTGAGAAAAAATATACTGCAGTGCAGTGCAGAGTCAGTGCTTCCCTGCAAATTATTTGAAATATGATAAAAATCACTTTGTCTAATCGAGGCACCATTTCCTGTCCAAAGGGAAAGGTCAAGTTATTGTCAATGATGTTTGATTAAATATTTGCTAATTTATTTTTCATTAACTGATGTATTTGTTAGTCCCTGAGATAGCCTCAAGAACTCAACACAAGAAAATCTTTGACCATCTTTTTGCAGATTTAGAAATGGATTTTTTTTGGTGAAAAACATTTTTAGAAATGTTGCTTTTGTGATCTAATTGAAGTAAAGGAACAATGAATTATGATTTAAGTGAGCATTATAGAAAGAGCTAGTGAACAGCTAGTCTATCTTTGCACAATCTATTTTTGAGTAATTTTGAATAAGAATGAATTCCTTATTTTCAGTCTGTTTGAAAATAATTCATGAACAGAATTAGGACAGACATTCTTGAATATGTTAATTTTTGTGAATTGTTTCCCGAGTTCTAATAAATGTTAATTTTTAATTTTTTTTTATAAAATATCCCCAGTTACAGCCTTTATTTCTCAAGGAAAAGAATGTGACACAATCTGGAAATGCATTTTTTTATCATGTTTTTCCAAAAATTGGGACAACTGAAAGTGGAGAGTGAGGGGGAAAGAGGCTCTGTACTATTCTTTACTAAGAACATAATATTATATTATTAGATAAATTCTTTTTCTACGTGTTATAATAAAAGCTCTATAGTATCATTTCACAGTGACTTTATTTTTTTTTTAATTTAACATGTACTTGAAAAGATGAATAGAAGACTTGATGGTGCATTTCAGTTACCACTTACTTATTTCCACATAATATATGCTTTAGCTGATTTTACTTGCACTTTAGCTTTTTATGGTAATTGCCTAGTTATCCTGTTCTCATCAACTAATCGTGAGTAATTATTACATCTCTAATTGACCAACAATTACTACTGTATCTTCTTTTTGCTAATTAAAGGCTTATTGAGGAGAATATTTAATTTGCTGTAGTAATTTTTCCTTCTTGGCCAGCAAGTCAAAGTATTTATTATATTATTATTTTTTTTTAAATTTTTGTGTTGCTTGTATGAGGCAGTGCATGCAAAGCTCCCTAAGAAGATTATGTATAACACCTTATATCTGCCATAAAAGGGCTCAGCTGAGGCTTATGTTATTGTTAAATGTATTGTAAAAGGAATCTGTGACAAAGTTGCAGTTATGATATGGAAAGTGCTCTAGCACTCAGGAGAAAAAATCAAGAAAATAAAATTATTTTTCCCACGGATAATTTGTTAGGGATCTTATTTTCAGCTAACTCCCAGCTTACACAGTCTTTAATGAGTTCCTAAAGATAACATTGTATTGGTGAAGTCTCTGCTCTTTGCTCATAATGCAAAGGTGACAGTCACCATCAGGCAGAGCTGTGCTCAGGCCTCTAAAATCAGGTGATTTCAGTCATCTTGGAAGCTGGTCTGAAGCAGAGCAGGGAACAAGGAGACCCCCATGGCTTCTCTTCCACCACACAAGCTCTGCAAGAGCGCTAGTGCTGCTGCCATGCACAGAAGTAGGAGATGCCCAGGAATGTCTGGGGAGATGCTCTGAAGATGCTCATGGAGGGGGAATCCACGAATTTAGAGGGTTTTGGGAAAGCTGCAAAAGGCAGGCCTCAGATACAGCAGAACTGTGATTAGAGCTAAGCAGCAGCCATGAGATTAGTCAGCAGGAAAATTATTTAAAATGTAGAAAGGCAAGGACAAATAGAACAATGGTCTGTGTATTAATGCTTGTGTAGAATAACTCCCTAAGCTACAGAAAAGTTTATCTAGCAAGATATTAGAAGATCTAAGCTTAATAATGGAGCTCTGTGCATTGTGTTTAAGGCTTACAAGCAGGTACTGTATTTGAAATAAGCAAGCATTGTTTAACCAAAGGTACGTGTGCTTATAGTGGTTGGATAGAACTACTGTCAATGTGCTTTTGCTCTGTATGATTGGTCAAAAAACTTATGAAGTAAGTTGTAACATTGAGTTCTTTGTCTGCTGCCTGGGATGGGAGCTGGTGGCATCTTCCCATTGTCATAACCATGTAATGAGAGTGATGCTGGAAAATCAAACAGCTCAAGGCACGTTCCACAGCAGTCCTGTCCTGTTTGTGATTTGTACACAGACCCCAGCTGGTGTCACCTTCACACCTAAATCTCTGGGAAGTCATGTGGCAGCCTCAAGTATAGAAACAGAAAATGACATGATTTCACATCCAGCTCCAACTTTTACTACTTCTTGCCAAGGACACAGCACTGATTTGGTGTTGCCTAGTCCTCAGATTTAGCAAATCTGTGTGTAGGGATGAGCAAATTACGTTTAACCTTATCTTACTGTAATTCAGTTCCAGAGCTACACCGCAACTCTCAAGTTAAAGGCTTTGTGTAAAACCCAAGAAACCACACTTCACATAGTGCTGACTCAGAAACTGAGTTTCTTTGTTCAAGTGTTAAAGGCCCACAGTTGCTTCAGCTAGAGCTCCTACAAAAGTGCACTCTCCTGTCATTCCTCAGTGCAGAACAATTTATGTGTGCTCATGAGCCAGCACAATGCACACAAACTCACTACGCTGACAAAAAGGAAGAGGTCACCTGGGACTCCACAAAGCATCATCTGGGAGTTAAAGAACTACAAAATAATGTTCTTCATATTTTCTCCTTAATTATTGTTGATAAGTTGACACAAGTTAGAACAGGAAACCCATAGTTTTACAATATCTGAAGGGGGAAAAAACATTTTTTTAACA
Organism: Camarhynchus parvulus; assembly: GCF_901933205.1. Lineage (NCBI taxonomy): Eukaryota > Metazoa > Chordata > Aves > Passeriformes > Thraupidae > Camarhynchus > Camarhynchus parvulus. Next base: position 68,697,370 of record NC_044574.1, on the reverse strand, counting down.
TACCCAAGGGCTTTTTTTTTTCAGAGAAAGTTGTCTTTCCATGAAGAAGACAAGGACATTTTATTCTTACAGAAGTCTATACAAATAACTGTATTACAATAGGAAATAGGGCCAAAGAAATATGCTTGGCATAAGGTTGAAAAGATTTAAAATGTGTGGTATGTAGCATAACAAATAAAATCTTTTTTTACTCAAAAAAAAATGAGCTGTTCTGCCTGACCTTGGTCAAATTGGAGTGGTTTTCACACGTAATAATCTACTGATGTTGTCTCTGAGAGGCCACACCTTCCATAAGCAGTGACCTTCATTTCCCTTCCAGCAGCCTGGGAGGCCTTTTAAATGTAGGCATGCTTTATTCCTGCTATTCTGAAAATTAATCTGTACCTTATTTAAAGGAGCACAAAAAAAAAAAAACCAAAACAAAACAAAACAAAAAAACCCCTAAAACTAAACAAAAATCAAAAGTAGAGCAGCATTATTTCAGCTGCCACGTGCTGCTTCTGTAGTTCAGGTTCTGGAAGTGCTCAGGTTATTTTTGTCTGGGTATGTCGCTTTTGCTGCATGAGGGCAGCTGTTTATTTCCAGTAACAGGCAATCCTTGGAATCTCTCCAAGCTGTGGTGGCTGTACCTGGCCATGTGCTTACAGGAGAGGGGACTGACTCGTTGTGTTTTATGCTTGCCCTTGGTCTTGAACATTTACTACCAGCTCTGAACAACTTACCCTGCTCTCATCTGGAAAGGCAGAAGAGCACAAAGTCAGTTTCTGAAGGAAGACTTAAAAGGAAAATAAATCCAGGATCCTTCTAGCAGCTAGAATGGAGTTAACCGGAATAATTAATAAATGCTAAATATCATATTGAGTCAGAAAAAACTGGTTTGAACATGAAGAAGCTTAAAAAAATATATAATAAATTTTCTGTGGTTGGGAGAGAGATCTTCAAAGTGCTTTTTGGCCTAACACAAAATTATTTAATACTGAGCTGCATAGAATAATAATTGTAACATACAACTATTTCATACTATTTCAAACTATAAACAATTAAAAAGAGAGATGTAGATTTAAGCATGAACCAAAGGAGTAGCAAATCCTCATAAATAAAACAAAGGTTCCCAATGCAGCGGTTTATAAGAATGAAGAAGACTCATTTCTCCCTATTTCTTAACTTATTTGAGGAAAACCAAAACTACTGAGGAGCTGCAGCTCAAAAACATGGCTGGTTCTGAAGTTTCCCATTTGAAGTGGAATAGGTTTGTAGCACCCCCAAGCTAATTTTAGGATATTGCAGAATCTGCTTGTGAATTCAACACCAAATTAAAGGTGACTGTGCTGAATCTAAGTCACAGGCTTTATTCAAATTAATTGATTTTTTAAAAGAAATAGTCAGACTGGGTTAACTGGGTTTATTAATTAATAGTGACTCAAGCATCTGCAGTTTTTACACACTGCTAATTTTTGGGTTTTGTAAATGTGTAACTTATGAGCTAAATCCACAAAATTGTCCCCTACCACTCAGCTTATTAATATCCTACTCAGTGTAAGGTTTCATTCTAATAAATGCATGTTTAAGCAGGCAGTATAACTGGATAAAAACAATACTAATAGTTATAATATGAATAAATAACATAATAACAATATAATCTGAATAAAACCAGATTTCCCAACTTGTTCGATTGAGGGTGGCTGACTTGAACACAAAGCTGGAGAAAGACTGTGCAAATAGGTAACTTCAAAAGAGTATTCCTAAAAATTTGGATTCAAAATATCTAGAAGAGCTTGTTTTCATGCCCAGAATATCAGTACATTCAAAGCTACACAAGATGCAGAGGGAGAATTGTAAAGCTGAAGGGAAAAATTGCTGTGATAGGCAAAAAGCAGCTATTTCTCATTTTATATTGAAATTCAAACCATTTGGGGCCTGAGTCCTTAGGCAATTTTCTACATAGGAATTCATTTAATGATGTTATTATTTTCCCCTCAAATTGATGAAATGGAAGACATTATACTTTTAAATACTCCTTTCATATGTGGAAAAGATCAGAGAACACTGAACTCCTCCAGATCTGATTTTCTGCTAGAGCAGAGCAGTATTTCTGGCCAGCTCAGTGCTGTACGAAGCACAACCATCCATTCACAGAGTATAACAGTAACGTTAACATCCCCTCCTCACTGCAGGCAGATAAAATATTTTAGTCTCAGAGAATCATAAAATATTCTGAGTGGAAAGGGAGCCATCAGGATCATTGAGTGCACCCTATTGGCAAGCAGAAGATCAAGGAGAGCATCTTCCTGAGTAGGACCTGTCATCCAGGTTTTTAGGAATCTTGTGGTGCCCCCAGATAATTTCTGGCAAGCTGGAGTCCCCCATCAGGACAAGGGCAGTTGATGTGGAAGCGTCTCTTTGTTCCTCAAAGAATAATTCAGCAGTGTTAGCATCCTGGCTGGGAGGTCTGTGGTAGATTCCCACCTCCTCCTTTTTTGTTTGTCCCTCGATTTTTATCCAGGGACTCTTAACAGTGCCATTGCCATATCCAGGGACTCTTAACAGTGCCATTGCCAGCTGTGAGCTCCATACATTCTATTCCTTCCATTGCATCCAAAGCCAACCCTGCCCCTTTTGGCCTGCCTATCCCTCCTAAAGAACCTGTAACCATCCAACGGGGCACACCAGTCACAGGACCCTTCCCACCAGGTTTTACCTATGCCAGTCATGTCAAATCTCTGGTATTGGCACAAAGTTTTGAGCTCATCTTGCTTCTTCCTCATGGTGCTGTTAGTGTAGAAACATTTGAGGTATGGTGCTTTGTAGCACCACTTGTGAAACAGATTCAGGGGTCCCATTAATGATCTTTCCCTCAAGTTTTGGCACATCACTGGCAAGCCAGTAAAACCATCCCATTACCTAAGGGTCACTGTAATAAAAAAAATTTAAAAATAATAAAAAACCCCCACCCAAAACATATGCATTTAACTGAACAACATACAATAAATTGAGCCGAGTCTTCACTGTTTAAAGACAAAATACTTACATGGACTTAAACACCAGATTTTCAAAAGCAATCACGGCCAAAACAAGGTAGGCATATCCTTCTAGGCTAGTTTATACCACACTAATTTCACTTTCCCCAGACCAAGTGCAGTGAAAAGCAAAGTGCTGTGCATTTCTCAACCAGTTTTGTACTGACATAAACTGAAAAGGAAGCTACTGTGGTGTGGTCTGTGAACCAGTGTGGATTTGGCTTCTCAGTTGTACGTGTCCCTGAAAGAGTGTGGGCATGCAGGCACTTTATTCCTTATATACTTTACTATTACCCTCTTTGCCCTGTTTTTAATGGTTGAATTTTGCCAAATATTTGACCAAATTCTGTTCCAGCCTCTCATTATCCTGGTCACCTGTCTCTGTACCGTGCCATATTTTCCTGTGCTGTCCCCATACTATCCCATTTTGCTGTGCTGTTCTGAGAGTGGGTCTGCACCCTGAGTTCATACTGAGGTGTCACAGCAGCTGTGCATGTAATGGCTCACAATGCTCTCTGCTTTATTCTCTTTTATTTTTTCCTCCCCCTAAAAATATTTGGAGTTTGTGACCGCATAGGAAAATTAAGCTGGGTTTCATAAAAAATACTCAAGGATAAGATTCTCAGTGTGAGAGTTAATTCATTACCTACCATTATGTATGTTAAATTGCAATTATTTGTCTTCCTTCATTTACCCTGCTGCATATATCAGCATGGGTCTCAATCTGCTATTTTACCACCCAGTCCTTGCGAGCACCTTCTGCATCTTTTTGTCATTACCCTTGCCTTCATTATCCTCAGTAACTTAGCAAACTGTGTCACTTCACTGCTCATTCTCTTTTTCAGATTGCTGATGAATACATCCCCCTGGGACTCCATGGTGATTTTCTTCCAGTCAGAAAACTGACCATTAACTCCTACTCTCCATTCCATAAGGTGCTGCTGTGCATGGTAAGTGTGCAGAGTGGGAGGCTACTTTATATACTTACACTTCTTAAAAATGATTGCATCTAGTTTATAATTATGTGTAGTATATAAATGATATTTTAATGATATAAATATATTCCTGAGAAGATACTCAGCAATTATGCTTTCAAAATGAACTTCTCTTTTTCCTTTTATTGGAAGTATTTTGGATTTGCCCTCTGTCAAACCTTGACATTTTTGGTCTGCTTCTATTTTTTTATGTATGTGAATCACTTGCTTTTCAATACCAAACTGTCAGAGACTTGTATATTTTGAAAAGAAGCCAAGTTTCAGTATCATTATACTTACACATTCACCCTGAGGCATAATTGTTCTAATATACAGTTTTCATCCTGCAATTTAAAGGAAAGTTACTGTGTCTTTCTGCCTTCCAGTAACTGTCACAGGATTTTCAGTATGCATTGAATAACACAAGACCTTTCCTGTTCCCATGGAAATCAATAGTAACACTTCATACCCATTAAACTCTATCAGAGATAAAAAATGGGATCTAAATAATTAGGACCCATTTTTGTTTGGTCACTGGAGAACTGTTAGTCAGGAACGCACAGGATGGGTTTGCCATGAGCTGAAATTTTCAGACAACAAAAACAAAAAGGTGAAATTCTTGGATCCCACCCATTGGGACCCATCCTACTCCCACCCCCTCACCAGGCAGACACGTCAGGCTGCGCTGGGGAACTCCAAGCAGGAAGAAAAGGGACTCACAGATGTTCCCTTGGGAGCAGGGATGACTGAGGCTCCTCCAGAAAAAGCAGAAGACACCAAGCAAACAAATCCTGTGCCTGCAAATCCAGTGCTGGATGTGAATCCAGGCACCAGAGACCTGAGCTAAGGTAAACTCTCATTTTTTTCCAGTCTCATATCTCACCTGAGCACTGCTCAGCACCACAACACCTAATTCAAAGTGTGCTGCTTCTGTGGGTGCCAAAGGACCAGTCCAGGATAGAGAGTAAAAGTAATGGAAATTCACCATCCATCTACCTGTTCTTCAGGTTTCTGCATCAGGGAGCTGTGCCCCGAGGAGAGATTTAATCTCCTCTTAGCAGAGATTTAAAGCAGCTTTTCAATCCACTTCTCTGAGACAGTGAAGCCAAATAGCTGACATTTTAGGTGTACTGTCATCATCTTTTGGTTGGTAAAATAAATTATGTTGAAATAAATGTTTTGTTGAAATAAATTTTGAGAACAAATGAATGTATCTTCCATAAAAATCCACCAGTTTTTTTAAAATATTTTATAAAGCTACAGCATCACATACAGCACACATAATCACAGACTGCTGTAACTCCAAGTTAATATTTTAAAGAAGTGAAGAAGAATTTCCCAGATTTACCAAAACTTGAAAGATACAGAAAGTTCAGAATCAACCCAGAAGTAATATGGCCCACTAAAATGGCAGAAAGTAACATAGAAATACAATAAGACTCAGTAAATGAAATTTATTTACCTCTCAAAGGAATATATATAAATATACAAATATTGGTCTCATACAGTGTATTCAGGAACTTGAGATGCAACCCTCACAGCAAGTGCCTTAGATCGCTGCAAGGTTCCTTGACAGTGTTTTTTGACTCCAATGAAGGTAGTTTAAAGCTTTGTAGAAACACACAACTACTCTGCCTTCTTGCTGTGAGTCAGAGATGCAGCTCTAAGTAATGAATTGTAACTGCGCCCCATGCAGCTACACCAGCCAACTCTTGCCATTTTCAATATGTTTTTAGTTGTTTTCAAATGAAATACTGTGAGTATCCTTTCCTAAAACGATGAATATCCAGTTATTTCTTTAGCTACGCATTTCTTTATTTTGTATATTATTTTTAGAACTGAAACGTTACCTAAGACACACGATCTAAAAATAAAATACATGTTATGCAGCTGCTATGCACATGAAGTAAAAATCAAATAGTTTTTTTTTTGGCTGTATATGTAGTGTAATTCTTTTTCTGATGTAATGAGTACCTAAAAAGAACAGAAGCAAGCAGGAAGGCCCTAACTTGACAGTCCACCTGACCCCAAATACTATTTTAAAACACCAGTCTCAATTCTTTCAGACATCATTTATCCTCAACTGTGACCCCAGATTCAGTTTTAGTATTGTGATTACAGTGTCCTTAGCAAAAGGTAGACAAAGTAAAATTTCCTTATAAATCTCTGCAGCAGAATAAAATAGTCTGCACTGGTATATAGGTCGGTATATAATTGGTATCAATTTAATTCTTCATAAAGCTCACTGTGACTTGCAGAATTTCAGATTTGTGGTTCTCCTTATGTTCCAGCCATGCTTGGGATCCATAAACCTCTCAAATTTAGAAACCAGCAGTTCTGCAGAAGATGCTATTTGAAACTTTATTGTGAATGTTGCCAAAACTCGAATAAAAGCCTCAAAATGTAAAATAATGACCTGGATATCCTGAAAGCATGATTGTATGGACATTGTAGGGCCACTAGAAATCCTGCATAGCCTACAAAGCTAATTAAAAATTCTGTTCAATTGAAAAAAAAGCATGACAGAAATAAGTACCCATGAACAACCATTTTACTTTTACATTCTGTTGATGCTCTATGAACTGGAACACTCTTAGTAATTAAAATATTCCAAGATCACATCCTTACCTGACTAGCTCATTTTTTTTACCTGTCTTGCTGTCCAATTTTTCATCCCTTAGCTTTTTTCCACAGGAAACCATTGATCCTGCAAGCTTTTTCATTATTGAGCCTTTAAAAAAAAATCTGTATTTTGTACAAGTCTGCTTTTGTACTGAACAGGTCTAAAATAGGAGAACAAGCTATAAAATTAAGCATAATTGCATAAACAAAATGTTCTGCCTGTTCTTTAGAATGTATTACACCTATGAAATGACTAAAGAAAAAGAAAAGAGCACATTCTTAGCCCAACTTTTACCTTGCCTGGTTATCATAATATTTTTACAGTTGTAGGAGACAACTAGAAAGAAGCAAAATAATCTAAATAGCGATTACTACCCCGATACATTTCACAGATCTTCACTATCTTCTCAGTTGTCAAGTACATGGAACCTATTTTGGTGCTCTGCATTCAGTATTTGTTTTGATTTCTTTTCAACAAAATCGCTGTGAAAACAGATCTGTTTAAAAAGCTTGCAATACCATATGGAAAGGCATTAAAAAAAAAAATACTTTTTTAAATTGGGGAGCCAAAATATCAGAAAGTCTGCCTGTATATGACTATAAGGAAAATAAAAATGAATTTTGATGGAGTTACTGAGATGGAATGCATTTATATAAATATATCATCGTATGGTAGGTCACAGTAGTTCTGATAGACAGAGAATAATTTCATTTTTCTGAGCTAATGCCTTAAACAAAGCCTGTTACAAGGACCAAACCATAAGATGACCTCTTGAACTACAAGGTGTTTATAAGGGGTAGGACATGTTGCAGTTGGTTGAACACACAGCTTTTTCCTGTGGAATAATCCTGGTGGATGTGAATAATGCCGTGCGGAAATACAACAGAACGAGTTACAAGATGGAAGAGCAGTAAGCAAATCCGTGAGCAATATCCATCTATTCCCTCTGCATTTGAGGTTATTCTGCTGAAGCTAGCTTTGAGACAGAAAAGCAAGGAAAATTCTGATCCTGTGACTTTTGCCAAGCTCTTTCCCATAGTACCAGTACTGCTGTAAAACAGGAGCAGCAGTAGGTATAAAAGAAAAATAGCACAAGGTAAAGTTAGGGGGCTTTTTACATCCATAGTTTCTTCAATAATTTTGGTGTGACTGAATTCACCAAAAATGCCTTTTCAAGACCAAGTTGGAAGGCAACTCAGACATTTCCATATGATTCCTGTTGAGTTCCAGAAGTAAAATAAGTTCAGGTCTTAGTGAATGTAATGGAAAGTGTGGTTCAAAGCAAGCCTACAGACAATCACATGAGATAATTCTGATTGTCAAGAGCTTTATATTCAATAGATGAGGCAGATATCCTCTATTTGATATTTCATCAGCTTCTTAGCCTGGGTGCAAAGAAGGAAATTCAGTTCCAGAGTGCTTCCCAGGAAAGCTTTGTATTTTCTTTATCTTCTTTTTATTATTTTTATTTTAATCTAAGGTAAAGCTTGTATGCATCTAACTTAGACATGTGAAGTTTTAGTACAGCAAACATAAAAGAAGTGCCTTTCAGTTTTGTTTTTTTCTTTTCTAGGTAAAAGTAGACAAATGTCAAGAAAAGTCTTTAATTTTATATTCTAAAAAAGAATGATTTATGGGGAAGACAAATCAAATTACTTATCTATACTGGGAGATTTTTGAAGGTAGTTCCTTGATTCTCTAAAGGTAACACCGAAAAATCTCTGATTATTCACCAATTTGTACTACAAAGTTAGGAGGCAGAAACTCCATTTTTATTCCACTCTATTAAGAAGAAGAAGAAGAAGAAAAAAAAAGACCACAAAAAAAAATAATCATCAGAAACATGGAGATGAAATGAAAAATATTCACCTTTACGTCATCTATCAAAACCCCCTGGAAGTTTCAAATGAGAAAGACTAGACGGGTAAGCTGCCCCTTCTGGAAGAAACACTGCTAAATTCACAGAAGCAGAGTTTTTAAAAGCTTGGTGTCATTCCTTTGGGTTCTTGTCCCTTTGGTTCCCAACAGAGCCAGCCACAAGTTTGCATCTTTTAGCATGTAAGTAGAGCTATGAGTCTGATATTTGCGTAACTGAGCTGGCAGGACTATGGATACTTTCCTGGGGTTCAGTGCTCTGAGCAGCCCAGGACTGCAGGATTTGCTTTCAGCATAAGCAGCAACTTCAGCTCACTTAATTCATCAGCCTTCTGCCCACCCCAGTGCAGCAAAATTCTCTCACTAACCCTTAGATATTCCTGGACACCTCAGCAAGGCAGAAAGATGCTGTGGTCACACAGAAGATGGTGTAGGATGGAAATGTGTGCACGTCAACCCAGAGGTAAGGATCACAAATCCATCATGCAGAAATTGAAATGCCATTTGGGAGCCCACAGCTGGAAAAGGTTAAAAGCAGAGGGGAAAGAGAAAAGGCGCTTAAAGCAAAGTCTCCCTATTTCTAATTTATGGAGCACTGAATTATTATTTGAACATAAAAGAAAGGACTTTTAAACATTAACTAAGACAGTTTACACCAAATTTAAAAAGCAGGTTATTTTATGTGAGGTCTGATGAAGTTTGTACCATAAAGAATTTGGTCAAGTTCCTGAAATCCTGGGCATGTATTGAAATGGCATTGAGGAAACAAAATCTGTATGATTTGTAGCCAAAAATTCTACAGAAAAGCTTTAAGGGATCACTTGTTATATAAAATGGTTCTGTAAAACTCTCTCATATACATGATCTTTCTCAACTCACACCTTTCTATCTTTCATGTGCTCAACACAATGTGTCTGGTGTCTGCTAGAATAGTCCATTATTTTAATTGATTATCATTGATGGCTGAAAGGAAGGTAAAACGATTGCACATCTCAAGAGAACATGATCTATATTTATTTAGATCTGCAAAATTAGCTTGTCCAAAAAAGAACTGTTAAAAAGCCTAATAAAACCATAAGATCAGTTCCTCAAAGTGATAGTTAAATCAATAACATGCGCAACCTGTTATTCTGATTGGCATAAGCCTTGAGGAGTCTGTCAGCACAAGGTTCTGCTATGAAACATAATTAAAGAAACATAAAATTGATTACATATCTCAGTCTTGAAAATGGAAAGGATTTCTGATTATTTTTCAACTGTTGAAGTGTTTCTCTTCTGTTTTCACCAAATCAGTAGAAAAATCTCTTTTGCAGTTTTAACATGTAGCTCTTAAATTTGCTTTTATAATAAGAATGTACTTTTGCACCCTAACAAGTGGTTATGAATAGATAACTGATATTCTTTGAAAATACCAGTTTGAAATGTATGGTAATGAAATTCAGATGAATACTTCCTAATACATTCTTCACTTAAATTTCTGTATCTCTCTAAGAGCACTGCGTGTCAATTAAAACTGTAGAATATGAGTAATTTCTGAACTTATTTAAGGTAAGTTTACTCTGAAGTTTTCAGGACAACAAGAACAAGGCATGTATCTTACTTTCATGTAAATCTCTGGGATGATTTGGATTTTAATGGGTCCTGAATAAGGGAGAATCCCTACAGCGTTACATCTGACAAAGCCTTTATATGGAGCTATGTAAGATGTCATTGTGCAAAGCCTATTTATTTTTCTTTTTGTAGAAAAGAAAGTAATTTTATTGGTCTTTATGCAGACATCAGGGTAAGATGATCAGAGATCTGGTTTCAGATGTATGTCTGAAGATACTTTAAATAGGTCAGATAACTGTTGTGCAGATCAATTTGCCTTTTTGTATAATCAGAATAATAGAAGAGATAAAAACCTAATAATGCATTAAGATAATATTTGTATTGTCAGCAGCTTTTTATTTGCAAGCCTTCTTATATGATATGCCTCAGTTACACTGAAGTTGTGTGGCCACTGTCACAGAACTATGATTAATCTATGGCTATAATGAAAATCTACCTGGATCTCATTCTCTTTTTATTATCCATTTTTATAATAGTGAAACTTCAAAGCTTTCAGTGCAAAGACATTGTATTCACATACCCTGACGGGAGAATAGAGCTTGTTGTATATCATTCCCACCCAGTGCTTCTTCTCTGCCTGATTTTGTTTGTTAGTAGAGGTGTTAAATTGATGAGAAGGTAATCATTATTCAGCATCACAATTAAAAGCCACCTATGCATAGGACACTTGTCTAATTTAATATTTTTGAAATCCATTTTAAACTGCTTTTTCCCCCCCCACTAAATGAAGAGAATGGCATTTCCATGAGCTGCATTAGTTCTATCATTTCAATTGCATCAGACTGGTTAATAGTACACGTTGTGCAAGATGAGGGGAGGGAAGCAGAGGTAACAAATGATTCCTAAATTTTCATCTGCCTTCACTGATAGCCAAAGGTAGCAGCTGAAGGAAATAAAGCTTTGTGCACAAATTCTGTCAGGCACACAGGCAGCCAGACCATGAATTTCAGGACTATCAAGACTGCATATTTCAATCAGTTTTGACATCTCTTGGCATTTCTCTTCAAATTCTGCTTTCTATAAATAATTCCTTTACTTAGGTGTTCTTTCTAGTTCACTTTTGAGCATATAGAAATGCATCTCACTTCTTCCTGTGGTTATTCTTTGTCTTTACTTTGGCAACCTAGAGAGAAAAGAATTGAAACTTATTTTGCATTAAAGCAGTCTAGGACATTTGGATTATGGAACACACATTGCATTTTCAATTAAATTTGGCATTCTTATGACAAAATCTTGGAGAAATTATCTTATTATTTCTTATTATTTGAGTTAGTTTGAGTTTCCTCATGATTTAAGGATCTTGAGCTATAAGCACATCAGTACATAAGCCTGGCATTGCTAGAGGTCTGATGAAGTCTTTGGATACGCAAAGTTTCAGAAAAGAAAGTGATAATCCTGTGTTACAAAACCATGGGCAAACTCTGAAGACTGGAATATGGACAATGTATGAGAAAACCTTCGCAACATTGCTGAGAAAAGCACAGAAAGTTCTGAATGCCAGAAACTGGCTTCCTGTGAACCTTGCAAGCAATCCACCATGTCTGGTTTCACTGGGACAGGCCTCTGAGAGCTCATTTGAAGACCTCAACTGAAATACCCCCAGCAGTTGTTACAATAATCAATAAACAAATCCTATTTTTCATCTGAAACTGGATTCAACTTTTTTTTCCATCCCTAAAATTGCTTGTGAGTTCACATGCTATTTGAAAATTTAGCAAAAAACCTTTAGTAGGTACTAGAAGAGTGTTTTTCATATTTCTTTACTTTCCCGCTGAAAAGCAGGTATTTTGAACTTCAAGTCATTCCTGTAGTTTCTTCTTGAATTCATTTCAAAAATACAACGAAGCCTGACTCAACAATTGATAATGCTTTCATGAGTATTGCATGCAGTAGAATAGTACATATTTCCTTTATTCCATATTCTTCTGAGGGTTCATTCAGGACTCCTATCTTACAATTTTAAACAAGGAGTCTGGTTTAAACCAATGTTGCTCCAAGTCTCCTCAGTAAGTGCAGCTTGTGTTCTTGTTTCAAGAGAAATATTGATCCAAATACATGTAACAATACATTGGGAATGCAGAAAATGTGATGACCTAGACAATTCTCTAAAAGCACCCGTATCATCAGTTTACCTCCATGAAACTCTGTAAAATTCAGGGGTTTTTTCTGTTTTTTTTTTTTTTATGCTGTGGTCCAGGGTAAGCCTGCCAGGCCAGTACAGCCAAATGCTGTTTTCATTTAGAACAGTAGCAATTTGGCCTGTGGCTTCAGTTAATAGATATATTGGTATTGCCTAGCATTGGGCCAAAACCAGATAACTGCAGTAACTGTTAGAAATTCTCCCAGCAGATGATTTCTTATGTACAATTACTTTTTAAGGTCTATCAATCTATATTGAAGATATCTGTTCTTTAGCATAGTCAGAAAGGAAAATGAAATGAAGCTGTAAAACATATGTCCTTGCTGGTCCACAACAATTGGGACTGTTTGCCATTCTGCTCAAGTTAGACTGTGAATCAGAGCAGGGAAAAAAGTGCTAATACATAGTCTTTGAGATGAAGCTAGAAGCTGGAGTTGCTATGTTTATTTTCAACTATTTCAAACAATTCTTTTCAGCTATTATGCAACTATTGATCTCTTGCCTATTTATGGAGCAGGGACTATGAGACTGCAGAAATGTTTCTCAAGGTGCCAGATTGCTGCCAACAGAATTAGCAGAAAAAGATTTTTTCCTTATTGTAACAAAAGGATAAAGAAATAAAATGCCAGAAGCTTTTTTTTTTTTGCCTTTCTTTTCAGCCACCCCCAGTGTCTGGAATTCTTTTAGCCACTTCGATTTGGAAACCTTTTCTTCCTCATCTATTTACCTCTGTAGATTATTCACTGCTGGCAATTAGCAACCAGAAGAAATCCTGCTGAGGAGAGCAAGTTAAAAGGGGACTTAAGAATGGCTGTGCCTGGGAAGCAAGCAGACAATCTGGAGCAGCAGACTTTCAAATTTCAAATACAACCATTGCAGAGACGAGCAACAAGAACAACCCCTCTTCTTAATTCCTTTTATCTGGGTCTCCAATCTGCTCACAAAAGTGTTTAGTCCAAAACTTTGTCCACTTCAGTGGGCTTGGAAAGGAAATTACTGATTCCAGCCTTCATTCTACCCCTCCTCAAAAAAGAACAATTCAGATAATGGCTGGCTACATCTGGATAATAACCAAATATCTCTTTTCACTTTCCAACCATTTCAGTCTGGCATCTTCCAGGGAGCCCTGGTGTCTACATGACGAAAACAGTAGGAAGGCTTTTCCTGCTGCCCAGCTTTCATCTGCAACTGGAAGAAACTCTAAAAAAAAAATAAAATCAGTGATTTCAGTAAATCAGAATAGATGGTCTTTTGTACCATGTTTATGAGAAGGAAAATAATCTTACCTCTGTGGATTAGCTTGGGATCTTTTCTTAAGGCTATAAAAGCTGCATAAACACAAGGCATTGGAGAAAAAACATTCCCCAAGTGCAGCTCTATTACAGCTGCTAATGCAGAAAATGCATTTTTGAACTTTCAAAGATCTTCTTAGTGTCCCTATTCATGAGGCCTGTGTGATATTTTAACAGAGTGAATAAGTGACAAAGACTTTAGGTAAATTAGCTTAAAAATATTGCCAGAACACTGTTAAATAAAAGATGGCTTTTCAAACAGAATGTAAAATGTCACATGAAGTATTATCATTAAATAACGGGATTTTGAGGGAAAGCAAAGCCAAAGATGTAAAAGTCTCTTTAGGAATATTCACTTCTCCCAAAAAAAAAAACCCTGAAAATACAGAAAATATTTCAAAACCCAATTAATTTCACAGCTTCCAGCATCGTAAAACTGAACATACTTCTTCAAGTTGCCTGATTCTTTTTGGTTTAACTCTAAACTACCAGAGTATAACAAGTCCTATGGAGAATTATGCATACAGAAAAGTGAGATAAGAAGGTTTGTGGCTTTTTATTTTTTTTTTTATATAAACTAAGTAAAAATGGTCCAAAGGACACAGTGACTTCCTCTGTAGCTACTCCAGCAGGCTGGCCTCTATCTCTGAAGTTGTGATTTTGCACTCATGATCCTATCTGCTTTCCTTTTTTGAACAGTTTCTTGCTTCTCCAAATCCTGAATTGTCTGACCAAATTAGGAGACAGAGTGAGACCATTCAGTCATCATGTTTAACTCTCATGCACTTTGGAGTGAATTCTTAACAGGATTGTTAACTAACTTGAACATTTCATAAGGGACACAAAACCAGTACCTAATCAGAAACATTAAACTTGGTCTTGAATTACTACATTTGATTTCTGATCCGAATTTTCATCTTGTTTGGAGGTAATTCCATCCAGGCCTTTAAATATTTGGAATATTCTTCACAATTTGTTTAGGTAAGAATGCATAACTGAGAAAGAGGGCAGGTTTAGATTAGATATTAGGAAGAAATTCTTCTCTGTGAGGGTGGTGAGACACTGGCACAGGTTGCCCAGAGAAACTGTGGATGCTCCATCCCTGGAAATATTCAAGACCAGGTTGGATGGAGCACTGAGAAACCTGACCTAGTGGAAATTGTCCTGCCCATGGCATGCCCAGGGAATCTTTAAGGTCCCTTCCAACCCAAACCACTCAGTGACTCTATGGTTTTCTGCCTTTGGAAGAGCTGGGCTTGGATGGGTCAGACACGAATAAAAAGCTTTTTTCTTAGCTGTCCATTTCAGGTGAAAATTCCAAACTGCATGCAGGCACAAATGTCACCATCTCCAGGAGCTGTAGATGTGCCATCAGAAAGCCAATTTCCATACAGACAGGTAAATCCAGTTCTTATTTAAATCAATGCTTCAGAGATATGTGTGGTAGAGGGGATGCAGATAATTTTCTCAGCTCTTGACCTATTTCTGAGTTTCCACCTCTTAAATATCCAGAAGAGGGTGTCCATGTATAACACAACCTGGACAGCCTCCCCCAGCATTACCTACTCCAATAATAGATCAGTGAGTTTTGCAGCCTTTGCCACTTCAGTAATGAGCACAAAATTCTGACTGGAGGTGATGTAATTGTGGGACATCAGGTCAGCCCGTCTTCATATTAATCCTTTGCTCCTTATTTCAGTTAAGAGCAATGAAACTGAGAACACATGGAAAAGATTGAGATCATTTGCTCCCAGACCATTTTCTTAACATTTTTTATGTCTTTATACAGCATTTTATCTGGGTTTCCATCACTCCTTTTGGGGATGATGGCAACTCAGCCTTTTAGGAATGACAGATCTATAGAGATACATGCATTTTAAGGTTCCAAATGACTAGTACAGTAAAGTTGATTTTATAATTGAAGCATGCCTAAATGCTTAAATTCTAAACCAAACTACACTAGTTTAAGCCTGCAGTAAGGACACAATGCTGCTTTCATTCCCTTTCAGAGCAATATTGGGCAGTGTTGTTTTGGGGTTTTTTTTAAGATCTAATTGTTTGGAAAGTTCAAGTGGTCAGAAGCATCTTTTTATTTAAAGAAGGAAAATATTAACTACTTCAATTAAATCAAAACTTCTAAGCTCACACAAAATTCTCTGTAATCACTTTCATGACATGTAGATTTTTTGCCTGTATTAGAGAGAATCTGATTTTGCACAGTAAATGTTTCAAAGGACTATTTGCTGCACATGGGGTAAATTACTTGCATTTTTGTTTTGTTAATTCACCTAATGCTGGCAGAAAATAACACTGGAGAGGGAATTGTATGTTCAACATGAAAATACTCCTAGTTTTTGTAGTTTCTCCTGAAAGGTCTGGAGATAATAAGAAATAAGGCTTATATTTACTTTTTGCTTTACTCGTGCCAAATGCAGAGAGGCTGAAGCAGTCAGGGGATGTGATATTAAAAGTCAAATTGCAATAAAAACTACAAGCAATGATGCTGTATAGCAAGCAAAAATTAAAAGCAAATAACAAAAAACACCCTGTGGGGTCTTTGATTTGGTAATGTCCTAAAATATGTACAGAGGTTTATGCAAAATAATAAATCCACTGAAACTGAAGATAAAGTAAAATTAGGCTTATGCTTGATAGCTTTAAGCCAAGTTATAGATCAAAACGTGAAGATATATTTCTCCAAAAAGATGCATGTCCAGCTTTAATTGTACATAAATATTAATGTGAATGTGTGTATATATATATAATATATATATACATACATATATATATGTGTATATAAATATATATATATATATCAGTGTTTCTGTAAAATTAAATATGCTGATAGACAACGGTGCATGGGTTTTGTGCATAGCTTACTAAAGAAATCCAAATTACTTTATGCATTACATTAAAGACAAGTAAAATATCCCATGTTTCCCTCTTGTCAGCACTTTCCAAGGGTTTTTCTTTCTGTCATCTTTTCCTTCCTTACAATGATAAAGTTTCTCTTGCATTAAAAGCAACTCATCACTGGAAATCTAAAATGCAATCTTATGAAGTCTCACAGAAAAAAAAATCCACTTCCTTTAATTAAAGCTGTACCCCATTGCTGGTTTTTTTTAATTGACAAAAATATAGATTTATTTATTTAATAAGACACTGAGAGACAATTTTTTGTCTTTTCTTCCTCTGGGAAATGTTTTATTGTTTGCTTCCTTTCTCTTGCCTGCTTGCTGTGTAATTTAAGACTGATGCCTCCCTCTGGGAAACAAAACTTGATCAGAGAACAGCCTGCACTGTCACCAAAACAAATTATGTTTTAGTCACTGCTGATGTTGGCTCTGTCATAATGGAAATGTATAATTAATGCCTTTGCTTTTACTGCTTTGGAAAGACAGCTCCCTGAATCTGGTTCAAGAGAGGGAATTTTAGGACTGCACCCTTTTCTCTTTCTAACCATTAACACAATGGATCCCTACCACTGCCTCTGGAAAGGAATTATCTAATCTCTACAGTTATTTATTAAATTTACAGTCCAGGCAATTTATTATTACTAAATAATAAAAATCTGCTGTGCAGCAAGAATTTGGCAAGGAATAAGAGAGGAGGGAAAATTCAGGAGCACAGGTTAAATCCTACATTTCTCCTTTCAGCAGAGCTTGAAAAGATTAAGCTATTTCCATTAGCTTCCTGCAGAGTTGCAAGCAGTGATAATAGACATGTGCTAATTTCACTATTGCACTGTGCTATGAAGCAGCATTTTAGATCATCTTTCACCTGTGACACGACTCCAAATCCCCCCAATTAGCAGCTCTCTTTTTGTTTCCAGTTTTTTGTTGTTGAACTTAAAGCAATGACTAAACATCTGGTGTTATGACCACAAATAGCCTCCATCTCCTCACCTCTGGGATGCAGTGGAGCTTTAGACTATTTATACTTTGATCTAAAATTCTAAATGACTAAATTATTCCCCTGCAATAGGTCCTAAGTGACACTAAATGGATGGTCTCAGCTTTTTCTTTGCAAAATGGACATCTCTCTCACCTCTTTTAGCTACTGAACTGCATAAAAAGCTCAACACAACGAAATAACAGAAACACCATTTTCAGGTGAAATAACCTTTGATTTCTACAAACATACATAGAGGCCAAGAAACACCAAAGGCAGTGGACTGTGCTTTAAACACATTCTAGTGACATCAGAAGCTCAGCATTTCTATTTAAATTCATTCTCACTGTGTCTGGAGCTGTACAGAAACCAGACCAAGGTACCCATCCTCAAAGAGTTGTGATCTAGATTGGCTAAAAACATAGACAAAGCAGACTTGGCTTCTAAAATTAAACTGCTACTCTATGCCATTTCCTCTTCAGGTATTTCTAGACATCATCTGCATACAGCATCCTATTTGCACAGAAATATTCTCACATTCTGAAAATCTCTAATTCCATTGTTGGTGCCACTACTCAAATAACATTTGTAATTATTATCATCATCATAATTTTATTTTATGAAATAGAACATTGGGATGGAGGAGTTAAATAATTTGCTGGACTTCTTACATGATTTTTTTTTCTCTTTGAATTAGAAATAGATGAGGAGAATCTGTGAAGCACAAGGTCTTGAACTGATGTAAATTGGGTTACTTATTCTGAAGCCATAAATAGCTAAGATTAATTCAGAGAAGTTTTGAACTTGTCCCCAGTCTTCTGACTTCTAGTCTTGTAACTGAACCACTGAAGTATTCTTGGTCTCTTTAGAGTCCTAGGAGGCAGATAGATACATCTGCTGAGGGTGATGGTCATCATTGATGTACCCAAAACTATGAACCTTGCATCAAAAAAAGAGAGTTTGATACAAGTTCAAGCTAACAATGGTTGTCCCTATGGAGAACTAAATCTAAAATACTATCTCCTTTTTTAATACCAAAACAAAAGCATTTCAGCCATTAGTTTAGAGAAAATAAGTGATTTGCAAAAGAATCAAGACTCAGCCAAAGCGTCTCTCATATTTTGAATCTGAATTAACTTTTTTTTTTCCCTCTGAAAACTTTCCTTGAGTTCCCTGGCTTTTTTATTATTCTACTTCTTGTGCAGGGACTAGGATCTCTTGAGAGAGCATCTGGGACAGAAGGAGGACAGGGTAGAAAAAGAGATTTCTTCTTACCAGCCTTATTCAGAGAAGCCTAGATCATCTAAAGCATTCAGGCCAACAGCAAATTAACTTTCTGCTCTTGAGCTAGGCTGGGTTCCAGGCATTCTGGGAGACATAATCTTCTCTTCAGGCATTCAGGTATTGAGAGTGGGGACAGGCTTGGCTGCTGGAGCTGGCACAGCCACTGATATCCTTTGGAGAGGCAAGTGGGTGAACAGGAAACCCCCTTGCAAACCCTCTTGACCTGGTCCATCCAGTTTTCTCCTTTTCAGGTGGTGATAAGTCATTTAAGTCCATTTATAAATCAGCTGTCAGAGACTGATTTTTATGGTTCACACAGAGCTGCAGGTGGGTCAGGCCTTTAGGAGGGTGATACAAGCTTTTTGGGGTGCATGTCAAACACCCCAAAGGTGAGGTGCTCAGCACAGCTCAGCCTAAAAACCTCTCTCCTCTTCTGCAAGAGCAGCAGATTGCTGAAAACAATGTCATTTATGGTCTGATATGGCTGGATACGACAGGGCTACAAGGCATATTAAAGTACAGAGAAGGCCACTGGGTTCATGTTGATTTCCTTGTTAAAATCCTCTCCCTATTCCAACCCATGCATCACATCAGTTGCCTCCTTCCTCTGAAGTGAAGAGCACCAACAGACAGATACTGGAACCCAAGGAAAAGGCTAAAGAGGATGCTTTGCCACAAGCTGAGAGTTTTGGGGTTTTAATGTTGATTTCCCCACAGTGAAATTATTTCCTTCATTGTCATTAGCTACTCGGCACAGCAGAGCCTTCAGCATTAATAATATTTGGGACCTAAGTTTTGAGACCCTGGGAATCTTCCACTGAGCACTGATATAAAAAACAAACAAACAAACAAACAAAAAAAAACAAACAAAAAAACCCAACCCAACCCAAACCAACCAAACAAACCAAACAAACCAACCAACCAATCAAACAAACAAACAAAAAAAAAAAAAAACCTAGAAGGAGCTTTGAGAGTGAAACAACAATAGCTCAGAGGCACTCATGACAATCAGAAAAACAGGCAAACTTCCACACAGGCACCTGCAGAAAGTGGCAGGCAGCTGTGGTAAAAGTCATGAAATCTCTGTCATGGCATCAAGCACAACTCTATGTAAGCAGAAGAACACCAGAAACAAGCAAACCTAAGAGATATGTATCCATACATGACTAGAGAAGAAAAAAGGCCAAAGCCTCTCTGAGTGTTTGAATAATTGGGAAGAACACAGCAGCCCTGGGGAACCAGATTTTTCTGCAAATCTATTACTGGAAATCCTGTTTGCTAAACTTAACAGTCTGACATGGGATTCCTCACATAAATCACTGCAGTCAGGCACATGTAGGAATCCCTCTGAGGTCTTCCTAACACTGTCAAGAGATATCCATGTGTTAACCTCCCTCCTGTGCAGCTATTTTGATTCTTCTCCTTAGTTTGCAGACACAAAGGGTATAATTTATTTTAATTATTTGTTTTCAAGTTGAATGGCTACAGACTCTGAACAAGAAATACCATTAGGCTCCAGCATATCAAATAGCATTGTCAAGATGCTGTTCATTTGCTAGGCACACTATGAGAATGGTGACATTTTCATTTAACATTGATAAGCTGAATGTATTTATTTATAAAGGTAGCACACCAGCTTATACTCCAATAAAATATATTCTATAATTTTGCAGCAGAGATCTGGAGCTAACAACATTATCAAAGGAGAAAAATACACAGACAAAGGAAATATTATAGCACATTTATCGTTTACATACCTTGTGAGGTTAAGACCTTTATCATTCTCACAGGTTTTTTAATGGAGTGGGGTAAAGATAAATGTGCTATAATCTGCCTTTGTCTTCACAGTATGGATAGTGCCATTCTTCACTCACTATGGGCAAAGTTAGAAAAAAATGTGTTTCAGTGACCTGTCTTTTATCCATGACAGGTTCCAGCTTCATCCTTGTACGTACTGCAGCACTTGCATTAAATTGCTTAATATGCATTTAGCTGAATTTGCATCTATGTATTATCCATACAGATAGTTTGGAAAGTCCTATTTCAATGTAAATGGGGAGCAATATCACCGGAGAGAAGGAAATTAGGCTGAAATCAAAATATTGCAAGATGAGAGTTGGAACTAAAACTTCACAACGACCTCACAGAATGGCTGTGAGGTTCCTTTATTATTTTATAATTACAAGCAAAACGTGGACTTGACAATTAAGACTCAGAGGGTGAAAAAACAGCTCTTAGCCATAACAGCTGTCTCAGAAGACCAATACCACTGAGAGCACCTTGTAGTGTGCCCTGTGCTTCCCACTGCTGGAAGAAACCATGGTGCTCTCTTTCCTTTTTTCCTTCCACAGTACCAGCTGGATTTTCCACAGCAGGCACAGGGAGATTTAAATAACACCCAGCCATCCAGAGAGGCAGGCAAGGGATTTAGGGAAGTTTCCAGTCTTCCAAGCTTACACATGGGAGTCCCTAGTACAGGCTAATGTGTTGGTTTTGTGTGATAGATAAACCTTAATTTTCCACCCTATTTACATATGAACCAGGGGGTTTTGTGTCAGGGACTGGAAATTGTGTGTTCAGTACCTATTATTGCCCGCATGGCCTGTGGATTTATTTTTCCTTGTAAAACCAGTGTATATTAATGTAACATTTTCCACCTGAATCCCTAATGGTGTTTTCACAATTAAATGAAGACTACATTGCAGCATTCTTCTAAAATATTCACAACCCTGATTTTACAAACACATTCCACAATTTAGCTGTGTTCAGCTTGAGCCCTGCATCCCTTTTGCCTCCAAACACTGACCAAAAATTGTAATGGCTATCTGTGGGGAAATGTGCCTTATGACACAGCCTGTTTTCACCATTAATTGGTATCTAATACTGCCATAGTCTTGTTTTCATTCAGAGAAGCCAAAGTGCTCAATCTAACAGGAGAAAAAAGCCTCTCCAGTGGCTTTGCCTCTCTCGTCCTGCATTCTGTCTGTGAGTGGCAGAGCTCTAAGGAATACATTATGACTGCTGCAGACCACTCCAAATGATTCAGAGACCCTTTATATGGTAGCCAAAAACAGATGAAGAAGAATTGGGTCCTCTGGGACCTAGATATTATCCAGTTCAGCTGAAGCCATTCTCACTTGGTTTGTCTGAGAGTGATTTTGCATTTTAATTTTTAATAATTCTTTAATCCATCTAAAATGGGGGAGAGCAAATAAAGCAGAATCCCTCTGCTGCTTCCTTCCTTCCTTTCTGCCTTTTTCATTTTCCTATTTTTTGGTTTTTTTTTAATTCCATAGTCCTGTGGTTTTTGAAGCTGTTGATTGAACACATTGGTATTTCTTTTATGCACTGGGAATCACTAAATAGGAGCTTGCTAGGAACTAGAATATTTTTCTATTCTCCTTCATTTTTTCCTAAAAAAAGTCTTCTGTGAAGACACCCCTTTACATTGCATTGAAAGTTAGAAGCTATTAGAGACAGCCAAATTAGAATTAAGGTTGCCCTATATTCTTTATAGATTCTCTCCCTTTCTATTTCACCTCCTCTTTCTTCTAATCTAACTTTTCCGTGCTATTTCTCCCTATTTTCAATTCTTTCATTTCAGCAGATTTCTTTATCACACTTTGTCTTACCATGGTCTAGTTCCAGGATATTCTTTACAGGGATGTGCATATATTATCGAAACTTCCTCAGAACCTTGAAACATTTCCTTTATTTTAAAAGCAGTTTTATCTCAGTTTCATAAGGAAAAAGATTAACTTTAGCTCAAAGCTACTCTGTGAAGAAAAGTCCCATTTCTAAATGCACAAACCAGAGAGAACACACCCAAACCTCAGCAGGTAGCCAGCAATTTAAAACCAAAAGCTATGAAATACAAATACAGAGGGGAAAGCTGAACAGTGAGTGTAGGAGAAATGTCATTTTCTTCAATCTTCACAACTCCAAAGTCTGAAAAATCTATGTGGACTGAGCCTGTATCTTACACGTAATTACATGTAATTTGAAGAGCTGAAGTGGAGAGGATTAGTTTGCTGCTAGTTCCAGCCAATGCTCACGGCCTGATTGTATTTTCAGGGCACTGGTGGGCAGCAACAGATGGTGGTCATTTCCCTGGCAGGCCATAGCAGGGATAATTACCAGACACAGTTCCAAGGTTTATGATATTATAAACCTCTCTTTCATTTCTCATTCACTGCATGTGGAAAGTATGGCCTTTTAACTCCTTTCTTATTGATTTTATACTAGTGCAACACCTTTGCCTCCAGTGATTTTGAAATGATTCAGTGGTGAAGTAAAACAAGAAATAGACCTTTTAAGTCAATAAAAATAATAAAAAAACCCTGATCTTACTGCTGATTTTTTTTTTTATAATTTGACGAACAGCTTTGTGTTGATTAATGAAATAAAATGCAATAATTGCTAGCAGAATTGGATGCTGTCCTTTAAAAAATGCTGATGCTTAAGATGATTCTGAAATAAATTAGTCAGTGAGTTAACTATGCCTACAAAACCAGTAACACTTGGAATGTGCCAGCCAGAATCCAGAATGCCTGTTTTAACTGACCTTTCTGGATTAGCCTGTTCTGGATTAATTTCAGTAGAGCAAATAAGAAAGTTAAAACTCAGGTGTTTGGGAGTAAACAGAATAGATGTTAAAGCAAGTTAGAGCACATGGGTCAAGAGCAGGCACAGAATTCAGCAGCACATTCTTTTTCACACTTTTTTTTTTATGAAAGGGAAAGAAATTAACTGCTCTTTGTGTCTGTAATATCAATGAAGAGACTCACTCTTCTGATAAACTTAATTAAATGTGGTCAAATCAGCTAAGTCTGAAATTTAACACATTTCAGAGGCTCAGCATCTGAGCAGGGAGTTTTACCCAGTCAGTCCAGAAGGACATTGAAAAGCTTCAGAATCAGGCCAGCTCAAGCTCAAGAAACAAAAGCAAGAAGTTCTGCACCTAGGGCAGAATAACCTTGTGTGTCAGTACAGGCTGGAAGCCAGGCTGCAGAGCAAGAGCTGTGCTGGAAACACTCTGGCAGTCACTGTGGAGGCCTGGTTGGAAAAGAGCTACAAAGTGTGCTCTCAGCAACAAGGAGAACTACACACACACGTTGGGAGGAGAGCAGCCAGCAGGTCATTTATTATCTCCTTTAACTCAGTGCTTGTTGAGGTTCACCTGAAACGCTGGGCTCTGAACTCTGCAGCTTGAGAGGGATGCTGAGAATTCTGAGAAAAGGCTCTAAGACAGTAACAGCCTCGCAATACAGGGCTTGTGAGGAGAGACGGGCAGCTGCACTTGTTTGGCTCAGAGAGTGAGGTGGCTGTGGAGTCTGGAGCTACACAACTACCAACAAAATGCAGCCCAGCTCTTCTCTGCGCGGATGGGAGGGTGTCCTGGGATGACTATATGATGCTTTTATCCCCAGTCGGCTCGTTCTGTTTATGCTGAATAATAAGTTTTGCACCTTTAAGCCTTGTTCCAGAGAGTGAAGGGGGGAGAGAAGAAGCAGCAGTTTGTTTTCAGACACTGCACTCACTCCTCCACATTCCTGCTCCTGGCCTGTGCTGTCTGCGGATGGACAGACAGCAGGACAGAGCTCTCCTCTGCTTTTAGTTAGTTTAGCTAGCTGAGGCAAAGTTCCCTGGACTATGGGGTTTTTTTTCCCTGTTTTTCCCCCTTTTCTTTGGATCTCTTGAAACCTGCTCTGGACTGAACACCCAGGCGAGCACCGGCAGCTCCACCTGTGGCCCACCAGGCCGGGCCTGGGCCGCGGTATTTCCATCACTGATCAGAGACTGAGTGAGCTGAGCTGCAACCCAGGGAGGGACTTTCTCAGTTTGTCATCTCTTTTGGAGCAGCAAGGGGTTTTATTATTTAATATTGTTTAGGTTTGATTGTTTAAGAAACAGTTTTTTTCCATTTCTCTCCAAGGAGGTATTTTCTCCCAGACCGGTTGGGAGGAGGGGCAGATTGAATCTGCTTTCCTTGAGGAGCCCCTTTGGGAGTTCTCTCCCAAATTTGCTCTGAACCAGGACAGAGAGGAAAGAGATTGTTGTTGTGATGGGAGAGCAGGGCTGGAAGGGGTTATCCTGACAGGCAGTGGCAAACTCATCCTTGGAAGTTCTCCAGGCTCCAGCAAACAAGGCCCTGGCTGGCCTAATGGAGGGTTGGTGACAGCTGGGGCTTGGGAGCAGTGTTCCTCTGGGTGACCTCCTTTTCAACCACCATCTCTATCATTCTCTTGCAAGTCTTCTTTCATTTTTTTGTACTTTGTGCTTTGATGATGAACCTGTGTCTCAAGAAAGTGCTCTCCACCCTTTCCTTGAAGTGGAAATGTAATAGGTGACACATTTTTCTGGGGATGTTTTTGGAAACCAGCACTGGCAACAGTGTGACAAAACAAAGAATATAAAACCCCCATAATACCAGTAAATTTTTGTGCATCATGAGTTCACTTATCCTCTCAGTTTCTAACCATATATTAGCAGGCTAGGGGCAGCTAGAACAGCACAGGAGTCACTGAAACCCAGCCTAAAGGGAAACAGATGTGCTCAGCACTCCCACCTTCTATACCTCTAAGGTATTTGGTGACTGTCAGGAGAGTTGTCTCATACAGAACCTGAGAACTGCAATTTCACTTATATTTGAAAGCTAGAAAGTAATACAAGTTGGGATGAAAATATATTACGAGAATTTAACAGAGTAGAAAAGAGAGGGTAGAGAAAAATACCACTTTTATTTAAAAAAAAAAACATACAAAAGTAACAGTACCAAATTAGCTGATTAGAGAAATCCTGGAGTCTTTTTTGCATCTAATTAGACAAATAACCAAAGGGTTAACATACTTCTTTTAGACCAAGTATTTTCCTAAGGTTATGATATATTGCCATGGAGATAATCTATGCTGTATACTCAGTACTGTTTTGTCTCTAATTTTGTTTCAGGTCTGGAAGAAATTATACCACCTTGCAAAATTATACCTTGTATGTGGGTTATTATTGGGGGTTGGTGGAGAAGAGCTTGTTGTTTTGTAGAAGCTGTCAGAGAAAATAAAAAATGTTCCTCCATCTCTTATCTGAGGCCCTCTGAGACCTTCTTACGAAGTCCTGTCACAGTGACCTCTCGTGATGATTCCCTTCAGATCTCACCAGAATTGATCCTTGGCAAGCTCAAAAGCAAGGAGAAAATGAGAACTGACAGAAGATATTCTTCCTAGAAGTAAATATATTGCCTCGCTGAAGCTCTTATCCTTTGCTGTCCCTGAGTAACAAGTCCTGAAGTTGGCTTGTAAAGTGCTGTAAGAAAATGAAACTGTGGTCTGTGAGATACTAATATTTCTTGAAAGAAGGAGGGGGATCATTCCTGTCCTCTGATTAATGCCTCATGCACTGCTCTAGTCCATTAGAGACATAAAGGTGCCTTTAACAGGCCCCTGAGCAAAGTGCTTTATGCAACCTACTCCCTGTCCTTGACACAGGGACAGAGAGTATCTTAAGCAGCATCTCTGACTGACACCAAGTATTCAGAAACAGAGGAGTGCCTCCAGGGAGCTCTTTCTGCCAAGAGAAATTAGAGCAGATCCTGGTTATTCTGACTTAAAGGAGAAGCCAAGTCCTGCTTTGGGCTGTGGGGTGGTGAAGGTGCTGACCATGCCTGCTGCTCAACGGAGAGGAGAGGCCGTGGGACAGATTCCCTGCTCTGTCCTCCTGGGGCTGTGAGGACTTGCCCACCCATCACTTACACAACAGGTTTAGCCCCTACCAAAATCCTGAAGGCAGCAAAACTTCAGAAAATTATTGCATTGTATTTGTTTAGCACAACTTCAACCGTCCTAAACCATTTAAAGGAGGAGGATGGATGTGGGAATCCATAAATCAGAAGGTTTTGGGAAAGCTGCAAGATGCAGGCCTCAGAGACAGCAGAACTGTGATTAGAGCTAAGCAGCAGCCATGAGATTGGTCAGCAGAAAAATTATTTAAAAAGTAGAAAAGCAAGGACAGATAGGACAATGGTCTGTGCATTAATGCTTGTGTAGAATAACTCCCTAAGCTACAGAAAAGTTTATCTAGTGAGATATTAGGAAGGTTGAAGCTTAATAATGGAGCTCTGTGCATTGTGTTTAAGGCTCACAAGCAGGTATTGTATTTGAAATAAGCAAGCATTGTTTAACCAAAGGTACGTGTGCTTATAGTGATTGGATAGAACTACTGTCAATGTGCTTTTGCTTTGTGTGATTGGTCAAAAAACTTATAAAGTAAGTTGTAACATTGAGTTCTTTGTCTGCTGCCTGGGATGTGAGCTGCTGGCATCTTCCCATTGTGATAACCATGGAATGAGAGTGATGCTGGAAAATAAAACAACTCAAGGCACGTTCCACAGCAGTCCCATCCTGCTTGTGATTTGTACAGAGACCCCTGGCCAGCAATAGGTGGATGTTTCAAATACATTTTTATTTCTAAGTCAGGCTGATACAGGTAGCAGCATGCACTGACTTATGCTAGAGTACTATTCAACAGGAGAGCTGCAATGTGTTTACATTTCAAACACAGGTGGTACAAACACCTTTGTGGGCCCTGCCTGGTAACATTTTTAAGTGCTTCTGTCTGTGCACCATATGGCCTGATCTTTTTTTATAAGTGTTGGAAATTACTTTTATTGTGAAAGATCAGCCCACCCACTCAAATAAAACACAAACTGTGTAATGAAAGTACAGAAGTTTGGCTGCAGAAAACGGTGGGAAGGAAGATCTAAAATAGAAAGGATGACTGGTTATGAAAGAAACAGTTTGAGAATTTTAACAGACAATCAAATTTTGGGGAAAGGGAAAGTAACGAAGAAGGAAAAGATTATTTCTCTGTAGTGCTTTTACTAGAGTACTATCCAAGACTACCTTGATAAGAGCATGAGTTCCTCCAGATCACCAACACCAGAACTAATATAAACTCACAATAAGAGTTACAGAGCTGACAGGAGTAGCCAATCTGTTGGCACTCTTCTGGTCTGTCACTTAACATCTTTAGGATAAACATCATGTTAAAGCTGAGCACTTGAGCAAAAATATTATTTCCCACCAATAACCCATCAAATGTTCTGCCAATGTCATATTTCCCACAAGGACATTTTCCTTCAAAGAAGTATTTTGCACCAAAGCACTCAAAAGAGAATTATAAACACAAAATTTTTAGCTAGCAGTAGTCTAATCATCTTTGATCTCCATCCTTTTCTTGAATTTAGGATCTCTATAATATTCTGTGGTTCCAAAGAAGTTCTTTCAGAAACAATTTTACTATCAAAGGTGGAAGCCAGTGACAGGAACTCCATGTTACTGTTTATGCAGCTGAAATGCCTGCTGAACAACGTGTCCTCTGCTGTGCTGTTGCACTTGTCTATTCCTGTATGCCAGCTATATATGTGTTTTCTGAAATACATATACCCTCATGGCATCTCATCACTGGCAGCCAAACACTCCACTTAGGTATGGCTCCAGCAGTGCATAGGAGCCGTAAAGAAAGCTTAATGAGCTTCCTGGGGTTTGCCTGTAATAGAAAAATGTGCATGTGGCATAGAGCTGCTCAGTGCTAATTCTGAAAGGCATGAAAATAAAGGTGGCAAATCTAATGCAGGGAAGCCCTTCTCCAATGGGAGAAAACTATCAAGTGGTGAATTAATAGAAAACCCTTTTAAAGCACTAACCTAGAGATTAATGAAAAGATCTGAAACTCCAGAAAATGTCTGCATTTGAATTGCTTCTTTCACAAGTGGTATGGCTAACGAACTCCTTCCTATAGATTTATTGCTTACATTCTTTTATCCCATGTCCCTCTCTACTTCTCTCCTATGCATTCCAGTATCTTTGTCACTTTTGTAATACTAAGACCTTCCTCCAGCTCCTCTGAAATCTTCATACTGCTCTCTCATCCCCACCCCATCTCTCCCCAAAACCTATTAAGAAAGAAGAAACAGCCATGAATGTGAGACACTTTTTTTTTTATAACCCATCTAGCACAACCAAACAGATCTACTTGAATACCCTTTTTTTTTTTCCCCAAATTTTTATTACTGACAAAATGTCCTCCCTCAGGACAACTACTGAAAATTGAAAGCAATTGAAACCTCTGGGAGGCTTGAAAAACCTTTATTCTCTCAAAATTAAACTGCTTAATAGGTTGAAAAATTACTTGGGAGAATAATAAACGATTGCAGAACAAATAAAACCAGGTGACCACAAAAAAAAACCTATAAATAAAACTATTTTTTCTATTGTTCATTTTACAAAAAAAAAGAATTTCTTTTCTCTCTTTACAAGTTCCTGTTATTATCTTTCCTCTCTACCTCAAAATGCAATAAAAGGAGCAAAACCACATAAACATGAGACACGTCGTAATTATTTCTTTAAAACCTAAATGTTTTAAGATCAGACAGAGAAGTTGATGTATATTTTATGAAGTTTGCAAACATTAGCTACTCTCTGATCAAAATATGTTGTGCTCTATGCTGAGGAATATCTGGGGTAGAACATTTTCTATTATTTCAGACATACACTTGAACTTTCTACTTAAACTGAAAATTAAGTGTGCCAATTCTACAGTCCCACAGGCTTCCTTGTTTCAGTGATGAATGGCATTAACCACTTAAAATCAGCTTTTCAACTACAAACCCTTAAATAGTTTGCCATCTAAGATCTATTCCAATCAATTGTTGGGAAAAGCTTTGAGATTTGAGGCCACTTGGTCACTGTGCAACACTTTGCTATGAACAAAAGCAAGGAGAAAATATAAATAATCAATAAATAGTAACTCTATATGAGGCAATAATTTGAAGAAGAGCAAGTGCAATCTATACTGCAAATTAAAAATGGTGCAAATAGAAACTTCATGTTTTGACAAACTCAGTAAAAGTTGTGAAACTGCTGTAGGTTGGAGTAGTTGGTAACAATTAGGATAAATTTTTGCTGTTCCAGTAAATTATAAGCTCAGCTCTGAATCAGTGTAGAATTACTACTGACACCAGCAAGAATATCAAGTGTATCAATTTTTGAAAGTTTGAAAATATTTATTTTAATTTTCTTTCCCACCACAATTAAGTCATTATAAATTAAGAAATTTGAAGTAACTCCACAAAATGATATTAAGATTTATTTATCATGGCTCACTTATTATGTACAGTTACTTTTTAGAAATCTTGTTTAGAAAATTGCTTATAAGGTTGTGTGTAAGGAAGTGGAAAATAATCATATAATGCTGTTAAGATACAACTTGGAGGAGATGCTCCCTATTGTAATAGAGAATTTATCTGACATATTTGATGCTTATTTCACTATCAAATCAAAGTTAATTTCTCTAAAAAGGATATTTAGCCAATGACTTTGTTACTTTTCAAAGCCATCTCTTTCTTCTCGTAAAAATGGTTGTTGTTTTATAATTTTCCTGTGTAAGAAAAAGAAAACAGGGAAGAGCTGGACTGCATATGGTGTTTTCCAAATCTGAATCTAAAAATTGCTAGCAGCAGTAAAGAACAAACTGGCAAGACTACAGAAATGCACTAAACAAGAATTCAAAGAGAACCAAGTAATTTCACTCACGTTTTCACATGAGCAGTCATACTACAAACAATGGGAAGTCATACCAGAACACTTATGTAACACTTTAAAAAGTTGGAGTCTTCTTAAAAATCATGAGAAACGTTACCATTTTTTGCACAGACATATTTGTGAGGGATGTTATGTAAAATCTGAACCTATTGTTCTTAATAAAAGCTGCGAAGATGCATCATTCCCTGACTTGCCTCATCCATTTCTTGACCTTCTTTTGCCCTGAAAAGCATTCCAGGTATGAATAATAATCCAGCTGGTTATAGTAGACTTTAGTGATACACTTAGTTCCTTTCACTGCCAAACGTTGCAGATTTACAGTACACTGTAAAGACTAAAGTGCAGGCATAATTACCTCATTTCTTCCTTATGCAGATGATTTCTGAATTCTTACCACCTCCACACTTATGACTCATTCCTCAAGTCAGTCTCCTGAAGGAACAACCCAAGACACATCAAGCAGAAACTGTGTTCAGCCAAAAGAGCAGGCATGTTGCTTCTGGTTCCCCTCCAGGTACTGAGCCTCAGAAGAGTAGAGAATTGCATGATGCTTCCTTTCTGAAATGAAAAAGATCTGTGCTACTGGCTTGGCCAAAAGCAAATCTTTGCACTCTCTCTACTAGGACCATTTCCCCTGTGGATCACAGTGCTTTTCCATGCCATACCTTGAGGATTCTGCTTTGAACACTGTTTTAGGGTCATATGATAATCTGATATATCTACACAGTTGTAATTACATTTTTGACCAGTGAATTTATCAACTGATAACAAATACATGTGAGATTATCTTATCTTATATACCTTTCAAAGGTATGGTCTAATTCCTTCATTTATACACAATAGGCTGCTTGGACAAGAAATTCTCAAATCTGTACTTGTGCATCTATAACTACAATTTCACTGGGTCAGCCATATTCTGAACTCTTTTCAGCTTTCAGAACAGAGTTCTTTCAAAGTGCTAACGAGGCACAGTTCATAGGGAGTGTCCTCTCTTTGCACACCCTGGCAGTGGTAAGGTCAGAGTCACCAGCTGGACTCTGCGTTCTCGTGACAGAGGCAGACTGTCCTCTCTGACTCATCTCTACATCGTGGTGAGGAAGCTGACAAGGAGCTTCTTTTCCTTGTCTCTTTTTTTTTATTACACTCTCTCACTGCTCTTGCATTAATGGCCTTGTTCAGTACAACAAGATTTTTACGCATGTGTTTCGTTGTTGCAAGTATTACACGATGACGAGGAAGCAAATCCTTTTTTTCAGGGGATGTGTTGAACGAGTGTCGTTCAGGGGATAAAAGCAGGTCAGCTATTTCAGTAGGCAGCATCTCCAGATGCAATTCCTCTATGAATTATATACACAGATATGAACTCACAGACACTTCTTAACTGAACTGGCATTTGTAAAAGAAGAGGCAGCAAACTGAAGAAGCTAATTTTCTGTGGCAATGATCCTACAACGTGAGTTGTAGCTGTCTTGTACAGACTGACTTCATTTAGCTCCTGAAAATAGGTCTTGTACACAGTGACTTAATTTAACTCCTGAAGAAAGGCTTACTTTGATTTCAGTTGATGTGGTTACTTTGGTTTCTAAATCATGTCATATATACTGTATTTAAAGGATTCATTTCAGAGATTGGAAGAAAGAAAAATTGGCAGGAGGGTATAATTACGAATGGAGAAATTGTTCTTTATGATGTAAGCTACAAAGTGTCACAATGCTCTGCATTAATGAAAGTCTCCTGTAATACAGGAGACAGTAAAAATAGAATCTCATATACATTAAACATATGCCTTAGGAATCCTTTAACAGATAAAAGCAGTTTATTTCAGTTGTGTATAGAATATCTATATAATATGTGTATATATATATATATACACATATATATGTATATATATATTCACATATATATGTGAATGTCTATATCTATGTCTATAGAATATCTGTATAAACAGAAATACAACCTACAAAATGTACTAATAGTTTAAATAGAAACTGTCAAACAAGTGTAGAGATGGGAGCCATGTGCATATCTTTTTCTGTGCCAGATTGCAGTGCCCACTGATGACAATTGCCATTTGGTGAACCTAGCTGTTTATCTTGACTGAAGAGATAACCATCTCTTCCTCTGAAAGCAATCAGAAAATTTTCATCAGACTTGAACAGTGATGTATAAGGAGTAATGCTGGAGGATATTATGTCCTGTGGGCACACTTTTCCCTTAAGTCTCTCAAACAGTTTATTTTCAGTCTATTTTCTCCTACTTTATACCAGAAATATTGCATTTTCTAGTCAATGTGCCTATGAAAGCAACAGAAGGGAAGAATTGCAGACTTCTATTGCTCCAGCTATTTCCCACCCCTATATTCAGGTATCAAGAGCAATGGAAAAACAGTAAAACAATTTGGAATTTTAGATTTCTAAAGTTAGCAGGTCTTTGGCCGATGTACAGAATGTTCTGCCACAAAATTTGGACCAGATTTGGAGAGGAGACACTGGAAGTCAAGGCAGATGCAAAGTCTTGGTCTGCTCTTATCCACACTTAGAGTAAGTGGCAAACAGAATTTTAATTCAACTGTGTCCTTCTTGATATAAGGTCATATTTTCAGACATAAATGTTATTTTTTTCATCCCTAACTTTAAGGGATGAGACTGCAATGGGGACAAGAGTAGAGAAGAGAAGAAGCTGGAAGTGGAGGAGTAAGGGAATTAAGCAACCAAAGATTTTATGTAGTATTTACTGGGAAAGTAAACATGTTTTCTGAAGAGTACAACTATGAATAGTAACTAGAGGTCACACAGACAGATTTAGGAGTGTATTTGTGAGATGGTAACTAGAAAATCCTCATTACATTTTTTTCTTTACTTTTACTTTGACCAGTAAAGCTGCTTTTATTGGTTTCCATCAGCTTATATTAAGTCATCGCTGAAGAAAAAGAAAACAATCTGTTTATTTGCTTCATAAATATAATTATAACCTTGCCAGAACCAGGTTAGCCACAAATTAACATGACAGCTACATTCACTTTCACATGGATTATTTATGAAGAAACTTTGATGGGCTAAAGCTACTGATAGGACCAGGTGTTGCTGTAGAAGCCAATAGAGTTGCTATAGTGACAGGCCACAAGAATGGTCTAAAAGGTATGATAAATGACAAACATCTTGCAGTTTGCAAGCCAAGGAAATACTTATTTAGAAAATACTTGCCACATCTGCAAATTTATTTTCTCACATGGGAAAAGGCAGGTGTATTGTATCAGGGTTCACATTAGGCTGATCTACTCCCTTGGCTGTTTTATGCCTATAAACACTGTGCTGATCTGAATGTCTGTGGGGGAACTGAATTACTCCCTTCTGCTGTGCAGGTAGAGGTAGTGCCTCTGCCTTGCCTCTAAGCATTACACTTAACAAATTTCCACAAGATGATCCTCCTCAGCACCTTTGGAGCTACCAGGGTATGCTATCTGTGGTGGCACCGCTTTTTAAATATTTAAACTTCATTCACCTTGTTAGATCTCTGAACTGCCGTGGAAACTGGTAGCAGATTTTCCAAATAAATAATACAACAAAAACCTATTTTATACATCAGTTAACACTTCCAGGCTAAACAAAACAAAATAGGAAAAAAAAAAAAGCCAACAACAAAAGAAAAAAAAACAACAAAAAAACAAATTCAGAACCTCCATAACCATAGTAAAAAAAGCCTAGAAATTTTAGTGAAGTTAGTAAAATCCCAGAGCTGTCTTTACAATTTCAAAACTTCCTGTATCACAAATATTGCATTTATAGATATTTACACATTATAAAGTTCTTTTTTTTTCCTTCCACCTACTGAACTACAGGAAATCAGGGAGAGTTTATGAATATACTGACAAGGCTTAAGACAAGAAGAGGGAATCATAAACCTAAGAAATGCCACTTTTGCAATAGCTTCATGTTGAATAGTGGTGGCAAGTGAATCTTAAACTTTGAAGCAACTTATTAAATAATAATTAATTAATTAAATAATATTAGAAAAATATGTATAAATTTATGCGATATAAATTAATATTATATATATTGTATATATAATATTATATAAATTAAATAATATTAAACTTTGAAGCAGCACTGCACCTCTATGCAGAAAGCTTGAAGCCATGGCAAACTAATCAAACAGCACTTGAATGCTGGGAAAGTCACATTTCACAACGCTATTGGCATTGAAGAGTCCATTGCTCTTCTCAGATGTATAATGTATTTAAGGTTCAAACTAATCTTTTAACATGCCCTCTGTATTTTTGGTCTAAGCCACTTGTGTTACTTCCCCACTTGCTTTTTCTCCTTTACGCATCTTTTGGTACAAACACTAAATTTAAGTAGAAATGGCTATGGTTGCCTTCTTTCTCCAATGTAAGAAATTTCTGTACTTCTGACCTTGTAAAACACCAACATAAACAAGCACCAAAACCTGTGAATTTCAGAAATCATCATTCTTGATGAAAATAAATTAAAGTTTGTTACTTCAGACATAGGATGTGTCCTGGATATGTGAAAAAAAAGTCATCACCAAAATGATTGTGTCTTAAGGACTGGAAAAACAGCACACCCAACATGAGTTTGCTAGAAATAAACCTTACAAAACGTTGAGTTGCATCTTTTGTAGCACAGAAGATTATGCAACAAGCATCCAAAGCAAGGGAAGGTGACAAGGGAAGAAAAGTGTGGAACTTTATTCGACCTCTACTCCAACACAAAGAGCTGTTTCATTTAACCAAAGTCAACTTCACATCGCAGAATGTTGCCATAACTTCCTCCCAAGCAGAGGGAGGAGGCTAAACTCCCACTGACTGAACTGTGAGCCAGAAAAAGATTGGGGTTGTGCCCCCCATAATGCTGCATGTGACACATTATCTTTTTAATGCTCGCTTCAGTGCAGCCTCATTGCATGCCATGGAGGGAGTATCTGCCAGGTCTGGATTTTTTTACTTATAAATTGGCTCAAAAGGACTCCGAAGAAAACAAACACAGGGATATCCCCGCCCTAGGCATTGGTCATACAATGAGGAGTGTACTAGGATGTACTATGCTGTGTTACACAGTGAAAGACTCCGAATATTTTAAAGGCTTCTGAAAAAGATTAAAAATTAACAGCTTTCTATCTCAGTATCTCTCTTCCAAACACTGGAATATTCATGTTCTCTACTTTCCTCTCTAAATTCTGTTAATTTTATATGAGACACCACATAAAGCACTCAATGATCACATGGACAGAAAACTGCAAATCCTCCATTTTTCATTTCTCCATATCAATGGGGAAAAAAAAAAAAAAGACAGACTTAACTAAAACAACAGAAACTGCTAGAATTTAAGAAGGCTGGAACAGTCTTATAAACCCAGAAACTTGTGACCTTGTACTGCACTTTGCAAAGACAAAGCATATCAGAGGTCTGAATTCAAATGAGCCAACCAAAAAAAAAAAAAATATTAAGAGCTAAGAAATCTTCAAGACTTCAGTGAAATCTGTCTTCAAAGACTCAACATTACAAGTTATATATGCCTGCAGTACTTCAGGGTTTTGTTGTTTGTTTTTTTAAATACTAAATACAGACATGAAAATATATTTATCATCACAGAGAAAAGAAAATGGATTGTTAATGCTATATGAAAATGTTATTTACAGAGGAAAAACAAAGTGAATTACAGGCAGAAAGCCAATGTCTTTTTTAATTGCTTTGCAAAAGTGAATATTCTCCAATCAAATATATTTTAAGTATGCTTACTTTGATTTTCCTTTAATTTAAAAAAGCCTCTTTTCAATGAAAACACTATTTTTTAGTTCCTCATAAGATCTTGTGGTTCAGAGGAAGCAGAGACTGGATAATAGCAAAGGAGTAAGTAGTAAGTAACTAGTAACAAACATCTTTCTTGTCTGCTTCATGGAAGTTTAGCACAGGACACACCTTAGATTTAAATGCTCTACAATTTGAAGAGAGAACATTAAAAAAAAAAATAAAACATCATTCACCTCTAGGTGGATTTAGAATCAGCTTTTTTGTTTATGAAGATGCCTTTACTTAAATACTCCTTTACTTAAGAAATACTCAGAGGCTTTATTTCAATATTTACCAATAAGAGGGGTAGAACAAAACATTTTGTTCTGCCTGGTACTGAATAATTTAGCTTTTTATTGATCATTACAGACCTATTTTCAATATTTGGTTTTAAAATACAACTACTGAAATCACTTTCTGGAGCTGCAAAAGGCAAAAAGGAATTATGTACAGACAGGTCTTTAAGGAATACAAATGTAAAATACAGTTTTGGATAAACTTTTGGTAAAAGTTCTTTGCCAGACTCCACCAAGTATTCTTACTATTTTTCTTGTAACATAAAATAAAATTTTAATGTAATGGTTTATAAAAAAAGCCCAAACAGACTACATATCATTTCCATTCTTTTCAGATTAAAAGGAAAAAATATAAATTAATAGTGAAATCATAGTCCATTTTCAATCTTTCCATATCATAATTCAGCTTTTATTTTTATCATTTCCTTTTGTGCTCTGTGTGGCAGAATTATAACACTCTATACTGAATAGAACAGCTTGAAGACTTGCAAAGGTATTTCTTATTATGTCAAATTACTCCCCCTCAGAACCATCCTAAAACCAGTCTATTTTACAGTGCCTGTACAAAGCACATATATTAGAATTTTAAAAGGAAGGAAGAAAAAAAGCCCACAAACAAATCCTTATTTCCAGACTTTCTCATGTGTCTTAGAGTAATTTTATCATTTAGTCTTTCTGTTGTAAAGATTGTGTTTGAGTATACAATGTAAGGTAATGAAAATTTATTTTTGGTCTGCTTGCAGAACAAGAAAGTAGATATAGTAGATAAATTAATCACTATAAAACATTCACTGAATTCTGCAATTAGAG
This sequence comes from Camarhynchus parvulus, assembly GCF_901933205.1. NCBI lineage: Eukaryota > Metazoa > Chordata > Aves > Passeriformes > Thraupidae > Camarhynchus > Camarhynchus parvulus. The sequence goes on along the minus strand of NC_044574.1, from coordinate 68,660,154 downwards.
CTTTTTTATTGAATGACTGCTTTCCTACAAATGCTTTTTTAAATCTTTATTTTTAGATGGAACAGCATTACCCACCTTGCATAATGCATTCTTTATGCACCAGGAGCAAAAGAGTAGCCAAAATTAAGTACACAGTCCACAAAGCAATAATTTTGGGTTATTACAGGTGATCATTCACAGGGATGGAGTCTAAATGGGTACAATAAATGCATGTGTGCCACGCTTTCTTCTGCTCTGTGAGTCAGATGCTTGCAAAAAGGCCTTTCTCTGAATATGCATGGCAAATTCTTAATGAGAATTGTCCTGTTTCTGTGAAAATATATCACACTTTAACTGGACCAATAAAGAAACTGGCTACAGACTCCTTTATTGCTATTTCTTCTAAACATGTCCAGTTCCAAGGAAGGGGAGAGCTTACAGACACAGGCTGAATTTAAAGCAGAATTACTTTTGGGTTTATATGAACATCAGACTGATTCCTTGAAGAGATTTTTTTCAAGCACCTTGTCCTCAATCTTGGCTAAATTTTAGAAGCACATAGCATCCTGATTCCAAGACACCCAAGCCTCAAGAAATCCAGTAACTGATACATGATCATCTTTCCTCAGGGAAACAAAACAAAAAAAAATCACCACAGATATACTTTGGATAAGCATTTTTTTAAGTGCAGTAATATTTAAATGAAGAAATATGATAATTATTCAAATTGTCTTTTTTCAATGAGACAATTTTTATTTTTTTTGTAATGTTGCCAATCAGAATATGAAGATCAAGGAGAAAACACACATGTAAGAGCAAAAAAAAAATTGACAAACAGCAGGAGAATACAGAGTATTTCCATATATATTTGAAATACTTTTTGTGTTGTCAAGAATCAGCTTACAACAAAGAGGTTCAAAATGAATCATACAGAATATCTGGCTGGAAAATGTTGAAGTAAGTTTGGACTATTCATAGGAAATTCTGAAATAAAAGCAAGCCAAATAAGAGGCTAAAAAGTGAGCAGAAGCCTGAAGAAAAATACAATTCAAATGTCGTAAAATTAGAGCTTCACTTTAATGACAAAATATCATTTAACTAAGCAATTTCAAATGGTTCCTCAGAAAGATGTTTTCACCATGCCAGGTCACGATTCAAAATCAAATGATTAGAATATACTTTTTCAGATTACTCCTATTCATCACTATTTGATCTCACTCCAGAGCTGCAAGTCTGTCCTGAGATATTAGGTCAATTTACTAATTAATTTTCAAAGATAAAGACTTCAGATGCACTTCATAAGAATGCATTTTTTTTCTACTAAAATAAAAGGACATGAGAATCTTTATAGTTTGAATTCATATTTCTGCTAACCTGCCTATGAAGTTATGTCAATTTGACAAACTTTTTGCATGCAGAAGAATTACAAGTCTTTGATGCTCTAGCATAATGAGGAAAATCCATTTCTTGACAGCTTCACTTGCAGAAGTCATAGAATTCCTTGCATGTTGTTCCATGTACAGCATGTGTTAAATTATTGGGAGTTTGTTGATGCCTAGTTACGAGTGACCACCATAGTGGTACACAGAAATTAAACAGAAGGGGTCAGAATAACTCTTCACATAGCTTTGTGGTCAGAATTTAGGTATTATGAGCATGAAGGACTTCAGTCTCTGAGCAGCCAGTCAATTTTCCAGGAGTGGAACCTTGAAGGCAGAAGGAGCCCGAGGCAGCACTCAGGGGAACACCCTGCTCATGACACCAGTCAGAATTTAGCAGTGCATGTGAACAGACGGGCAAATAATAGAGTGAGCCTTCACCAAATGCAGCTCTGAGTCTCTAGGAGGTCCCCAGAAATGCGGCTGGATCAGGAGGTTGGAATGGAATGTCATCAAGGCAGCCATAACTGACGTGTGTGTGCTTAGGAGCGTTTAGAAATGAGTTTGTGGAGAGGTCAGAAGAATCTGAGCAACTAAAAAATGGTTTTATACTCATTAGAGGTAACTTCACAGCCATCGCTGCACAAGTTCATAATTTAGTTCCAGTGTATTCTTTATCCTGACCTAATAAACAAAATATATGTGCACAATTTCAGTCTGTAATCAACCACAAAGAAAGGCCTGACTTTGAAAGACTACACAATTGGATTTTGTGCAAAGTCACATGGATAGTTTTGAGCCCTTATTATACCACAATAGATCCAACATGCTAATTTATTTTATGGTGAATACAACACAGTTCATGATCTATGCGATTTTTGCCTGTGCTTATGCTTTATTCATTCCATAGCATGGAATTTTGTTGCATTAGGTATAAATTTGCCTCAGTTTCCTGACTTTTGTGGTACCTGGCTGTGGATATTTTCAGTCCAGCTGAAGAAAGAACAGAGATAATTTCTTCCAGGCTGAGCCTGGGAAACGTAGAGGAAAGAATTCAAACAATTATTATCTCTCTTTCTGTAACCATTGTTTATAGATATGGTTCTCCAGAGTGTGTTATTCATAGTTCACCAATAGTGTGAGAGAAGATTCCTAAAGGTCAATCAGGTTTTAGGTCCACCATTGTTTCTATAAGAACTGTAGATTTGTAATAATAAATTGTCTTTTCATGCCTTCTGATGATGGAATCTCTGTATCACCTTTCTCTGCCCCTGATACCCCTTCAATTATACCTGGCCAATAGTTACCACCCTAAAATTCAGCAAAAAAGGATAACTGCAGATCTCAGACTATCTCGAGACATGAATTAATCAACTGGTTAATTAAGATGTTAAAAAAAAACCTGCCTGAGTAATTACACATAGCATAGCCATCAATGTAATCATATTCTATAGAATACCATCATGTGATTCCTGTGTAGAACCTTCCTGGGCACAATCTATAGCCTGGACTTTAGGAAATAAAAACTCAGAAATTCATCAGAAGCCTGATAAGCTGGTGGAGTATTTTAATTTATGGGAGTGATGGTTAAAGGTGATCTGAACAAACAATTGAGAATTGAAGCAGTAATTAGTGGAACCAGGGAAGTGTGGAACGATTAGGGATAAATAAAATAAAGTAATTTTCGAGTGGAGGATGTCAGAAAGGTTCTTAGGGAGAATTTTAAATGATTTGAAATTGTTTTATGAAAATTCAGTATTATTATATGGATTAATGATCCATTAATGTCTATCATTTATAATCATAATAAAGTTTACTACTCAAAGCTATGTAAAATAATGACATATTTGATATATCACCATGAAAATGGAGCACCAAACTATTGCAGTTAACTTTTTATATATGCTGGCTAATAAGCTTTTTCATTACATTGTAAAGTAACAGTCTTCAGGACTCACAGATCTTCCTCTTCAGTTCCCTCATATTCAATATAATACCTGAGTTATGCACACTGCCCTTAGGACTTAAACCTCCTCTTATGCTTCCTTCATTTTGCAAATAGTAGCAGAGGAGGATGTGACTTCATTTCCTCACTTCCAGAGCTTCACCAGCATAGTAGCCCCAGCAATTATCTGTGTGAAAGTAAAGTGTCATTTGTGTGGGTCATTCAGGTGTGAGTTCCCACATCCACTGCATTTGCTGAGTGACAGGATTGCAGTGCCAGAAAAGACATTTAAAAACATGCTGGATTAAAATGTCCCTTTCTTTCATGAAGGGACTACTAAGATGTTGGTAAGGAAGATGTATATCAGTGCCACAGTGCAAATGCACCGTCTATGCTCTCCAATAACCATTGCCAAAGCTTTATGCAGCCTTGGCTGCAGCTGGGGAAGCAGTGCATGGATCTTCAAGCCCAGCCCTAAATGATCCTGAATTTTTCCAGCTCAGCCAGTTGTGCTAGACTAAGATTACAGAGATACTGAAATAGTAGCTCAACTTGTCGGGTGCAGAAGAAAACTGAAGTATCCAGTAATGCACATCACAAGATCTTCATTTGAGTGCTTCTCTCAAAAGGGAAGAAATCCCATCATTAGCAGTTTTTTTGAGGTGATGTTGACTCCAGCTGCAACTTTCAGAACAAAACAGGCATTCCCATCCAACAGGGAACGCAGCAGCAACCCATAAGGGACAAATGAAAGATTTTGTAGCATAATTGTTGCCAGATTTCACTCTTTTTTTATATATATAGAAGAGAAAAATACACGTTAATCAACAGTCTTTACCCCTCCAAAAAAGAACATGGGATTTGAGAATATATTATGAGAAGTATAATTTTCTATGGGACAAGTGGAAATCTCATGTCAGATACAGCTGTGACCTCCTTGTGTGGAGAGAGTCACATTTCTATTGTCCATGGTAATATAGTCTAGAGTGTGTTCAGGTGTCTGCTTTACAGGAGTGATTAATACTGTGGTTATTTTACATGAACCCTTTCTGTAGCCTCCAAAGAAACTAAAGCCAATGAAATGGTTTAATTCAGTGAACTGAATTTAACCTGACCCTGTCTCAGTGACATTGATTGCAGATGTGTTGTAACTATTCTGGGGTAAATTAGACCTGTTTTGCATATGAAAAGAAAATCTGAGATGCTTCCAAAGTTCAGAAATTGAATTTGATTCATAGAATTTTTGAGGCAAGCAAAGACTATCTAAGCTGACCTGTGTGTAGCAGCACAAGGCATGATATGCATGCAGATCCTGGTTCTGATTCAGCCAGTTTATGTGCAGACATGCTTTCAGAAATGTAAATGATAACTATTTTGAATTACTAAGTCCAACAAATGTGCCTAAAATTTTCAAAGTCAATATTGTTTCTAGGAGATACTGGCATTAATATTTCTCATCTTGGATAGAAATCCTGCAAGATCAACTTCTGCTAATTTTGTCTTCTATTCTGTCACACGCTGTATCTGTTGTGTAGACAACAACAACAACAACAAAACAAACAAACAAAAAAAATCAAACAAAAAAAAAACCCTGTAAATTCTTTCATATTTTTTCATAGTTCTTTCATACTGAATCTGACAAAGAACTAAAGTATAACTCTACTACTAGAGTGCTACCAGAATAATTAATAGTTCACAATGTAGCTATGGATCTCATTCAGGCCCCTTGCAGTGCCACATCTTGATGTCCAATGTTAAACAATAATAACACTGCATTAATTAGCTCTCTACCACTGCACAGTGCATCCTGTGGCAAATTGCTTCCTTGAACAAATGGTCTTTCAAATTTGCTTTGTTTCACTGACCTCATAGCTTAGACATTAGCCTCATCCATTCTTCAGGAATGGGATGTCTAACCACTACAAGAAGAAGATATGAGTCAAGATATAGGATAGAGGTTTGCTGGTTTTGGGGTTGTTTTTTTTTGTTTTGGTTTTTTTTGTGGTTTTTTTTTTTTTTTAACTGCATCTGGTTAACTTGTATTTGTGGGGTGCCCTGACGAAGGAGGGAAGGAATGATGAATCTGACTCCGTGTTCTCAGAAGGCTAATTTATTATTTTATGATACTATATTATATTAAAGAATACTAAACTAAACTATACTAAATAATACAGAAAGGATACTTACAGAAGGCTAAAAAGATACTAATGAAAATTCGTGACTCTTTTCAGAATCCCGACCCAGCTTGACCCTGATTGGTCAATGAGTCAAAATGACTCACACCAGAATCCAATGAAACAATCACCTGTGGGTAAACAACCTCCAAACACATTCCAAAGGAGCAAAACACAGGAGAAGCAAATGAGATAATTATTGTTTTCCTTTTTCTCTAAGGCTTCTCAGCTTCCCAGGAGAAAAATCCTGGGCGAAGGGATTTTTCCAGAAAATGTGAATGCCACAGGGTTTTGTCTTGTTATTGCCACAAGTTTCACAGCATTTCTTGTAAGACCTGTACCTTTTCTTTTCTTTTGCTAAACTGGCAGCTTTTCTTTTCTTTTGATAAACTAGCACATGGTTTTGTTTCCCTCAGGAGAACAGTAGCAAAAAGGCAAAACCAAAAGCCTGCACAATATCCTTGCTCTTGTTTCTGCTGTAACAAGCTCCAGCCCACCTGGTTACAAGGCAATAGGTATCTCTTCTTTCACATGTTTTTAAAGGAATATATTTCAGATCTTAGAAACTTTCTGGACACAACTGGTAGCACTGCTATGCAATAATCCACTAAATATCAGAGAAACAGCAGCATTTTATCTGCTTTGAAGCCAATGAATGGATAAGTCCAATACCACAGTATTCCTAGGGACAGGATTTTCACTAATGAGCAGGAATATTGGTGTGGTGCCATGTCCCTTTTACTGGGCTGCACTGCAGAGAAGATAATCAGGAAAAAAAGGACAGATCTGTGATGTCCCTAAGTTCCAGAAACTCCTATTTGCCAATAAGCACCACCAGGGCAAGAGGCTTTAATTTACTCTAATTCATGAAGCAAATCAGCTTGGCCAATGGCCAATTTTAGAGCAGTGGCTCAAAGCTAGCTGACTCCATCACAGTACATTACACTATGCTAAAGTTGTGCTCAATCAGAAGGCTTTCTCTGAAATTATGAAAGTGATTTCCCTTAAAGTTTCCTGCTAAGAAATAGTAAATAGGGGGAAAAAAATCCAACATATAAACAAAAGAGAAATCCCCTTAGCTAAAGGACTGTACACAACTGATAGATTTTAAAAGTTATAAATTCTATGTACAGTGCTGACTCTTAAGCCATATTTGTCTATGGTTTTAAAAGGTTAAGCATTAAAAGATGTTCAACTAAATTCTAATTAACTGTGGGAAGTCTTGCTGCAAGATGAGTGGTGTGAAAAACAATTGACTTATTACAGAGCTTGAAAGAGAGCAATGAAGAAGGAATGAAGGCCCTTGAAGCTATCATTAGGTTGCAAAAAATTTGTGAATTCAACAGTATCTGTGAGCAATCCAATTTAAACCCAATTCATATCAATTTTAAGTGATTTCTTTCCCGTATAAAACTAAATCAATGAAATATTGAACTAAATTAATAAAAGTGTCCATATGGGAAGTGGCACAATTTTAAACAAAAGATCTCTAAAAATGACATCATCAAAAGCAATGCAGCTTATGTGGAACCAAGTGATAAGATCATCTGCTGATGAATAGGAATAAGAGACGCAGTAGAGACAGAGAATTATTTGATCAGTTTGCACACAATCTGTTCTATTTTTGAGTATGTGGTAGGAGCCCTAAGTGTTATCCCTGTTCTTTGGAAGTCCTTCTGCAAAACTCACTGACATTGGTAAGGACAGCAGCAGGCCCCTGCTATTGATTGCTTCCTCCTTTACAAGGCCACAGGCAGGCTCCCAGTAACCTAATGCAAACCCAGATCCTAAGAATATCTGGCTAAATAATGGATGAACTGTCACACACACACACACACACACACACACACACACACACACATACACTGTGTATAACCACAGTGAAATCTCTGAAATTTCATTGGTAACTCAATTAGGCAGTTATAGTTTAATTGCATTAGAGTGAGTGTTGCTTGCCGGGCTTAATTCTTAGAAAGGCTGTCAGCCAGTCCTCACTCTCCTGTGTTACAGTTCTGGACTCACTCACACATCAAGACTTAAAACTTCCAAGAAATCATCACAGATGATGGAATGGCGTAGTAGTGTCCTCTCATTACCAAATTTCTTTCCCAGATGGCTTGGCAGTAACACTCCTCCAGGTCCTGCTGTCAGACAGGAGCCCCATCTGCATTACCTCCATTCCAGGCTCCTGGACTCCTTCCTGCACTCCTTTCCTACACATAATGCCTCCACCAGGCATTTGTTCTCCCTATCCTTCACCCCACCGAAGCATAATGGGCACGGCTGTCTGCAGCACTGAGGAGGCAGGGGGAGCAGATGTGGGAGAAGGAGCCACTTGCTGGATGAGTGGTGGCCTGGCTTCGGCGCGGAGACACGGCGCCCGCAGCGGCCCCGACACGTGGGACGCGCTCACGGCACTTCCCCCGCCTGCCCCGAGGTCTCTGTGGCTAAAATCTACATCCAAGTGCATCCAGCCAATTGTTCTCCTGGCTGAGCATGAATTTCTTGGTGCTTTAATTAATTCACCCGCAGCGTGAGCGCCGCTGAGTTCGATGCGCGCTCCGAGAGCCCGGGCATGTAATTAGTCCAATGGAACAAAGAGTAATGGACTGATGGAAACAGTGGACTGGAAGCATGCAGGAAAAGAGAAAAGTAGAATTTCAGTGAGACAGACAAATCTAACTGGAGCTCATTCTGGCAGAGGCTGTCACCACAAAATACACATATATACGCACACAATTTCTTTTAAAAATCTTCACTCATTTCCCTGAGTGTCCCAAAGGATTTGTTGTTTGAAAAATGACTCCTTTTCATTTTAAGTTGTACATGGAGTTGTATTTAAAAATTATGTCTAGTCATATTTTTATTTGGCTTAAGAACACTTGGGGCAGTTGGAAAAAGAAAAATCATAGTTTTCATTTGCTTTTGTTCTTGAAAAGCTGCTTTATGTACCCTATGCAGCAAGTGGAAAACTTTAAAAAAGGGGAAATTAAATCACAGCAATAAAATATGAAGGCATTTCTTTGACTTACCCAATAAATTAGCCAGTCCAGATAAATGAGAAATGTGTATATTCTGTTAGTGTTCTTCTTAAATATGACTTTTTCCCCATTCTCTCTCAATTCTTCTATACCAGGGCACAACCTTCCAGGTAGTTAATTTTAATTCCTGAAACCAGAGAGCAGGAATGCAAGTTTTCATGTGGTACCAGTTTTCTGACTTTATGGATCAGGCCAAACTTCTAATTTATGCAACCAATATGTTCGGGCATGCACTTTTCTAAAACAAATGAAAGGCAAATATAGCACCAATTTTGCATCAAACAAGTCATTCCTAAATTTACCAGGAAAGTCAATGGTTTGAACCAAACACATTAATGTAAAAATTTTGGTGGTCTTTAATGCAGAAGAAAGCTACTACAAAAAATTGAAGTCAAATTAAGCCTGAATTAGATAAAACATTCCAGAGAACATTATCAAGACATACAATGATGTGCTAATGGTTTAAATTATAGCATTTTTTCAATCAATTATCTATCTTTAGGCTCAACAATATAAAGTGTAAAAAGAAAAAAAAAAGGGAAAATTGATGCCTTTGGTCTCAGATTCAGATCAAAGACTTTCATGCTGCACATCTGAAGTAAGTGGCTAATAACTACAGGATATTCAAAGATGCCATCTACTTATCCCATGACTACCTGAAGATCTCCCCTTTGCACAGAAAAATATTTACTGCGTCTATGAGAAGCTGATTTCAGGCAGCTGCTGGGACCTCATCTGGAATGTGCTAATTGGAAAGAAATGTGCATACAAATGTCTCAAAAACCCAGATGATTGCCTTGATCAGCAGTCTAGGTAATTAGGACTCTATTTCTGGGGTTTCATAATTTGGAATGTAGTGTTGTGGTGTTGTCATCAATAAAAAAATATTTAAAAAAAAAAAAAAAAGAGGAACACTCAATCTCATATTACACGTGGAATTCATTGTATCCAGATAAATCTGTCTGCATTTGCTTTGCTATTGCTTGTAAAATCTGTATGTTTCTTAAGAAATACCCTAACTTCACTTTCAGGAAACAGGGCAACATTTTCACACTCAGCAGTTCCCTATAGAAATCCAGGCTTTTGTAGGAGAATAAAAGAAGTGGAGAACAGGCACAAATGAACAAAAGGGGTCAAAGCGTGAGGATTTTTAGGTACATCTCAGAGAACAAAATCTGTCCAAATGGGAATAAACAAACTTTTCTGGGTGGTACGTCTTTCCAAAGGTTTCCCACCTCTGATTCATGCTGACAAACTGGCACGAGTCTCTTTTCCCTGTTCAGTGCTGCGGTAAAATCCCAAATAATATCCAATTTAAGAAAGATCTAGTGTCAGCTGCCAATCAACACCAGTTCTGCTTTACTATTTATCCAATTTATTCTCTAAGAAGAGCCCCAGGTGTAGTTTGCTGCACACTTTATCTCGTATTTTTTCTTGGTTTTATTTGTCTTTAGCACTCTGGAGGAAGAAGCTGTTGCAGGGTGTTCACACCCTGCGCTGTGCACATGCGGCACAGGGGCTCCTGTTGGTGTTCCAGAGCTGTTCCCTGTTGGTTCCAGCTGTTCCTTGTTGGTTCCAGAGCTGTTCCTTGTTGGTTCCAGAGCTGTTCCTTGTTGGTTGTCAGCATCTCAGCACGCGGTGATCTTACTACAGGCTGCCACCCACTCTTTTTCATCTGCATAGGTTTTATGCTGAAAGAACAAGTACTATTGTTACTTAATAAAATGACTATAATAACGCTACCTTACATTTCTATAAATCCCCGTTTATCCAAGAGCCTTAAAATATTTTATGGTTTGTTTTGTTTTTTTTTTTCCTAGATATAATGCTACAAATTTTTCTATCTGCCACTGAAGGAAAAAAAAAGAAAAAAAACCAAAAAACAAACAGCTCCTTTTAATATACAACATTTCTACTCACCAGCACAAAGCACTGCCACACCATTTTTGTTCAGGAAGCTGTGGATGCCCCATCCATGGAAGTGTTCAAGGTTGGATGGGGCTTGTAGCAACCTGATCTGGTGGAAGGTGTCCCTGCCCTGGAACAAGGTGATTTGAAGGTTCCTTTTAACAGTAACAATTCTATGAATTTGAACGTGTCTATATGAATACAGCAGTTACAGAAAACTGTATCACAAGCACCCCAGTGCAGAAGCACAGCAGGAAAACATTAGAAAGTACCAGTATGGACCAATTTGCTGCTCCTATGTTTGCTGCTACCAAGAAAATAGGGTCACAAGTCTGGTACTCACCAAAGTAGATTTAAGGGGAAGTCTGAGGCGCTGCTTGCAAAAAAATAGATGAAAGGAACTCAAGAGTAAAGACAGCAGTACCTCAGATGCCTTTAATCCTGAATAGATCTAAAAAACCTAAACAGTAAAACAAGAAACGTACCAAGTTTCAATTAAAACATGGGAGAAGCAGGTGAGCTGTTTATCATAGATGCAAACTAAATCAGCTTTTTCCTCTCTAGCTCCCAACTAAAAGAAGGTCCTGGCATGGTGAGAACTTGTTCTCTATTCACTCCCATGACCAAGCTATCCTAATGGCTTATAAGTTTCTTACTTTCACATAACCTCTTTGAGTGCTTTGATTTAGAGATTGAAACTCCATGCCAGCACCAAGTGGTACTGTTTCTCATAAGTGCTGTAGCAAAGTCCGAAAAAGAAAGAAAGAAGAGATGTGATCCTGTTATTTCCACAAAAGCTGTTGCAGTACTGTAGGGAAAATCTCACTTTTACTATGCACTTCATCACCTAGAGTTATAATATCAGCTGTTTCTTGGGAGGGTCATTTGCATTATGCCACAGAAAAAGCTGCTCACCTACAAAACAAACATAGAGTATCATAAGCTTAATTGTAAAATTATTAAATTTTGGATACTTTTCCATCCAAACTCCTTCTCTATCTAACAACTAGCAAAAAAATTCTTTTTTTTTTTTAATATGCATCCAACATGAACCCTTGAAGCTCTGTATGAGCACATCAAGGACAGCACGTGACTCTAACTTTGCTTGAATAAGACTTTTTTTTTGAAAAAGGCTGTTATAGTATTGGCCCAGTTCTTATCTCTTGCAGACAGTAGCCCAAATCTTCCCTGTTACACAAGTCCAATCTCACATTGATTTCAATGGGTTTCAGCAGAAGAACTGAAAAGAGAATTTGGCCCGTAATCTCTGACTATATCATATAACTAGTAAGTGTTTGGCTAAGATTAGATTTAAAGATAGTCCAGGAGGATGATTCAAGGACTTCAGAACCTTTATTTACACCAAAGTCTCCTTCCTTTAGGAGAAACACAAAAAAAAGGTCTTTAAAGGCACTATATTCCTGAAAATCAGGAAAATCCTTAACTAATTTGCTGTTTCTTTTCCTCCAACATTAACACAAATAAGGCAAAATATTTATGTTCTAGAACAGAAGTTGGCTTTTCCTTTTCTGAAGTCTTCTTTCAAAAATGTATATGTGGATGCACATGATTGTCTCAGCAAAGGAAATAACTTTCTGCTTCTCTTTAATCCTATGTACAATGCAATTGGAAGCAGAAAGTGCCTCCAAACACATTAATCGACAAAAGATTTTCTTTTTACTTCCTTTGAGATGGCTGCCTAAAAATCATGGACCTAGTTTCTCCTGTGGGCTGTTCTGTGCTGCAGGTAAGCAGTTCATGAGCTCAGGGATGAGAGGTTTTTTTTTAATCTTGGGCTGTGTACACAAGCTAAATTCCTACAGCCTCAAGACTATCAGTACTTGCAAGGACAGGAAGTTTAAATGCTTGTTCATCATTGAGGAGATGGCTTATTAGCCTTTGTTCCACTTTATTCTTTCTCCCTTGAAACGGACTGAGACTTGCAAATGAGCAAGCATTAATCCCCAAAAAGCTGAAGTCACCAAGGAAAAAGGACTTGTTAGGATTTCACAGCCGTGTGGCTGCTTACTGCTGGCTTTTTAAAGACAAGCACCACACTCCTCATGCTCAAACAAACAAACAAAAAAAAAAAACCAAAAAAAACCAAAAAACAAAAAAAAAAAAATCCCCCCAAAATGAACCAGAATATAAATTCAAGCACTTCTTTGCTGTCTGAATTCTTTAGTCATACAGCACCATTTGATTTATATTCTGTAATATTATGAGGCGAGAAAAAAACAACTGTGATTTCTATCCAGCGTGGATGAGAAGGCCAAAAAAGATCACAGCCACATTTCCAGATTTTAGGAAGTTATTCATCTCAACAGATGCAGAAGATAATCTTTTTTATGAAGTAAGCAAACAACAAAATGCCCAAACTTTGAACTCTTGATGCAAAACAAACCAAGAAATAAAAAGCAAATGGCAATTCTGCAATCATTTTTCTAATAAAATTACACTGAAAGGCAAAAAGAGTAGGCAAATACTAAGAGCACAGGAGCAGTGAATTAAAACAAGTCCCAGGAGTGATGGGTAACTCAGAGCCACTTTTGCAAGGTTCCTTGTATTTAGATTTTTAATCTATTATACCTCTGGAAAGAAAATCTACCCTGGGTTTAGGTGCCTGCAGAAATGTAACTTTTGGAGAATATTTGCAGGAGCTCTGCTCTCTCCCAGCTCTCCGGGGGAGGCTCTGCTCAGGGCCACAGGAGCAGCTGCCAGCTGAAGGTCTCCTGTTCCCTTTCCAATTTACCTCAGGCCGTGCTGCCAGGCCTGACACACATTTAATTAGCAAATGTTAGGGATGCCACAGCCTGGCTCCTCTGCTGCTGCCCCTCTGGCCGAGGTTCTCATCTGAGGAGAATATTTCAGAGCTGCTTCACGGGAGCGCTTCAGTTTGAATCCATCAGCGCTGGCCGTGTGAGGTGAGTCTGCACTTTGCCTTCAGGGCAATAATGCCCTGACCCTGCTGAAAATCACACCCTGGGCAGGGACAGGCAGCAGCTGCTGGCAGCTCAGCTCACCATGGATGCAGCCTTGGCAAGAGTCTCAGCAATCTACAGCTCTGGGAGACTCTGTTACCATCCTTGCACTGTACCACCATGAGCTGCAAAGAAGGGGATGTGATACTGATATTTATAATGAATAAATCTGCAGCTCTTCCTGCTCTCTCCTCTTAACTTGTCCTTCATTTCTTATCCAGGCTCAGCTCTGTATGGGTAAAATCAGTAATGGCTGTTAATGTCATACAGAGAGGGAACATCCCAGCGTTGTCCTCGTCAGCTGGTGGAGCAGCATAATGAGTCTACTTTTTAACATTTCTGTGGTATGGACTCTGAAAGCTATTCCTAAAAACAATTTCCACAAAAAAATAAAACAATTCCAGCTTATCCCTGTATGCAGGATCAGACTCTCTGCACAATTACGGGGAACTGCACTCTGCCAACACTGTTAAATTGAGGACCTCTCGTTTCCTGGCTCTGCTACTGTTGGACAGCTTATGCTCCTACTGCATTGCTCCCATCTGTGCTAACAACAGAATCCTTTTTGATTAAAATGTTGCTGAGTTCTATTGTGAAAGTTCATTTGAACTGTGCACTCTCCTCCCTTAGAAATTCTCCTCCTCCATTTGGATACAAGATATAAGAATTTATCAGTTACACCTCCAGCCTGAGTTATTTCAGAAAGGAGAGGGGGGAAATAGAAATTTTAATTAATGTACAGTTTTTCAAGCAAGGCAAAACTTAAGCTCTGGAGGAATGGGATTTTTCCATTATGTGTGTATATATATTGGTTAGAGTTTGAGTGGTTTTGGGTTTTTCTCTTATAATACAGACAATTAACAAAAACTTCTGAAAAAATGCCTGGAGGAAAGTGCAAGTGGAGAATATCCATCCATGGGGATTTGCAGGCTCTGATTTCTGAGCTTTCTGAAATTTAAAAAATTAAAAAAAAAATGAATCTCACTAAGGATTTTTTAAGTGAGACACAGAGAAGGAACCATACCTAAGTAAATAGAAACTGAGGTCCTAAACATTGGATTGACTATATTTTGTGAAAAAATCTGAGGACACTGTGGTCTGTAAAATAAACCCAACTTTTTTTTTTTATTATTATTATTTTATTTTTATTTTAAATCCTGAGGAACATATACCTTTCCCTGTGTTCTGAGCAAGACTGATGGTTGCATGGTCATTCCAGTTTCTAATGAAACCATGCTAACTAGAAATCCACATTTAGGTATCTTGTGCAGCAAGAAGGGACATACCTTTTGTCATAGCAAAGACTGTAAAGTCTATTTCCCAATTAAAGGAGAAAGGATAAAAATGTATCATATTAAAACAGAGACTAATAAGGAAATTACCAGAGGAAATTAAGATAAATTAGTAATTAATTAGACTGTAATTAGGAGATAATTAAGAAAATTAAGGAATTTAGGATGTACATTATATGTTCTAGCTAAAACAATAGTTCTAGTTCAAAATCTAATGTCATTAAGCACTTTTGTAATTCTCTGGGACACATTTCAGATACTGAAGGAGCAAAGTTGGCATTTTCAGGCTGGCCTTCAGCCAAAGCAATATCTCTGTGTTCAAGAATAGTGGATGTATTCTTCTTCAAGCAGAGTTGGATCTATTTCTTGGGAACTGTTCAAAATTTGGGGAATGATGCAATTCCTGCACTGCAAAAAGGATCAGACCTGAAGTGCCTTTAAGTAAGTGAAGCCAGGATTTGGTATTTTGTACAATTCTTGCTGACAGCAGAGAATATTAATGTAAGAGATGGTGACAAACAGAAAACACTCCTGGCATTTCCAAGTCTCGGGATATGCTCATGCTGGAATTTTACACCCAGCCTGCCCCTGGAGTAGATAATTCCAGGAAGGGTTGCTCAGGTTGACACTAAGGCAGGTTTCACAGCTGCTGTGATAACAGAAGCACTGCTCTCTCTCACTCTGATGGCCAAACATCTACTAATAGCTAAAGTAAGATCCTGTTTGTTTTCACTGCTCTCCAGAGTTCTGGTGCCACTCAGACCTAACATTTACTTGCAATATGCATCATTCAGCACGTTGCAGTTCAGCCCAGGTACAGAGCAGGCATTATGTGCAGTTCAGAGCTTGTAGGCCCAACCTAACCATGCTTCTGTATCAAGCTCTTACCCTTTTGCAAAATACAAAACTCCATCCACAGAGTGGGAAAAGGTCTGTTTGTAGCCACTCTATGACTTTGGACTTCAGCTATTCCAACACAATCTATTTTCTAACATGCTTAACCAGGAGTAATTTAGGTTTTGAATTATTAGTCTCAAATTAGCCTCTCTACCTGTTTTCCCATCTGATATGAATTCTTCTTAGACCACAAAGCTACAGAGTTAAAGCCTGATTAAAAATAAAATAAAAAAAAAGAGCATACACTATTTTCTCCATGATGAAATAGCTGTCTCTCTACAATGAGTTTAAACATGCAATTATGTTTGAAGGCTGATATCAGATAAATGCTGAACTTCTGTTCAGGGAGTGAGCTATAGCTTTATATTCAGTAGGTGCTGCTTTGAGCCACAGGCCAGCTTCAGGAAAACGGTCCTTGTTGCTGATAAAGAGGATTAAGTCATTTGTGAGATGTTTCTGGGAGGAATCCTGAGGAAGGAGAACCCAAAAATTGGTGCAAAAAAACAGGGGCAAAGGTTTTGGTTTTGTTCTGTAATTCACTTCCCACTCTCTCCTTCATCAGAAGTACATCAAAATATATATAATATATTATACATACATATATAATATATAAAGAATCTGTTATTTACATGGCATTAATTACCTGGATGGAAAACACACTTGCCAAAGGATTCTGTGTTTTAACCATGGGAGTGAGCCACTAAAACACAATCATCCTTTAAATAAATATAACTACACCACAATAAATATAACTACACTGCAATAAATAGCAGCAGCATGCACTACAGTCAGAGAGGAGGAGTAGAATAATATGTTCAATTGTAAATCACTGTGCATGGAAATTTAGGCAGGCATAATACAATTACCCAATTGGAGGTCAAATGCAATTTCACAGGGTGGATAGCAGACTATGACCATGTATCTGTTTAATTTTTTTTAATTTTGGAATGATCCAGCTATAATTTAACATTCTGAAGTATATTTAATTTTTCATATGCTATTCCGATGAACAAAGTTAATTAATATAGCAGACAATTGTAATTTGCATAATTTTCACAAGTAACACTTTAGTTAATGTTCGGAGTTTTTTATTCCAGCCCCATGCTTAAACTAAAAAGGGAAGGGTACAAAGTGGACAGAGACTATTAATCAGAGTACTCACCTGAAATCATATCAAAAATACTTATCATTATAATGGGAATAGATAAGTTTTCTGGAGAGGAACAATACTATAAGATATAAGTAACAGAGACAGGGCATTAAAATTACTTTTCTAACAAATATATACACACACACCACATATATATATATATATATATATATATATATATATATATATATATGAGGAAAATTTCAGAGATGTCTTACTGGCCTATAAATCCTCCATGAGATATAAGAAACAAAACAAAAAATCCAATTAGAGAGCGCAGGTTTTAACTTTCAAGTCCAGCCCAATTATCTCTCCAAGAGATAATTGTTTGTGGTCATTCTCAAGCTGAGTCTCGCAAAAATGAGGATGTTGCTCTTTAAGTCCTCCCTCATGCCAGTGTTTACTACCTACATCCTTTATTGTTATTTACTGATACTCAGAGTTCTGTTCTATTCCCTTTCCTTGAAAGCCTTGCTTCTGTAATGCACACAAGAAACAAAATTACAAACAACATGCCAGTGTTTTTGAAAATGTGAATTGTTTCATCGTGTTGATTCAGAGTCAGAAGAGCAACTCTAAACAGAGGTGCTTGGGTCACTTTTACCTCTGAGACACTGCTCTAAAAAAATCAACATTCATTAAAATATTTCTATCCTTTCACTGGCCAGTTTCTGTGTTAGCTTTCAAAACCAAATAAGAATAAAAAAGTCATTATTTTTGAAGATGAGGTTTTAACTGATCTTTTAGAGTCTCACATACACACCTGATTTGTGGTATTCAGATTGACACAAATAGTTATAGTTATAGTTGCAAAATATAGTGCTTATCCCAGAAAATTACATGTACTGCTCATCACCTTGAAAACCTTTTGTACTACCCCCATAAACACAGTGCTTCATCAGTAAGACACTGAGTTGGATCAGTGCTGGCTCTTCCTGGCAGTCCTGCGCTGCATACCTGTCTCATTTTGTTAGTTTAATAAACTGGTTCCCAGCTCAATCCCACAAGTACAGTTTAAAAACAAAACAAAAAACAAAACAAAAAAAAAACAAAACAAAAACAAAAACAAAAAAATTAACAATATTATTCAGCTGATACATATTTTAGAGCCATTCATCCATGCAGTACTTAGTGACTTCTTTTGGCCAGGAATCAGCAATGAGCAGCAGTGTGAGGCAACATTTTCTGCTGCATTGCTTTTGCATTGCGAAGGCTGGAAACAAATTATAAATACAGCTCAGTTTCATTAATTAAAAAAGTTCTTTGAAAAAAAATAAATTGCTGTGCTCATCAGCCGTTCCCTGGGTGGGGACACATATGCTGCACACCTGAAACACACCCAGGCCAGGCCAGTGGCACACTGGTGCCTCTGGCCACATTGTTTTCTGAGGCTGTCCCAGAATTAAAGATTTTCCTTCTGAGTGCAGACTGATGACATCATTGGAGTCACAAGCCTACAAACACGAGGTGAACTTGGCAACATCAAAACTGAAACCAGAGGGTGAAATCCATGTTTACTGTAGGTAGCCTAGTTGTTCAAAGGGCTGAGCATGTTGGCACCAGCCCAGCAAAGCACTTAGAGGACGGCTGGGACTCCTGACGTGCCAAGAGCTCACCCCAGCAAAGTCAGGGCTTTGCTGAGCTGGGGCCTGAGAACACAGCACCCCGTAGGGCAGAAAAACCCTAGACACCTGCAGCTCCTATTGCTGACAGCAGGAATGGTGGTGACCTGCTCAGAGGGACCTGTGGTATATCAGGAAAATGAGGAATTCTTACCATGGTGTGATGGTGTTCACAGGGGTCTTATGTTGAAGGAAGAGAGACGAGGATCTGACTCCATGTTTCAGAAGGCTTGATTTATTATTTTATGATATATATTACATTAAAACTATACTAAAAGAATAGAAGAAAAGGTTTCATCAGAAGGCTAGCAAAGCTAAGAATAGAAAGGAATGAATAACAAAGGCAGCTGTCCCAGATTCTCTGTCCAAGCTAGCTGTGCCATGATTGGCCATTAATTACAAACAAGCACACGAGACCAATCACAGATGGACCTGTTGCATTCCACAGCAGCAGATAACCAATGTTTACATTTTGTTCCTGAGGCCTCTCAGCTTCTCAGGAGGAAAAAATCCTAAGGGAAGGATTTTCATGAAAAGATGTCTGCGACACCATGGGAACTCCACCTAAGTTAATGGAGGTTTTACTTCAAAAAGTAAAACATGGCTTTCAATGCAGATGTCATTTCTTTTGGTTCTTCTGCCCAACTATAATGACTATAATTATTATTATTATTATTATTATTATTATTATTATTATTATTGTTGTTGTTGTTGTTGTTATTATCATCATCATCATCGTCGTCGTCATCATCATCATCCTTTTTTATTTCAAGCATTTTTCCAATCACACTGATCAATAGTTGCATAGCAGGGCCTTGGCCACTGAAAGAGGAAATGTTGGTCTCCGAATAAATCAGCCAAGTGCCCTTGAAACCTCATTAGCACCCTGCCTGATTGGTTTTATTGGTAATGAGCTTGCACTGTGTTGGTGAGAAAAAGAAAGAAAAAAACAAACCAAAGTTGAAATACTGAACAGCTCAAACTATTAACTTTTCTAAGAGGTTTGCTTATGTGATCCTGGGAGAGTTTTTTCCTCCATGTGGAAACTGCAGGGGCCAGCACCTGGATGCATTGTTTGCATGTTTCTTTATGGCTTTGATTGGTAACAGCCTATCCCCAGGTTTGAATATGGTGAAAGATTTTAGGGTTTTAATCCCTTAAATACAATATCCAGCTTTGCATCTAAGAGCATGCATACCTTTCAGCATAAAACTATCTAGAAGGGTTCTTACTAATGGAGAAACTGATAACATATTTATCTCCTAATTTAGCAAAGTGTTCTTGGTGTGATGTGACTTAGGAGAATGACTTGAAAATCTCAGAACAGAGAACCCACATTATTCATCCCAAAATTTCTAAAACCCTGGGGGAAACTCTCAATACACTGAGAAGAAGATTCCACTGAGGAATTCCTTCCCATTCCCATTTCACAGTTTACTATTATTTTTTTTTTTAATTTAGACCATCAAAATCTTTGACATTTAGAACAAGGCTTTTCTACAAGACAAACAAGTTAAGATCTTAAGCTAAAAACCTCGTGTAAAAGCAGCACATTTTCTCATCTTGATCCTAATAACTTGCTAGCAAACCAAAAGAGCAATTCAAAAGGATGATAAACTGAAAATAAAGAATGATGGGAAACAGATGATTTCCCAACAGCAGGGAAAAAGCAAGCATGATCAGTTTCCTAATTTCAGATAATGTTTCCCCAGGAACCCATAAAAAAATTAATTCCTTTAGTATATTTTTAAAGATAAAATTCTATCAAAAGTCACTCTGGGTACAGTCAATGTCTTCAGATTTCTGCTTTAGGATGTTCCTCAGTTCTTTTGAGATTTTTTTTCTGCCTTATTCAAGTACATAAATCAAAGTTTTAATCGGAAAGCTTGTTATTTTTGCAGTGGTTTTCTCTCTTGACTTCCCTCCTACATATTAGCCTGCCTCTTCATCATACAGTAATTTTTAATTTTCCTTCCACTTACTCCTCTAATTCCACTATTTTGGAATAAAGGAGATCCCTGCCCCAAGTCTTTCTGCTAATTATTTAAAAACTAACTTGTCAGTCCTAACCTAGCTCTAATCATTCATATATCAACCTGGCCAATAAAGATCTTTACATAGATATTATATAGATATTAGCCATCCAAAAACACAACCAAAAAACCTACCAAAAGAAATTATAAATCAAGTGTTGGGTATCAAATCTGCAGCTGTCATTCTTTGACTCTGCTTGTGCAAGTTTGCCTCAATATTATTAAGAGGATCTGCCCCCTGCTCTCTGTTTCAATAATTTCTCTTCATTATTATCTTTAAAGGGATAAGTAACCAAGAAGTTTAAAGGGTTCTGCCTCTTTTTTTCTTGTGTTCATTAAGTGTAATTTTCAGATGAAACCAATATCTGGAGCCAACACATATTTTTGTGAGAAGACAGAATTACTTCCATTTTTCCCCCCATCCCTGCATCCTCCCCCTGTCATGCTCATACCTCACTCTCCACTCCTACACATATATTAACAAGAGTTATGGGACAGACAGCCCCAAAAATGATTTCTAGAAGAAACTCCTCCCTAATGAAATTAAAATTATAAGAAAAAAAATCACTTCTGTTCTTTAAAGGTAATGATGCTAGGAGAGAATTCTTTTTTTATCCTTTTTTTTTCAGCAAGACTGACTATTTGCATATGATTTGCAGAGTTCTCCTTGCCTTCCAAACACAGACCCAGGATATAAATTCATATCTTTCTGCCACCATGAGATGGCTTAATGCCAGATGGTTCACAAAGTCCACAGTCTTATCTCTAAGCAACCTGTATATGAAAATGAAGTTTTAATTCACCTGGTGACGCTTCCTGCTGCAACACCGTGGTTTATTTTCCTTAACTTTGGGCTAACACTAAACAGCAAATAGGAATTATTTTTGAAAATACAGTTGCTCAGTGGTTGTAGAAAACAGTTATTTTAGTGGTAGAATGGGATGAGTGCAGAAGAATGTGCTTTATTTAGAGAAAAGTAATAGAAAAGTTCAGCCTAGAGGAAAGAAAACCTTGGTGGTTTCCATTACTTTGTCTTTTCCAGCCTGCTGCCCCTGAGCCATAGATCACCTGCAGACAGATCAGTGGCACTTAATTGTCACACACCTTGGTCTGTGCAAAGAAACAAAATCAAAGAGAGAGAGGCTCACAGAGAAGAAAAAAGAGCTCCTAAATTATATATACAGCAAGGCTGTAAATCAGCCTTCCCTTCTGTTTCCTACAGCCTCGCTTCCACCACCCGACAGGTCACAGTCAGGTTAGTGCTGTGAAGAGACAGAGCTGCCTCCCCTGGCTCAGAACCTGAGCTCTATGTTGGCTTAATTCAGTCATTCCATTATTAAAAAAAAAAAAAAAAGAAACCTTGGTGTATGGCACACTGTAACTTTAATTTCCTCCAATAAAAAATGTAAAAGCTTGTTAAAAAAATTCTCATTCTGCTCCAGAGCCCCGAAACTAAATCATTGATTTCGTAATCTTTAAATTTTAATTAAAACTAAACTCTCTCAAAACAAATTAGAAATACATAAATATCATGTGTTAAGAATACCAAAGGATTGTTCTGATAAGGTACCATGTCAGTCCCCCTGTCTCTGTGGATGCAGCATGGTACATAAATGTGGTTTGAGGATTCCTCAGTCCCAGCTTTAGTTCATGATCAAAGCAGCTTGTCAAGTAAATGTCACAAAACTGTCACTGCATTAAAAATGAACATAACTTTTTCTTATTTATTTTTTTTAATTGGCTGGGGTTATTGCTATTAGAAACTATTAAATGTTCCAGAATCCACCAGAGAATGCACTTAAATAAGAAAGCCCTGTTACCCTGTGTGCTGTGTTCAACCCTGTGGTTGGTTTTTGTGGGGAGGAAAATGCCCCAGGGGGTGCTCCACCATGACAAATTCCAGAAGAGTCTGCCTGGGAGTAATGAAAACACCAATTTTTCCCTCACAGACCACTCATCAAGTTTTAATTCTTATCTATATGACACATAGGAGAAAAAAAAATACTAACACAAAACCCAATCCTGAACATTATTTTTGAAGTGTAAAATGTTTCCACTGTCTGTTTCATATTTTGCACTCAGAGTGGTAACAGTTTTTGAATTGTTTTACAGAATGACAAGGAAAACCATTAGAAAATTTGTAAACTTTAACTTCAAAATACCAGGAAACTCAGAGAAGAGTGAAGTTTCAGTGAAAATATCCACTACAAACTGTTATATACCTGGAACATGCAGCTTTATGGAGACAAGAAGCCTGAATGATTTTAATGGACTTCTTTTCTTCAGCAAAAGCTTGGCATGCTAAGAACCTGTGCAAGTTTGAACCTCTGGAAATGATGCTTTGCATTTTATTGTCTTGGTTTCCTATGTTGCCAAAGTGTGCAGACAAACAAAACATATTTTTGGTGAAGATTTAGCTTTAAAGATACCGAATAAAATTATTGTGAACAAAATAAACATGTGTTCAACAGAAAATATCCCAAGGAAATCCTCACCAGCCCTCTTTATTATTAGAAAATCAAATAATTCTAAATTCTTCTACTAGCTGCTCAAACATTTTCTAATTTCTATAGGGAGGGCTCATTCCACTGAGCCCCCAGTCTTTACTTGGGAGAATTTACTGGGCGCTGATTATTTTTTAAATATTTTGGCATGCTTTAGGATAAAGCTCTTAAATTATTTCCAGGACTGAAGTAGGGTGAAATACTGTTTCAAATACACAAACAATTTCGTTGCCAGTGCCTTGAAAAGCTTTAGTTGAGAAGCTCAGACCTGAAACTTCAGATTGTCTGTCGCCACGAGGACTCGCCTATTGCTGGATAGGGGAAAAAAAGCAAGTGCTAGGGCCATGCTAAGGCTTTGATCACACTTTACATGTGCTCAGCATTTTGGCAGATGATCTCTCTGAAGAGCACATCTTTAGGCAGGGCTGCTTGGGCTGTGTGGAATTCCATCCGTGGCTGCTGCAGCTAGATGCCACTGTGGCACAAAGCACTGGAAATGCAAGTGAGAATCCTTTTTTTTTCCCTTCCCCCCTCGCTGTCTGCCAGGAGGAAGCTGAAAGCAGCCAAGCTTACACACAGACAGGACCAGGACCTGGACAGGTTCAGGAGCCTTAGTGCAGGGAAAGGTCAGGATTGAAGAGGGGTCTGTGCTGTGAAGCTAGGATTGTGATTCTGTGAATTAGAATGTAAAGTGAGAAGGAGCCAGGGACTGGCTCAAGATACTGTGATTTCATACTGCAACGTGAACAGGCAGGAAAGGAAAGAGAAACCAGGTCTGAGTCCAACATTCTTGTTTCTATACAGAGCAGAATAGAAACTGAGAAATCTGGTGCCAAATTATTTGTCTCCTGAGAGTCTGCTACCTTAATGAGAGAGAGATACATCCTGTGGATCTTGATTAGACACAATTGTTCTGCTTACTATTCAAATATTCAAAACCTGAATAAAGAATGGGAGTGTGAAAAGATAAAGCAAGGCAAATCTCAGGCTCGTGTGTGTTCCATGCCTGGTAAAAAATAATTCCTTCACTTGCATTTTCTTCTTTTTGTTCCAAAGAAACTTCTGTATCATTAATCTGTGCAATGTCTCACATGACTATTTAAATGAACAATGAAAGTCTTGTGCTTGATGTGATAAAGTTTTGAGTAGCCTATTCTATATGTGAGGGACAACAAAGAAAGAAATTGTACAACGTGTCTTACCTTTGTGAAACACTTAGTTGTACCATCAACACAGAACAGAGTCTGAAAAGCTGTCTTTTCTCTATGCAAAAAAAATGGTAACCTCTGATAAATGTGCCCCTGAAGAGAAATTAAACATCTTGCCTTAAAGCTGCTGTCATAGCCTGAACTTCTGGTAAATACTATTTGTTTGAGGGAGAGAGCTTGAGTTGCTTTATAAAGCTAAGCCACTCAGCAGTAGTACTCCTCCAGTTGTCCTTGACAGCTATATTTTTTCGTTAAACTTATTTGCTTGGATTTAGAAGTTTCAATGTTTTGATCCTTATTACTGCAGATCTTCAAAAATTACAAAAATACCACAATACAAATTACCAGAAATTGAATAGATGGAGACTGATGATTTCTGCTGAATTTAAATTTTCAACACTGCTCTGAAAAGATAGGAGAAACATTTTGTGAGTCCTCCCTTCTACACAAATGACTGTGGAGATGAGGCAATGGAAGCTGTGCTGGAAAGTTATGTTGATCACTGGTGGGGGTTTTATTTGAAGGAAAAAACCTATGTATACTTCACTGTAGTAGGTGAAAATATGTCGCAGACATCTTTTATGGAAAATCCTTTCCTTAGGATTTTTCCTCCTGAGGAGCTGGGAGGCCTCAGGAACAAAATGTAAACAATGATTATCTGCTGCTGTGGAATGCAACAGGTGCATCTGTGATTGGCCCATGCTGGTTGTTTCTAATTAATGGCCAATCACAGTCAGCTGGCTCGGACAGAGAGTCCGAGCCACAAACCTTTGTTATCATTCTTTGCTATTCTCTTCTTAGCTAGCCTTCTGATGAAATCCTTTCTTCTATTCTTTTAGTATAATTTTAATGTAATATATATCATAAAATAATAAATCAAGCCTTCTGAAACATGGAGTCAGATCCTCATCTCTTCCCTCAACCTCAGACCCCTGTGAACACCGTCACAAAAATATACAAACAGGAAAGCCACACCCAACCCTTCCTTTGCCTCCCTCTCCCTTTGGGTTTAATATACCCTCTCCTCTTTTTGCAGTTTCACAGCATTTAAACTTTGTTTAAATGTAAACCTTGTTTTTGGCTTTTTTTCCTCATGTCTTTCAAAACCAAAGCAGCCCCAGAGCTGGACCGGGCTGGTCCACTGACACATGGTTTGTTACCCATCACCAGGGACACACAGGCTCCTGCTCTGCCATCAGGATTGTGCCTCTGCCTCCTCAGCAGCAGCTCCAGCCCTGCCCATTCCCTTCTGCAGGCAGGGTGCTGCCCAGTGGAGAAAGAGCTGGCTGACCCCTTTGTTGTGACCGTGTTCACAGGGGTTCTTGGATGAGGGAAGAGACGAGAATGTTGACTCCATGTTTCAGAAGGCTTCATTTAATATTTTATCATGTATATTACATTAAAACTATACTAAAAGAATAGAAGAAAAAGTTTCATCAGAAGGCTAGCTAAAAATAGAAAAACAAAGAATGATAACAAAGGTTTGTGGCTCAGACAGAGAGTCTGAGCCAGCTGACTGTGATTGGCCATTAATTAGAAACAACTCTATGAGACCAATCACAGATCCACCTGTTGCATTCCACAGCAGCAGATAATCAATGTTTACATTTTGTTTCTGAGGCCTCTCTGCTTCTCAGGAGGAAAAAATCCTACTGAAAGGATTTTTCATGAAAAGATTTCTGTGATTTCTTTATGTTTCTGCTCCCACAGGAGAGCAGGGGATCAGCACTTGCAGAGCACTGCAGACTGATGCAGAATGTGATGCAGACAGAAGCTCACCCTCCAGATGCAGAATGTGACTCAGTTCCCTGCTGCAGCTACAGCCATGCAGAGAGCATGACCTTCTCCCATCTTGGACAAACCCAGGAAAGCTGGCTGAGCTGCACTCTGCTCCCTGACCTGCTACACTCCCTCAGAAACAAAGTTTGGCTAGCGGGAGATTTCTGCTGGAAAAGCACTGTCAAACCTTCAGGGGAAAGGAACTGAATCTCCTTTTAGGTTTGTTTCAAGAATTTCTCCCTGAAGAACATGTTCTGCTGTCCACATTGGACAGCTTCAAAGTTGTAATGCATTGCAAAGACCTTGAAATCTCAATCAGATATATGGCTGCTTCAGCCTGTGCTTCTTCCTACGTCATTATCAACCTGACCTTAATTAACCCTCTTAGCGAAATGGAGTTTGTTGATTCTCAAGGACAGTCTCACTGAAAAACAATGTTGCAACATCACTCAAAAGCTGTAGTAAGGCTGCTTTATAAAGGGATTTATACTAATAATCCTTGAATATTAACAGCTTCTTATGCTATATAAAGTTTTCTGTATAAGCTCAGATCGAGCTCTGTCTTTCTCAGCCTTAAAAATTCTACATTTCCTTTAGAAAAACTAGTTATCTTTGGCAAACACTGCATTGATTTTGCAAAAAAGAAAAAAAATAAATGTAGATTTAAAATCAAATATAGCAGCTTAATTTGACCAGCTGTAAATAAAAACAAATATCCCTGTCAAACCGGGATATCCAGTAAACACAGTAATTTCTAGTTATTTCTACTGTGACTTGCCAATAACAATGTTTGTCCCTTCACACTTTGAGTAGTTTCATAGAGAGCAAATATACGGAGAAGGTGCTTAGGGTGGATAATTCAATTTTAAAAGCCTCAGTGGAAGAGTTGGGTGTGCCAGTAATGGCTGCCCTGCTTCATTTGAAGCTCTTGGAACACGCTCAAGGCTGATGGTGAGAAAGGTCTGTGTTAGCATCCGATCTGCATGCTACAAATAGGGCATAAGGTAACAGCTACCAGTCTCTCACAATTCACTTTAAAGGCAGAATGTTCTTTCTTATGGAAATAACTGAGACCACTCAAAACTCAATTGCTTGCTTTGTCCAGAGTTTAAAAGTGTCAGCTTCAGAGCTGATGCTCACACGTCTCTGTCCTTACACGTCTCTGTGCCTGTCCTCACTTTTAAGAGCTACAACAAGCTGTAATTATTTCTCACACTATTTAGAGACTAAACAGAGATTATGAGGAATTTAACAATGAAAATATTCATGCAGAGCACGTAAGTACCTAAAGTAACAAAAAAAAAAAATCCAACTGATATTTTCTGAATGGTAAAAAGCATTAATGTTTTTGTCCCCATAAATTACAAACTATTTTATGGACATACAGTACACTTATTACTTCGCCATTAAGTACATTTTACCCTTTGGATTCTGAATGACAGTGTGCATACATAGTGCACAGACAGCACAGTATGCATATATGATAAACAAGGAACTTTAAGACATTTACATAGTGGGGAACCACAAATAAAAGCTGTCATTTACCAGTGGGTTACTGTACAAGCATTCTTGGTTGTTGGTATTGTACCTGAAATGTGCAGAACTTTACATTTTCATCCAGGTCTAGAGTATTTCTCATTCCACTTATTTTTCTACTGCTCTGACGAAGTATCTAAGTAAAAACCTGAATGTTTAAATATTGTGTCCACTACAAAGCTTGTGTTACCATGGAACCTCAGTGGGAGACGAGGGAAGCACTGCGCAGCGTCTCAGCAGGTAGTTCAGAGGGTGATGCTTTCTATTAGAAGTTTCTAGTCTTCCACCAAAGCCCAGTGCTGGGCAGGATGGCTGAAACTCCACGTTAAGGGGGAGTTCAGAGCACACAAACAGTCCTCTGCTGCTGGTTCTTGGCTTCTTTTCTGCCTCTGTCAAGGTCGGGATTGAAAGCGCTCGAGACGATGTTTTGCGTTCGGGCTCAAATTTTATTATTTTTTATCTATATCACAGTCTTACAAGTAGTGAGCTCTACAGCTTTCTACTAACAAGCTATAAAATAGTTAACTGTCTTTCTCTACAAGGTCTTTTAAGGCTAAACTATCCAATTAAGAAATGACACCTAAATTGTTTTTACTTTTAACCCAATAACTAATCGCTCAAAGTCCACAGTGCGGAATTTTCTGTCCAGTTACAAAATACCACCCAAGCCCACGAAGAAGAAGGAAGAAGAATGTGTATAAGAGCAACCAGCCACTGTCCTAAAACCTCCATCTTCTCTTACATATATTACTATATTCTAAAACTTTAAACTCTAAGTTTTCCACCCTGTGATGTTACACACTTGTAATCAAACTACGCACCCGTATCCCAGCGCTATTAATCAATTTTGGAAGCCTTTTCCACAGCCTCAGGTCAAATGCAGTGTTCTCTTGAGGGTCTGTGCCTTTCAGCACAGAAAATTTAAAATGCTCAGCACCCAGGGTTCCAACACTCTGCCAGTGTTTTTGCAAAACTGGTTGCATGGACTGGCAGCTTTGGTTCACCCAAGAGTGTCACCTGCCCTTTTGCAGAGAATCCTTTCCCTTATGGATACAGCACAGAGAAAGAAAACTCAAGTCATTCTTTTGGGTAAGATTCAGCAGGGTAGGGAGAATTTTTTGCTCTGCTGTGTGAAAGGGACCACCACCAACAGTCAGTCCCTGTTCCCTTCACTTGTGTTTTCTTCATCAGAGTGTTCACTTGTTGATGAT
Source organism: Camarhynchus parvulus (assembly GCF_901933205.1). NCBI lineage: Eukaryota > Metazoa > Chordata > Aves > Passeriformes > Thraupidae > Camarhynchus > Camarhynchus parvulus. Next base: position 68,631,515 of record NC_044574.1, on the reverse strand, counting down.
GATGATATTGGAGTTTTCTCTTAGATGCCTACTAATATTAGCTATTTTACTTGAAAATTAGAAAAAAGACTTCAGACCTTAACTTGCTGATGTTAACGAAGACAGAACTATGCGTTGCTCAAAGGGGAATAAATCTAAAACATAAAGTTAAATGCTGCAATTAGCTTACAGTCAAATGCTAGGCCTGTTTACAAGCATCACTGTGTCTAGCTGTCACTGTAAAATTAGTAATCTTTTGCTCAAGTCATGCAGCCATGTTGGCATAGAATCTGAGTTATTTCTTGTGATGGTGTTCACCGGGGTTCTTGGATGAGGGAAGAGATGAGGATCTGACTCCATGTTTCAGAAGGCTGATTTATTATTTTATGATATATATTACATTACAACTATACTAAAAGAATAGAAGAAAGGATTTCATCAGAAGGCTAGCTAAGAATAGAATAGCAAAGAATGATAACAAAGGCCCTGTCTAGGACAGAGAGTCCAAGCCAGCTGACTGTGATTGGCCATTAATTACAAACAACCAACATGGGCCAATCACAGATGCACCTGTTGCATTCCACAGGAGCAGATAATCAATGTTTACATTTTGTTCCTGAGGCCTCCCAGCTTCTCAGGAGGAAAAATCCTGAGGAAAGGATTTTTCATAAAAGAGTTCTGTGACAATTTCTCTCACACCAAAGGTGCACACCATGACCATGAAACACAGTACTCAAGCAGAAAAACCTCACTGTTCTTTTTTGTCTATCACAGAGCTCTTCCAGATTTTTTGTGTTCACAATAGCCTAGCAAAATTATTTAGGGTAAAATAATAAATTTAGCTACAGCATAAGAAATGCTCAGCTGCCTGAATACATCTTTATCACAAAGTCTTAGTGAATAGAAATGTTTTAATCATAATAACAAATTTCCTTGACTGGTCTTCTTACCAACTGTTCTTAGAATCAAATACTATACAGGCCTGTCACATATTTGATTTTTTAAAATACTGTAGGAAAGGAGAGGGTCAAGGCATACTTTGGCTTAATTACCATGCCTTTGAAAACAAAGAGAAACCAAAAAACCCAGAACCAAATAAAAAATCCCCCAGTGCCAAATCAATCAATTGGAATTGAAAGGATTTAGCACGGTGAGCATTCAAAATATATTCCACCCTTCTCTTCACCAGGCTTCACCCTGGGCAATGATCTCCTGAGCATCACTTCCCTGTTGTGTACACTCATATGTCAGTAAAGGCCAGACTAAACCACAACTGAGTGTGATGAAGCTGGGGACTATGTATCTGAGTACTTTGTTTCCAGCTCCAGATTTATCATCTTTATTTGCCATTCTGGCATAGACAGAGCATATCTCCTCTTTCTCCTACGACATATAACCTTTAGGACCCAGGAGTCAATTTTTCAAATATGTCAAAGGGTTTAGCAATGCTTAAAAAGGTAACATTTTTCTATGTGGAATGTGAAACTTTTTGACTGATGGCATTTTTCTGGAATATTCAACCAAACAAGGGAGCCTAACACAGCTGGAAATGGTTAGCTTTTGTTTTTCGTTCCTTGCAATATCATGTAAATTGTACAAGCTAATTCTGTTTACTTTCTCAAACAGCCTAATGTAAATACCTTCAAGAAAATATTTACTTTTTCTATTTCTTTGTATAAATTTTAGAAAAGGACAGCTACTTTAGAATCAAAATGATGAAATATAGAATAAATGTGGGCAAACAGCTGAGTGTATCTTTCCTATTTTTGCTATTCTAAGATGGAAGAACTTGACAATTTTCCTTAGGTAACAAAGTTTTGACATGATTTATTTTAATCCCAGTCTATTTATTTTTACATGTTTGTAGCTAAGAAAACATGGTGATTTTTTTTCAATTCTAATGTCTGTAAGAATTCCATCTGATCTATCCAGCACTAAATATACACTTAATTGCATCCAAAAATGATACATTTCCTTTTCAGAATGTTCTAAACATGCAGAGGCTGGCAGACTGAAAATAACATTTACAAATGAGAACCCCATGCTGTGCTTTCATTTTTTTTTTCAAGCAGGAAAAAGAATGACTCCCTGAAAATTAAAAAAAAAAAAAAAAAATGCAAGACCATCAAACTTGCTAAAGGCATGAGAATTTCAGCTGATCATTTCCTGAATGATACCTGACTATTAATTTTTTAGCTGAAAGATCATTGACTAAATATTTTACAGAGGGAGAGTACATTTATCATCCTGCACACGGTGAAGGGTTTCTCTTGAATAAATATGACCAGTGAAACAAATGAGGCAAATATGAACTCCTGTAACAGCACTAAAAGGACAGGCAGCACAGGTAAAAACTTCTGGAGGAATGAATCTACCCTTATGAAAGCACCTCTCAAGGGAAAATAAAATAAAAAGGAGTAATTCCTATGAATATAACTCAACATCTCCTCACTGGACTTCTCGAGTCTGATGCTGAACAAAGCCTGCAGGAAGCAGAGAATGAGGACCAGCATTCTGTGTCCTACAGATGTGGGTTCATATGCATGGACACAGCCTAGAATGTTGCATTCTAAAATCTAAATTTCAAATTAAAAAAAAAAAAACAAACTAATTCAAATTTAGACAAATCTAAATTCCTGTCTTTATTCAAGGAAGCCTTCCCTGTGATCTCAATAGTTACTTTATTTTTGAGTAAGTGCTGTAGATACAGGCAATTAGAGGGCTAAGAATAAGTTTCATGTTTTCAGATTAAAATTACTAAAATCACGTCAGACAATGCAGAAATTCCAGACAATGCCTATTAATCCATTATTAGAATAAGAATTGCATTATTAATGAGGATTTTCTTCTTGTTAAATAATACACTTCCATCTGTGGTACATGGCCACCTAGTGACTAATTTAAATTGATTGAAACATTTATGTGATACATACTGTTAATTACATTTCACCTTCAGCACATTAACATATTCTGAAACAACTGTCATGAATGCAGCACTCATTTGTGACTGGTGGCAGTGAAATGATAAAGGCTTGGTGAAACACTGGGCTTATGATTATATTAAAATATTATCATAAAAAAGTCAGTGACAGCTCCATTATTTTTAAAAAGGTGGGCATGCATTCTTGTTTTGAAAAAAATCAATTAACATACTTAATGAGGAACATGCTTGCATGGTTTTTTTTTTAATTTAAATCTAAGTTCAAGAAGGAACTGCTTTTTATTTTTAATGTTCCAATTTTCTAGAAAATATAAACCTCTTTGAGCAAATTCAGCTGAAACCAAGGAGTTTTCAGAGTTTGAGGAGTTAGTTCCTTTTGGGTTTGGCTTCTGTGAGGTTAGTTAAAACTGATTATTTTTTTACATTTCAGCAATTCCAGGTTTTATCCTAAACTACAAATATTCACATGGTCCTAGCACACATCCCTATTACTGATGCTGCCATTTCACATGTTGTTTTTTTTCTGATGCCTTGCACCACATTTACAAAAAAAAAAACCAAAAAAACTCCATCCCCCCACCCCCAAATCACCACCAAAATAGTATTTCAAGTTGCAAATAGCAATTGGAATTCTGCACATCCATACTGAATGCTCACAGATCTCTATTCAAACACAGAGAGATTAAAATCCAGGCTGCTTTTTTTGAGTCCTACCATCTTAATTATAGATGGACATTGCTGGCAAATTTTGTTTGAACATCCCATTTCTTCAGAGTGCATTGTGGAATGCACACAGCTGCTACTAACCACCACGAGTGAAATAAGCAATAGAAGTGGGAAACTTATTTATTACCTTGCCCTACCTGATTTTATTGCTGTAATTCCCCTGTTCTCATTAGATTCAGGAACCACACATTTGTACTTGCTAGTGAGCTGAACGTGGACCAGAGAGGTAATTTGAAAAGTGATGATGGCATTTGGATTGGTGGTCTCTTGGACTCCTGCTTCCAATAAAACAACCATGCAGCAGTGAAATATGAAGAAGGAAAAATTATCCAAGACCTCCAGGTGGAGACGATGGAGAAGGAAGATTAAATAAGCGTACAATCCCAACAGTTCTTTTTTCATTGCTGACAGTTCATGGCATTTGAAGGCTTCTGGATCATTAGTCATGACACAGAGCACTTCCCCTTTCTCTCCAGCTTTCCATACACTTTCAGGCTCCTTTCTCTTGTAAAGCTTAAATGTACAATCGTTTTAGCATTGCTTTTTTGGGGTTTTGAATTAAGCTTCAGTTTTCTTTTCTCTCATTGTGATGTTGGTTTCTTTCTGGGCTAGTTATGAATGAAACTTTGACAGAGTATAAGAAGCTAAATTTGCTACTGCAGAGTAAAATATTGTTTCCACTATGTATCAAATTTTCATTGTGGTACATTTTGTCACATTACCTCTTCTCTGTTCATAATTACAAGTTTAAAAAAGCTCTGGCGAAGATGAAAACAAACAGGAACTTTCCCCAGCTAATTATATTTGACCTTTACTTGCTGTGCAGTTTGCAGCATAAAAGTGCTGAAAGTAGCAGGAGTAATCTCAGATAATGGGTGTTGTTCAACAAAGAAAATACTTCAGAAGTTGCAAGTGGTAACAAAGGAAAATGGTGTTTTCTATCACACTGCTTTTGCCAGTTATTGTTTGAATCTCTACCAAGCTGGGGCCAGCTCCTGGTGTGTTTCTGTTTTATCACTGCATTCCTTCTCTGACACCTGCAACCAGCCAAGACACATCGGTAATTATCACAATTCATTTCTTCTCCTCTTGGAAAACAAAGTGCCCTGAAAACTTCTCCTCTTATCCATCTATGTTGAATAATAAGATCACAGAATGGCTTGGGTTGGAAGGGACCTTAAAGTTCTTCTATTTCCCACACCCTGCCGTGGGCAGGGATGCCTTTCAACTAGGCCAGGCTGACATGAGAAATTTTATTTCCTCCTCAAAATATGTAACTAAAGTACTACACATGAAAAGAACATTACCTATGTGATTCTTATTTTCAGAGTGGATGTTTCATAACTCATATTATTAGGCCAATTATCAATTCAAGCAGCTTTGGGAGAAAAGGAGGAAACAGGCTTCACTCTCAGCTGGTCGTGTTTGGAGAGGTGATGGTCCTGCCCTCCCTGAAAAGGAGAAATTATGGGGCTAACAAATTCCTTGATGTGAACCTCCAAAATCATCATCAATCCAGCAGCTGAAATAATTTAGATCATACAGATTTACAATTTACAGAGCACCTTCCTCAGAACTGATTGGCATTAACAGTGTATTTTTAAACACATACAGATGATACAGAAAATATTGCTGGGAACACAGAGACTATTGGAGGAGACTGGTCATAATATTTTCACTTTTGATAAAAGGATTCCAGAGTTTAGCAGATCAGATTGTCAGGAACTTGGGAGTCATTTTCTGGTCAGAAGAGTTCTTGACAGTCATTTGGACAAATCTGTAGAAGAAAACAGACTTTTTGGTTAACCTCTGTTGTTCTTTTGGATTAGTTTTAGAGCAGAATACTCAGTTTTATAAAATATAATGTCAAGCTCACTAATCACTTGCCACTTTTACATATTATCCTACAGAACACTCATCTAATATCTCTGCATAAACCCATTCCTGAGAAAATTTGTATTTGTTCTTTGCTAATGGAAATAATTGTAACATGCATTCCCTGTTGTAAACAACTTATATGTTCCTTAAGCATTACAAAACACATTGTCTTTTCCATCTTTGAATTAATAAATGCCAAATAAGGAAAGTATTCACAATCACACATGTCTGAGCCAAGATCACCATGAAATGTTTCATCTTCCAATTAAAAAGCCAAGTAACAGTTATGGATAGAAGTAAGAACACAATATGAAGTACAAAAATGGAAATAGGAGGGTATAAGCATCTAGTCAAATTTCATGATATTTTAAAATTTCTATCACTCCTACAGTTCATGCCACCAGATGTTGACTTGCTTGTGTAACAGTAGAAGAATATTAATAGTTTCAAATGAATTTTTTTAAATTCCTGAGCACAAGAAAACCTCGCTCTGTGTACACTGCTTACACAAACCCCTTCCACTGAATGCATATTTATTCATTGTCTGACATGTAAATTATTCTAAAGGGAGAATGCTGTTTCAAGGCAGTGTGTTGAACATTCCAGCCCTCTGAAAGTGAAATGCCATTGCTGTTCCTAATTAAGCTATTTTCCTTTTAAGTTTTCCAGAGGATGATGTGAAGGATGGCAATATTGATGAAGATTAATTGGACTGAAATTAGCAGTGATAAAGCTGCAGATAAGGTTATTCTGCTGGGTAGCAAATGAAAATTACAGCCATTTAAGAGCTGAATACTTAAAGTCCTCACATACTTAGCATTAAAATGGTGTACAATGGGAAAAAAAAAGTCAGGAAATACACATATTTCAAATATTGGGTATGTCAGCACCCCTTCACTCAATGAAAGAACAAAGTGAAAATGCAATGCCAATTCCTAAATAAATAAATAAATAAATAAATAATACATATTATTACATATTAATACATTAAGACATATGTGAATGGATTATTTTGCTTTGTCCTGGGAACTTGATAGACCTGTTTAGCCAATATCATTAAAAAAGATATGGTGAACATGGTTTTGTTTGAGCATTCTCACTAGAGTGCTATAAGGATACCAAACAATTCCAATTGCTTCAAAAATTTTCACAATAGGTAAATTGACATTTTCTTGAGTTCTTGAGGTCAGTGGACTTCTCCACCTGCACAAAACTTTAGGCTTGTCAAAATTCAACTGATAGCAGGATTGATAAATGGCAACGAAAAACAACCAACAAATATTTCAGCCCATATGTTGTTACATTTTGGAGTAGATAATTCAAAATCCATCAAACAAATTGATTTTCCAGATATTGATTTGTGTTTTATTAAGAGAAAAATAAAAGTCTCTTCACAATTTTCTTGCTACACATTTGTTTATACAACTCTTGGTCAGCAGCAACTATAACACAATATTGCCACTTCCTAAAACCTGTCTAGCAAGTTCTTCAAGGATGATCTTCTCAACGCCAGACAAAGCAACCACAACTGCATTTTTATCAAAAGATTTAGAAACAGACATAAAGCTGTGTAAGCAGTGAAGATACAATTTTCTGAGAAGTCAGAGTAAGTCTATTCTGCTGTCCTGTGAAGTTATTATAATACATATATCCGGGGGCACAAATAAAGATATAAAGAAAAGAAGCAGTTGAAAACTCAAAGTATTTCTGTTTCACAGTTACTTAACTGAACAACTCATTTTCCTGAGTGTAACCTCATGGTGTAATAAGAGGGAAAACCAGCAGCCAACTAAAACCAGGGCAGTTACCTGGAAAGAAATGAAACCATTGCAAAGATTTTGCACAAGCATCTTACAGTGACAATGCAGAAACGAAAGTGCCAGGCACATCTGCTGGTGGCACCTTTACCTTTAGGTATGAATTATAGCGCACATTTCCTCCATTAACTGAGTCAGATGGTATTGAACTGTGTATAAGTTAGCATTGCAACTTCATTAACCCCCTGTTGCTCCCACAGCCTCACAGTCTGACCAGATAAATAAATTTTGTTCCACATTTGCATCAGTTCTGTAGAGCTATGGCTTTAGTGTTTGTTTCTTCCACGTGCACAGGTGTAGAGCCTAATCAATCAAGTGGCATTCATAGATCTATACATATTTATATAGAAATTTTGTTCATACTCATTTCATACTTAGTTCAAGTATTTTGAAAATCAATAGAACCATTTGTTGTGTAGACTTCCTTGTGAGTAGTGAGAATACTGTGACTTCAATTCCTCATATAATGTGTATGGATGCAGTTCATAATGCAGAGATATTATTTACTACCCAGAAATAAAATTATCTTTACAGTCACATTTTTATTATTCAGACTTACAATACAGCCTGTAAAGCCTCAGCACCTGCTTATACCCATAAGAAAAAAAAATTCTTACTGCATAAATAAGACATGAAGATGTATATACATCTCCCACTTTTCAAATTCCTCACTCGTATGCAAAATTTCTCTAATTATTATAGCTGCCATCACCATCAGCCATCCATTAAGAAAGAACCTGTCTCAGTCATCCAGAGATCTGATGCCTTCATAATGCACTACCCATGGCAGCATCCAGGTTTAGCACAGAACCATCTCAGAGCTATCAGCTCTCGTTAGAAGGACCTGTGTGGCAGGGATGTGTCTCTATTACATAAGACAGAGCAGAACTTAAAAAGCTCAGCATTACACAGCACTCAGGCTCCAGCCAGGAAAAACATCTGGATATGAAAAGGCAAAATAGCTTAACACAAAGTGGGCACCACTCATGTCCAGTTAATCTTAAAATGCAAAACCTGTTGTTGTCTACTTATATTGATTTTTTTTTTTTGTTTAATGTACACAAGTAAGGGAGATCCTTACTTAACTTGTTAAAGAAGCTAAACCCCATAAGAGAATGTTCAATGAATTTCCTAGGAAAGAAGAATATTTCCTGAATATCATTAAGCAGAGCACAGTGATACAGAAGCAGCCATTTAGCATAATAAAGCTCCAACTCTGTTAAGCCTCTTGAGACTTGCAATTTTCAAACAAAAAGATTTCTCCACTCTCATAAAATCCCAAGCCAGAATACAAACAAAACAAACAGCAGACATCCATCCATTCAGATCTCTCACAGATACTTGTCATTTACAATTTACATGCTATTGAATTTCATGCAAGAAAATGAAATAGTGATTTAGTATGTTTGCAAGTCAAAGGAGAAAAGCTTTTTTTTTCTTTTCCTATCTGCCCACTTTTCTTTTCTCAAGTGTTCCAGAATCCAACTGGAAACCATGTGCATTCCTTAAGCCTTTGTGAGGACTTGGCTTTCATGAGCTGTTATGGTTGGGAAAGATATAGCACTTTTAGTTTTGAGGAGCTGGAATCTTCCACATTCCACATCACATTAGCAACCAGTTGCAATCAATATTATCCATGAAAAAGAATTGGAGAAGACAGAAATTTAATTACATTTCAAATTAAATAACTGCACATATTTTATAGTTTGTGGCTGAATAACAAACTGCTTTAATTTCTAAAGGCATCCATGTCACTATGCTCTTTGACTTTTAAACACAAATGAATCAATCTTTGACACCAAAGACGCCAAGACATAATCTTTGACACCAAGAAATGTCATGGTGCACTGTTCACTTTGGTAATTTTTTTTTAAACACAATAGATAGGTAAGTTGTGAGTTGTGGTTCAATTGCCTACATTTTCCCCGAGGCCACAGTTCGTGTTAAAATTCATATTTAAATTGCTACTTCTCCATGTTCTCCACATGTTTCAAAGTCTTTGGCTCCAGTGTAAGGCTCATGAGATGCTGCATGTCATTATGAATGTTTGCTTATGAAATGAAAGACCAATTTTAAATCAAGACAATTTTTAATAAAAAAATGGGGCTATCAAAGCCCTGACTTCACATGACTAACCAATCTCAACACCACACTTTCCATCAGGTCTGCAGGACAAAGAAATCCCTGCATCTTTATTTTCAGGGGAAATTCAGCTCCCCCTTCTCAATTTAGCAACACTAAAGTGATTCTGTTACGATTAGAGGACAAGACACACATGGAAGCCTCTTTCTCTTTCTTCTCCTACTTTAAATTGCAGAGCTCCCTTTGATGGAGGTGCTGGCCAGCAATGTTCCACAAGACAAGCATAGAGAGTGCCAAGGAGCTGTAGAGAGAGATCTCATTTGTATTGATGGAATCACATGCTGAAAATGCCTCCAGCTCAACTTTGGTAATTTACCTCTACTGATGCAATTTAGTTGACTATCAGTACTGACTTGACTTTTTTTTTTTTTCCCCCATGTAAACAATGTAATTACTCCACAAAATGGAAAATATGTAAATGCTATGATTTAACTTTACACAGCAATTCTGTACTAAGCTATACTGTGTCCCAGAAGGTTTTGCCACTAGATCATTATTTACTGATGGGCTGTAGGGGAGCCATAGAATATAACCTCCAAAGGCACAAAGATGAATATTTAATCCATGGTTTCTGCCCATTAATATTTTATTAAAGCCCAGCTATTTTCCACCGTCCTGAAAATATTCTATTCCATTAATGATAATTGTGAATCTCAATGGATTTGGGTTTTAGCAGCTTCTGGATATTACAAGGAAATAATTCCTATGCTGGTCATTAACAGCAAAGATGGTAATATTTGCAGCTTCAAACCCCAATACCCTTTTGTGAATAATTTTTTTTTAACCCTGTCATTACAGGGTAGGACTTGGGTTCAGAGGTCACAATGATAATATCATATTTTATTTTTTTTTCCCCATATACCAAAAGCAGCCCTTAAGCTTCAGTTGCCTTGTGGTGTGAGAAATAAGCTACAGGCCCTTCCTCTGTTGTGAACTGAACCAACTTTTACAAATGATAGCTCCTCACTCACCCAGGTAACACTAACTGGATATCAAGCCCTGTTTTCTTCTGGCCCTGTGAAAAGCAATGTACACGATGATAACACTAGCAACAAAGGAACAGGCACTAAATTGAATTTTCTAGATCAAGCTCAGTAGAAAAACCTTTCCCTGTGCTTTTCTATGACTGGAAGACTGATCACAAATGACTTTATTGAATGTCTTTCACAGATATTTGATTATCCAAAACAATAAAACAAAACAAAGCAGATTATTGCCTTGGGAGCAACACACTTCCTCGTTACAGAGGTACAAGAAACAGAAATACACTTTTATCCAGTCCTGCCTGTAGGACTGGGATGGAAAGAAAATTGTTAAGCAAATGTTCAGGACCAGCACACACAGAAAAAAACTTCCTTTTGCCATTAAGCTGCAGAAGAAATTGCACTAAAAAGTTTTCTGCTGTTCTTTTTATTCAGACTTCTATGCAGCGGAGAGAGCTGTTTAGTGATTGTAATGGATTAACCAAGATCTGCCTACTGAGAGATACAAACCCAGCTTCATGTGCTGCCTAAGAACTTGAAACCTTTTCAAAGAGACAGATCCATCATCCAAACCCCAAAGGACCTGCTGTGGTGTCCTTTAGCTCCTTGCAAGAGCAGTTTCATTTCTCTGTGCTGGTGTGAACCACAGAGACATCCAAGCTACATTTGATGAGCAAATGTTTATCATCTCTGGTAGCTTTTGATCTAAAAATATATGTTACAAAAAAAAAATGTTCAATTTCATTTACATTCATGCTTACCTGTCACTTGGAAGGTTATTAATGCACATAAAATCAAACACATTTTGTTTTGAAGGCTGAATCTTCAAAACCGTAATGAGTGCAGAAGTTACATAATTGATACACATGTTCATTAACAACCCTATTTTATCAGCAGATTTTACCATATAATGCTTTCTAACCAAGTAACAGAAACAGAATTTATTCCTTTCTTTTCCTGTGAGAATATTATTATTCAAAACATGCTTTTAATGAAATACATTACATTGATACACCAACATATATTTATATATCAACATATTTTGGCTATTATATCTGTCTACATGCATGTATCTAATTTCTATATGCAAAAGGACTCCCATGTACTTCTCACTTTGCCCCATATGGTCCATTTATGTGCAAGATTAATCCCATTCTAAAGGTATATAACAACACATTTATCATTGCTCTAATGTTTCGTAGATGTTTGCAATGCTTTGGTTCTATTTCATTGCTAAATGTGCTCATTTTTTTTGATTGCAGTTTTAAGTTCTGTTACCTGACAGTACAGGTGTTCAGGCCTTGAGCTCATGCTCATGATATTTACTTCAGTAAATAGAAGCTTTCCTCTACCTAAATAAAGTCCATCTTCATCCTCCTTCAGAGTGCAAACTATCCTTCCCTCACTACAATTTTGAGCTCCTCTCTCTTTCAGCACATGGTGAGTAGATGCTTTATTCCAGGAATCTTTAACTTTTGTGAAAATATTTTCACTTTGCAATTAAAGCATTCATACATTTCCTCGAGAAATTGTTCAGTGTAAAACCAATTTTCTAAGTATTTTTCTTCATTCTCCTTGCACTCTTTCTACACTTAATTCCAATGTCAATAATAGGAAAAAATTTGCTACTGAACAAATAAAATATTCCTTTTCCCTTCTCAGTCAGAGGCACAAAAATAAACTGACAAGTTGTTTTCAAAAACAAACAAGTAACAGAGTCATTTGCTTTTTTTTTACCAAAGTACACTGCCAAGTGAAGAGAAGATAGAGAATGAACTGGTATGTATTCTGTCTCATTTCGGGTTTCAAAATATTTTGAGAGCAGTGTCTATGACCAGAAGAGTGTCAGCAAGTCAGGTTTAAAGGGGTAGGTAGAAAATTGAAAAAGTACAAAAATAAATCAAACATACAGGGACTTTTGTGTACTTTCATCACAAATCTTGCTATATTCAGCACAAAATGGTCCTAAACAGCAATTCTGATGTAACAGCTGATCAGTTTAATAGATGGTAAGCATTTTCCCCTGTTTTGATGAGTGACATACAGGGGCCTTTTATTCCAGATGAGAGCTGTGTCTACAAAACCTTGTGTTAAGGCAGGCTCTTAAATGTGATGGTCTATTAGTTATTTAGACGAGGTAGGAAGTTATTAAGGCTTGCATTAAATCCTGTCACCATGCACGTGTGAGCAAAAAGATACACAGAGCATTTGACTGATGATAGGTGGCAAAGACCTCACATAAACTCACAAAGAACAGACTTGATAACAGCAAAAATGATCATTAATTAAAGCCCAGAACTGAGAGATGCATATCTAGAATGTCATTAACCACAAAGCCTGCATGGGGTGGAGTTGAAGGATACACAGATATCTAGAGCTAATGGTCTATGGCTGGCTTCTAAAGATCTTCTCCCTGATAAGGATTTTGCTTCTGAAAGATAAAGAAAGGCAAGAGATAACTCACTCGATGGGGCACTTCCCAATTTGTGTTCTGACTTGGACTACAGCAGAAAGTAAATGGGGAAAACATATAACAAATTTGGGGATACATTTAAATGCTTTCCTATTAAGAGATTTCTTTACTCAGAGTATTAAGTGCGATTATTTCCATAAGTGAACGTGCCCTACACTGGCTATTCCACTCAGTTATTTCTCTCAGTTTGTGTGTTCTGGCTTGAAATGTTACAGATTTGTGGGGAGATATTTCCTCCACAGAAAAAAAAAAAAGTACAAATTTATCGCTTATTTTACTAAGATGACAACATCAAGTCATATAGATATGTGAAAATAGTGAGAATGTGCCCATATAGGTACAGCTGAGTTGTGGTTTAAGTATAGCCCAACATTAATAAAAGTAATGTTTTACACTATAATGCCTCCATGTAAAAGCAAACTCACCTCAAAGATAGACCCATTACTCACAAAATTCTTGTCACATAGTCATATTACCTTTATACTTTTTATGTGTTTTCATCTACTTTTTCAGAATAACTACCTAGAACTTTAATAAGTCGTTGACCAAATATCACTGGGGAGAATAGTGCATAATTAAGAGAAGAAAATCTTATTTAAAGAGCTAACTGTTAAAGAAAAAACAAACAAACAAACCAACAACCCAAAACCCCACCCCTTTTTGTGCTTGTGTCCATTCAAAGATGCCAAAGATCTTGTGAAAAATGTAAATGACATTGAGTTGACTTTTAAGCAAACTGCAAGCTGCTTGAGGGATCCAAAGGTGATGTGGTTATTCAATTACATCTGTATCATTCATCTATGCATCAAAATCCTTTTAGGTGCACAGAAATTGTAACTTTTTTTTTTTTAATGCGAAAACAAGATATTATGTCATGTTGTCCCAAGAGACCTAAAATCCAATTTTTTTTAATAATTAACTTATGTATCTTAAAGAAAGAGAAACGTGCAAGATATTGATGAAACAAGCAGTGTTTTGTATGACTGTTATAATCTACACGTATAATGACATGATGTAATCTATGAAAATACATTAATTTCCAACTCACAGATCTAGATCTACTAGGAAAATAAGCAAATCCCCCCAAATTTGTTCTACCAAGCCACAATATCCCTCTTATTCTTCTGCAAGCTCTCAACAGTTACCCCAACAATCCTCAAGATTGTTACAATGGTTAGGAGGCAGAGTTTGTGTGATCACATGCAATTATATACTTTTATTTTATAATTATTTTATAATTTCTTTAGGTTAGAGTCTAACCAATTCATAAAATTAGCAAAAAAACCAACCAAACAAACAAACAAAAAAAAAATCAAACCAAAGAAACAACCCGAAATCCCCACCAAAAAACCAAAAAAGGGGCCATTGTGTTTGGAAGATGTTAATCATGCTTTAAGAGAAATGTAAAAAATAGAGAAATATTTATATAACTAATTTTCAGTGGTTTTTAAAATTTCCTATTTATTTCATTTTAGATACTTATAGTGGCATCTTAAACCTTTCAAATAAAGAATTTTAAATATATACATGTATAAAATAGACATAAAAAAGAACAGGTGTTTCAAATGCTAAAGCCAACAATATTCCCAATCCTCCCTCCAAAAAACTGTATCCATAAAGAAAATCCTGCTTATTTAAAATAAACAAAATCAAAGTGGACTATGTGACTGATGTTGACAAAATCTCTTTATCTGAACCTGGAAAAATACAAATCCTAGCAGTCATCACTGAAACAGACGCCAAAACTGAGGCATGGTTAAAGGTTTGAGTGAATGCACAAGGAAGTATTTTCCACCTTCATTCCTCCCTAGGAATGCAATGGGGAAGAAAAAACCTCAAAACCTACAAACAAACCCAATCCCAAATGAAAAATGTAAAAAGTGTGCTAAAATCTCTGACGTGCTGTAAGAATGCAAGCACTGAACTTTTCTAACAGTTCCAACATTATGCAGAAGCAGAGAATAAATATAAAGCACCGAAGACAACTTTTTTTAATATAACTAAAAAGGAGGTACAGTGTAGGACTAAACTGACGCCATAAAATAAAATTAGAAACAGGTTATCATGTCCCTCTCCAGAATGCACATTTCTTTAAACTGCAGATAAGAATCAGTGATGGTTTTGTTCCCTCACAAACCTTGGGAGCAGAGAGGGACAGAGCTCTTGTTGCACTGTTCATCATCGATATGAAGTTGGCTTGTTGGAACAGAATATTACTTCTTATCTGCCCTGGATATGCATATGTGTGATTCTGCTGCTCCCTCCTATCTCTGCTTAGTGCAGGAATAAGAAATACTGACTTCTGCATCATCAGTGGAGCTTTCAGCAGCAGCCTGCTGAATGGCTGTGGAACACAAGATAAAATCTGATTAATTTTTTAGGGAAATTATCGATAGGAATTCTACCGGCTATAGACAACACATTTCAACACTCCCAGGAAAGACTGTTTAATACACCAGGGAATGCAGACTCACATGCATGCCTCCCAGCCAGAGCAAGGAAAATGCACCCATTCCTTGCTGACAGCTGCTAGAGACCACCAAAAACAGAGGAGAAATTCATTAAGGTAACTCCTGCCAGAGAAATGCCCTGAAATGAAGAGCTAGTCCATGTCAGAACACGATAATTAGCATCAAAATAAATATCTGAAGCATTATTCTTTGTCTTTTTTAAATCAAAACTCTAGCACAGTAAAAAAATTCCCCAAGTAGGCAGAGGTTTCAATGCACCACCAGGGATTGTTTATATTTCCTTCCCCATTTGAAAGCTGAAATATCAAGTCTTAACCAAACCAGTCCATAACAGAAGTTTGGGTACAGAGATATCTTCCTTTCAAGGAAAACTGAATATTGTGACTTCCAGCTGTGACGCTGTAACCAAAATAATTCAAGAACAAACATGTAAAGATTTTATCAACCTCATATTTGATTCTGTAGGAACAGCCAGTGATGTTAATAGTGACATTACTCAGGTGGTATTTTTCAGGTTCTGTTTTTCTCCAGAGGCAAGGCACAGTGCAATGTGATCTGCCATTGTATTTGCAGGCAATGCCCATACGAAGGCAGGAATGATGCATCTGACTCCATGTTCTCAGAAGGCCAATTTATTATTTTATAATACTATATTATATTAAAGAATACTATGCTATACTAAAGAATACAGAAAAGATACTTACTGAATGCTAAAAAAGATAATAATGAAAACTCATGACTCTTTCCAGAGTCCTGACACAGTTTGGCACTGATTGGCCAATGAGTGAAAACAACTTCCAGCAGAATGTAATGGAGCAATCACCTGTGGTTAAACAATCTCCAAACACATTCCACATGAGCACAACACAGGAGAAGCAAATGAGATCGGAATTGTTTTCCTTTTTCTCTGAGGCCTCTCAGCTTCCTGAGACAAACCTGGGCAAAGGGATTTTTTCAGAGAACGTGAATGCCACACTGCAATTCTCTCAGGATGAGGGCCTTTTCTGGAGTTTCAGAAATTTGAGCCCAGCTTGACCCCTGGTGCTAGTGTGGACTCCCAGGCACCCCCAGAAGTTCAGGGAGCAGGTTGTGACATTCCCTGACCCCACTCCAGTGGTGCAGGCTGGCCCTGACCCCGGCAGCACGATGACCACAGGACCTGCTCTGCCCCGTGGCACAACACTGCTGCTTCTCACCTGCTCTCACCTTTAGTTGAGGCACAAAGTACAAATTTTTAATGCAGGGAGACAGAGAGCAGGATCCAAGCAGCAAAACACAACAGTTAGAGGAATTTCTTTATCTTACCTATTACAGTGGAGTCAAGAGATCAGCCACCCATTCCACCCGGCACAGAATTCCCGTAGCTGTTAAGAAAAAGAAGCAGCTGCGCAGCTGTTGCTTCACAGTCCTGACTGCAGATGTACAAGCCAAGCCATAATCTAGCTAAAGGGATGCTTAAAATTTGCCAGCTTGGCTACAGAATACATTATTTACCCCCTCTGGTGCTTCCTGAAGCTGAAACACAGTTATGCACCCACAGATGTATACAAATAGATGGTTCAGCGAACAATTTATTTGAAAATGTTCTGTTTTAAGCAAACAGAGAAGTAAAAACTGTGCAATCAGTTCCTTTCCTACCAATTCAAGCACTGTGGAAATACAGTACATTACCAGCCTGCTCTGAGCATAAAAAAATTTCTTAGATTCATGCTGGCAGTAAGTGGCCCTTTGAGAATTTGGGTGTTCCCCCTCCAGATACTCTCCTTATTCTTCTGGTTGATCTAAATCTTATCAATTTCTACCTCCTCAAGTATAAAGCAGTCCAACTCTCAGACAGCCTGTGGTTTGCAAGATTGAGATGGAGGGAGGATGACAGTCTGTCTCAAAATCTATTCCTGAATTCATTTATGAGCCCTCATAAAAGATGTAAGAGAATTATGAAGGCAGAGAAATAATGAAATAGAAGTCTTTCCCAAACTGGCCTCACTATCCCACCACGTTCACATATCTGATTTCCATTGTGACACACTTTCTTCCACATTGATGAATTTTAATTTCTGTTGCTCAAGGGTAACACTTCGGGAGCAGTGCGAGTGGTCATTATTTCACATAGATATTAGAGTCTACCTCTCTTTAAACTAGTTGCCTGAATTAATAAGCTCCTTTTCCTGTACTGCGCTGCCACACTGGCAAATACTTTCTGACTGAGTAAAACTAAAGTGAAAAAAGTGCTTTCCCAGCTGTCTTGTGAAGTCAAGATCAGAGAACAGCATGCAGCCTTTTGATATTTCGTGTCGTCATGGGCATTCTCCACAGCTTCCCATATTGCCAATGGAGACCTCGCTTCTTGACATTCCTTCAGCTTGACAAGGGGGCAGAAAAAACTCCTGCCTCTCCCCCAGCACTCCCCACCCCAAACAAATCACAAGGCACCACCATAACTGAGTATTTAAAAATAATTTATTGCTGTGGAGTGCAGATTTAGCCTAGTGAGGGCCAATTGGCCCTGCTTGATATACACCTACTAACATTTGGGATGATGCTTCAGCATTCATAACTGCACTCACCAATGCTTTGACCCCTACAACTTTATCTGCTTTGAAGGTAAGGTATAATCAACTCTAAATATGGGGCCTGATTTATTAATACTGGTTTTGAAAGGTGGATTGAAGTATAATGATGTTTACTGTTGGCAGAGGATGGAAAACTGGACATCTACCAAAACAATGCATGAGTTACTGACCACAGTTTACTTTTGTTCTCTACTGCAGAGTAATAATTTTGCCATATGCTGAAAATGTTGCAGTACAAAAGATATAAAACATCTTTAAGAGGTTTTTAAGAGCAAAAATGTAACACTATTTCCTTACAAGAAACTAGCTTATTACATATCATACTTCCTCTTTTTATATCAAGGAATCAAAAATCAGAATAGTGCCACAGAGCTGAATACTGTCTGAACACTATCCCAGCACAGGAACTCAAACTTCAGTGAAAAAACTAAAATAAAAATGTATGCCCATTTCACTATGGTACAGCAATTTCTTCATGAGTTGTCAAGAGCAAAACTGTCAGTCAACATCACTGAGGCCAAAGGACTCATTTGCTTGGCTAAAATGCTGCTCTAGAGTTTTCTGGAGCACCTTTTCAAAATATAGCTTGGGTATTGCAGCCCAGCAGTAAGTTTCTATATAAAAGTATGTTAACAGTGCAGAAGCTGCCAGCAATTTTACTTTCTAAGTGCTCAGTCAATACTGTGTGATAAGATCACATCAGCAACACAGGCTAGCTTTTCAATATGAACCAATTCTATATCTTATCTTTTCCCAGGTGTCTGGCTGTGATGCCAAGTGAAAGGGCAATGAAGACCTCAAAACATGAGATAAATGATAGATGCCTGCAAATTTAATTAGCAATCAGAAGTCCGTGGATAGCTATTTAGTGGAAATATATAAGACCTGGCAAGATATCCATGGGCTCTCCTATTTCAACATAACAAGAGACACACTGGCAAGCAGAAAGGAAGATCTAACTTCTAATTTTTTCCCCAAATTTTGGAGAAAAAAATCTACCCCAACCCATGGCTGGTTAGCCAGACTGGCCTGTGCTTGAAGCTGCTGCTCTGTTCCAGCCATCTCACTCACATGCATGCAAACACACACACCAAGTGGGCATGACTGCATAGGAAACACCTCCCCAGAGCTGTGCCAAGCTCAGTGCGTTTATTCAGGTCCATTTCTTTAATTAAAAGAGCTCCATCATTGCTGCAGACAAGATATGACTCAGTTTTGGAAGGCGGGAGATAAGGAGAAGAGGGAAAAGAAAGTAAAAGCTGTATAGGGAGGAGATTAAAAAAACAAACAAACAAACCACCTTTAGAAATTGCTGCTGAAAAACAGTTCTTTCAAGGCAAATTAAAGCACTGTAGCAGTTAGTGCTATTGAACTCACAAGGCAAAATTTGCTCAAACCTGCACTGTCAGTTCCCTTGTATAAATAACTTCTGGAGCATCTATCAAGGTTCTTGGGAAGCAGATAATATTGTTTTAAGACACAGTATCCTGATTTTCTTTTCCCAGATAAGGTTGGAGAGACAATAATAATATATTCTTGGTAAAATGCTCTTGCTTTACAATTAAAAACACTCTTACTTTACAATTCCCAGATTTCTTACAGTTTCTAGAAATTCACATACCAAATGTTTTTTGAAGTGTCTAAACAACAGTTTTTTTAAACTTATTTTTATTATTATCTTAAAAATATCTAATTGCACCTGTTTTATTCTACATGTTTCAAATTTTATTCCTTTCCAGGTGACAGCAAGCAGCAACCAAAAGAGAAGCAAGTTATGTTTGGATAATATATTTACACTGCGGTTATTTGCATTTTCCGTGTCTCTCAGAACTGGAACTGTTGGCAGCTTTCTGGAAAAACGAGTTGTGTAGTATGCAGCAGATACTAAAAAGACAGAAATGCAGTAAGATTTGAGATTGACAGACATCTGGCTGGATTTGTAGGGAAAGTAAGCGTGGTCGTGGCAGCATCTCTGTGAACTTAATAGCAGAGAAGTGAGAGTCGTGGGACATCTGGGATCAGATCAGGCTCTGCCAACCAGAAGATGATGTTACACCTTTAAAGCCATCAGGGCTCCCAGGCTGCTGAGGAGACAGAGGACTTAAAAATGCATCTGTCTAGTGTTAAGGGAGCCCAAAAGAGCAGGCAGAATGATTTGTAAAATTGCATCAATCTGGGATGAAGTTCAGCCTGCTCTTGCTGGTTAGTTAAGAAATACGGGAATGCAGTGAGAACACGCCAGTTCTTTTCTCTTTATAAATTTTCCAATTATTACATTGGTTTTCAGTTTGCATATACTTAGTATGGGTTGGCATGCCTAAGGCTTTTTAATGCCATTCCTACTCTTTGTAGCTGTAGTTTTGCTTTTCCTCACTGAACACCAAAAGAAATCGAGTAAAGATCACTCCAAAGTCAGCCAGTGAAAAAAGGACACAAGTGCAAAACATCCTCTTGCAGTGGCTGGTATGAAAGTGTCCTGAAAGTGCAGTTTGTGTACTGAGGAACAGAGGTTTTCACACTAATGATGTCACCTCATTTACTTTATCATGGAGTGATTGCTACACTGGGTTAGTTTCATTACACCAATAATTTTATTGTAGTTGCCAAGGTGTGAAAAAAGTATTCCTCTTCTTAGGGATTTACATTACATTTCAAGGAATGGGTAAATTATATAAAACACAGAAAAAGGAAAACTGGTAGAATTAATAAAACAGATTACCCCTGGAATATAGTCTCCAAATAATTAATTCTACAACTTCAATATTAGAATTCATTATCTTACATGACCCTCAAAAATTATCTTCATTTTTTGACCCTCACAGAGACTGAAAAGCTCTTCCTTTCTGTCATATATTTGAGAGAGGGTCCTTTAGGATATTTGGGGATTTGCATAAATTCTACATAATAATTTTTTTACTTGCCAACTAGTGGTTTAAATTTTAAGCCTATTACTGATGACTTTAAACATTATTTTTTAACGTTTCCCTTGTGGAGAGTTTTCATCCACGACAAGATTCTCTCCGATATTTTGCTATTACTGTAATGATTTCCTGCTGTATGTAAATTTCAGAACTGACTTATTTTCCTTAGAGCATCTAGTTTAGTGTCAGTAAACAGCATCTAGCAAGGGCAGGCATGACTGTAGGTCTCTATTTCGGGTGGTCTCACTGCTGTTCTTTGCTCTGTCCCACTTCAGTTCCTCTGCAGGCAGCATAATTTGGCAAAAGTAGAAGAGAAATGCTGAAAGTTCTTCTATTTACTCCACTGTGAAGCAGGGTAGGAATTACTTAAGAAGTATCAGAACTTTTCCTACAAAAGTACTGAAGTTTTTGAGAGGCCTAATAAGTAAAGTTAAAAATAAGGCATTCACTAAGAATGACAGAACAAAGATAAGGCCAGGTATGATCCCAAAACCAACTAATTACTTTTCTGTAATTAACACAGAGGCAAGGACATTGCTGATGAGAAAAGGTAAGACAGCCAGGTGAAATACCTGATAGTGAAGCTATATCCTGAGACAAGGAAAAAATCCCCAAATTAAAGCTGATCAAAGAAGGAACAGGGAGTTCTTAAAGGAAATTAAATTGAGAACTATATAATGAAACAGCAGGAAAATTATCTCATAAAACAACAGGAAAACTGTAGATCTTGTACTTTGCTTTAAGGATGAAAAGAAAAAGGCAACACTAAATAAAATTTAAGAACATTAGTTTTATCCCAGTTGAGCAAAATATTATAGCTCAAAACATGTCTGTAAAAGGCAGACATAAAAGTTAATGGAAGTTTGGTAAATTTGTGTTGGAGTTCATTGAAAATAGATTGTTCCAGAGTAATGTGATAATGGTTTTAATAAACAAGATCAATTTACTAAACTTGAATAATTTTAATCTAAGCTCAAATAAACTACTGCATGTCCAATATTGTCCTACAGCACAAAGGATGAGTTCAGGTGTAAAAGACAGGTTGTAGTACAAGAATTGCAAACTATGTAAAGCATCAACTAAAAAAAAATAACAGTAATTTGCATTGGACTGAAAGTTGTTCAAGTATTCCCACAAGGATGAGCCTCAGAAGCAGCAATTTGTTAACAGTAAAAATTTTGTGGGAGAAAAACTGAATGGACATGTAAACTCTGTTGGTCAGGAAAAATAACCAAATAAAATTAGGTGTAATCCTGAGCAACTCATGGGAATGATGGGAGCACTAATATTGGGATTATACTCAGAGAAAGAGCAAGATCTTTTATTCACTAATAAAAAAAATTATAGTTTTAGATATGAATTATTTGGATGTGACAAAGGAAGACAGACCTGGGTTTCTTTTTCAGACTGATTGACTGAGCTATTAATTCAGCGTGACTGTGGGAGAAACAAATACAGTCTTGTGAGGTGGCAGGTGATGTATTTCCATTTTACAGAGTATCATTAATGTCATGGTAAAAAAAGTCCTTGTGAATCAAAACAGCTTAAAACAGTGACATCCACCCTGCCCATAGCGCTGAGATAATGAAAACGTGCCTCTTAGAAAGCAGAGAACTCAGACAACTGCTGCACTGCCACTTCTCAATGAGTAACAAACTCATTAGAACTCAAAGATGATAAGGCAATATATTCCTGTGCCTGAAGAAATTCCTCACACCAACTGGAGATTTTAAGTGATGCAATTGTTATGAAGAAGCACAAGCTTCAACCAGCTGAAGGCAGCTGGACAAAGTTAACCCTTCAGTCTGCTGTTTGTGCCTTGTGTTTGGGATTTGAAGGCAGAATTTCTAACGAGGCACCTCTACCTGGATTGCAATCCATCAACAGCTCACATATCCAATGGCAAGTGTCAACAGCTCACCTTACACATCTCAAATGATCCTCTCATGTCACTTCTTCATTGCTGTCGCTGTATAAAACTCATGTTGCACTTTTGGAACCTGCATGAAGGACTACAAGGCTATAAATGTAAGGTACCTAATTATGTATTTCTTTGTTCCAACTTTCCACGTGTAAATGGACCTCTCTGTGTTTCCATTGCATGCTCCCTGGTCTACAGGGCTGTATGATTTGTTACCTCAAAACTCCAAAGGATTAAGAACAAAAGCCAGTTAGAATGCTACACAATAACAAAACAGGGTTATAATAAGCACCACAATTAACCTCTGCCATTTCAGGTACAGCTCTTAATATCTCATATTACAGCAAAGATTAGTCCATTTTGTTTTTGTATTAAAGAACTCCTTTGGAAAGGATGTAACAACATGGCC
This sequence comes from Camarhynchus parvulus, assembly GCF_901933205.1. Taxonomy (NCBI): domain Eukaryota; kingdom Metazoa; phylum Chordata; class Aves; order Passeriformes; family Thraupidae; genus Camarhynchus; species Camarhynchus parvulus. Next base: position 68,608,281 of record NC_044574.1, on the reverse strand, counting down.
TAGAAACTGGCATATTCTTTTGGTTTAGCAAGAGGAAAAAAAGCACAGCGTTTCTGATTTCACACAAATGTTTTCAAGTCTTTCTTTCTTTCTGCAGTACCATGACAGCAGCTCCTTGTTGTTCAACATCTACTACCTCATGATGGGAAACAAACGCCCTAACACAGTTTTATCCTTTGGATTTTCATTGCTTTCTATCCTCCCATATGTGCATTTCTCAACAAGCTCTCAGCGCTCTATCATTTTGCCAAAAGCTACCAGACTGAACAAAGCTTTGTCTCAGTCACCAGGACAGAACAGGGGATTGTCCCAGCCCAGGGACACATCCTAAGCCAGACACTGGGCTGGGGGAGAGTTTCAACATACCCAGAGTGAGATTAAGACACAAGTGTGGTCAAATGTTGGCGACCAAAAGGATCATTCATGTTTATTTACTGCCAAGGAAGTGAGCAAGGAGGAAAAATAGGAAAGGAGGACAAAGTGAAGAATTACAAAAGTAAGTAATCACCACCAGGAATCTGCAGCATCCCATGGAGAGACTTTTTATTTTGTATTTCAGCGGGGAGAGCTCTGCCAGGACCCAACCAATGGCAAGACAAGTTGTTTCCTAGCACTTTTCCACAGGGCTCAAAGTAGAAGAACTGGTCAAAGTTGCAGCTGCAGGCTTGACTTTCTATAGGTTCTGCTTATTTTTCTGAATTCTCTGTCAGAATCTAGCTGGGACAGGCTGACGTGAAGCCACCTGCAGTACTGGGGTACAATTTTTCTAAAGTCCATTAAAAACCTCTTCTGTAACAGGGGCAAGAAGCACAAGCTCAGCTCGCAAAGTCCTAACACTGATCTTGCATGATCTCTTCATCTGATTGTGTGTAATTAGAACACACTCTTTCCAAATATGTCTCCTTAGCTAATTATAGCACTGGAAAGGAAATCTCACAGCAGTTCAGAATCAGGCAGGGGAAAAGGAACTGAGGCTTTAATCACCAACCTAAAGGCAAAAGCAGTGCATTATGCAGCAAGATTTTGAAATCAGTTCGACTGCTTCCCTATCAGGGGCTAGGTACCTGCAGTCACATTTATCTATGGCATAAATCAGTGTATTTCAATGGAGATACCCTTGGGAAGAATTTGTCCTGTTTTAAGATGTTATTTAAAATTGAAAATTCATCCTGGAGTGGTTCAGAGAATTTCAGTTTCTATCATTTTTATATTGTCCTTTCAAAATTTTCTGTAAGATATGAAAGTAATGGCCAAACTCAAAAGATGTACAAGAACATCACTATTCTAGATGCAACCTAAAAACAAGGGCTCTATGTTTCTGTATGGCTTTTTTTCTCTGACAATGCCTTTTTGAGCTTTGGAAAATACATCCTTATTCACCAGGTAAATCAGTATGTCGATTGCAGAAGTATTTCTTATACAATTTTATCTGCACTTTTAAAGTAATCACACTATTATTTTTCCTTTCAATATATCTGACACATTGGGTGTGATATGTGATTCGTGGAAAGTTTTGACTGAAAGGGGATGGAAAAAAGATTTTTTTTTCACGTGGTATTTTTAAATCAACTTTCATATTAAAAAAAATAACCAGGAATGCACAGAGGTTTTAAGGAAAAATAAATAAACCATATAAAAAAGAAATTAACAACATCAACTGGAGACCTTTTATGTGCTTGCTTGTTACTCATCAGAAATTCACAGTAGATATTCCAGAGCTACTGTGAGCAGCAGAATAAAGAATTTAAGCTTCAGTAAAAAGTCAGGGCATAATCTTAACCTCAGTAATGTCCAAGTGAGCAGATGCTGTGATGTGGGAGGTATTGAGATGCTGTGCAGGAAAAAATCTTTTGTGTAATTTTGTGCATGAAAAAGTAAATTCCCAATTTTTGCCTGAAAGCACTTGGTAGTGAGTACAATTCTTCCAAAGTCATCATTGCCACAAGTGTTTTTAGCCTTTCCTCTTCTTTTTGGCGCAGCAATTGCTACTTAATCTCCATCTGCAGCTGTTGGGCTGCTTCGCCATCCAAACAACTGTCTGCAGGCCCCAGAAAGAGTCTTTTTGTTGATGACCTGGCTTTAATCCTCTTCATCCTGCTCCCACCAAAAAAAAAAAATAAGCAAATGCCTGCAGCTGAAATTAAGCAAAATCAACTTTGATGAGAAGCAGAAGAGCCTGGCAGTTTGGGGCTCATCCCCCTGTGCTCATTTTTAAATGTGCATCTGAAGGGAAGGAGGCCATTGCAGACCCACAGTGCTCAAAAAGAGAGAGTTCCTTAATTCCTGGCCACAGGTCCCCTCTGACCTCCTCCTGGAAGCATTAATGATAAAGGTGATAACACTCAATGAGCGCCTCGTGACCCTGAACATAACCTTTAGATTTAATTCAGCCATTCTTGTCTCTTCAACTTTCTGCCAGAGTCCTGTTCAAGAGTTATGTTTTCTTGGCTTATAACTGTGACCTCTGAAGGCTAGGGGCATGGAGTCAATCAATTTTTCATACTTGAGACCTACATGAAAAACTGTTTCATTATGTCTTGGTATTCACTTTTTTGAAATACTCGGTTTGAATATTGCAAATGTGTTTTAACTCAAAAGTACTATGAAAAAAAAAGGGGCTTTTCCAGCTGTAGTCATGTTTTAATCCTCCTTATTTTAGCTGAGGGGGTGAGTGGGGTTGTGTGGAGAGGTGGTGTGGTACGTGGGGAGTGAGTGAACCAACAAAAAACCTCCCGATACATTCAATACTAAAACATAAGTGTGCTGGTATATACAAATAAATAATTTTTTAGTTTTTTTACTTCCAAATTGCCAAACTAATGCTGTGTTCTCTTTTTATTCTCACATTTCATGTGTTACTTGAAGTCATAGGCAACAGAACAAAGAGGAGAAAGAGGCACCTAGCAATTAATGTTTCCCTATCCCTCTCAGAAGGCTGTCATTATGAGCAGCCCTTATTTCCACTGTATGTATGGTTATAGGTATGAATTAGTTTAAATATCAAAGTAGGCCATTAAATAGGTAACCAATTAGATAATCTCCATTAGAGGAAAATACTGCTGTTTAATTAGCTTGTTAAAAAACACTCCCATACACATACCCTGAGGATAAAGCCTCCTGCAGAAGAACAAAAAGATGTTTGGCCATTACAGCTGCCGACTTTCACAGGTACATAAATGCCTTTCTCAGAAAGAATATGTAGAGTGCACTGTGAGATTTACTCCTCTTGGAGTCACAGGATTGAAAAGTGCCTGACACCCCTTCTCTTGGCCGGTAGGGCTGAGTGCAAGAGAGCAAATTCTGGCCAGATGGGCATTGGAGGAGAGGAAATCACTCTTACCCCTCTCCAAAACAGATACTCAAAGCGCTACCCACCTCTGAGCAGCCTGCAGAGGATCCAACTTCCCTGGCACAGGTGCAGCTGTTCCAGTTGCTTCCTTGTCCCCACCTTCCCAAGGTACACATCTGCCTTTCCATCTCCTACATGCATTATTTTCAAAGGTAGATTTTAATTTCCCTCCTAATGAGGAAAACTGTGCAGAAGGATTCACTGACCCTCAGAAGAGCCTGTTCACTGTCAAGCCCAGAGTCCATGCCTAGAAGGATAATTTATTTCTTGCTATATCTGAGCTGCTGCTAAATCCTGACAGAGGAAACGACATCGCTACTCTGCAAAACAAAATTAAATTTGCTAAATTTTATGTAGAACCTGGCTATTCTTGCAAATGCCTCCTGTAAATCTATATTACCTTGGCAGCAGAAACAACTCTTCCTACTTTTTCATGTTACCTATAAAATACAGTTTTGTGAAGATAGAGGAATCATGCAGACAGAAATCTTTGCTACAATATAAAATTTCCAGACAAAAGGAAAACCTACAATCATAGAATATCCTGAACTGGAAGGGACCCACAAGGATCATAGGTGCACAGGACCACCCCCAGAATCACCCCATTGTGATTCAAATAGAGATTATGTGAACTAAGTTTTGACGCAAATTGTGATGGGATGAGAAGATATTTGGAGTCCGAATTGCACTTCATAAAGCAAATAGTTAACTGAACTAAGGATACTTCCAGAACACAACTTCATAAAATCCATAATATCCTTATTTTTCAAACACAAAATAATAAGATTAATAAGGATAATGCTACAAATCTTTGAACACCTAAAATTTATTTCAGCTACCAAAACCACTACAATTAATAATTTCAATATGGAAATGCCTTACATTGTCCAGGGGAAATTCTCCCAACTAGTTTGAAACAACGTAGTTTAATGAATTTTAACAAAACGTGTGATTTTAAAACAGGACAAAAACGCCTCACAAATTTATTTTACTGTGGCCAAACAGTAATTCATTGGCATGCTGTCTTCACCTAATTTTTAGGCAATCAGCAAACCTGCTTGGTGCAATAGATATGATCTTTGGCTCCATATAAAATAAGGAATCTTAAAATGAGAATGTAGGATTCAGTGCAAGCATAGGTGCCTATCATAATTTTAGCTGTCAAATAACATCCCAGCTTCCTTCACCTGCTTCTCCAAAGCGTGTGCCTTGTTTCATCTGTCAGATCTGCAGTGATATCTCGAATACTCAAAGCCCTCTATTTAGGCAACTGAAGCCCAAATGGCACCAAGCCCATAACCCACCAACCATCAGCTGAACATCTAATGCCTGTGCATTCGATTTTGAGCCAACAGACATTACTTACAATCTCATCCACAGTAAAAGATTATCACCATATATTTTGCAAAGGCTGAAAGCATCCCCAAAACCTTCCAAGGATAAAAAAATACTAAGCCTGAAAGAACTTAAGGGCTGCATTCTCAGTTTTGTTTTTCAGGAGATAAAATTCTGCTTCAACGCTTGCTTGAAGATCTACAGTAAATCTGCTCTGCAAATCTCACAAGTGACTAGAAGGAATTGCCTTTGAAACTGAGGCATAGCTCATATCCTACTTAGCAATTCTATCCTGTAAAATTGCATCAGGATGTGTCATTACAGGCAATCTTTTAGCTGCATGCAAACATGATCTTGGCTTCCACAGCACTTTACAAGCTTCACAGCACCATTTTACCAAGAAGGGTACATTCCCAGCTCTTGGTGAGGAATGAGCCTCCAGGCAGAAGGCAGCTCAGCACAGACATTCTGCTTTTCCACAAGCATATGTTCTTAAACAATCAAAACTTATATGGCTGTAGCATTTTCTGAAAAATCCCTTCACCTGGAATTTTTCTCCTGGGAAGCTGAGAGGCCTCAGAGAAAAGGAAAACAATTCTTATCTCATTTGCTTCTCCTCTGTTTTGCTCACATGGGATGTGTTTGGAGATTGTTTACCCACAGGTGATTGCCTGATTGGATTCTGGTGTGAGTTGTTTTCACTCTTTGGCCAATCAGGGCCAAGCTGTGTCAGGACTCTGGAAAGAGTCACAAGTTTTCATCATTATCTTTTTAGCATTCTGTAAGTATCCTTTCTGTATTCTTTATTATAGTTAGTATAGTATTCTTTAATATAATATAGTACTTTAAATTAATAAATTAGCCTTCTGAGAACATGGAGTCAGATTCATCATTCCTGCCTTCATCGGGGCATCCCCAGCAAATACAATATATAATCAATATATACAATATTATACAATACATTTATACAATTATATAATACAATATTATATAAAAAAAGGTAAATAAGCTCAACCAAGCTTCCCCACAAATGCTGATGTATTACAACTAAGCTTGACAGAAGTCTAGGGCATCAGTGATACCAAAGCACATGATATTTTTTGTCTTGGCCCCAGCCATGGTGAGAGGAACTGAGAGGGACGGCAGTGCAGGATGTGCGTCTTGTGGTCACGGGCAAACCTACAGCATTTGGGCTGAGAAATTAAGTTTGTTGAAGGGAGAGCAGACCACAAAGGTTCCAACCTAAAATGGCATGTTTCACCTCTGTCATACTATTAGTGAAGCCCAGCAGCAGTGGATAAAAGGCAGGCTGGGGGCTACACTGTAGGAACACAACCAAGTGTTTGGCCAGGGCAAAATGCCCTGAGATTTCACTGGAACATCTGCCTGTGAGATTGAGTTTGGAGGAGCAATTCATCTCTGCCCAGTTGTCAGTGTAGCTGTCCTCACCCACCTCACTCCAAACAGCAGCTCTCACTTCTCTGGGGTGCTGGGGCTCCCAGCTCCTACAGAAGGCTCTGCTCACAGCCCAGAACCCCACAGAGAGTCACTCCTTGCTCCTGGCCATGTTTTGTTTCAGTTATCTCCCCAACACAAAGATAAATCAACCTGCATTCTAGTGTAAGAGACATCTGTATATTGTCCCCCTCAACTATGTCACACGGAGAAGAAAAAAAAACCAACCCAAAAAAACCACGAGGGAGGATATTTCTCCCTCCTTCCCCACCTTGCAGGAAACAAAAATGAGTGGTGTTACACCACATAGGCAGGAGATTTTCCTCTGCCTAGCAACTGCTGTTTTCCTTTCAAAGCATATGGTCTTGTTTAGTTTTTCCTCTCCTAGCAGTGAACTAATATACAAGAGGAAGACCTTTGTCTTTTCACCAAGGGAAAGCCAGAAACGTACTTCTAATGAAAGGTAGGCACTTACCTTGGTGCCATGAGAAACTGTTCACACCCCATTAAACAGAAGGTAGATCCCTGTCTCTCTGGTTCTTACGTTTGTTGCCTCAGATTGTTAAACAGAACAAGGGCTCTCCTACATCCAAGCACCTGCATTTAATTGCAGCTTATTGCGTTCCCCACAGGGAAACAGGAACAGCTGCAAAGGAACACAGTACTGATGCAAGAGCAGAAAATATTCTTTTTTCCCGAGCAGAAAATGTGCTGCTTTCTACAAAAAGCACACCACTCTAGAGAGAAATCATTAGGGGAAAACATCTAGTACTATTTGGTTTTCCTGTTTTCTTTCTTTGTTTTCATTCAAAGAAGTTCACAGACTTCTACTAAAAAAATAAAATTTTTAACATTTAAGAATCTATAAAGAATATTTAAAGCTCACATTTCAGGAAAAATAATGTTTTTGGCTGAGCAACCTTCTTGTTTTTTAATTGAAAGATTTTCCATCATGCCTTGCCCTAGGTCATCGAGGCTTGAAGTGAATATAATTCAATAAAATTAATGAATAAACTAAGTTTAGGAATATGCTCTAAAGAAGAAAATAAAACCAAAAAACCAAACCAACAAATAAGGGTTTCTCCCCAACCTGCTTGTTAATTAATAGCTTATTTATGGAGGACTGTGTAATGAAACTCTAGGAGACCATGCACATTTTTTACCTTTGCTGCATTCAGACCCTTTTTCTTTTCAGCATTTGCTCCATTTATTTGTCTTCTGAATAAAGCATTTTTAGTATGATACTTAACACATAGTGTATTTTAAAATAACACATAGAGGCTATCTTTCTCTGCTATTTTTTCTGGATTGTTTTCTTTTGTCTTTTTAGGAAACTGCCTGAAATGAAGAAGAATGCTGAAAACCTTTATAATTATGCCAAGCCCCAAATGCAGAGGCTGACCAGTCGCTCCTGCTTTGAACTTGGGTGTTTCTCCACCAGCTGACAGAATAATGAGCAAACCTTCGTGTCACACAGGGCTGTTTTGAGAGCTCCTCCAAATTAGGAGAGCAGAGAAACTCCTGACAGAAACCCTGTCCTCTGGCTTGATGAAAGTCAGCAGAAAACAGGAACACACTGATGCCAGGAACTACCCATGCTCATCCCGTGGGGAAAAGCCAGCAGGAAGGCTTCTCCTCACACATTAAACTCAGGGCTTCCTGGCCTAACTAGGTCACCTCTACCAAAATCAAATGGAAGCAATAATGCTGTAGTTTGGAAGCCCTAGGGCTTCCCAGCGTGGTAACAACAGCTCTTTTAGATTGCAAATGCTTTCCAGGCCCAAGTTTTAAAAGAGACATTTGCTTTTTCTATATCTACCTCTGTAGCCAGAGGTGGCACAATAAACAGTAAAGTCACAGCGTCATTCTCTGACTGGGCCTCCTAACACAATAAATGGGAAAGAGCTATTGTTTCTTTGCATACCCCTCTCATGAATTATTGAATTAAAAAATGAGAATCTTCCCTTTTTTCTCCCCAAACTACCAGAGAAATAGAATATTTAACCTCCCACCTGCTTACCCAAAATAAAAAGAATAAAAATGGGAATGTTTTCTTACTCTCTTTGAAGTTCATTGGATTTAAGCAGTCTGTAATACTGAGGTTTGGTTAGTTGCATGCACTGCATGTTTCGTGTTATGCTCCAACTTCCTTATTTATTTATTTTAGACAACTGAAACAGACTTGTTTTTTACTCTAAACTATTGACTAACAGAGTCAAAAAAAGAGCCAATTTGACAGCCTCAGTGTATGATGAAGCCTTTGACAGAATAGGCACAAGCCAAAAGCAGAATCCTTTCCCTATCTTGTTTATTTTCATCAGTCTTAAATTTGAGATGCCTCTTGTGGACTGAGGAGCAGCTCAGCTTTAGCAATCCTTCTAGGAATTGCCTTAGGTCTTGGGACAAGGAATTTTCAGATGGGAGGAATGGAGTTTTCTTTTAGAAAGAAGTCAGAAAACACCACCATTGATGCAGGTTAAGTGAAGGAGGAGACAAATACACTGCGCCTAGTGACCAAGCCATGAATGCTGGGAACTGAAACATCTCAGGGAATCTCATCTCTTCCTGCTTCCCACATCTTCTATCCTCCAGTCAACTGTTTAGCAAAAGAGCTGTGAAGGGGTGGCTGCTGCTTGTGTTCCCCCCATCTTGGACCCATAACCACATTGCAGGTGAAGAGTGGGAACCACAAGATTGCCCCAAATCCATGAGAACAGCACCTCTTTCCTGCATATCCCTGAGCATCTTAGCAACCACCTACGTTCAGGAAGGTCTGTGTCCTCCTGCCTGCAGAGGCACAGTGACAATCCTGCCCAGGCCCCAGCTAACTCTGCTGTGTGCCTGCACAATTTGCTCTGATTTCTGCCTCATGCTCCTTTGCTCCCCAGCTAAAATGAGAGGCTCCAGAGATCAGAAGTTCAAACACGATGGCCTGTCACAGAAATCTTTTATGAAAAATCCTTTCCTTAGGACTTTTTCCTCCTGAGAAGCTGAGAGGCCTCAGGAACAAAATGTAAACATTGATTATCTGCTGCTGTGGAATGCAACAGGTGGATCTGTGATTGGCCCATGTTGGATGTTTGTAATTAATAGCCAATCAGTGCCCAGCTGCCTCAGACTGTCTGTCTGAGCCACAAGCCTTTGTTATCATTCCTTCCTATTCTATTCTGAGCTAGCCTTCTGAGGAAATCCTTTCTTCTATTCTTTTAGTATAGTTTTAATGTAATATATATCATAAAATAATAAATCAAGCCTTCTGAAACATGGAGTCAGATCCTCGTCTCTTCCCTCAACATGAGACCTGTGTAAACACTGTCACAATGGCCCAAAAATTTTTTTTGCAGTGGAAAAAAATATTCTATGGGACTGAAATGAATACAAGCTTCTAAGTTTCTTTACTCACAAGAACTTTCTAGGGATTTAGCTGAAAGGAAGTAGTCAGTATTTCAGTCTCTGGTAACAATTGATCATAGATGCCAGATAACAAGCTCCAGCTCTCAAGGAAACATAGAAAACCTTGGAAAGAAATAAGGAAACTGTAGATGAAGAGCATTGGTTAGTACTGGAAGGATATTTGTTAGTATCACCAACTCTGAATTAAGCTTTAATATTTCTTTCATTCGCTGGACCTGCCTCAGGTTAATTAATTTTCTGCCAGACCAGGCTTTGGTCTCACAGTCACCAGCAGTGATGACAGGCCTCAGGCTGTGACAGATGGAGTTGTTCTCAGGTGCCAAACATAGACTGACGTCACATCTGCTTTCTGTCCAAGAGTATTTTCCTTTACCTTGAAAGGTAAGGCAGTTTCTAGGTATTAGTGGGCAAAAGCAGGGATAGCAGCAGTTCCCTCTGAAGCAGCTCACTGTTCCCATGTTCACACCCACACTTTTCTACTGAAGTCTCTAAATCCTCAGTCATTCAATTGCTCATAAGTCTGACTGAGGTAATAACTCTCCACACTCATAAAAGATGTAATAATAATAATGTAATAAAAAGAACATTTAGTATTTTAATAGTAATATGGTGCCATTATTTACTCTGTGGCTATGTCTCATCAGCATCATGAAAAGAAAGATCTAGAAGAAAATATAACATACAACAGGATTTCAGACTGGGTTTTTACCTTAATTATCACAACTAAGAGCAATGGTCCTTACTTTTTACAACACCAGCTCCAAACTAAAATATTTCCAGAGTTCTGAGTGTCATAAGAGTTTAAGTAAAGCTACTGTCAGAATACCACTTTTTACAATCACCAGCATACTCAGAATTAGATGAGAGTCCTACAGTTCCATTAATCACATGTGTATTTGTAATTGAAAGGTGACACCTGGCATCTCTCCTGCTTACTTTCTATTTGTCATGTTATTTTTCACATTGACAAGCCATGTCTTGTCAGATCTTGTGAATATTATCTGCGCTGGTTAAACAAACTGACAATTTAAAATAATTATTCATAAATCATGCTTTCTGCTGTTAGTCAACTAGTTAGTCCCATTTATTCCCAACTCCTTTCCTACTATCTGAGGCTAAGGTGTCTAAACCTTTGAGGTTATCTGAAACTAAGAAAACACACTTTTATTTGGCACTCAAACAGTTCATTCTGCTTGTGTATGTTGGAGGCAGCAGCTCCATACCCAAGGCTTTTTTTTTTTAGCCCAAATTAAATGAATTTGTGTATATGCACACATCATTAAAGTACAACATTTAGAATTTATCCAAGATCTAATTGCCTGTACACCAAATGGAGTTTTTATTGCTCTCTGTAATAGGAAATCTAGATAACTATTTTTGTTTGCTTGTATGCCTGCCAATGTAGAAGTTGACATAATTCAATCTTTCAGATTCTAAGCAACCAAGATGATTAAATTACTTGCATATTATTATATCTTGACAGAAACTCCCTCTCCCAAAATATCATTAAATCTGAGGGGGTTTGTTTGTTTTTAAGAATATTGAGTTGAAACAGAAAAAAGTCAACACAAATTTGCAGCCTACATAAAAAAACCAGGGAAATCTACAATTTATTTAAGGCATGTTAAAAATTAATGGCAAGTGAGTGATGGATTTCTTGGCTACTACATAGGAAGAAGGAAAAGAAGTAGGTGCATGGAGGCCTTTTCTGACAAACATATATAAATCCTTATTTGAGATATGCCAGTTTGAAAAATATTTCATGTTAATAGCAATTTCAAGGATTGTTTTAAGCTTATTTGAATGTTTTCCTGATTATCCTGTATGTTAAGGTTTCACTGAAGTTAGTCACATCATGCAGCTACTAACTCCTGTATTTCTTGTTAACATGAACAGCTGAAAATCTTCTATTACTGTCTCATTACAAAAATGCTATTAAAAAAAAAAGGAAAAGAAACACTCTATGTACATCAAATGCCATACAGCTGCCCACTTATAGATCCTTCTGATGCCTGCAACACCAGCAGACCAGCTGGCATGTAAAAGTAATGCCAAAGTAAATATTATTTCTCTTTGGATACCTACCAATCATGCCATCAATACTCAAACCCTGAAAACAATAAGAAATTTACCTAAATGGAGGGTCAGTAAGCCTAGCAGAGATGCTTACATACTCTCTTAAGTTAGTTGATAAAAAGCCTGACCTGAAAATTAAATAAAAGAAACTATTTTCAGTGAGAATTATCAAATGCACCTGACTTTACTGAAAAATTCAACAGAAAAAAAAAATAAATTGATAAACAATAGTGTAATCTGCAAATAAAGGAAAATTTTCATCAGTTTCTCTCCCCAGACAGAAGCTGGAGAGCACAAAGGAACCTGGAAAATATGCAGCGTTTAATAAACATCCTTAAAAGCTTTAATAAACCCCAATATAATAAATTTTTAGCTAAGTCAGAATCACTCACTCTTCCATCTTGAAGAGTCAGGACACACAGTTCATATTCTGGCTGAACCTCACTTACATTTATTTATTTAAATATATCTTTATTATTTCATTTCTTATCAGCAAAACATAGAACGCTTTAAAGAAGTTTCAGGTCTTTCCTTCTGGCCCCCTCAATCACTACTTTACAGAAGACATTATTTTATGACAGAGATCTGGGTAATTTTCTAGGTGCGGCATGTGTCAGTAGTACTATGCCAAGGTACAGAGTTGTAGGAAGCAAACCTAAAGAGACCAAAGCAAATCCATGTTTTTCCCTCCTAATCTTCACACGACCTGAATTCCACAACTCTTTGCTGATAAATCTATTCTTTTTATTCAGTGCATATTCATAGAAGTTCCTTATTTTACAATCACAGCATCACATAATGGTTTGGGTTGGAAGGAACCTGAAAAGTCAACTTGTTCCAACTCCCATGCCATGGGCAGGGACAGCTTCCAGTAGACCAGGTTGCTCAGAGCCCCATTCCACCAAGCTAATTTTTATTTAAAAATACAGTACACGTTTTAAAAAGCTTTTAGAAAGTGTGTGAATAGCAAATTTAACACCCGTGAAACACACCATAAAACTTTTCAGAGAGTTCAAAACCTTAGGTTAACTTAGTAAATATTGGTGTAAAACAAATGAAAAACAAACAAAAAAAAAAAACCACTTAACAGGTACAAATCCAGTGACAGCTAAATTAAATTCACAAGAATGTCTTTCCCTGGAGATTAGTGCTTCCTAGAATGTTTCACAGATACTTTAGCAATAATCCCTTTACACAGGCATGCAGATTCAGTTTTACAGATAGAGCATCCTCCAAGAGCCCCAGCTTGAGGTTGTCTTTTCAGAAGCCAAAGGCCAGCATTTGAGATTACTTCAACAAAAATAAGACAGTGATTAGCAACTGTCCTCATTTCCACAGTTGCTGAGATATACACATTTTAGCTGCATCATGGGCTTCCACATATTCATTGGCATTTTCCCTTTTCTTCACATTGACTGCAGTCTGTTTGCCTTTTCTTTCATTTCTGTACCCTGCCTTTTCCATCTGCTGTCTCTTTTATCTCCATCTAGCTAATGAAGGTCTGCCCACTCCGTTGTAGAAGTTTCAGCTATGACAGTTGTTCATGCTCATTTCAAGCATTTCTTATTTATACCTCTTCTGATTTTGCTGTGCAAGGACTTGGGACTAGACCTAGTCAGGAATTTATTTCATAAAATGGGCCTCTCCTAAAAATTATTCTCATCAACTCAAAACAATTAACATTGGAGACTCAGATAAAACGGATTTTCAAATAGATGTGGTATTGTTTGGTTGTGCTTCTATTAAGCCAGTTTCCTAACTAGCCAACATTAGGCTATTCAGAATGTTTGCATTTATTCTACCAGAACTGTTTAAAGCACCACAGAAGCCTCTCATCACATGTAGCTCACCATAGAGGTCAGCCCATACAGGTTCCCTCATGTGCTGCTTTGAATAAAAGACATCAGCTGGATTGGCAGGGCAAGTTTTAGCAAGTCTGTATGAAGAAAAATAGCTCTAACATTTGCAAATAGGAAGAAATTTAAGAAATTTTATTTAGGAATTACAGTGTGCTACCTCTGTTATGGGGAACCTGCATTGCTTTTAATGTGCAGGAAGAAGGGATGCTAAAATATTTCATATATTAAGGAAGATTAGCTGTATTTCTTTTATCTAATGGAAAAATAGAAAAGCACATTTGTGTTTAGAAACAGAACTAACACATATGTATTCTCTACACACACATAATTAAGACAGTACCAAATTTAGGTAATCACAGGCACATTTGGTCATTTACAAGAGAGTTTTTCCTTTGTTGCCAAGGGCACTTCTTACGTGAAAAGAATTAAATCAGACTGCAAACACAATCTATCATATAATTCATACTCATACTCCATATGGTTTGAGCATAACATCAGAACACCTATTTCTTTTATAAAGGTCCTTCACATTTTATGCCTTCACTCTCTTTTTATATTATACTATATCAAATCTTAGTGATTGGTTACTTTGTTCTCAGTCGCACTGGGCCTGTTATCTGTAATTAAATATAAGCCTCCTTGATATTAGTAGTGTGCTGATGGATTGTTGCTTACCTACCAGGCAGCACTTAGAGAAATGGAGGTCCTTGAAAGCAAACAGCATCAGAGCATAAATCAGCTAGAATGAAGACAGGAGTGAATATAGATTTTTGTGGTAGGAATGCTCAGGAGATTGTTCTTCGAAGTCCACAGATTGGAGATTACATTCATATTGATTTATCGTCAGGCACTTATTGATCATTGGCTAAATGACTCTACAGATAAACATATGTATCTTTCCACTTCTGCCACTAAACCTCACCTTACTGACAGCGCAGAACTAAAAGCATAATCCTCTCAAACTTAAAATGTTAATTAAATGCTGCTTGAAATACTTTGCAGTACAATGGGCCTTAAATTACAAAACCGAACCGAACTTCCTACTCCCATTAGAACAAAGGAAAACATGATTGAAATATTCCAGATTTACTTTCAACATTTTAAGTAAACTATTCTATGACTATCCCTTGAATTCTGAAATCTCTTGACAGCATTTCCTGTAACACCACACATACATTAAAAACAAACAAACAAAAAATCTACAAATTTACAGCTGCTTCCAATTTTTGAACTACAGGACATTGCTATGAAGAATTGATGTCATAGAAAATGGACAACCTGATGAGTAGGAGCTGTCAGCATTCCTAAATTCCTAAAATTATTTTCAGTTGATCTTGTCAATTCATATCCTGTAGTATCATAGAACAGATCCTACATTCTATGGAGCTGAGACAGTTTACTATAGTCCTACTGAAACTTTTTTTACTTAAGGTCAGATTTTTTCTGAGTTTTTTTCAGAAACACTTTTTTCCATTTGCATGTTGCACTTAAAAATATGAAATTCAAATGCGATCACACCACAGATCTATTTTTGCAACACATGTAAATCTAACATTTCAGAGATACGAGTCTCCAGCTAAGTGAAACTTACTCTTCAGTGTCGTCTGCCATTTGGAACACATTGATTTGGTGGAATCCCTATGATGCTGAACTCACTTAGTTCCTGTATTTACTCAACAGCAACCAAAGCGCCGGCAAAGTTAACAACAATTACCTGGCTAAATGCCTGCATGAGCCAAAATGAGAAGGAATATGCAAAGAAAGGACCAGCTAAACACAAAGATAAACCAGCATCCATGCAGTGAACTGCTAGTCTAGTTTTAATGAGCTCACAGGTTTGCTCTGGACATCAGCAAAGATTTTCACATGCAAATAAACAGAGAGGGTTACGTGAGCTCAGCAACACTCTCCCATCCAGACTGCAAACTGGTACACAGGCGTTTAACACCCCACCACTTACTTGTGCCTCAGCAGTGTCCTTCTCCCCAGCAGCAAAACATTTGGTGAGAAGAACCATCAGAAGCCTCTGCAAGCTTGATGCACTCTCCCACCCTTATCCATTTCCAAAGCTGCTTGTTAGGAGTGCCTGAATGCAATCACTCCACCTTTAAAAACCCAGGACAAACCCATTAGAAATATTTTCTACTCCATACATTCCTATCTCACAAGGAATTTTTGGTTTTCATGTGCCATGGTAATCTTTCCCAGATCACCGAGGAGCTCTTTTGTAACCTGTTGCTGGAAGAAAATCCCTTGCACTTCTCCAAGCCATCTGGTCTTCTGATTTTTTTCTCTCTTGCTGCTGCAGACTGTAATTAGTCCCAGCTCAACAGACAGATAATCTCCTTTAAGAGCCAGAATCACCTGGGGCATATATATTTCATTACAGAGCATGGACCAATATTTACAGATTAAAAGAAGTTTCCTATTATCTTCCTTTCCTTGTCTTCAGAATCCACACAAATAAGATTGGATTGGAAGTTCGTAGACAAGAAAATTATTCACCACCTTTATAATAGATGTAGTAATTAAGAAAACACATATTATTAGTTCAAAATTCAAATTGACATATTGAATTGTGCTTGCTTTCCCACTGGAAAAATGAATCCCTAATTGAGAAGATAAAATACTTATTTGCAAATAGAAAGTATTGGTTTTCCAGAAAACGATGTCAGAAGCCAGGGGTTAGAACTTATCGCCTTAAGGAAGATTTTAAATTAGGATGGGTTAAGTCAAAGAAATTGTGCCAAGTTGGAACTCTGAAAATGCACCTAGAGATATTTAAGGTTAACTTATGTATAATACACCACTAGAATGAAAGTGCCTGGATAACTATACTATCAGAAATTCCTTTATGGAACCGAAGAAAATGAAATAGCAAAAAATAATCAGCGCTTTGGAACAAAAAACCTATTGCTTACACTTTATTTTATGAAAAGAAAAAATAATGAAAGAAAACTAATGAGACAGTATAAAACTATTTTTCATTTCATGGTTATAGCTCCAGTGAAATGCCTAAACAAAAAAAAAAAAGTTCATTATTGTTCATTATTTATGTTGTTATGAGAAGCCAGCAACAAACTTGACTTAGAAGAGTTAATGCAAATTGCTCTTACTGCATCCATACACTCATGCTATTAGAACTGTGGAAAACTCATCATGAATTATGTGATTTTTTTCATATTTGCTTCACTACCACCATGAGGTTATAACATATAACAATTTGAGTGGGAAAAGGAAAAGGAAAGAAAAGAAGAGATGCAATCCTAAGGGAAGAAACAAATGCAGATGGCAGGCATTGCCTGCTTTACAGTGACTGGGCTACACTCATTTGTGTTCCTTACCTTCCTTCTGCCCTCTGTCCATAAGAGCATGCACATATTTTGAATATGTGCATTTTGAGTTGAATTTCACCTTATTTATGGTGAAATTACCGTGATCTATGGTGGAGGCTCACAAACCCTTAGGTGTCCCCCCCACCATTCTCAGACTGTCAATAACCACTCTGCAGGAGCAGAAATAGAGAAACACAACAAATGCCTTGGAAAACAATGCTGTGCCATCACCTAGGATAAATAAGACCTGTTTTTTTAGTGGCTGGCACACAGACTTCCTTCACTGACAGCTTCAAATGCCACCATCACTCGGTGGCATCTGAATTAAACACTGTGGATTGATGCTGTGAGTGCACAGTGCTCATTTGGGTCGATAACAGCACTGCACCATCTTGGGCACGTCTGCTATTCCACAGAGCACCAAGAAAGGCTCACACTTTCATAGCTGGAACTAAACCCCCTGCCCCAAAAACTCGCTTGTTTTAAATGTTGCTGTTGAGATTCACAAAGAGTAACACAGCACTACACATGGCAGGAAGGGGTGTTTGATGAAAATACTGATTGGCAGCCATGTGTCCCTAGTTCTGCTCCTGATTTTGCAGCTGACCTGCAGTGTGGGACAAAATGAACCATTTTTATCAATTTGTGCATTTATTTACCTACCCAGCAGATAAAGTAACTACAACTTGATTTTTCTTTAAAAGCAATTGGTGATGGATGTGGGAACAGCAAAATGTATCCATTGAGAGCAAAAAAACTCAAGGTTTTGTGCCCTCAGGGGCACAAAAGGCCTTGAAGAATGCCTTCTTGAATAACATCTTTATATCATTTCTTCATCCCTCAAAATAATTGTAATGAAAATAATGCAATTCTTCTATAGGATGCGATGTGCCATTTGGTTCTGCAATTTTTTGTGAAGACCTGGATAATATAATGTGAATTCTGTCTTTGACAAAATGAGGGTAATAACTACCAATCAATTCTGCTCAGATTTTTCTATGAAAGACCTACAGACATATATTATAGATAGGTACAAATACTAGTAAGTGGGTGTTAGTAAGACAAAAAGTTTTTACTGTGAAGGCCTCCTAGGCCCAATTTAACAAACAGCTGTATCTGAAAATGTGTTTCATATTGGGGAAAATGTTTGTGTTGTAAGTGCTGCTCTTTTACAGTAAAGTTTATACCCCATGTGCTATCATGTGGATAAGTAGTTTTCTCAGCCTTAATTTCTTATTTTCCCTTCTTATTTGAATAACAGCTGGGAATGCTGGCATATTATAAACTGCCAATCTTGTCAGAAGCTGCACTTACAAGCATTAAGTAAACATCAGTTTTTAAAATTGAGTCTTCAACATGCTGAGAAGCATGCATTTTTATCTCAGATTACAATTAAATGTTTTAAAAATGAGGATGGTGAGCTCTTTTCCTGCCTACCCCTCCTGCTGAGTGTAAAATGCACTGATTACAGTAGTTCAAGCTATCCATCCCATTGTGATGATCAGAATAGTTTGTTGTGACAAAGAAATACATCTGGACAAAAGACAGGTTTTATAAGACATCTTCTCCATGCTACTTGCATTCTACATGATTTACATGCAGCAATGTCTTATATAAATACCTTTATTATATAAATACCTGTGATTAAATGCTTTGGAGTTGGCACAGAGAGGAGGTACATCTAGATACCTCAGGGACAGACAAGCCATCCTGATTCTAGAAGCTATGTTTGACACCTTGATAAAGTCCATGGTTAGGGAAATACACAAAGCAAGAATCAGAGCTTGAATGTGATTGAAGTATAGCAAAGAAGATAAAAGGAACAAAGCCAAGTGTAGGTGGACAAACTACAGAAGGACATATCTGAACTAGTGAAGGTGAAGGAAAAAGTGAGTGGAATATGACTCCCCATCATGTCCTGGGATTAGAAGGGAGTCTGGCCAAAATTAAAGAAGGAACTATAAGTAGTCTAGCTATAATCAGTCAAGGGGTATTAAGTGAATGGATTGCCAGTCTCATTTGTTCAACAAAGAGATTAATCTCTGAATAAAGCAAATCTGCATGAAAATTGTTAGAAAGAACAACCAAGTTTTGGCTCCTATCCTCTAACATCCCAGGAGGTATGCTCCCACATCTCATCCTAATACACTGAAAGACTGGCCCAAGGATCATATTAAAGGCACAGAAAACACTGCTGAGAGCAGTTCTTCTCCTGTTTCTGTGCAGTATTTTGTGTACATGTATAGCAGTATTATATATATATAGCAGTAGTGCATATATATGTAATAGATAGAAATTGGCAATATTCAGTGTGAAAGGTAAAAACATATTTAAAACCTAATAAAATCACAGACCTATTTTTTTTTCAGCTGTCCTGTATGATGTACTTCAAAATACTGCCAAGCCTTCCTTACCCAGCATTTGTGCTTCAAAGCATTGCCCAAAATAACAGAAAAAATAAGCAGCCGCATTGTAGGTTTGCCTTAACAGAACTTGATTTATCCAGTTGCTTTTGTTTCTGTATTCCTTTTGGTTTTACTTTTTCTTCTTCCCCAACATATGTACAGAGTGAATCTGATGCCTGGTATGTGTGATACAGCTGAAAGTCTTGTTGTGCCTCAAGAAAACCTTGTTGATCAATATCAATTCCATGTAACTTACTGTGCATTCTTTGATCCCTCTCGAGTAGTTATTAAAAAACCATGTCCTTGTGTTAGTCATCTACACACAACATTGCTGGGTTTTTCTCCAACAGTGATACAGGCACACACAGATAACGTTGAAAGGAAAACATAATTCCATCTGGACAAATAACACTGATTGACAGAGTTATTTTTAAGAACACTTATCACTTAGGTTTTTATGTGTAAAATGAGATAACAGATCTTTTCATGTTTTTTTTTTTAAACTCAGAAACACTCTCTAAGCCCAAGGAGGCTATGTTTCACCAAGAATTCTTGAGTGATGTATTTGCACTGTGGTTATTCACAATAATTCATAGTTTTGTCAGCTATGCATTGCAGCGTATATATGAACATGAATCAGTTGATGGAGTACCAATAAAAGCAAAAATATTGCATTTATCTTGGGAATTTTCACTAGATATGTTTGCTAACACATTCACAGTGGAAGCAGCAGATATTAAGGATGAGCTAGGAGCTCTCTTCATATTTTACTGATTCAACATGGAGTGAATGAGAATCTGGCCCTGGAAGTGCTGCACAGTGAATGAGTGAGTGCTATGAACACCAGCTACATTTCTACACAACACACCAGAAACTATCAATCAGAAAGTCCTAAAGAAATAGTGCACATCATTTCCAGTGTAACTTTTCCCCCTACTACCTTCAAGTAGGAAACCCTTCTGGCATTGGCAAGTGAATTTTAATATTCTACCTAGTGGTAAATCTGCACCTAAAAATAGGATAACAGGTCCTGTCTTGGTTTTGACATCTATTTGAATAGTAATGTGGTTACCAAGCAAACCTCAGGCATCCAAATCTTATGTTTCTATAAACTTCATGTTTGTTAATGGTGCTCCAGAGAACTTGTGGAGCTCCTTGGAGTTAGGTGCTGTAAAAAAACCCCAAAAACAAAGAGGCAAGAAAACCAACCCGAATTTGGAAATACCTCCAAAACTAGAAAATTCTTTTATTCTAAGGAACTCATGTTCCAAAGAGAGTAAGAAAAGTACCAAAAAACCCTGCAGCTAAACTATTCTGAACGAGTTTCCTGATCAGCTAGGAAGGAAGTTAAATCTTATTACTTGAGTCACTGACCATTCTTATCTTTCATTGAATGAACTGAAAAATATGTTTATTTATATGTATTTCAAGTCTGTCTACAGGAGAGCCTGCTAAAAATCAACATTTAACAGAGAGGAATGTGAGGAGAACCTGAATAACTATATCACACTGAAGAATAAAGTTCAAAATATACCTATCTGATATATGTTAGCTCATCAGATATGCTGTGAATCACTTACAAAAGAAACCTTCACACTGCTGCTAGGATGTTTTCTATCAAACATTCACCAGCTCTGACATAATTTTTGTAAATGCTTCTAATTCACATGAAGAAAGTATATGAAATCACTGTAGATATTGTTGTTTATTTTTAATTTTCTATGGGTTATAAAACGCACGCTTAGAACTAAATGCCAATCGTTTCCTCTTCAATGTTGCTGAACAAGATATCAGATTCCTAATGAGGAAAAACCAGAACATCAGTTTGTTATGCATCTTATTCATGAGTACATCCAGAAAGGATGAATAGCTGACTGACTGTAATAAGGAATAGCTAATGATACACAGCACAGTAGACATTTTTCATTATACATCACTTCTCTCCAGTTACCAAAAGTATGGATTAGCAATGATGCTGGGAAAAGGAACACACCTGACACTTTGGTGCTTCAGTCAGCTCATACAAATGAGCTAATTTCCAACACATTGTTGCAAACTCAACAGAACTTCCTGAACGTCTTATATTTTCGAATTAGAGATAGCAGGGAGCAAAATTATAGATTCCTCTCTTTTGCATTGAGTTGACAAAGATAAAAGGCAGTGAAAATACTTATATATGTATCACTCAAATGAGTGAAATTTGATGAACGAAGGAAAAAGACAACACCAATAAGAAATGCATTCGCTGTTAATGACTCTAATTCATATTTCTGCTTTTTTGCCCCTTGCAGTCTTAACAAAGGCCCTGCCATAGCACAACAACACTTCCAGGGCCATGGAAAAACCAGTGCAGAGGGTTTCTTTGTTTTTAACCCGTGTGAAAGAAAAGCATGTTTGCATAAAGTGATGCATCCAGGCTTGTGTTTCTAAGAGTTATTCCTATCACAGAATTTGACTGAGTATTAATGCATGTTTATAAGGTATCAGGACCACGAGAAGACTAACTCATTTTCTAACCTTGAACAGAAGCTACATCTCAGCTACCGTGGTTGCTCTAATGTAGTGGGGTGGATATTCCTAGATATGAAGGTTAGAGACCAATTACTTGTGCTAAATATGCAAAAGGGTTTCTTAACCATGGACATCTGCCCCATCCTGCCTTCCAGAGACCTTTTTTCCTTCCTGCTCTCACATCAAATATGAGCATTGTCAAATCACCATATGCACAGGGTCATGCAGTCCTTTCTCTGCTGACCTTTGCAAAACTGCTTTATAGTCTCCCATGGGAGACTGGAATTAATCCACTGGTGAAGGCAGAAATATCTGGGGTCAGAATATGCTCTCCTTCCTGCAGAAAGCATGTTGTATAATTGTGTGAGAAATACTTCAAAAGGAAATGGTTGTCTTTTCTTCCACTCTCTTATTACTACAACCAGAGCTTGAAAAGTTCATTATTTCACATATTTCCGAGATGTGTTTTATCTGAACAGGAAATACCTCAAGGAAATACCTGTAAATGCCAATCTTATGACTGAGAAAAAAAAAAATCATAGAAATTCTGTGCTTCCAGTCAGAACTCATTTTTTTTTTTTCTCTCATAGCACAGCAAAGTATGACCAAAAAAAACAAAAACTGTTTCAGGCTTCTTATGTAAATGAGGATTGTTCATGCACCTGACAGAAAAATAATTCTATTCAGACATCAAAAAAAATTATTAGAATCCTAATTGAATAGCAAGCTGTTAAAAACTATTTCACACAGTGTTCTAAAAGAAAAATAGCACGGATACCTTATTCTATTAATTCTCTTATTTGAGAAATAGACTTTGTCCATAGATATAAGAAGCAGAAAAGAAAACAATCCAAAGTTTTGGAGTAAAACTCTTACACATAGCCAGAAACACTACTGAGGATGAAGCACTTGCTTGCTATTTTGGAATGTTTGATTAGAAAGCTGTGTAGAGTAGACTTTTGTAGAAGATAAAGAGGAAAGGACCAAACATCAGATTCCCATACCTCCGAAATGATGGTGAGGTGAGATTTGACAAAATTTAATATCTCTGAGCAGTGGGGTTATTGTCTCATTAGTTCTGTTTTACTGCATAATGGTGCTTTGGGATTAGAAAATCCAGTTTTTCATGCAACTTTAAAAATATACAAACCTGTACAGCTTTATTTTCTCTTCTACCCTCTCTTTTCTCTACGTGTAATGCCGTTGAGAACAAAACTCTGTTAATGCTCTAATACATTTTTAATGAAGAGTAACAAACTGTTAAATCACACATTAATTATTTTACTACATCCTTAATGCAATGAATAAGTAAACTCTTTGATAGCACTGCTCTTATTATATGAGTAGAAAGTTGTCAAAACATGGCTGATAAGTGAAAAAGACACCATCCACATACCAGAGTACATCTACTGACATGTGCTTACTGTCTAGCTACTAAATAAACAATAACCATCCATGGTTTCAGGAATATACAAGTATAATCCCATAACAGACATAAAAAAACCAAGGGAATACCATGAGATACTGCACTGAGATACAGCTGTCAGATGTATTTTGAAATAATCATAATTTTCCAAATATGCCAGTGTAAGTCAGGTGGTAGTTTTTGTTTATTTGTTTGTTTTAATGTACATGCTTTACAACAATCAAGGAAAGGAGAATCCAAAACTAGAATGTGAGATCCAGTTTCCTGCTCAAGCCAGGACCTTAAAACCACCTCTCTTATGAATGCTATGAACCAGGTCTGTTCCTACCTGCCAAACTAGGATGTTGAAACAAAGATCCCTAGGAATACAAAAATACTAGGCTTAATCTAAATCTTGACCATAAGCCTGCAACCTAATTTTCAAAGCTCAGCTGCCTGTCCTAGGGGGCCTATAAATTGATATAAGAAGTGTCAAACTTTCCAATCAGAAAACCAAAGGAGGTAAACCTGCTCTGCATGTCTGAAAGGCAGACCTGACAAGCCCAGCGTGAGAGTAAGGGTTTCCTTCATGGTGAAATCAACCTTGGGCTAGTATTCAAAGCTGAAATCTTCACTGGGGATTCAAACAAAAAAACACCATCTAAGATGAATATTAAAGACATTGTTGTGCTTTCTAATTAAGCTATTGGGTAAAACTCAAGGCATTTGTTAATACTGCTCATGTATCTGATTCCAATCAACCATACCAGCAGGCATCTGGTTTTTTTCTCTGTAAGAAGTCTTCTTTAATGCTCTTTAAGGTTCTTAAGATCACAAGTAATTTTTTGAGTTCTTCTCAATGGATTATTGCTGCTAATGAGAGAGTCAATGGGAGCTAACTGTATTAAAATTGGAACTGCATTTACTGGCAGTGAACTGCTTAAAAAAATGTCATTCACCCTCACAGGAAAGTAACATTCAAAGCTCAAGACCTTCATTGCAGCAGGTAGTCCAGGCTTAGGAAAAAGTGGGAAGAAATGTCCAAATTCTCAGTGTCAGCCCAAGAGCCATGAACTGTAACTTCTCAAAGAAACAGGCGTCCAAACTTCACATGCTGGAAATGAGGACAAGTTCCTTGGGAAAGAGGATATACCTTTCCCATCATGACTATCGATGTATTTGCTAGAAATGAAATGTATGACCACTAACCTCAGCTTGAGAGAAATCTTCATAGTCAGGAATGGTCAAGCTCTGTGAAAGTTTCCCATCCTTGCCAGGAGGAAGAGATATTGCAATGATCTACCAATGCCTATCACAACTCAGAGAGAAAAGGTCCACAGGTTGCTTCAGGAGGGATCTAAACATCAGCTGGACATGCAAACCAATTGAAATTTGACCCTCTTGGAGGAATTTTCCTTTGCATCCCTATTTTCAATACTTTTTGGCAATAGATTTTCATATATGTGTATGTGTAGATATATATATATATATTTGCAATACATACATAATCTAAAAGTAATAGTAATTAAAGCAATTATTTTTTTCCATCAGAGAAAAAGATATATATCTGGCCAGATATATATCCTGAGTATGAACTGTTGAGAGTGCAGAGGCAGGGAGAAGAAAATTGATCATTTTTTCCTTAGCAACATTTTCATAAGGCAATGAACCTCTGTCATTAAAAAAAACCCTGCACAGTTAACAGGAATACAGATTCATTACAGACATGCTTCATGTACAAAAGCTTCTCCATAGAGCTCAGGTCAGCTAAGCCATAACCTGTGTCTATGTAGTTCTGTTTCTGTTGTAAGCTAGTGGAGATACAGCTCAAGACATAAGAGAAGGCAGAGTGGCTTCTGCCTCCCAAAAAAAGGAGAGAATGTTAACAAACACAATAAAAGTAGTATGCAAATAGTGGCACAATGAATATGAAGAGCATCAAATTCAGGAAATCTGTGATTCACAGCCTTGACCTGGAACAATTTTGCAGCCCAAGTGACAAATACTTAGTTAGTCCATTGTATAGTGGCACATTCGGTGTTGAAATATTTTAACTGTTTCAATTTCTGGTAGTTTCTTAAAATATTAATTCAACTTGTTTCTCTGCCTCCTCTTCCCCAGTCCTGATGACAGTCAAAGTCAAACACTGTCCCAGCTACAGGCATAGCTCTGGATCTGCAGTTCAACTTGCACTCAAGATCACCAGTCAGCACTTTGCAGCCTGCCAAGTAAAGGCACCTGCAAAGATGCTCTGCAGCTGTGATGTGGCTCCAGTTGGTAGCCTTCAGTCTTATAGTTCATATGGTTAGTGGCTTGTTAATGTAAATGTTAACTAACTAATGGCTCACTGCCATTCCTGGTGCTTTGCACAGCCTGCACAAACTACTCGGAATAGTTCAGCACTGACTTTTGCAGATATTCATCCCTCAGTGATAATATATAGAAAGGACTGTAACAGCTTTGGAAGGATTGCCCTGGCATCAACTTTATGTGCAAAGTGTGGCACTATTGTATTTGCAGGGACCCCCGTGGCAGGGAGGAAAGAATGGTGCATCCATGTTCTCAGAAGGCTAATTTATTATTTTGTAATACTATATTATATTAAAGAAAACTAAACTAAACTATACTAAAGAATACAGAAAGGATACTTGCAGAATGCTAAGAAGACAATAATGAAAACTTGTGACTCTTTCCAGAGCCCTGACACAGCTTGGCACTGATTGGCCAATGAGTGAAAACAACTCACAGCAGAATCCAATGAAACAATCACCTGTGGGTAAACAATCTCCAAACACATTTCACATGAGCACAACACAGGAGAAGCAAATGAGATAATTATTGTTTTCCTTTTGCTTTGAGGCTTCTCAGCTTCCCAGGAGAAAAACCCTGGGTGAAGGGATTTTTCAGAGAACGTGAATGCCAACATGGCACCTGGCAAACACTGGCCTGAGGTGCCCTGTGTATTTTTGGCCACCAAATTACTCACAGAGGTTGTTTACAAGCTGACTCCCCTGAAGGCACAGCAGGTCCCCCTCTCCATGTGACAGGATCATGGGTCACACACACACTGCACTGTATTTTTGTGCTTCATCCCACAGTTCAGATTTCTCCTCTGTTTTTAATTTTATGCCTGTAGGTGAAAGGGCTCTTGAACACTAGATAAATCTTGTGCCCGAGTGAAGAGAAAGGGCAAAAAGAGATTATAAATTACATTTTCTAGTTTTCCAATCTGCTTACCAAATCCCTCTTTTTTAGCATGTGCAAGTAGCAAGAGCCCATTGGGTCAACTAGCTTATAATTAATTATTGATTAGATATTAAAGCCATAAGCCGAGCCTCACTTGGAAACCAAAGTGCTTCCTTGGTACTTATGTTAGCATTTATTAAATATGCATTATTAATCTGAATTACGTTGTGTTCAAATGTAAGCCCTTACAGCAAAGATAATGATCACAGCATCAGTATTTGTAAAACAGAATTGATTTTCCAACTTCTCCAAATTAGCTGAAATATGGGATAGGCTGCAGGTGTTGAAGAATGTGTACTACTAGAGTAAGTTGGCACACTTAGTTTTTTTCTGTGTACCACAATAAAATAAATAAAAATCAAACCTAAACTTAATTTATTCCCCTAAATTGTATAGGCATAAACAAGGTCTAAAGGTTTTTTAAAAATAATTAAGAAACCTTATTCATACATCATGGTTCACACACTTTTGTTTTAAACACAAGACTTGCAACATAAAAAAAAAACCAACAAAACAAACAAACAAAAAAAAACCAAACCCAAAAAACCCCTTCAGTTTTCCAGATGCAGCTATTTCACAGAAAACTGATAAAACTCCAATGAAGTAAATGGTTCAACATTTCACTACACATTTTGAAATGAATTATTTTATTTTCCCTGTGAATAAATATATTTATGCTGGAAAGAAGCAAGAGTGATTAAATAAGATATATGACAATATTTATGATAGTTATTTGGGCACATCTTGAAATCCAACCACGAATTTCACACCTTAGTAACAATTTTAATGAAAAAAAAGCAAGAAACCAAAAACTGACCCAGTCTGGTGAAGGATTAATGTTAGTTTTTACACAACAATATTGTAGGATAATTTCATTCATTTGATAGCACTTTTATTTAATGACTAGTTTACTGTTTCTCTGTAGCCAAAATGGTCTGTGATTTGCATGGAGAATTTTCACATTTATATTCATATTGCTTTCACTCAGCAACAAGAATTCAATAAGAAATATACTGACATGGTTATAAGCTTCACAAACTTTTCTAGGGTACTGGGGTGGGAGATACAGGATTTGAAAATACCCTTCTGTCTGCTTTTTTCTTTGTAATACTTCAAAAGTTATGGTTAAAAGCTGAGAAGAAAGAGGAAGTGGATTTATTCTCTGGTAATTATGCAGCATGCAGTTTCTCTGACAAGACTCTGCAGTGCTTGGAAGGGATAGGGAGTTCAAGAACAGGCTTTTACCTCATGATTTAACATTCCGGGGGGAAGAAAAAAAAAAAACAGTTAAAAGTTATTTCACTTTCTTGTTGTTGTTGTGGGATTTTTTTTTTGGTGGCACAAACAGAGGCTGGTATTTCATTTGTACCATGGCTCCTAAACCTGAAATATAAAGGGAATATTCTAACAGAGAAGACCGTGGATACCTGGCGTTGTTTGTTACACCTACTAACCTACTTACCACTTTGCATGAATAAAATATTGACACAAAACAACAACAACAACAAAACCCCATCACTTTTGGGTATACTTGTATTGAGAATTTAAATAAGGACAAGAGCATAATACTGTTTTGATGTTTGATTGCACTAAGGGAGAAAAGGAATATTAAAATGAGTGCAGCAGGTTTAGGACACGTCTGTGTGCCCATACACACAAATTACAAATAAAGAGCAAACCAGGGAAAGAGAACACCTTTTTTATTATTACAGTTACACTATTTTTATAATCATTGTTCATTTCATGTCTGCCTTATGCTTTTTATGCTGTTTTACTCTCCCTTTGCTACAATTACATTTAAGTTCAGGTATATTTACTTTCTCTTTCTACTAAAAAAGTTGATAAGAATTAATTTACAACTGCACTAGTCAGAACAAATTAAGAGAAATAAAAATAAGAACTTGGTGCAATGTATGCTCAAGAAATAAATTAAAAGCATTTTGATTTCAAGGACCAAGTTCATTTATGAGAATCTTTTCCCCCATTTCTATCCATAAGTGTTAACAGGTATTAAATTAGATACTGAGGACCTCGCACATTCTTCTCCAAATAAAACACAACATGATTATCATCAAACAGGGAAGTAAATAAAGCACATGAAATATAAAAAAGGAAAATTTGTATAATAGACTGCACCCTGTTGATTCACATCTCCCAAATTCAGCCAAATTATTTTAAAGGTAAAACCACCTTTCACATACCTACAATTATTTCATCACGTATCATGAGGACCTAATTTCTGATTTAAAGCTAATACAATGGTATCCAACAAATTATTAAACCTATTCTCCGTTATTATTGCTTAAGTGACAGCTACATTTTATTGAAATAAAGAAGTTACTATTATTTCCATTTTAATATATCAGAAAATTGATTTCTTTCTTATATTTCTAATTCTATATTTCTAATATACCCGCAGTTAAACATTTTTCAGCAAGGGAAACACTTGCATTTGTTTTCGCAGATTTTGTGCATTTGGAATGGAGTGCTTGGGTGAGTACAAAACTAAAACTACGTTTTATGGTTTAAAAAAGAGTCTTTGAGCTTTCTAATCTGAACAGACTCCATATAGGTGCATGTGTGGTCTGGAAATATTTATGTGCTGTATCAACCATATTTGTGCACTGGAACACATTTCTGGAAAGATTTGTGCACTGTTTCCATGTGTGCATGCACTGTGCCATACCACTAAACCTTCGGCAAAACTAGGAACACACAAATGTTTTCTGTCTTGTTTTTCTCATGAAGAGAATAAAGCAGTATCAGCTTAAGAGTTTAATACTAATATTGATCATAGAGGAGCAGCAAAAGGAAAAAGGGGGAAGATGTTGAGTGAAGAAAAGGAGGTGAGGCAAGGCAAGAACAATTATGGCTCTAAAATTACTGCTCAATCGTTTGGCAAGGTATTACCAGCCAGCATTGGAATGATTACTGGAGGAAAACGTGCTGGAAGCTGTGCCTTAGCTGATGTTAAGATTCACAGCATTTTTGGGGTTAATAGAACATGTGAGAATTTACTCCCATGTCTTTGATAAAGGTTGGATGAAAGGCAGAATTTCTATTCTCAAGGAAACTAAAAATCTATTTTTCACTCCGATTTAAAATAAAAAGAAAATCGACGTCTTGTATTTCCTGTAAAGGGAAAACCTTTCCAAAATCCATGTGCTTGAGAAAGGAAGGAGAAAATAAATAAAAATAAATAAATAAATAAGTAGAAAATTTGTTGCTGGGTTGGATGAGTAAATGTGTTGTGTACTTGAAGGTGGCTGTCCCCAGCTACTTTGGGGGAAGGCAACCTTCCTTTATACAGCCCACAAGAGATAAGCATACACTTTTTATTAGTAGAAACAATAATGAGAGCTGGGTATTGCCCTGCTTAAAGCTTCCCCCAAAGCATTTTGTTCCCATCTCAGTGCAGGCTGACTCCAGTCCCACGGGTCTGCACAACAACTCACCACTACCTACGTCTGGTTCCTCCCCTCTCCTGCAGACACATTCCTCCTCAGGCCCTAGGCTCCTGTGCTTCCAGGTGCAGCCTAGCCCACAGAGTTTAATTTACCTTAACATTGAGAAATTACTAAAATGGTATAGATTTTTCACAGTGCTTTACTTTAAAAAGTAGGGAAAACAAATATTTCTGCTTTGACTTGGCTGCCGGATCTATAGTTTCCTGTGCTCAGCTGTAAACTAGGATTGTACCTATCTATCAAGTGTTATATTTGAGAGATAATGAGGGGATTCTTTGTGGTATTTTTTCATTGCTGTCACCCACCGTGATTACTTAAATCTAATTGCAAAGTAAATGAATTGGTGCAGTGCCCATGCCCTTACTCAGGCAGAGGATGACTGCTGGCCCATGTGTGGGCTTTGCAACCTCCAGATGCTGAAACCAGAGAAGAAGAAGGACTCAAGTTTCAGTCATTATGTCCCTGAATTAAGTCTTTCAGTTTCTTCTTTTTAGAATCCTAGTTTCATTTCTAGGCCTGCATGACCCACTTATTTTAGACCACACTCACTCAATACCTAGGTCCCATAATGAGTGAATTTATTATGGCAATTCATTATTAATAAGTATACACATAGGACAGGGATGCATTGTAACAAAAATAGAGAGACTACATGGAAACTGTGCCTTCAAACACAGAGGCAAGTAACTTAAAATTTAATTTTAAGATTGCCCAGAATTAGTTTGCAGTAGAGAAAATATCATTCCTCTAAGCTAAGCTTAGCAGTTTAAACATTTTTTACCTAGTGAGTGAAAATAAAAGAAAAATTCTATACCTCAAGAGTGAGTGCCCTTGGAAACAAAATGGAGAATATAAGTGGTAGCTCTCTGTCACTAGATCTCCTTAAGAACCATTAGAGAAACATCTTTTTGGGAGCACATTGTATATTCTGTCATCTCTCCTCTGACTCCAATTATTTTTGTTACTATTTCTGTGTAGGATGTATATACATCTATATTTCATTGCTCCTTGTGCAAAGAAAAGGTGTTATAAGCATGAGTGTGTGGTATTTTCTGGGGTCCCCTGTCATGGGGAGGAAAGATGAATCTGACTCCATGTCCTTAGAAGGCTAATTTATTATTATATTATATTATATTATATTATATTATATTATATTATATTATATTATATTATATTATATTAAATAATACTATACTAAAACTATACTAAAGAATAGAGAAAGGAGAAAGGATGCTTAAAAAAAGTTTTAACAATAAAGAATCAATAAAGGTTTAACACTAATGAATCTCATGACTCTCTCTCCAGAGTCAGACACAGCTGGACTGTGATTGGTCATTAAGTCAAAACAATTCACATGCTGGATAAACAATCTCCAAGCACATTCCAGAGCAGCAAAACACAGGAGAAGCAAATGAGATAATTATTGTTTTCATTTTTCTCTGAGGCTTCTCAGCTTCCCAGGAGAAGAAATCACGGTGAAGGGATTTTTCAGAAGATATGACCGTGACATGAGTGATTACACTTTGTATTTCAGTATAAGAACCCAGCTTAGAGTCTTCTAGAAGCTTTAACACAGTTCTTTTGATTCACAAGGTCCCTATGAAATTACTTTAATAGATAAATGAAATTAGAAAGGTGTCTTGCGTGCCCGTCTTGTTAAGCTGCTATGAGCTGCTTTAGTCTTTCCTCTCCCAGAAGCTAATTTTCATTTCTAATTCCAGGAAGAGAAATCTGATATACAGTAACAATTACGTGGATGTAAACAGCAAAGCAAAAAAACAAAAAAGACAAATTTAGCCAAGAAAACTTCATCCAGAAAGGATGTCAGACAGGGTTAGTGCTTGCTAGTAAACAATCTCCTAAGAGATCCAAAAGCTCCTTCCTCCTGCCTCACCCTGTAAGTGCATGTGTGAGGCCTCAGAGCAGCTTCATGGATCAGCTGATGAGATCTGCTGCCAGCCAGCTAAAAATGATGAATGAGAACACAAGAAAAAGCAATAATTAACCTTTTCTGTGTTCTGAATTTTGGAGATGAGCTATCATTAGATGCACAAAACTGACCCGACCAACGCTTCGAATTCTGCCACTAATAACAAAAAGAGCTTATGAAGAGGATACTCAGTTAATCATTGTTTACCAGATCCCATTTGGTAACAGTTAAATAATGCATGGAAACTTGGAAAGGTCCAGAAAGTCTTAGTCAAAGTTCATTCTAGGTCTCAAAGTTTGAGGAGAAAAGTTAAAACCCTGCATCCAGTGAGTGAATTGCTCATCATCTATGTACAGTACATGGTTCACTGACTGACTTATCATTCTGAAAAGGAAATCCATTTGTAGGCTGTAAATTACTAAGCTGAGACTTCCATGTTAGTAGCTTTCAATGCACTTTGTTTCAGGAATGCTGACCAAAAAAAAAAAAAATCCAGGGTGATGCATCTTCTTTTACTGTAAAATATGTGTTACAATTTAGAAATATTGATGAAAAGTGAAAATCAATTTCTTCTGTCATACCTTTGTGCAGAGGCCATTTGAAAGGTGATATGCTGCAGTTCTAATCTCTCTTCCATTTTGCAGCACCTATGGAAAAATACCAAGTACGTAAAAAAAATGGTCAAAGGGAAAAGAAAGAAGAAGAAAAAAAAAAGAACAGAAGTTTAAAATACATGCTTGTGGTGTCACTATGCACTTCTCCAGCAAGAAGTCTGGCATATTCTTTTTATTTGGTGCCAGATCCATCATCCACTTAAGTAAAGATACAGGCTATTACTTGCTTCAGTAAGAGCTGGAACAAACCTGCAAATTGCAATTGTCAGGGTCTTTCTTGCTTTGTGGTATCCAATATCAGCAGGTATTAAAGAGATTCAGCACTTTGAAGGCATTTTTACAGCATTGCAGATAAAAATAAATTACTGAACACTCATTGAATAGTGCAACGTTGCCCTATAATTGCATATTCCTATAAACATGCATTTCATGACAGAACATTTGAAGATCTTTAGAGAGTGCTTGGGATTTAATCCCAAAGAATTCACAAAAAAATATACAGAAGTATATTAGGGTTAGAAAGATGTACAAAGGGCCCAATATCAATGGATGAATAAATAGTAAATCCTACTCATATTTTTTGCATTTTAAGAAACATATAATTTTGAGAAAATATTTTTTATTGCCTATTTTTAATGTGGTTAAATTCAACAGTCTGTTTTATTTGGATGTGTTTTATTTTGATGGTTTTCAGAAGAGGCACAATATTTCATGAATGTTTTCAAGATGGAACATTTCAACTTTCCATTTTAAAATTGAAAAAAAATCCCCAAATAATAGAGATGGAGTAGAAAAGGTTGAAACACATGCATGCATCATCAGCCTTTGATCATTTTCCAGCTTTACACAGAAAGCCATCAAAAATAAAATAAACTCAACCAATTCCCCTTCCTTGTTTTTATCTATTTATTTTTCATTCCACAAACTAAAGCTGTCTTTCTTGTCTTCTTTAAAGTTCGACTTACGTACAAAAAGAAAATACAGTGTTTAATTCAGAGATTCTAAAATGTAAATACCAAAAGATGTCACAGTTGCAGCTGTACTTGCTGTCCATCTCCTCAGTGATTCATATCAATCATGTGCAAAAGCAGGTGGCCCCGACCTTTTACTGTGTGGGGGCAAAATGTCCCAGCACTTCCTCTACAAAGCATCAGGAAAAATGCCAGAAAGCCCACTAGGACTCCCCAGATTAGACACTTTGATGATCTGTCTCCTCTAATCATCGCCACTGTGTCCTGCATACTGATTTAGGTGCCTTAAACCAGCCTCATCTCTTCTCAAAAGTAGATAGATTAGATAGATAGATAGATAGATAGATAGATAGATAGATAGATAGATAGATAGATAGATAGATGATAGATAGATAGATAGATAGATAGATAGATAGATAGATAGATAGATAGATAGATGATATAGATAGATAGACAGATAGATTAGAGACATAGATGATAGACAGATAGATGATAGATAAATAGAGGGATTTTTTTTATTATGGTTTACATCCCCAAGATCACAGATTTTTATTTGATATTTGTTTATCTTCAGGCAAGCGCAGCTGGACTCCCACACAGTGATGTACAGATTGCAGATATGTTTAAGCAAGGCAGTGCTCTCAGAAAAAGGAGGAAAGACATGAAGATTTTCTCAGCACTTTTGCTCACCTGAACATTGTGTAAGCATGAGTGTAAGCTGTTATGTAAGACCTCACAGCTGAATTTTTCAGTTTAGAGATCAGTAGCTACAGTATCATGTTTTAGTAGCTTTCATTCTGTTTGCAGACATTTCTTGTCACCCTTTTCACTCCTCTCCCATAAGTGCTTTCTAATATCCAAAAGGGCAGTTCATGCAACTCCTATAATATCTCCACTGCCTCTCTTACATGTATCTTCCCTCCTAAGGTAAAATACTCTGAGCCTCAGATCACAAAATGTATCCTAAAGTTTCTGTATTTCTGTATAAAAACCATAAAAAGGATAAGATCATCAGATCTCTGCTTCTTCTGATGCCTCAGGTTTTAGCTTTTATATTTTTCAGATTCTGTACTGCTTTATTGTGTGTGTGTGGGCTTCATATGAGGGGATAGTGAGCTCTCTGCACAGAGCAGGTAGACAAAACAATTCCTTCTCTAGCTGGGGGCCAAGGACAGCTGATCCAGATGTCAGGCCCAGGAGCACAAACAACTTGGACTGAAAAGAGAAAAACAAGAAGGATGGGACTGCATGGGCTAAAGCTGTAACTGGACAATTAACTTGAATCTGCAAATGGACCAGAACTTACAAAAGTGAGAGACCTTGTGACCAGTCATACATTTTGTGACTATTTTGGGTTCATCTGGGGTGTAGCCCTGGCTGGGCTCTTGTGCTGCCCAAGGTGGATCCATGGAGGCTTTTTAATAAATCCCTACTTTATTCTTCAGTTCTCTCTAGCCTCTGTTCTAGGTCAGCCTTCACAAGGCAGCACTTCCAGTCAAAGAAATATGAAAAATAAATGCAATGAAGTGGCCCTTTTAAAAAATCGTTTTTGAAGTCTTCCAGGGAATATTTCAATACATACAACAGACTCAATGAAACAGGTTGTGGTATTTTTGGGGTCCCCCATCATTGGAAGGAATTAATGTATCTGATTTTATGTTCTTAGAAGGCTAATTTATTATTTTATGAATTGTATTATATATATAAAAGAATACTATACTAAACTATACTAAAGAATAGAGAAAGGATACAGACAGAAGGCTAAAAGATAATAATGAAAACTCGTGACTCTCTTCAGAGTTTGACACAGCCTGACCCTGATTGGTCATTAAGTCAAAACAATTCACATGTTGGATAAAAAATCTCCAAGCACATTCCAAAGCAGCAAAACACAGGAGAAGCAAATCAAGTGGTATTGTTTTCCTTTTTCTCTGAGGCTTCTCAGCTTCCCAGGAGAAGAATCCTGGGCAAGGGGATTTTCCTAGAAAATATGACAGTGACACAGGTTGCTTACAGCACTGTCCTGCCAGTCTTTGGCTCCCCAGGTGACTTCTTGTTCCAAGATCACAGCAACATACAACAAATCCCATGTAAAGTTCTTTCATGGAGGAGAATGGCTCTGTGTCTGTCTGTGTGTTTTGGGATGGGGAGGAGGAAGATGGAATGGTAGAAAGAACAGTTTTCCCATCTCTAGAACAACACAACAATATTGACCATGTTTACTATTTCCAAGTGTGACAGGACCCAAACCCAAGGAATTTTCTCCTAAACAGTCCTATGATATGACAACTGAAAGAAAAACCTCAATAAATTAAGGAAAGACTCAAGAGCTGTCCTACAGTTACATTTAAAGTGTTTTTAAATAAAAAAATCTAGAATAGAAAATCATGTCCCAAAACGTGGCTAGATCTTAGACTTTTCTTCTTTCCCCCTCTCTATATTTATCATATTTTCCTTCAGCTTGTATTATTTACTGTCCCATTTGAACAATAAAACAGGCTCATTGGTTTGAAGTGTTCTCATTATTATTTTGTTTTATTTTTGCATTTACCCCCACAAGCCTAATTAACTCCTGCTTTGTTGGAAGGCCAGCTGTATGTACAAAGTAGGCTGCAAACATTTTAATATTCACTCATGTAGTATTTATTTAAGAAGCTGCCTTATATAATACATGTTCATGTTTTGATAGAACAGAATAACATGTGCTTTGAAAAAAAGATTAAATTCCTGCTTATAGCCCAATTAAATTCCTACTTATAGCTATTTACCTCACATATAACATTTATCTGTACCCTTATTCTCCCTAATCATGGATATCAAGAAATCTTTCCTCAGACGATCTGTGCCAAAGAAACTTACAAAGATCCAGACTGAGAAACAGATTCGCTGTTATGGTTCTTCAAAATGGAAGTGAATGGGCCCAGGAATTGTTACAAAAGGGAAAACATGCTAAGAGTCAAAAACAAAGAGTGAAATTTATTTACTGGAAGAAGGTTTATAATTGTTAAGCTGGTCAGAGAAAAACTGAGGCCTTAAATTTTGAGGAATATAAAGTAGGAGATAGATAGATATCTCTTGCAATATTTTGTTCTTGCTGCATCTATGTCATTCAAGAAAAATAAAGCCTAAAAAGAAATTATAAAATTAATAAAGTCATCCTTGCAACTTCAGACCCATGCAAACTTTTCAAAATCCACAATAGCTCTGACTTTGCTTTTGTGGTTTCAATTAGATTATGTACTTCAAAATGACACTAGAAAAGATTAGAGTAATGCTTCCAAGCACAGAAACACATTTCCCTAAGAGCAATTATTTTTAGATTTATTATTATGGGTATATTCTTTTGATAATTCAGTATGAAAAAATGCAAATATTGGGTAATCTTAATATTAGCATCTATAATAACAAAATAAAATACTGCACTTCAGTGAAAAACACCTATAATTTATAGTTAGTTCATAAATTTGTTAAACTGAAACTACAATGTAAGTAATTAACTCCTTTTATTAAGTGAATCAGGTGTTTTAAAATTTGAGCATTTGAATGAGGGATGCACAGTACTCTCCAGTTTATCATCTGTGTACTGCAGCTAATGTCTTTTTCCAATGTCATGGGGCACGCATGAACTAAATTCCTTGACCCTTTTCTCTCTTTTTATTACTTTAAATCCTATTATGCCATTGATTTTTAAAGCAGAACTCCCCACAGAAGCCAACAGGACTCTGCTTGGAAATCGATGGTATCATATGGCCTTAAGTATTCCATTATTGGGCTGCAGAGATAGGCTGAACATATTAAAAAGGCTGAAAACATCAGCAGGTTGGCTTCAAATAGACAAAAAAAAATTCTCCTTTCAACCAATGATTTTAGTAAAAGGTGAAGTAGGTTTTCTCCTGCCTCTCCAAGGGGAGCACTGTTCAAGTAAGGAGAAATTAAAACCACATCCCCAAGTCCCACAGGCCCTGCTGCACCCCTATCCCCCAGGCACAACCTTCTGAAAAAACAATGGGCTTTATTATCCCATTAATACACCCCATTGCTGCCCCTTCATTAGGACTAGCTTCTGTGAAAATAATAGATATTTCATATATGTGAGTGCACCTGTGTATTTATATCTTTTATTCTTGGCATTTGTATAGCCAGAATCTTGCACACAACTGAGAAAATACCGACGACCCAGAAACTTCAGAAATCTTTAAAAATGTGGCATTTTTTGGTACAGAATTAACAGGAATAAAACCAGCTTTTAGCCACTTCAGACCATGAATGGCAAGGGATACTATCAGTTTATCCAAGTTTACAATCCAAACTTCAGTAAAAGAAAGCTCAAAAAAATACTTACAAGCACTGGCCATTTATAAGGGAAAGACAACACAAATAATGCAAATTCTCTGTTATAGTCATAAATTGCGTATCAGTGACAAGACATGAATCTAACAGAATCTAATTTTTTTAATGGATCAAGAGGGATAATTTATATTTTAAGGGAGCAAAAGATACATAGTGTACTACCTTAATCTCTCTGACCAACTTCAAACACGGCCAAACTCATTTCCCTTCCTAGCAAATTGTCCAAACCTGATCACATCACTCTTGCTCCCCCACCATCCGCATAACTGCAGCTCAAAGGAACATTAATTTGGACAGAAGAGATCACATTTAACATATAGAGAAAATAGAACTAATGTACAATCCTTTATACAAGTAGAAGTGCTTCTGGGACGGTAAGGGGACTAGATGCGGAAGAGCAAATATCACGTGTGGGAAAAAAATAAAAGCATCAATCTAACCTAAAATAAAAATTTCCACTATGCCCTCATATGGTTCCTCTCTGATTAGAACAAGTTTCTTTTTAATATTAGGTGCTTGGTAACAGAAAAGAATTTGAAATAACGTTTCTCACAGATGAAGCATCCGCTCCTTCCTTTCAGGAAGAAACATTTTCTTTTCCCCAGCACACATTTTAATTGCCTAAGATGCAATTTCCCTTATGAATAATTTGAATACAGCTGACTTTTTGACTAAGCAAATTTCCTTCAGAACTCAAATGATGTGTGCGCTGTAAAATATGGAAAACCATGTGGCAGGGTAGCAGAAGCAAAGTGATGAAGTATAGCATTAATTTTAATGTCATTTAAGAAGTCACCAAGGTTCATACTCTGTCAGTGACACGTGCCTCTGACCAGATGTGTAGCCTACATTTTAGTTCACAGCCACAAAAACTTCCCTCCACAAAGCTCCCTCTACACCATCCCACTTCATGTCAGCTTTGCCATTACAGACCCTGTCTCAGTGCTTCATAAGGGCTCTAAAAAGTAGATCCTCTGCACTGTGAAGTTTGGCTATAAAGCTTTGTCTCTTCATCAGAGAATTTGTTGCTGCCTTTCTCTCATATACAGCCCTCATGGGGCTGTGTGCTTCCAGCTTAACATATGAATAACTTATTGAAGCCACTATGTCCTCAAGAGGAAAAGCAAGATTTAGCAGCTAGAATTAAAATAATTTTATGTTCTTTTGGCTTAAAACATAACAAAAAAAATAAAGTATGTAAAGAAACAAAATCTTTTCTAGTGTGACTTGCAGGTGTAAATTTTCAATAAATCATGCAGGAGACTTAGATACCATCTGAGAGTCATAGATAACTTATAAAAACTAAAAATTAGATCACCATTTCCATTAACAGAATCAAGCTGTAGACAAATGTTGGGTTTAATGATACCACAGGGCCCAAACAGGACTAATAAAGCAGCTTTGTTGATATTGTCAGTGTACATAATTTGAAAATCCATTATCTCATCCTAAAAATGCACTCAATTAATACTTTGTAGAAGCTGTATTAGCTGCCTAGTCTAGTAAATAAATTGAAATACTAATTACTCTTTCTTTGGAAAGAGGCTTTGTTGTTTATTTTAATGTTGGAATTATTTCACTATGAGGAATTTTTTTTTTTTTTACAAGGACTGTGTTGGGAAAATTTGTCTGCTAAGGGAAATAAATGAGTTGCTTTTGTACCAACATAAACTACCTCATCTGATGAGTAACCACTAACCATAACTTAATATAATTTCAGATTATTTGCATTTTCACTTGCCCGTAGCAGCTAAGCCATCTGGTACACCTTTTTTCATTTTTTTTATTCACTTTAAAAATAGCAAAAGCAAGCACTCTTTATCTATGCCTTTTTAGTGCTAAGACAGTGTTCAGCTAAACTGTACCAATGAGTAAGAACTAAAATATTCAGCAGTTTCTGATGTCTCTTCCAAATGTCTGATACAAGATTTTAGTTCACTGGACCAGATGCATACACAAACCAAATTCTGGCAGATGAACATAAATTCCATGAACTTCATCTTCAGTGTGTTTTAAAATATTCAGCTTTTTTTTTTTCCTAATCAGATACAAGTAAAATCAACTAAAACCTGCTAAAACCTTATATTAAGCTCCTATTTATAACAATAACTTATGATTAATGTACTCTTCAGTAGGAAAGCTCTCGCTTAATATAAAAAAATCCAGCAAAAAAAAATCTGCTTTGTTATTTGAAATAGACATGTTGGTTAAACAGAAATACTCCCTTCCTTTAGCAAGTAGCAAAACCCTTGTAAGAAAATGAACTCTCAACTTTCAGTCATTTTAACCCCATGTAACACTGAACATGGTGAGTTTTTCCAAAGAGGCTTTTGTCATTTTATGTGACGTGCACTTCTTAAGATAGAAAGTAAAACACGATCAACAAGAACAAATGAAAAACAACAAACCCTAAAAACAAACAAACAAAAAATCCCAAACAAAACCACCAAAAAGCTCTCACCTTTCTGCCTACCCTTCCTTTTTCTGGTGACATTGCGCTGCTTGACTGACTTGATCTCATTCTACCATGTTTAGTGGATGATGGAATGGCCACGGATGGTTCTATCTGGACTTGAGCAAAGCCTTTGGCACTCAAAATAGAGAAACTGGAGAAACTGGATTTCCAGCATGTGGGCAATTGTACTTTTGCTGGATAAAAATCTGCTGGGTTGGCCAGTGGCACCAGAGTGGGGTGGTGAAAGGTGCTGCATCCAGCTGGCCCCAGGGCTCAGTCCTGTTTAGAATCTTTATTGACAAGGTGGACCCTCCAGATTTGCAGATGACACCAAATTAGGTGAGGATTCTGATCCTCTTGAGCTCTCCTTTCACTAAGAAGACACTCAGCATTGCTGGGTTAATGTTTGGGTTTGATTGTCCTGAGGGTCTTTTCCAACCTAAATGGCTCCATGGTTGGGTCGTGGGATTTCAAAGAAATCTGCATTAAAGCTTGGAAAATGTTTCCCCTCTGGAGAACAGCACTAATTAATTCATTAGTGATGAAATGCATTAGTGATGAAAAATGTCTATGTATTTAGGTCTGTCTTCTGGTTAGGGAAATCTTCTCTGGGTGTTGGAGAGCAAACTATTCCCAGAAATTGATACATAAAAGCATCTCTCTCTGTCGGGATGAAGTTTAGCAAAACTCTGAGGGAAAAAAATTAAATGAATTCCTAAACTGCTTCTTAGTGTTGACAGTTTTCAATATTTAATGGGCACACTGGAGTTGAAAAGAGGACATAATTTCTTTTTCTTTTTTTTTTTGTCCTTAAAATTGTAATGACGAGGTCTTTTTGTTTTATTTTTACTGAAAACTTTAAAAAATCTAAGATGCTGCAATCTACAAGTATACCTATTTAGAACAAAAATATTCTACCTCTACCATTGGAATCTAAAGATATATAATTTTATTAACATTTAGGGTGTGCTATGCTCAGGGAATACCCATGACAACTGTGGGAAACGACTCAAGTAACATCCTGAGGGCCCCAAAAAATTTCCCTTAAAATACCAGACTGAAGTAAAAGCATTACAGGAAAATCTCTCCATACTCAATATTAATATGAATCGAGGGACTGGGAGGTGGTGTGGAAATCAGCAGAGATCACAAGGGATCATTTGAGTCCATGAAAGCAGATTCCTAGGACACAGATCCTATACTGGGAAATTCCAGTCCCAAGAGCTGTCAATTTAGCAGCAAGGCTTCATGGAGCAGCAGCAGCCTCCACAGATGTCCCAAATCTCCCAAAAAGGGTTCAATCCTGTCTGAGAGGCACAGGAGCAGATCAACCCACCAGCCAGGACTCCCAAATCCCTAAGGCTCCGACAATTTCATGGAGATGCAAGATCACATCTAATAGCTGATGGCAGGCTGAGCAGCTTGTTTGCCTTCCTTAACAAGATACAGTAAGTATAACTTACCACCTTATAAATCCCAAAAAATTGAACTGAATTCTCCAAGGGGAAACCCTTCACTAGTACAAAATAGATCAGATTTGTACTTATTTAGGAATATCTTATTCTTTTCTCCTTTACAGGACAAACCGATTCCTCTATCCTACAGGTGAGACACACTGTCTGGTATTTGTGCACCCTTTTAAAAATTAGATTAGCACTTGGGGTTCTCCATTTAATAAGGTGTTACCCAAGCATTGTTCCTTTCATTGCTTTGTTTCTTAATGCTATTATTTTTATCACTGAAGAGCATTTGATGCCACCCTGGGTGGGTTGCAATATTGCAGTGGAAACTTGCACAGTGTTTGTCTTGGTTTGGTCTGGAAACCAGCACAGTAAAGGCTGACAATGCACCTCACTTTGAGCTAAATCTACTTGAAAACTTAATTATACAGGAAAAATAGTTGTAGAATTTTAAAGCACCACCAGAGAGGATGGGCAACTTGTGCCTGAAACATTGGCTAAGCAAGCAATTGGAATAAAAGGAAAATGGAATTTGTTGTAGCCATCTACAGTGAAATAGTGTAGAGATGCTATTAAAAAAAACACCAGATGAAGTGCACATTTTAACCCCATTGAATATTAAAAAAAAAAAAAAAAAAAACCAAAAAATCCACTTGCAATTCCCAAGATGTTATTTCTCAAAGTTAAGGAAAAGACCTTATGTGTTCAAAATCTTTTTCCTTTATTTTTTCACCATTTCTGCAGATGTTTGCTTTTAACTAGCCTAACAAAACTGCCTTAGATAATTCCTAATTTACAGAGCTATAAGCCTTTCTCCTGAGCACATCTGGTTGGTTTGTTTTTTTTTTTTTTTTTTTACAGGCAGCAGTTCTCTTTAAAGTGTGATTTATTCTCAAATCTGAAACTTTGAAAAGCATCAAATCTTTGCCTCAAACCTGGAAGTTCTTTGTTCCCCACACCCTGGCTCCTAGCAGAGTTTCTCCGTTCCCAAGCAAATCAAAAGTAGTGTCTGTGAAACACTAGTTTCTAAAATTTCTTATGCCACATCTATAGAAGGTCTCTATACTGATTTTGTCAATAGTATACTGGGTTGTTCAAGGTTGTGACTGTCACCACTTTTTATTTTCTAGTCCCTTCCCACCTATATATAATTGTAGGAAAGATATGAGTTTAGACCAAATAAAATTTAAAAAAAAAAAAAAAAAAAAAAAAGAACAGATATTATCCTGTAGTACTAGTGGAACTTTACGAAAACCAGACTCCAAGTATGAAAAGAATAATAGAGGAAGAGTATTTGTGCATAAAAACCTGCAGAATAAAAAGGTAAAACCAAGAGATACAAGGGAGAGAAGAAAAAAAAAATCTTTCCAGAATGATACTTTAAGAACTCACTAAGAGAAATTCTAGGTCCAAATAGCAAATTCAGATGATCAAAGGGATGATTTTTGAGTTGGCAGTTGAAATTTAAGAGAGGATTATTAGTTTTCTTCTCTTTTCCTTTTTAGTTTAGAAGACAATTGAAATCACATTTTACTAAAGGATAATTAATCCATCAGTCAGAACTGGCTGAATATAAGTTAGATGGCACTCCAGGAGGTCAGCCCATCCAACCTTCTCCCATGACATGGGTCTCACTGCACAGATTATTTGCCCAGCGGATTACTGAGCATCTTGCAGGACAAAGATGACGTTTCCACATCTCTGATCCTTTGCTGTTATAACTTTGGAGAGCGGCTCATGGCTGCCTTTCACTTCTTTTCTCACAACATCTGTGTTCCCAAATGCTGGCCCTTTGTTAAGGAGGTGCTATGATAGGTTTCATCAGCCAAATGAGGAGACTTCAATGTCAACTGCCAGGGACAGCAAATCAAACCTTGTGCCTGAGCACGGACGCAGACAGCTCATGTACAGAGGCAGGTGAGGTCACAGTGTGGAAAAAAGGTGACAGTCTGTTGGGTAAAGGCCAGGCTGGAAGGGGGTTTGAGTAAGCTGGTCGAGTGGAAGGTGCTGCTGTCCGTTGTCGCAGACATCTTTTCATGAAAATCCTTTCCTTGGGATTTTTTTCCTCCTGAGAAGCTGAGAGGCCTCAGGGACAAAATGTAAACATTGATTATCTGCTGCTATGGAATGCAACAGGTGGATCTGTGATTGGCCCATCTTGGATGTTTATAATTAATGGCCAATCACAGTCAGCTGGCTCAGACAGAGAGTCTGGGACAGCTGCCTTTGTTATTCATTCCTTCCTATTCTATTCTTAGCTAGCCTTCTGAGATGAAACTTTTTCTTCTACTCTTTTAGTATAGTTTTAATGTAATATATATAATAAAATAATAAATCAAGCCTTCTGAAACATGGAGTCAAATCCTCATCTCTTCCCTCATCCTAAGACCCCCTTTGAACACCATCACAATCCACGGTGAGGGGATTGGAACTAGGTGACATATAGGGTGTCTTCCAACCCTATGGCTCTATAATAAATCACAACTATGATAAATCACATCCTCCATGTGCTCCCAGGCAGACCTTTGGAGGATAAAACATGCTCCTTTAGGTGTGTGCACAGGATGCTTTCCTTCACAGTCTGGGCAAGTTGGGAACAAACATTAAGACCTTTCCAGAGGCCAACATGGTTACTGTCGCAGACATCTTTTATGGAAAATCCTTTCCTTAGGATTTTTCCTCCTGAGAAGCTGAGAGGCCTCAGGAACAAAATGTAAACATTGATTATCTGCTGCTGTGGAATGCAACAGGTGGATCTGTGATTGGCCCATATTGGTTGTTTCTAATTAATGGCCAATCACAGTCAGCTGGCTCGGACAGAGAGCCGAGCCACAAACCTTTGTTATCATTCCTTTCTATTCTATTCTTAGCTAGACTTCTGATGAAATCTTTTCTTCTATTCTTTTACTATAGTTTTAATGTAATAGATATGATAAAATAATAAATCAAGCCTTCTGAAACATGGAGTCAGATCCTCGTCTCTTCCCTCATCCAAAAACCCCTGTGAACATGGTCATAGGTAACAATCCTGTTAGTCAACAGTGTTCTCCTACAGCAGCCTAACTCTACACAAACTTTCAAGCTAAACTATATTTTCTGTTTACACTAACTGGCTTTTTCAGAGCTATATATTAAGTTTGAATTATCAGACTTCGCCTTCATGAGACGGCTGTTTGCAGCAGGATGAGCTTTATCAAAATAGTAAAAC
This sequence comes from Camarhynchus parvulus, assembly GCF_901933205.1. NCBI lineage: Eukaryota > Metazoa > Chordata > Aves > Passeriformes > Thraupidae > Camarhynchus > Camarhynchus parvulus. Next base: position 68,563,436 of record NC_044574.1, on the reverse strand, counting down.
ATGCCTGAAGTGTAAGGAAACTGGCGCCATCCTGTGAAACAGCAGGGCACAGGACACCTCCAGTGGTGCTTCTTGCATAAGTGTCCCTCCTAAGGATGAGAATTGACATGTGAAATTGCTTGGATAATATGCCTTAACTCTCTCTTTTAGCTCTGTGACTGAAGAGCCAGCTTCTTCCTCTTGTAAGTCTTTTAACACAAGTATGAATATACTGGTAGGAGACAGGAGCAAATTTATCCCATGACAACTCACATATTCCCATGGCTTTAGCACACTCTAGTAAATACTCCTTGCCAGAAAATAATCAGAGCACACTTTGAACTGGTAGAGGTTTTAGAGCATTAGGAGGAAAAAAAAAATCCACTTTAAAAAAAGCATAAAATATTTCTTCTAATGGACTTATGATGACAATGATTGGAATGGGCCCAAATTAGAGAATTTTCTAATCAGAAAGAGGGCAAAGCTGCTCAACAAAGTGAAAAAGTGACATCTTACTGCTAATTTGAATTAATTCCAGAGGAATATTTATATGTTAGGGAGAAAGGTTTATTGGAATGACAGAAATAAGAAATGAAAACTAAGAGCCACTAAACAGGTATAAATAAAATGCAGAAGAATAAATATAAAGCAAATAAGGATATATTTAATAAGAAGTATTCACTTTTCCTTAATAGAAGCAGAGCAATAAATTACATAAGTCCTAGACCAGCTAAAACCAAAGTATGTCCAGCATATTTAAAATGACATAACAGGCAAACATTGATAGAAATCAAGATGCTAACCTTGATCGAGGAGTACATATCAACTGCAGAAAACTGGCTCAGGCACATCATACATGAAAGACATCTGCATGTAGCCCAAATAGTGTGACTTACCACAGCTTACAGCAGCTCTAAAGGCATTCAGCCAAGGTAAAGCCATTATTACATAAAATCCATTATTATATAAAATACCTGGAGAGCCCGGCCATGGCAGCACTCGCCTGCTACCATTACTGTTTCTATCTGAGAAGGAATTTCTGTTCCAGCAACAAATGCGTCCTGGAACTAATTGGCACTCATTGTCAATCTCAGAGCAGAGACTAATGAAGTACCTTTTGAGCCTGAGAGGTTCTGAAGAGGTGATCTCTCCAGCACAGCACAGAGCCTCTGTAATGAGGCAGGATAAGGATGATTCCTCTGCTAATGCTCATTCCTTACCTGTCCTCACTGAAAAAATAAAATGGGATTCATCCATATGTTTAAGAAATCCAGGGAGCCCCTGTGTAAAAAAAGTGATAACACTGCAGTTCACTGCTCATGGGGACAAGGATCACAAGGAAAGGGAACAAAGATGCTCTTACTGCAAAGTAGCTCCCACCTCATGCATTTCATTGTTCGGAAAAACTATTTGTGATCTAGCAGGGAATAAGTCTGAACAGTGGTAACTGTAGCAAAGGACTGATTCCTGGAAGTCATCACCTATATTCTATCCTAAAATTGTGTTTTCTACCCTAAAAGTAGTGTTTTTCTAAATCTTAAACAAAATCTGGGGAGCTGTCGCCTGTATTACACCTGCTAAATCTTGAGATACAATTTACATAAACAGGGAAATTCTTGCTGCAGAGCTTTCCTCAGTCAGTCAAGCTGCTATTTGGAAAGAAACAGCACAACAGAACAGTTAAATGAACTAGAATCTTTATCAAGCACTGGTATATTCCTACCAGATGACTGCTTTTTATGTGGACTGCAAATAAAAAGATATCCATTCAAGTTGGCAGGCTCCCTTAAAACTAAGGGAATGCTTTGAGTGCTGGACTGCAGTCTTCACATGTTGAAGTGCTTAAAATACAGGATAAAGCCTTTAAACAACAAACCCACAAAAGTAAGATACCTAGGCAGTCTGGAGGCAGTCTGGCTTAAGCCAGAGCTCTTCAGCAAAAGTGGTTTATAAAGGATGTGTTCTTGAACATGAGGCTATTACTGCAGACAATCTACGTTTGAAATGTTTTCAGACACAATAGTTTGTTCCATCAGTTAGCTGGAAAAAATGGAATTAGATACTCTTTAGCTATTTTGGGTAATCCCAACAAGCATGTTCAGCACTTTGCTTTGTATTTAGTATTGGTCTGGGACCGGTGCTGGCAACCTGATATTAAAACATACCCCTGCTGCTGTAAAATATTTGCTGCAATGAATAGTAGTTATGATAATAGTTATTATGATTACTGTGTTATAACACAGTTCTTTTTTTTTTTTGCCTCTGTCTATTCGAAAAAAATGCCCAGCAGGGCTTTAAAAAAGAGCAAAGTAGTGGCATACATAACTCTCCCTGAAAAGATAGCAAAGGATTTGTCATCCAAAGGGTTAAAGGGCAGACCTTCAAATTAAAACACTTTGGAGACACACTGAGAAAATGCCATCCTGTCTGAAGTCTTCCTCTGTGAGAACTCTTTTGAATGTCTAGGATTCTGTGTTTTGCTTTTTTAGCTTGTTCTGACAGTAAAGATAACTGTTTCTGACTTGTGAGATCAACCAATATTTTCCTCTCCTATACTCCAATTTTCTCCCTTTTGTAATTTTTAGCATCCTCTACAATACCTCTAGACTAAGGTACATTTGAGACTGCAGCCCATTTGTACTGTTCTGTACTGAACATTCCAGAATCAGACGAGAGTAATCACAAAATTGCATCTATATCTTGGCAAGAAAAGCTGAAGACTCCCTGGTGTTAGGGCCTCAGAACTCAGCTGTGCCATATCAGTTGGCCTAACTACATGTTTTCATATAAGTGATAAAATAACATCAGATTTCCTCACAAAGACAGAGGCAAGGGTTTTTAGCTAAGAGTACTTTCCTACAAGAACTGAATTTCATTATAGATAACTTTAATCCACATAAGTCTATATCACAAATGACATTTCCAGTGTTCAAATTTCAGCATGTAGAAGAACTGGAAAAGGTCAGAACTCTTTCAGTGCCCCTTGAAACATACCCTGTTTGATAGACTTCAGGTATAGACAAATATATATATAAAGTGCTCAGGATGTGAAAGTACACGTAAAACAATGGATCAGTACTGAAAAAAAAAAAAAGTGAAACAGCAGTTTGGCCATGTGTGTATTGTTAAGAAACAACTTAGATTTTTTTGAGCATTTTTGCTGTAGTTGACCACAAGAAAACAGTTATGTTCTAAGCTGTCTTCCCAGCCTGGAAAAGGGTGACAATAGCCATTCATGCTCCATGGAATATATTTACCAGCAATACAAATAAATCTTTGATAAATCTTTGACAATTAAGATGTATAAACTCCTACAAAAAAACAGACTACAAGACAGCTCTATTGCAAGAAAGATCCAGCCAAAATATTTAAGCCTCTCCTTTTTTAGATTATCTTCCAATTTTTATCTGTGATTTTCTGAAGCAACCAAGCAACTCAAAATAAACAATGCTCTTTGCAGAAGAGAAGTTGGACTCTCAATGACGTGGTATTTCATTAAGTCTACCTAAACCTAACATTCATAAGCATCTTGAGGCAATGAAAATCAAGAGACAATAGCTACCACATGTTTAATGATTGCTACAAATCAGTTTTTCTAATGTCAGAGTCTGATGTCCAGCTCAGACTGCTTGCTATCTCCCTGTGCTACTGGAATTGACTTATTTTTTGTCAAAAAAAAGGGTTGATCCCACTGTGGATGGGTCATTTAATCCCCTCTTAATCATATTTTATTCAATCCATATCCTGCCAGACCAACAGACATGTTTTTCTGAAAAATGTTTTCTTTCTGAATATGGCATGTATCTGTTACATGTTACATACATCTGTTAATCAGCTCTCCTTTTCATATTTATTTCATTGAATTCAGCTTTCAAACACAGTGCCAGAGCTCAGTCAATGCCAGCTCCTGTCTACTGTAATTTCAATGCATCTTTAAACTCATATACAGTAATGCTCTTAGTTTAACAAAGTCTGTCACATATATATGTATGCTCATATACCATATATAAAAACATATATGCTTATAGCACACATCTGTTGTTAATTTTAAAGATATTAAGAGAGGCATTTAATTAACATTTTATATAAGAAACTTTTTTAATGTATTATCAGTTTCTTGGAACAGTACGTACTTAACATTTATAATTTACTTACTTGGAAACAGAATTCCATAGGTAATTTCTGTCTATTCTGCTGATAAGTTTCATGGGAACATCTGCACTTAAAATATGTGCCTCACTTAAGAATAAAGTGATTATTGCATTCATGGCTTAGTGAAAAGACAATGTGTCATTGAGATCAAAAATCGGCACTATCAACTATCTCCAAAAGTGCTCAATCTGTCTGTCTTGCACAGAGTCAGATTGAAGCACAGAATTTTGAATGGAAAACAAAAAAAAGACTATAAGCAAACAAAAACTAGGAGGAATTCCTAAAAGGAATTATGTTTGAATACGGATTAACAAAGGAGGAACCAACTTGACCCAATGTGCAGAGTTTTTCCCGTTTAAATTTAAACAAAATTGTTGGAAGGTTATAGAAATTATCTATTCATTACATGTTATTAGATTTAATGAAAAATATTCACAATAACATCATCCTTTGAATCCCTTCTTTTGTGATTTTTAACAAGAATTATCCTGCTTTTAAGATGGTTGTTCTCTCTTTTGATATGAAATTCTAAATATGCATGGAACATGAAATGACTGACAGAATACTAATATTATCCTACTCCTAAGAAATTATATTCTGACTAATATCTACTGCTTCAATATGTAAAGAAGAATTTATCAAATTCATTCATTGATTATTCGGGCTCTGGTCATAACAGACAGAAACAGATTATCAAAAATTCAACAACAGTTGCTGAAGTACAGAAAATGCATATGTTTAGGAAAGGAACAAAGATGAAAATTAACCATTTAACTGTGCAAGAGAAGCTGGGGCCTGAAGTTTCTAAGCAAACAAAACTTATTAAGAAGAGTGTGCATGTGTGGTTGCTCTTTTATTTGGATTCACCATGGAAAAATGAGCTATAATTCACTTATTTTCCCCTCCCCTTACTCTCTGCCATTTATATTTAAACAGCTGCATAGCTGGGAACTTGGAACTGGGTTGGGCATTTGTGGAGATTTTTAAGTGTTGTTATAGGCATAGATGACCCATCGCAGACCACAAAAATTATGTAATATTAAAAAATAGCATAAACATTCAACAACATACTGGAAACCTCAGGTTCATTTATTAAGCTTATATCTCTGTCTAAATCCTGCGCTTTGTTTCCAAACCCCACCATCATGCAAGAGCAAATGCAATATTTTTCGGTATCTGAAAGACATTTGTTTCTGACTTATCTGCCTGACATTGATACATGTATGAAATACCATTCATCTGTAAACATATATATATATATATCCAGGTTTTCCTCTTCTAATACTGGAAACTGATGACCTAAACTTCACCTACCAGGCAGTGTAGGTTGACCAGCAGCAGCAGGACACAGGGTTAGCCTGCAATGATTGCAATGCCACAAAGTCATTATCAACACAGGATGGTTAACATTTAAAGTATATAATTCTGATTATTTAGAAGTTTCTCGACTAGAGGAAAAAATTCCTTACTCTTATTCCCAGGAAACACAAAGATAATCACAACAGAAGGCAGATTTTCCTATCTAGAAAACATCTTCCCTTCAGCCAAGTACACTCTTTGGCACATGAGACATATTAACAAGGGTCCAACAAATTTACTGTGAGGTTCTTTACTTCAGCACGTGGGTAGAAAAAAATAACAAATCTAATGGCGATTAGGAAGCAAGATATTCCACAGAGGCCTCACAGTAATTTAACAAGCAGCAGTATTATTTTCTTTAACACATTTTTTTTGTCCTAAACCTTCTTAAATATTTTCTGGCCGCTTATCCTGCCCCTAAAGAATCAGACATCCAAGTAGCTTTCATAGTTCTATTAATCTTCCATTTTTCAAAGCTCTGCTTTCCTGATGTCAAGTCTACCTCTCCTCCTGACTGGCAAAACTTCCTAATAGCAGCAAAACTACTGGAAACCCTGCATGGAGCTCAGCCTCCTCTTGTAGCTGACAGCACAACAGCTTTCTACCCACTTACTCTCTTTTCTTCAAGACAGACAAAAAGGAAGGAAACTTCATCGGGAGGTAGCAGTTTAGAAACCTGACATTTCACTGCTTGATGCTCGCTTTCATCAGCAACACGATCTTGACTTTAATATTGAAAAATAATGAAGAATAGTGAAATCAAAACTGACACTGTGTCTGCTTAGACTCATGGTGCCTGTACACTACCACAGAGAACAATAATTTCATTCTCTTTGAAAGCATTTTGCTATTGAATGAGAAGTACCTTTAGCTTTACCTACACATTGCCTATAGCAGTGTTGAGTCAGTCTTTGAAAAAGAAAATTCAAACATGATCCAGGTGCATTAATTTGTACTCTAAGAATTAATATAGAATTCCACAATTTGTTTGATTGAAAAAGACCCCTGTGGTTGAGTCCAACCATTAATCCAATGCTACCAAACCCACCACTAAACCATGTCTCTAAGTGCCACATCTACGTTTCATTTGAATATTTCCACGGGCAGTGACTCAACCATCCCCAGCACAGCCTCTTCCAATACCTGACAATTTTTTTGGTGAGGAATTTTTTTCCTGATATCCAATCTAAACCTCCCTTGGTGCAACTGGAGCCCATTTCCTCTTGTCCTGTCAGTAGTTACCTAAGAGAACAGGCCATGCCCCACATGGCTACAAGCTCCTTTCAGGTAGTTATAGGGAGCAACAAGGTCCCCCATGAGCTTCTTTTTCTCCAGGATAAACACCCCCACCACTTCAGCCATTCCACACAAAACTTGTGCTCCAGATCCTTTGCCATCTTTATTGCCCCACACATTTTTCAGTACCTCAGTGTATTTCTTGCAGTGATATGAGATCACAGAGCACCCTGCAATATTACATAAACTAGAGGAAAACTCATATTGTGACACAGTACAACAAACCACACCAGCCTGATATGCTCATGTGAAAGGAATCACAGTGCTTCTTGGAAATATTTTTTTCCATTTTATAATTTTAAAGTGCACTAACACTACAGAATAAAGTGTTTGAAGTTCTTCAAAGCTTATAAAAGATGAATTCTATCAGGTTTTAGCTTTGTGCTATTTTTATTGCTCCTTCTCCATTCTCCCTTTTTCATTTCATTCCCCAATAAAGAACTAAAAGCTATGTGAAAATGAGAGGAGATATTTTTTTCCACTTACTACAGGTGTTTATATATACTGCCACATTTATATTCAGATGTACAGATAAGCATGTTCTCCATCTCACACCAGTTACTGTTGTTTCCCTCTATTTATTTCTCTCAATGCACCAGGGAAAGGACATATTTTTAGAAGAAAATGGAAACAAAGCAAAGGAGAGCAAAGCAACAACACTATTCCAGAACAGAAAAAATGGCTAAAATGTTTGTCTGGTAGTTGGAAGACCTCAGGCAGATAGTCAGACATGGATAATTGGACTTGAGTCTCTGCCAGTCTAGCTTCATGCCAAGTCCACGCTGCTTGTTTTTCTAAGAAAAGGGGAGTTGTCAAAATCCTTTTTAACATGAAAATGCATCATAAAACTTTATCACTCAAAACTGACATGTCACAGAAAGCTTGCTTCGAAGAATATTTATCCACAAAATGAAAATGTTTAAATAAAAATTTCCACCACTCCTACATACGTTTTTAGAAGGTGTCAAAATAATTCCTTCTGATGCTATTGCAAAGCCAAGTCAAAATACAGTGTATTTGTGACATGGTATTAAAAAAAAGCACAGAAGAGATTCTTGAAGAGCCTCAGTGAAATGGTCACTCATGTTCACTAAAACTGCAGGAGAATTCTAAACCACTTTGAGGACGTGATTTAAGAATCAGTTGGCACTGGTTCAAGTAGAGTGCTGAAAAATGCAAAGCAAACTCCACCCCTGGAAGTTTGTGTTTTCCCAAAGCTCAGACAGGAGTGCTTGCAAGGCTCAGATATTGCACAAATTATAAAAGCCACCTGCAGAGCAGTATCAGGGGCAGCCCTGTTCTGGTACCACAGCCCACAGCTACAAAATTGCTATCCTAGGATGCAGAGCAAACTGTGAGCAAACCAAAAATTGTAATGTTGATCACATTCATTACTTCATATGTAGCTGCTCTTGATCTTAAGGGGATTTTTAGAGTACATTTTTTTCAGATTCTCATTCTGGTTGCTCTTTGTAGGTTGGTGCTTTTCTGTGCATGTTTCTCTCCAGCCCTGATTCAAGAGCCAGCTTCCATCATCCAATGAATTTCCCACCTTTAAAAATGCTCTATGGCCTTTCTTGTTGTCAACACCTTTTCTGTTAATAACCTATTTGCTACAGGTGCATCTCTTACACAAAATTTTCTGATTTTTTTTTTTCAGAAACGTTGAAGATTTGGTTTTTGCCTCTGAATGAATACAGATATTGACTACAGTGTAGAAAACAATCCACATAGTGGTTTAGTCACGGGTAGGAAGTAAAACAAAAGTCTTTGGAAAATCTTTATTACCAATATATTATTTTAATCAGAAGTAATATCTGTCCTTATTTTCTAAATATACTTTTCTTTTCTAGCTACTGAGTTGCCAAGGTGGAAGTTTGCTGCAGTCTCTGTTCATTGTGGCTTATCAAACTACAAAACATTCCACAAGGAGCACAGAAGGAAAGTCCAAGACTCAGAACTTGCAGATAATATGCAACAAGCAGTTAAGCAGTAGATATCAAGGGCAACAGTGTTGTCTGACTGCCCTGAAGTATTGAGGGAAAAAAAAAAAAACAGCCAGAACAATCCCCCATATTTAACATCTCCTCTGTCCGTAGAAAACAAAATACATCCCTAAGTGCAAAACATGACAGAGACCCAAAGAGAAGCAAAATCACTGAAATTACTGTGATTACCTAATAGTGCAGGCAAACATTTCTGACTCAGATTTAGGTCAATATGCTGAGTCTGTGCCAGGTGACATGGCAACAGACTGAATTCCTCTGCAGTCAAATTCTAGCAAGAAACAATGATTTTTAAAGGCAGCAAATAAACACACAAAACTTTGTGATCAAATTATGAATCAGCATATGGTAGGTAAATTTTTTTTCCTTTTATTTCCATCACAGATAGCCAACAGAAATTTTTCAGCGCACATTATCCCTTATTATAAGTAGTTCCTCCTCCTCCTCAGCACTTACCACTCAAATGTAATTTTAAAGTTCATATTTTCTTACTCAGCCTAGTGGAAACAGCAGCATGTCAGAACAGGTAAGAGGAACAGATAAGAGGACATAAAATTGTTAACTTAGTGTGCAGTGAAGTCCATTCCTCTTGTTTTCTACTTTTCTAAGCAAAGTGATAATAGAAAGAATATTTCAGTTTTGACAGAGCATCACTAAAAGACCTTGCAGGGGCTTTGCAAACTGCTGCCAAACATTACTGCATCACCAGTCTAATTACAGCCACATATCTCAGCTGGAGGTGGGGGAATAAATTCCTAGCCAGGTCTAGTGTCAGTGGAATATTTTAATTATGCATTGAGAACTGAACTTTTGGGGAAAAAAAGTAGAACACAAAGGATGTCCTTTCTTCTCTGCAACCATTTCCTAAAATGTCCTGAAATATCAATAAGCCATTTTGTCTCTCATTTCTTCATATCTACCTTGGTCTTTTCAAATGTAGGTGCCAGATGTACTGGTTTTGTGCCAATAAACATCTTCAGGTGAAATCAAGTCATCTGGGGAATGAAACTTTTGGCATCCATAGGATCTACAGAGATTTTACACTGCACATTTTTTATGTTGGCCAATAGAGATTTTACTTTTTTTATTTTCTCTCATTGAACTTCAGAATTCTAAATTTAAAAAGTATTACATTTCCAAGCCAAGCAGTATTGTGTTGTATTTCTAACATAAATCACCCTGAAATCAGACTTCAATTTATTGATTTGCCTCACTGTAACCAGATGTACAGAGTTTCATCACCAAAATATTTCACACAAATGAAAACAATTAGAATGAGGGGAGGTTTTCCAAACAGTACCTGAATATTAAGAAAAATATTCTGCATTATTGCTAATGACTTCTACTCTTAAAACCTTCCTAAAGCTGAATTACATCTAGACTTGCACACAAATTAATTCTCTAAAAGCCTAGAGAAAGGGCTTGTGGTCTAATCTGCTATACATTAGAGGGATCTATGTCTGATTGATAGGCACTGCCCAGTAGTCATATTTTCTTTTCCCCTTTGAAATAAAGCCAATTCAAAAGTGACATCTATGAATTACTGGGTTACCTGAAGGTTAAGCCACTTAAGAGAAGGGGGTAAAAAAAAATCATTTACAAGTTGAAAATCTATTTTTGCAAATCTTACTTTCAGTCTAGGTTGAATGCTTCTAATGATATCACAGGAGCCCTGCAGAGAAAGCAAGATCATGAAAAAGTATTTGATGCTCCAGTGTTCCATTGCCTGGATAAGAAGGATGCTGCCATTACTGCAAGCACATAAACTTTGATTACACTTCTTAAAGTCATTTGCTAAAGTGTAAAATAAAGTGCAAGAGGCTACATTAAGATGCTTCATTGAGTTTTAATCAAAGGGAGAAATGATATTTCTATTTACTATTTATCTTCAAAATGTGACTGGTTTTTCCAGTGATAATTGCTGAATTTTTGTAATGGTTAGCGTTAAGTGTGTCTAGATATTAATACAATTTAGTTTTAATGACGTGCCAGTTAATTACAAAAATTTACTCACATGCCCATGCAAACCCTGCAGTTCTGATACCATTTTTAGAAGGTAAACTCACTTCTGCTGACATATGTTTAGCAAGTAAAATATTAACAGAGTTAATGTTGTATTGAAGTCCTATTTTCTCTCTCACAATAATACTGTTACATTTCTTATTGCATTAGCTAAGTCTTTCAACGTGTTGGTACAGCATGCATAAAAAATACTGAATTGTGGAGTAGACAAAAAAGAAAAAGGGCAACATGTAGTACAAATGTACATTTGCAATGTGAAAATAACATTGAAAAATCAAATTTTAATAAATAAATGCTCTTCTGTTTTAAAAAAGTGATTCAATAATATCAGGCAAAGCATGGAAAATATTTTAAAAAATTGAAAGCTTGAATAGTGTTCTACTTTCAAAATACATTAAACATGAAAAAGAAAAGGGAACAGAACCCCCCATCTTTTTACTAACAGCCAAACAGACTTAAATGTGAAGGTTTCTAACCAAATATTAGTCCTCTCAAATAACAAAAGATTGACTATATTAATTAACATTTAATCAAATTGCTTTAATATGATACTCTTATTTCTAGGGTAATCATTCACATTTTGCCAAGGTAGCTTAACCACTGAAATTTAGAGGCTTGCCATGAAATGTAAATTTGAACACCTTTTATCTGTAGAAAACCCCTGAGCTTACAAAATTGCTCTCTTGCCCTGGGGGCAGCAGTTGCACTGACTCCAGTTACAGAAGGGTAAAATGGAGCACAGAAAGGTGTCTCTAAATCATGAGGAAAAGTAGCTGCAAGTTGTGCCAGTTGCACAGATTAATTCCACAAAACCACCACAATTGTGTTCTGCTAAAACTGCCACGTGCATGCACAGAATGCCATAGTGGCACTCATCCCATGGGGACACAGGGACAATGAGGGACACATTTATTCTTTGTATTATTTCTGTTGCATTAAACAACAGCTACAACAACAACAACAAAATTGAATGGAGCCCATGAAAACACAGAAAATTGACTCAAGAGAATAAGAACTCCCAATGAATTTGTGAGCAAGGTTCCTCTCCCTGGTGTAAATCAACACTGACTTTTATGGAGTTACACTAGTCCATGCCAGATGGGAGTCAATCTCATCAAAAAAGACTTAACCATAGGAGGGAACAACAAGGAAACTAAGTTCCTCTGTCAGTAATTAGACATTAAAATAATAATAGCAACTGTAATCAAGAAGAACAGGCTCCAGCATAAGTTTTAGACAAAGCCATGCTGAGCTACAATAAGATTATAGAACACAATGCCAGAGACAATTCATAAACTGGGGGGAAAAAAGGCTAATGACAGTGCTATCCAAATCATACTCTGCAAAAACCACATCTGTTTTTGGGAATCCACTCTCCTTTTCAAAGAGAAGAGCTACTTTAGGCTGTTTCTTGTGGCTGTCATGAAATGTAATATCAAAATAAAACTGAATTTACTATTCAAATTCCAAATCCCAGAGTCTGTCCTCAAAGTATTTCCTGGTTATAAGGATACAAAATCCCAGATACTGTCCTCAAAGTACTTCCTTGGTTATAAGGGTACAAACTTCCTTTGTATATTATGAATACATGAGAAACAGGCACGCTGTACCAAAGGCTTCAAGGTGTAGATTTTTAATTTTCAGGATTACAATCACAACTGCTCACTTTCACCAAGCCAACTGAAATAGTACAGCTGAGGGAGTTTTAACATCAACTTTCATAACTTTATATAAACTTGGCGCTTTATGTTTGTTCTCAAAATAAATCGGAACGTTTCTATTTGTTCAGAAACGTGGCGCCAGGATCTCAGAATTTAAAAAAAAAAAATCTGTATCTAATTCCTAGGATTACAAAAAAAAGGATGCAAGGCTTCCTGCCTGACCAGTTCAGGTATGTTCCACAGGTACATTCCAGATACAAGGCAATGCAATCACCAGAGCCCATTAGAGAATTGCCAGCTATGCTTCCCCCGCTGACAAGTTGCACTCAACAGAACTTGTTTTAATAATTTTCAGAAAGCAGTCAGCATCTGAAATTGATTGTATAAACAACTCAATGGGAAAAACTTAAAAGGGACTCCTGACATTTTATTTTGTGAATTATAGAGTTTATGGACATTAGAAACTGCGTGGAAAGGAAGGCCAAATTACTATGAGCTTCTTAAACAGTTTCAGAGACAAAACAACCCTCTCTTTTAAAGATAATCCTTCCAGCTCAAAGATTAAGATTTACTGCAAACCTAGGTTTCAAATCTTACATGCTCTGCTGACATTGACTGCCTTTACCTGACTCAGTAGCACAATTCCCACTCCAGGTATGTCTGCAACTTTTTAATAAACCTCTACTCAGTTTCCCATATTCTGCTGTCAATGGTTTCATTGCAGTGCTTCATCTATCAGCAATTTCCCCTCTTCTGTGGGGTCATGGCAGAAGGTCACTCAGCCCCACCACAGTTCAGCTAAGTGTTCCTTTGTTTTCTTTTTAATTTTGTCACACTTTATAGCCATCTCAAATTAAGGCAAATCTCCAGTGCTTTAGCTTATTGTTACACAAAGGCAGTGGGATTTAAAGTATCTGTTGTTCTGTTTCGTGGAACATATTTTGTGAGGTTCTTGTTGAATCTAAGAATGACGTACAGACTCTGCATCCTACCCACAGAGTAGCAAAAAAAAAAAAAAAAAAAAAAAAACAAACCAAAACAACCAACCAAAAAACCAAACAAACAACAAAAAATTCCAGACAAGCCCAAACACCATCCACACGCATTTTTCAGTGAATTACTAAAATGAAGCGGTAAGTGTAAAGGGGACATAGAGACTTGGGAACAAAGTCTTCAGTGTTTAGAAACAAAAGTGGAAAGTCAAGCTAAAGCAGGGATTTCTGGGCCATTGGGCTTGGTTCTACAGCAGCCTAGACAGAAGAGTCCAGCACTGAGCTCTTGGGACACAAGCTGATGAGCAGCAGCACATCAGGTCACATCTTTGGTACTCTCAAGCAAAAAGAATACAATGGAAGAGAGTGAAAAAGAATTAAAATAATTCCCACCTATGAAACTTCATATAATTCATCAAACAGTCCTGTCAGATCCAATTATAGCCTTCTCTAGAGATTAAGTGTGAGTTACCTACCTCCAGGACCAGTTATTATGCTGTAGTTGGGAGGGAGAAGGGCAACTAAGAAACATTCACACACTCTCTAACTGTTTCCTATAATTTGTAGGTCTGAGATGCAAAGCAAGGCAGGGTTTTTATCCCACAGTAACTTCACACCCAACCAAACCCTACCTTCAATGCATGCCTCAAGTCCTGGAACTCACAGAGAGTACATGCATCCCACCTGTCCCTTTGACATAAAAAGATGTAAAAACCATCAAGAGATTCAACCCACCCATCTGTAAAAGTCACATGGAAAATGCTTTTTTTTCAGCTGCTTCTAATGAACTCTGGTGTTTTCTTAAAAATAATTCATGTGGAGAGAAATTATGTGGTTCCTTTCCAGGTAGCAGTGATATGGCTACTTAGTTTCAGGTAGTAAAAAAATGGAAACTACTGTCAAACAAGTCTCCAATTCTCCTAAATCCTCCTTCAAGGGTTATTGCTTTTCACAGTAACATCAGGTCTTGGAGTCCATGATTTTTATTTACCTTGTTTTAGCTTTTTTTTTTCTTTGAACTTTTGATAGTTCACTGAGGAGCAAGCCATAGTTTCCTTGGCTTAAAAAAGAATGTGCCTTTGTAAATGATGTGCTAATGGTCTTTCTCAGCTTCATGCTCAACTCATTGAGATCTATAAATCACTCTCAGATACTGTCTCATGAAAGATAATAACTCAAAATAGAAATTTCATTTAATTCCACTGCAATTAAACCAATTAATATATCATGTATCTTTTCAGACACCACAAGAAGTTTTTCCACTTTCCCCAATATTTTGTACTGCTCTCTTTCTTCTACCTGATCCTGCAGCAGAGAATCTTTAATCCAGGTTCTTTTTTCAGGGAAATGGCAGAAACAATTTCTTTCTATGAAGTCTCATGCCTTCCTGCACTTTTTTTTTTTTTATTTCCCTCCTAGGGCTGTGTATTTCCCCTGTTTGAAACCACTCTCCAATCTGCAGAGCAACAAACTTTAGCCTTGCTCTCTGCCCCTCACCACTCTATGAAACACATTTTATTATTTTCCTTTTACAGCTAAGAGCAAATATCTTTCCCATCAAATGCATTGATAGTTGAGTGATTTTGAACATATATAGTATATGAACATATACATATATTTTGAGCATACAGTATACACAGAAATACTAAAATATTGATCTCCAGTAATCAGAAGAATACATAAGACAAAATAGGAGTTTGCAAAACCAATACATGTTCTGATTAATTATCTTTACTCACTAAAGCTGCATTATGTAGCAAATATGATCCATATTAAAAGCCATGGATGCAAAGTGATAATTAAGTCCAAATTTGTCAGGATGCGAATTTGCTGATGAATATAGATTATTTTGGCTACAAAAATAATAACAAAGGCATCACAATGATATCCTTCCAAGAATATAGATGGTACTGTCATACTGAGTGCATCTATACTGCTTTTAATCTGCTGTAACATGGCCAAGCACTAAATTACAGGATTATTCTGTGAGAGGAAAGACATTTCCCACTTGTGGAAGAGCAGCCACTATTGTATTCTGCTAATCATCCTCATCTCTGAGGCATAGGATATATATATAATGCATATATATACATATATTTATTTACATACGTACACAACATACCAGAAAGCACTCAAAGAACCACAGGCTAAATTTATCCAAGTCTGGAACATATTATTATACAGCACATCGACTACTCTTTTTTTTTTTTCCTGACAATGAACTAATTTCTAGAACAGTATTTTCTTTGAACTCTCTCAAAAATCCTTTTTAATGGTGAGTGAAAGTGTGCTGGAATATTTCGTGGTCAGATTTTTGGATTACAACTCTCTCGGTTAGATAAAAGATTGGATGTACAGTACTCTTGTTCTGTCATTAGACTATCCTTATCTTAAAATCAGGAAGAAAGATTAACCTCCTAACATTAAGGATATCCTTAACATTAAGGATAATGTGGTTCAGACTGATGGTCCCTGGAAATTTAAGGTTAAGATGATGACAAGAAGAGTAGCAGATCCTGGGAAATTGTACACCATTCTATTTTCTGGAACATGCATGCCTTTGTTTGAAGTAACATAATGAAGAAAATAAGTTACATCCTTCTTTTAACCTTCCAATTATTTTTTAGGTAGCATTCATAGAGATAATTGCTCAAAATTTATTTGACCATGACTCTTGAAAGACTTTCATAGGAAAACTCAGAACATCACAGGTGAAGAAATGCATGTCTAAATTTTCAGTCTTGGATACCATGCTCTGATCAAAACCTTTTTGCTGTCAGATCATGACATTTAAAACTCCGGGCCCCTCTGAATGAACTTCTAGCTCTGTAGACTCCTTCCCAGCAGTAAAAAGGTGGGAATTTCCAACAAAAAGCCCCCCCTGTGCATAACCACATAACATTATGGTGGCATTAATTTGAAACATTCATTGGTTCCTGATTTTCCCAGCACAAGGTGCTGGTTTTGTATGAAATTAGGCTATCTTTGGAAAAAAAAAAAAATAGATATCCACTAACAGTAGCAGCTATCTCCAGAAGTAACTCTTACAAGCAGAAGGAAAACAGAGACAAAACATCTGTTACTGGACAATTCATTTATCCCAAAGGCTGGTTCCATCTTCTGATCCTACTCTGACTTTATCATGAGATAGGATTGGGGCATGTATCATGCCTAACCCTCATTTTCTGTCTGCAGCTGAAAGGGAAATTAGGCATGTGTTTCAAGTGGGAACTGTGCATGCTCTAGCATAGACAGAGTTTGGGTTATTTCACCACCATCAGATGTCTATACTACACTAAATGATCTGACCTACATCCAAAATCAAAATTCTATATTATATACACGTGCACATTCAAGCAAAATTTTTTGAAATTGCTATTAATTTAGCAATTCTAACATCCATGAATCTGTCACAAGCCAGCTAGTTTTGAACTCACCAATATTAATCTTTTCAGCACATTAAATACACAGCAGTGACAATAAGTCCTGATATTAAAAATAAAATAATTTCAAGAGGTACAAACAAAACCATGTCTACTTTAGTTGAATTCTTCATTATATATCCCTCAGCATGGTCTCTGCATTTGTAGTTTGGTAGGAATTTGGCAGTTCTTGAATTTCAAAATAGAAGTGAGAGATCCCACTCTGTGCCTGCTTGTGGCAAGAAGTCATCTACACAAATCTCTTTGCTGGGGGCAAAAAGGAAGGGGAAAGAAGAGGAATTAAATTATTTAGCCATTGTGACCCTCACAAGAATTAAGAGAATTATTTCAAATCAAATCCTAACTCAAGTTCCTCTCAGAAATTCACTTTAAGTAATTTTTAATAGTGACATTGCAAGCTGATTTCTGCAGAACTTGGTCCTAAGTAAATAACCACATTTTTTCTTAACTTTGAATTGTATTAAAAATTCCAATGTCCAAATGCTAGTTTCTGTTTCATTATTTTGAAATTATAATAGACTTCATTTCTATGTTGAAGTAGAATGTCAAATGTCTTACATATGTACTTCATGTGTAAAAGTAGGTGGGATAACAGGAAGGCCATATGGAATAAAAATGAGTATCTCACAAGACACTAAGCATTAGACATAGGTAGGAAAATACACTGGTTAAAGTGAGTGCCAAGCTTTTAAACAGAGGCTGAACATCTATTTTTTACTCCTCAGAGAACTGAGTTCATTTTATATCTTCAGTAACTTGAGTGAATTTAGACTTGCAAGTTTAACCAGCTGTTTTAATTTCAGTGGCGTTTCACAATATCGTTTCTATTTAGTCAAGCTGATGCTCAGCACTTCTGAAAATAAAATCAATATTTTGATGCCTCAGTGTAGACTGGAGCAGCTTTTGAGTGACAAATTTCATTTCATATTACCACTTCATCCCACATCTCTATGTGGATTTCCTACAGAGAATGCTTTGGAAGCATTGCAGCATTAATGCCCAAGTTTCACTGAGTCAATGTAGGATTTCATCCACGACTAATTTCTATATGTGTTGGCAGCTCACTCTCATAAGCTACATAGTAGATCTCCAGAATTCCCAGAATTCACAGAATCAGAAGGTTGGAAGAGATCCTAAAGGTCATCGAGTCCAACCCAGCCCCAACATCTCAACTAAACCAGGGTACTGAGGGCCACAGTCTTTTCTTAAACACACCCAGGGATGGTGACTCTATGGCCTCCCTGGGCAGGCCAGTCTAGAACTTTATCACTCTTTCTGTGAGAAACGTTTTCCTAATATCCAACCTAAATTTCCCTTAACGCAGCTTGAGATTCTGTCCTCTCATTCTGTCAGTGGTGCCTGGAGTAAGAGAACAACCCCACCTGGCTACAATCACCTTTCTGGGATTTGTAGAGAGTGATGAGGTCACCCCTGAGTCTCCTTTTCTCCAGGCTAAACAACCCCAGCTCCCTTAGTCATTCCTCACAGCGTTTGTGTTCCAAGCCCCTCACCAACCTGGTTGCTCTCCTCTGGACGCCCTCGCGCATCTCAACATCCTTCCCAAACTGATGGGCCCATAAACTCCACGTTCTAGGCTAAGAAGCAGTAATGTGGTACTCCACCCTCCTTTAATTTTGCATTTTCATGAAGCTGATATTATTTCTCATTTGTGACACACCCACTGTGTAATATTTATAGAGGGGTAGAGTCGTTACCATAGTGCTTTTGTACTCTTGTGCTTTAGTCACTCATGTCAAAAGCAGCAGATACAGAACAGTGCAACATGAGAGAGCCATTTACCTAAGATCATTAGGAATTGGGAAAAGGCCACAAAAAGTGAATACAAAGGTTGTGGCAGGCCTTGGAAACAAAGCAGGTAGTGTTCATCTTACCTTCATGTGGCAAGCAAACTCAGCTCATAGAACTTCAGCTTGGCTTTTTGTAACATCGTAATTTATTTTAATTACAGGAGTGAGCCGGAGGAGTTAAGTAGCTCCGCGTTTCTTTTTTTAATAATTCCTTCAGACTGAGAGGAAAAGCCTTCCTAAGCCTGCAGCACAGCGCTGCTTGCAGCAAGGCTGTACCTGAATTAGCAAACCAGCCCTAACTCCCATTGATGGGACTTGGCATGGGGACAATAGAAGACTGCTCCTAGTACGTCTTAGAGAAAAGGATAATGAGAAATTAAAGGCATGAAAGCAAAACATTTAAATTTATCAATACAACTCAGGATTAAAAAAAAATTTCTTATTTGACATATTATATTAATTATATTATATTATATTAATTATATTATATTATATTATATTGTATTGTATTATATTATATTATATTATATTATATTATATTATATTATATTATATTATATTATATTATATTATATTATATTATATTATATTATATTATATTATATTATATTATATTATATTATATTATATTATATTATATTAATATATTATTATTTATATTTATAATACAAATGTCAAAAATTTGCACTTGCATTATAAAATATTATGTAAACTATAAAATGCTGTATTGAGTTTGTATGGCAAGGCTTTTGTACCTGGAGGAATGCTATAGGGGTGGCTTCTGTGAGATGCTGCCAGAAGCCTTCCCCCTGTCTGATGGAGCCAGTACCAGCTGGTCCCAAGTCAGACCTGTCCCAGGCCCATCAAGAACAGTGGTGGTGCCTCTATCATACCAGTGCTACACTAAAGAGAGAACTCATTTGAAAATATATTAACAGTTAGGTATTACTGTCCTTGAATGATGGTGCGCTTCATCCTTAGATTTTAATTTAATCACCTTTTTTTAACCTTGTGCTTCATTAGGCATCAGTAATAATTACCAATAGCAATGTCCAAGTCCTCTAACCAGAAGATAAACATGATTCAAGCAGACTCAAGTGTTCATGAATAGTTTTATGTCTTATAACCTGAGGTTAAAACAAAAAACTGCCTCTCACATTTCTCCGGGCCCAACTTTACCAAATACAAAGTGGTCCAGTCAGAGGCTATGGTATTGCAATTGCAAGAATTTTTCAATGCTTAGAGGTTTCAACATTTTTGTTAGTAAGTGGATGCTTCTGGCACACCAAATTAAAGGAAAAGAACAGGGAAGAATTTCCTTATTTAAGTTACAGCCATTACAAGGAAAGCTATCAACTCCTAGAGGCATTTGTCATTTTGGAAACACGTTTGTGTTTCTAAAATGAGTTTTACAGTATTTATTGCAAAATATTTGTAGTATAGATATTTCAATTCTAATTCAGTATTTAAATACTTAAATAAGCAAGTGAATTATAAGCCAGCTTTCTGCCAACTGCAGAAACTGTTTATTTTTTTCTCTAAAATAGTACTATCAGTTTTTTCAAACTCTTTTCATAAAAGAGAATGCTTCAGTGAGTCAAATAATTTTCAATATTTAGAGAGATGAGCGCTATAACTCAAATAAACCTTCACCACTCATTTACAAACATATATTATACAATTTTCCTCAATATTTGCTTCCATTCTGCCTTTATGCATTCTAATATTGTTTGGTTTGGTTTTTTTTTTCTGAAGTAGCTTTCAGCAAAGGATTTTTTTCCTTAGGTTTCTACAACAACAGCAAGCTTACTGAACTGAGTCAGTGTGCAAATCTAGAAGCTGTTCTCTCTAGTTTTCCTACCTCATGTACATCACTTTACATTCAGACCCTGATTTCCTTTGTGTTATTCTTTCTCGTTTCAGAAACAGCCCTTATAAATTGCAGTTTTCCCTGGGCTTGGTTCACCTTGATGCCTCCACTGGCTAATCCTTCACATCTTGTGATCTGTCTTCTTCTTGAACACCCCCACACCCTGTTTTTCCTGATGTTTACATCTGAAGTCAATCGCTACTGCACAACGGTGTGAGTAAAAATACATATGTGTGTCTATATATATGTATTTGTATGAAATGTCTCCTGTTTGGTTGGCTTGCTTCAGAGCATTTCTCAAATTTGTCATGATCACTTAAAGTTCTATGTCTTCAGACATTTCATGACTGAGTTCAGTCAGAGTAACTTTAGGCCTAGCATCAGCCTTCCCTGATCTTGGTTTTTTGCCTTTTTTTCTGTCAATCTCTGATAATTGTTTACCTTCACTAGCAAAATAGCATTTTATCCATCAATTCTATCTTATTCATCAATGTACCTACCTATTTTAAAATCTGTATTTATAGACAGACTTTATTTCTATTCTATTAGTTAGTTTGAAAATATGTTTTGATTATTCTTGTATTTCTCACCAATCCTACTGTTGTTTATTTTATTTTCCTGACTGTTGGCTGCACTGAGTTAGTTTTTTGAAGGCTCTTTTCTCAGTTCAATTGCTTGAAATTTGCTGTTTAGCTATGTAAGTTTTGCTTATTCTCATTTTGTTCAGTAGCACAACACCTCCTGAGACACTATTACTGTTTCCTTAAGTAGAAGAAATGCCAGTAGAAGAAAGGAGTTTACTTTTCCTCAGGGCTTTTCTATGAGTTCCCTCATTTCCTTAAATCTTTCTTTCTCAAGTTTATCATCACTCCAGTGTTTTTGTGTACATGACTTTCACATGATATGGATTGTAATAACATTGTGATTATCACTGTTTTGCTGCCAGCACTACAGTTTAAATGAGCATCTCTGTTCCACTTTTATGAGTTCAAGAGGTATTCACACCCCCAGCTCTGGACAGTCAACTCAGCTCAGTTCAGACACAATTTCCCCAACTTCCCTACATTGTCAATAAAGACAAAAAAAAACACACCTGCAGGAGGTGATTTAGGAAAAAAAAATACTAATTGTCAGAAGCTGAATTGTGCATCCCATGTGAGGTGAAATATTCTGGCTCCCATTTAACTCATCTGGCTCGCTGCTTTGGGCTTTGCATGGTGTATGCAGCCTTCCTCTGAGTGTGTTCACAGTCCATGGAGCTAGTAGGGAAACAGGCATTCCTCATGCAGCTAGAAGGGAAGAAAAAATGTTATCTGTTCTAATTAGATGACATTAAATAATAATAATGTTCTAATTTTAATTAGGCTGTCTCTTTTTAAAAAAAAAGCAATTTGTCTGAGTAACGTCTTTATATTTTCATGTAGTCTTCATAATGATGAGATAAAACCTTGTGTTGTCTGGGAGTCAAATTACTCAAGTGCTTCTGAAAAGGAACAAAGTTTCATTGATTGGGGTATTTTTTTCTCCACAATTATCAGAAAAGCTACATCACACACCAAGAGATTTGAAACTAATGTTTCAAGAAAGTTTTTTAAATATTAAAAAATATATATACACAGTTAAAGTCTTCTTGTCTGTTTGTTTGAGAGACTCTCCAAGGCTTTAATATTAAGGGGGATTAGCATTTGTGTCAACTGCAGTTGTGTGAGCTATATGTGCCACAATAGAACAGCTCTGCAGCTAATGTTCTTATCACTGAGGAACCATAGCCATCCATTACTACCCAAAGACAGATGTGTAAGTTTTGGCTCATAAAAACTGGATGAAGGAAACTAATGGGACACTAATCTCCTGGTATCTCATGGGACAACGAGAAAGTGAATAAGATTTTTAAAGACTACGAAATTTGCTTCCTCTGCAAACGCCTTGCAAAAATGTCATAAATAAATCATCAGTTTCATCATGGTTTGACTTTTGGGAGCATCACAATGACAGAATGAAAAGAACCTTGTCTTGGAAGCCTGGGACTGCAAAAGCAGCTATTGGTCTGTGACCAAACTCCCGTCTGCAGGCACAAGCTTCTGGGAACAGGTATTTCATCAGCCACTCATTGATGACAATTATGTGATATTTACAATTTCAAAACAATGCAGACAGAGCTCTCTTGCTATAAAACTTTAACGAGCAGCATGTTTTGTTGGAAGTGTCATAAAACTTTCATCAAAGTTCAAAATATTCCCAAGAAAACAGCTCTGTCTTTGACAAGAAGATCAGAAATTTTCAGTTTAGATCAAACACTGTGAAGAGGAAGAGAAATGTCGTCTGTTATAATTATTAGGATACGATAATTATACTTTTACAAGCTCAGAAAATTTTTAAAAAGCAACTCAGTAAACATTGTAAAATCTAGTATTAAGATTAGCTTTTATAGTTTTCCTTACAAAGAAGATGAACAAAGTCATAGTAGCTAAAACCAAACAACAGTGATAGGAAAGAGAATTTTGATTAAATATGTTTTTACCATTATTCAGAGAGGCTACTCTGAAAAGCTGGGGCCACTAGGGAAAATGAAATAAAATAAAATACAAAAAAAATGAAATAAATTATTGCTTTATTTAATTCTGGAAGGATTCCTTTTTTATCACTAGGTAAAATTACTACTTTCCAATAGCTGATGTTGTAGGTAATCTTACAGAAGCAGGAGGTACTGAGTTCACTGGGCTTTACAGCAGTTCTTCACTGTCAAATCACAGCTTCCCTATCCAGTGGTTCCATGAATAATCCAATAATCAACCTTATGACCTTTGAGGCCTTAAGAATTAAAAGAAATCAAGGCAGAAATAAGAACTAAGTATTAAAGTGTGACAAAAGTTAGGGCATAATTAAAGAAAGAGTAAAAAACTCCCCCAGCAATAGAAGAGAGGGTGGGTGAAAAATTGAAACATTCTACAGAATCACATACATATATTCCGGGAACACAGAAGGAAATTATTTCCTTTCAGTACAACACACAGCCTAGCAATGATTCCATGAAGCACCTTTGTGTGTACAAATCACTACAACAGGGCTTGTCCTTTGTTTCTGCTCTGCTTTTCCGTGGCGCGTTCCAGCACAGGCCATAAGGAGATGGTTTGCTGCACTCTGTCATCCATCCCTGGCCTTGTTTTCCACGCTTGGTGTTGCCTCCATAGCACAGATCAGGGTGCTCTGCCAGCTCATGGAGACTATGAACCTGAAAATTTCAACTAAACTGTTGAAGTCTTCACCTGTTCTGCCGCAGCTCTTGATTCCTGAATTTTTATACAGTTGGCATTAACTTGCCAAAGGACTGAAATGGAAATAATGGTGACAGCCTCCCCCATTTCTCTAAAATACATGTCCCGCTTCTTCTTTCCTTGGAGAGAGCAGCCTATACACCATGGTTATGTCAGCCTCTCCAACAGCAGAAAGGTTCAGATTTGGTAATCCAGGCCTAGATCCCCAGGCCTTTACTTGACCATATCCCTCAAACTAAGCCAAGCAATGGTGACAACAACTCCCTTCCATGTTAAAACCTGCCCCCAGGTTTCAAACACACGGCAGCAGCTCCAGGTTTTCCTCCAGTCACCTACTTTAGGTCCTAAAATACAGTTGTGAATCATACTTTTTGTGTAAATCCTTAGTTCTTTAGGCTACTGGAGACATGAAGGGAATATTACTCTTTTAACAACAAGGTGGTATGCATTACTGCTCAGAGCTGCAAATGTGACCCTGAAAGCTCCCAGATGCCATTAAAATTCTGGGTTTACGTACTCATATATCCAAACCAGTCTACTTCTTAACGTGCCTGAAAGTCAAGTAATTTTGCCTTCAGAAGCGAAACTACCAATGAGGTTAGATAATTGCAGGAAGCACCTTCAGCAATTAGCCAGACTCCTGGTTCTTGGTAATTTGCAAGTGAAAACTGAGACCTGGCTTCCTAAATGTGGAAATGAGGTGGAGTTAGGAGAGGTTTAAATTCTTGCTATGCCTCTGTATGCATCATGTATTGACCAGTGGACATATGTGACAGTGCTCACAGGGGTTCTTGGATGAGGGAAGAGATAAGGATCTGACTCCATGTTTCAGAAGGCTTGATTTATCATTTTCTGATATATATTACATTAAAACTATACTAAAAGAATAGAACAAAAGGTTTCATCAGAAGGCTAGCTAAGAATAGAATAGGTAAGAATGACAACAAAGGTTTGTGGCTTGGACTCTCTGTCCGAGCCAACTGGGCTGTGATTGGCCATTAATTCCAAACATCCAACATGGGCCAATCACAGATCCACCTGTTGCATTCCACAGCAGCAGATAATCAATGTTTACATTTTGTTCCTGAGGCTTCTAAGCTTCTCAGGAGGAAAAATCCTAAATAAAAGATTTTCCATAAAAGATGTCTGTGACAGACATAGTTTCAGACTCACTAGAACTTACTGCTAGAAATTAAGATCTATTGCTCATCTCATTCACATCCAGGGTATCACAGTCTGTGCTGGCACTGGTCTCTGGACCAGATTCTTTTAAAAGCACTTGCTAAACTGGAACTGAAACAAGATCTTGATTTTGGTTTTAGGTACTACCGCTGCTCTCCGGTTTGCCTTTACAAGGTGTAGCTATCCATGCTGCACATTCTTGAGAGCCACGAGTCACATATTCAAAATTACTTTACGCCCTAAATGGCTATGAAGTGAAATAATAAAATGCTGTTTGAGCTGCAGGGTAATCAAAGCAGGTCTTCATTTCCCACTGTGGCTCAGGAGGGCAGGGGAGTAGGTGTCGCTGCGCTGCAGTCATAAGATCCCCAAATTCACCTCATGCCTCCATCCCCAGTATGGGAACTGCAGAATGGGTGCTGTAGGAGGAGGATTGTTCATCTTCAAACCATTTCATTTCATCATTGCTCCAGCGTAGATGATTGGAACATTTTTTAATCCGATAAACAGATACGGATATTCCACAACACACCTTTAGTTGGCCTGCCTCTTCAGTCTTTCCATGCAATCATCTCACTTCTCTTCCTCTGTCAGGACTGCATTTTTAACCACTCATTCCTTTTCCCTTGTGTTTGTATGTCACAGGCCTGCATTTATTCACTGTGTATTTATGTAAATATTTTGTTCAAAATACCTGGGTTAAGAGAAAAAGGCAAGCAATGTAAATATTTACCTCATTATATATATTCAGCACACAAATTAAAGTAACCAAAGTTTTCTGAATGGTGCTGGGGACTTGAATAAAACAAACAGGGGCAGGATGGCAACAGTGCAAGGTTTTCAATAAAAATAGTAGAGATCATTGAGTTAAAGACTTGCAGAAAACTACTCATTAAACTAAGAGAGAGAGATAAAAATGGATTCATTTAATTATGCACTTGGGTATATAAAAATGCTTAATACAAAGAAGTTATGCAAGTTAAAAGTTTATCTCCCTTTCCAGAGATCTCCATGCTTTCACACAACAAAGACCCTGCCACGGATACTGGAAATATACTTGGCTAAATAATAAAAATAATGTATTCATGAGTAAATTATTCAGAGATTGACAGGAAAAATGTTGACTAAATTATTCACTGAGCATTATTTAATAATCTAGAGAGCTGGTCAAATAATAGAAATATGTATTTCAGATAATTTATTCAGAGAGTAATGTCAAAATCCTTTGGCTAGGATTTTCCTAGTCCATTAGTAATAAATAATTTGACAAGTTATTGATTATAGCTGATTTCTGTATTAAAACAAAATTCAGCAGGAATGCAGCTAAGCAGAAAGATACATAATTGACAATAAAGTGTCACCATCCTGATGATGAAAATCTTTTATCATGCATGCAAACACAGCCTGTGTTCAAGAATTGCTTCAAACAGTGCTTACATACCACATAGCTCATACTTCTGGGGGGTTTCAAGATACAAGTCTGTGTTAATAAATGTTATCAGGCAGCACAGTGGGGCTGGGCAGAATCCTGCCAGCCAGCAGTGTGGGGCTGGGACAGGTTATCTATCCTTTCCTTCAAAAGATTGTGATTCATTTTCCTCAATGTCAGTAAATCAGTTAACTTTGAAATCAGAGAGCAAAAGCAAGCAGCATCTTTCTGCATCTGTTTTAGCTTAGGTTTCAAGGTATTTGTGCTCAAACAGCTGAAGTGAGAAAAGGAAATAGACTTCTTTATACACCTTCACAAAGGCATTTCATAACAGAAGTTTTTCCTAGGAGCAAATCAGTGGAGAAGGGGAAAGGCCATGGTTTGTGTGGGGAGTGCTCACAATGCTGCTGCCACCCCAAGGTACACCCAAAAGGCACTTAGGAGTTTGTTTTTTCCTGAGTGCTTTTCTTGTGGGAATGTGAATCAGCGCTGTATCCTGTGCAGTGCTGTCGTATGAAGCCACAGCTGAACTTTGAAGAATAGACAATTGAAAAATGACGTGTTTTCTCCATCAAAAGCTCTCCTCATCCTAAGGAGGCCAGCTGAACATCTGCAGGAAAGGGCAGTCTGCCTCCTCCACGCTAAATGCACATAATTTTTCCTTTTCCTCAATTCACCTGGCCAGAAAAGCTCAGACAGTGAGTACTTCTCTGTTAAATATCCCATGCATTTTCTTCCTGACACACTGGACATTAGATATATTTATAAAGACTGCAAGTTCTTGATACTGAAGAACTGGCAGAATGGATTGAGAAACTGTGCATAAAAAGGTAAAACACAATGCAAAAGTTAATTATCTGAATCCTTGGCAAAAGGCACCTGGCAGAAGGATCCTCTTCACTTGTTATTATTTTCAAAAGTGAATGTCTAGCAATCATAGTTACAGGTGAAATGGAAAGCAGGAGTTTTATGAAAAAAATTGCACCCAGAATTAAATCTCATGCAGATGTTCCATGCACTGCTGCAGGCAATATGTTTTAGAGCTGTTAGGTACAGCTTCCTTCAACTTCCACCTGCCCTCTCAGGGACAGCCCTGTATTCCCAGCTATTACTGTACTCACTCCATTTGACTCCATCTTCATACTATTCATCACTTCAGCCTCCTCCACAGACTCTTCTTCCAGTCTTTTTTTCCTTTTCATATTTTGAGGGTGGGAGAGAGACAGAAGATGCATTTCATAGTGTAGTTTTACACTTCATTAACAAAAATATGCCAAAATCTGTCAGCCTTTAATTAGTCAGCCCCTCATGTTTTTAGCCAGCAACTGAAGATGTCTCTGCCTGATCCCTTGGAATTGTTATGTCTTCTCCTTTTCATCAGTTCATTAATATACTTACCATATATAGTTTCCAACCATTTTGTAGAGGGAGATCGTGGCTGCGTCTGTAACACTGGCAATTATAGAGATAGATGTAATTAAAACAATTTTGATACTTGTAGTTTTGTAACACATAACTCACCCTTCTCCCATCGGAATGGAATTTACAACACATGCCATGAAAACTTGCATAATATTTACTTTGCAGCATCTGCTTGGAGAATGAAAAAGCCAAGCTGACCCTGAAAACATGGCGAATGTAAATGAGAAATAATCAAACTACTCATCCACTCCACTGGTTTTAGATGGAAAACAATTTTTTCCCCATGTCCTTAATGGTCTTGAACTGAAAAGGGTGATGGGCTGTAGTATTGTGCATTCATTTATGTGGATGATCCAACTCTTTCTTTATATCTGTTATCAGCTGTCCGATCCACTCTGTGCAAACATCCAAACATTAAAGCTTCATACCATCTGAAGTGTACCTCAATTCAATCAATCTCATTCAGGTTTTAAACATCTTAGTTTCAAGTCCACATAGAACTAAATCATTAATACTGACACATGACACACGAAATTGCCTTATTATACATTTACAAATGTATAAAGAAATATTTTTAACATAAACTAAACCACCGACTTATGCCAGTGAGCTGAGAGGCTCTAAAAAAGGATTGATTGTTCCATATCATAGTTTTCTTGTTTCTTCCCTCAAGTTTTCTGAACTTTAAGAGAAAAAATAGTAAAGGTCACCAATTAAATAAATAACAAAGTAAATCCTTTCCTATCCTTGAGCAGATTAAGAAGATATCTCAAAATGTATTTATTATACATGTAACTGGAGAATGTCATTGACTTTTGTGTGGATAATTATTGATAGTTTGGGGGTTTTTTATAGATAAGTCCTAAGGCTGTTCCTGGAAGAATATAATTAATGATATTAATTCTCTCCTTATTCTCTAATTTCCCTTTCAACAAAAGCTAATGCTTTCTCCAATTTTTTATCCATAATAAAGCTATTTCAATAACAACCTTTCCCTCCAGGTTAACTAATAATTTACCATATAGTTACCAAATTAGAAACTTACCTAAGGTCAGAGTAGGTCGAAATAAGATCGGAATAAGATCAGAATAATTGACATCTACAGCACCTTAGTTATTTAACCAGCCACCATTAAAGAAAGGTGCAATTTTATAAACTGATGGAGAATTCTATCTCACTTTACTGTAAAGAGCTGTAAAGTTTTGCACAGTTTTAAGGTCAAACTTAAAAGCCTTCATCTGACTGGACTAAGCTTTCTCCTTCCTGTAAGTAAAGAAATCAGTTATTTTTATTAAAAATTCCTTTTATAACATGTATATTTTTATGTTATAGTTGTCTGGATGTTTGAATATGATTTAGATTGGTGCTGAATACTGTTGCCCTACTGTTTTTCAATTAGCCATTTTCCATTAACTATTTTAGCAAATTGCCAGGATTATTGTCCTACTGAAAGCATTTCAGCTTCAGCCAGTACATCAATTATCTTTGGCTTCCTTCTCATTCATACAGAGGCTTTAGTGCTTCTTTCCTCATTCTTTTTACATGCTAATTTGATAATTTTAGCAGCAGTTTGTAATTTCTCTCTGGGGTGAGCTGTCCTGGCTGTGTCCCCTCCCAGCTTCTTGTGCACCCCTAGGAACTTGCTGTCAGGGGCAGCCCAAAAGGGAAAACATCTTCATGTTGTGCAAATACTGTACAGCAATAACTAAAAAATCCTTATTGCCAGCACTGGTTTGGTCACAGTAGAAGCCAAAAAGGGCCAAATAAACTAAAGTAATAATAGAGTTTGACCAAAAAAAGAATTTTTTTGAGGAAGAGCTAATCACATCTCTTATAACTAGTGGCAACTGTGGGTAAAAATAAGTCTGCTCTTTCCCTTTGTCCTAAGTAACATTTGAATCCTCCTGTTTGCATTACTGACAGTAATTTATAGCTTTTTTGAAAATTTGTTTTTATTTATGCACATGCACACATACACAAAGCAATTATAATACTAAATTTGGAAGGATGCTGAAAAGCTTTCCAAATAATCTTTGGCATTTTTGACATTTATAAAGAATTTGAGCATTACTTCATCTGTTCCAGAAGGATCTCTTGTATGTGTAGTGCACTGGGAATTCAGAGACAATTGTTTTTTATGTTGTCTGCTAACAAGAGAGCTTCAAGAGGCTCAGGTAGAGGTTATTAAGTCTGCATAATTTTGTACAAATTCTCATTTGCATACTAAACAAGGCACATGTGGTACCGTGGCTGGGATCCACTGGCACTGTGCATGAGGTGAGTGCCTGACCATGCTCCTTTTTGGGAGCCTTAGTCCCAGGGCTTGAGCAGAAAGCACCACTGGGTCCTCCAGTCCTAGGAATACACAGCCTTGGAAGCAAAGGGAGAAAAACAGGAATGAAGAAGCGTCATGTAAACCCAGATATTGCAGCCATTCAAAGCCAATCTCATTTACAGTTTTTCTTTCCTGCTGAAACTGTGATGATGCAGTCTTTAAAAAATAAGACAATACAGGGATGCCATAATAAGGATGAAGCCTAAGTAGCAGCTCCAAATGGATACTAAAAAAGCTATGTAGGCATCGACGTGAAAAAAATGAAGATGCTTTGATGTGTATCATCTTTTCATTTTAGCAATTAAAATGGCTTTTGAAGCTCTCTGGCATTTAATTTAAGCCCATAGAGTATAAAATTATGCCGTCCCTTGCAGATAGTCCCATATTTAGCACAAACAAGGTCATAAAGATCAACAGACTTAGAAAAAATGGTAATTTGAGTTTTCAAATATATAAATTTAATTCTCTTTATTTAGGAGCTTGCCAAACTATGACATACAAGTGTCCTTTTTTTTTTTTTTTGGATGTGGTTTTCTTTTTTTAGCTGCAAAATCAGGGGGTGCTTGGTGTTTGTTAACATCTTTTTACGTAAACACAGCTCTGAGATGGAGTAACTCTTTTTTACCTGTGTAAAAACATGAACAGGATCCCTATATTCTGTCCTGAAAGATGTCTGTCTAATATGCTGTTTGAAAGATTACCCAGCAGAAACATTTTCCTATTAAAAAAAAGCGTATTCCAGTCTCCCTAATAATTATTCTGACATCTCTGCACTCAAATGACATCTGCTTATACGTCTTAAATATGTGACAGCTCAGGATGAATGATGTTAAATTTTTCATTCAAGCATGACAATTTAGAGGAACTTAACAGAAAGGATCTTGAATGATATAAAAACCCTTTTTGACTATGTTATGAAATTACACCAGTAATTACATTGTGGATGTGTTATGAAGTAGCAAATGCAATTGTTCCAGTTGTACATGGTAATCTTGAGAAACGTTTACCAGTAAATCTTTCAAGGTGAAGGTTTCATAAAAGGTGCTAGATGTAATAATGATCCAAAGGCCAGATGCAGTTTGACCACAAGAGTGTTAGTGGGATCTGTGGGATCTCACAGAACAACTGATGTTACTCTAACATTTCCTTTCCACAGAAAGATTTGCATTGTAAAATGCATTACAAAGCAAAAATGAGTCTTTGTGTCTTTGCTGCATGCAAAGTGTATTGTATTTGCAGGGTGCCCCGTGGCAGGAATGCTGAATCTGTCTCCATGTTCTCAGAAGGCTAATTTATTATTTTATGATACTAAATTATATTAAAGAATGCTATACTAAACTATACTAAAGAATACAGAAAGGATACTTACAGAATGCTAAAAAGATAATAATGAAAACTCATGACTCTCTCTAGAGTCCTCACACAGCTTGGCCCCAGTTGGCCAATGACTCAAAACAATTCACATGAAACCAATGAAACAACCACCTGTTGGATAAACAATCTCCAAACACATTCCAAAGAAGCAAAACACAGGAGAAGCCAATAACATAATTATTGTTTTTCTTTTCCTCCAAGGCTTCTCAGCTTCCCAGGAGAAAAATCCTGGGAAAAGGGATTTTTCAGAAAATATGAATGCGACAAGAGTGAGATTTGCAATAGGAGAAAAAAGCACCATCAAAGTGCACTACTGTAAAAACTCACACCCACATACACAAATTAAAATAAACTTTGCTTCCTAAGTACTTTACTAAAGTACAGTGTTGTATTTTACCAGTCATAGCAGCATTGAACCAAATCAGATTTAGCTAACAGGTGCTCTCCAGCCTGTGGACAATTACATAACAAAAATGTATTACAGTGCTCATTCCTGGGAGTAAAGACTTTTGCTATAATAGTGAAATGCAGTATATGAAGTGGAATTTCTAATGGACTTCAACAGAACTGGTGGCTTGAATGCTTGGTGATACATCAGGGGTAGTGCCACTGAAGAAAGCCTCGCAGGAAGGAGGTAATTTATGTATTAGAAACACTTATGCTTTCCATTGCATATATTTGCAACAATAAATCAAATGGACAACACGTTTCCTCTTTGTATTTGCAATAAACATTTCTAGCTGTTAACACTGTGGATTTTTTTTTTCATTATGTAGTTTCATTATCCACTCATGCTTCTGAAAAATGAGAAAATGGAGGAACACACAGAGCTGGCAGATTTGAATGGCTCTTAGAGAAGTACTTCAACATCAAAAATGATCAAGAGCAAATTGTTTATACAACCTTTGCTTTCACCACCTTCCCTAACAACTAGTATTAGTAAATGAATCATGTAAAACCACTTAAATGCAATTCTGGAAAGGAGAAGAAGAATTTCCTCACAAATTCATATTTTATTAATAACTACCTTTTTAGCCAAGTTATTATGCTAAGGAGCATAGAGTTTGGATTCTGTTTTTAAACCAAGTGTTATGAATGACTAAAGTGATATTTTCAGGAGATCAGTAATATTATTTTCATTCCTCAGATTTATCCTCTTTTACAAGAATTTTAAATACCTAACATTTTTTTAAACAATGTCTTAGGCCACTTTTAAAAATACCTGAAATTCCTCTCACTAAAGCAATTCATTTTAGCAAGCATAATCACATTTTCTCTGCTTTTCAATGATGTTATACTTTGACTGCATTATACCTTTTGTTATACATGACTGCATTAAACCTTAAGATTGCACTGATCTTAAAAATTAGGTCTTGTGTCAAAAGGTGATTAAAAATATCTTCTCAGTAGATCTTAGTGGAATTTCTCCTTTGCTGAATTGTTGCCGCAGCTAAGGTCTAGTCTATGATGCCCCTTTCTAATCCTCTGCTTATTGCATGCACCTTATGTCATTTTTTTCCATAATGAAATCCTATTGTGTCCTTTGTGTTGCATTCACTGGCAGTTCTGCGCTTCCTCTAATGCTTATCTTTTGGATTAGTCTGGGAGAACTTTGGGGGTTTCCAGTATTTCCATTGGTAGTTACTTCAGGAGTTCTGATGCATGTAACTGATGATAACAAAGACATTTTCTCCCATACATCTACTTGTGCTGTAACAGCATAAATAAACTAATAATAACTCTTCATAGATATGAACTAATTCTGTCTTTTACTTTATTGAAGGTGCTTCTGAAATTACCATTTATGTCCAATGATAGATAAATTATTGGCAAGCACTAACCAAGTCTAAAGGCAGCTTTGGGTGGTACAGAAGAAATGCAATATCTGATTTTTAGAAACGTAAATTAAAAGTCAGGTATCTAAGATGGGTTGTGTAAGAAAATCAGCAGTGCTAGCCCTTCATCCAGCCCCTCACATGACAATGCAAACAGCAAATCAGAAATCCTCAAGCTTTGAAGCATGACCTACCTCTCAACAGGGAATTTGTGAACAGAAATATTTATATGTTTCCTCTCAGTCATTTGGCATTTGAAGTGTACTGTCAGTTTAAGGAACTCAACAACAACAATACAAAAAGTAAAAGGGAGTAATGGCAAGTGGAAACAAGGCAGAATGCCAACCCAAAGTGACAGTCTCCTCAGCTCAGCACAGCTTTTGGTGTACTCTCACTCCTGGTAGACAGAGTTTAACCAGACCTGTTTAAAAGCTCTTTCATTAGAAAGTTCATAATTTAAATATATTTTCAATTATGTGCAGAGAATTCTTGCCTCTTTTCCCAAAACCTAATTTTTCTACATTTTTTCTCATATTTGTGGATTTCCAATAAGCTCCACCTAGCTTGAGGCTCTCCATTCATGACTCACATGTAGCAGAAGAAATCCACCCATCATCCAAAATCATCATTTCCAGCTCACTTTAATTTGGGAGTCTCTCAGGCATCCAGCAGCTCCAGTTACACCAAGAACAGCTTCTCACTTCAGCTGATGTTTTGGCAAGTGCAGTCTCTAAAAGGACATAATCATAATTTTTCAGGCAAGATTTGAATAAGTTTTGCCTGTAAATAACCCAAAGGGTCATCTTCATTTATGAACTATTTATCACCCATGTAAGGGTTTGCAGTGTTCCCACTATTTCTTGATTAGCTAATGAGAGGCAAATTAAAAATAAATTGCTCAATGTGCTTCAGGACTCTTGCTTTGTGAAATTTACTTGCTTTACTTTATTGCCTGGATAAGAATCTCAGCACATCATTTTATAAGGAAAACCCAATTTTAAAATTCTGCGTCTGCTGGGTAGGTGGCAACACAGATGTTGCTGCTGCAGTACAGATTTAGCAGTTTGGTTTTCTACTCTATGCAGGATATATTTTCCAAAGATAGCACTTGGGGCAGTAAAAAACTGGATTAACATCACTGAACTGGGCTGATTAGCAACAATAGAAAGACCTGTCCAGTCTTTTGGAAAGGGGTGAACCAATGGTCACTAGAACATTTTAAACACAAAAGTTTTAGAAACAAGAAGAAAAAAACCCCAGCATTATGCAAAAAAAAAAAGGTTCCAGGATTTTATGTACTTTTTTGCCTTCTTATTACTTCTTTTTTTTTGCCATTACTCTATTCATTCCCTTTAGTAGCAAATTTCAATTCCTTATCAGTATTTAATGCTTACCATAATAAAAAAGTCATTTTGAGAAGAGAATAAAGACAGAAAACGTCAAAGTTGCAGAAAAGTGAAAACAATGTCAGAAAAGAAGCTGTTATAGAGTTTTAATTACATTTTCTCTCTGCTGCTTTTTTCTATAATGGCTTGATTCTTCTTGTTAGAGCTGCATATTTTTTCTAATGAAGTATTGGCTGTCTTAACATCATTAAGTATTGAATATGCTTTTCATTTCTACTTTCCATGTTTCATTTAGCCATATGCAGAAAATCTTATCAGTTACAGCGCAAATTAGGAAAGGTCACTGCAGTGGATGGGGACAGGCCTTTGCAGCCCCCATGAATTTCTGGAAAAGGAAATAATAATAATAATAATGCCACCAGACTGCATTATGTAGCTGGAAATTTTCCTGCCTTCCAGAAACCAACTACTACTAGCAGCATATACCTGCAGAAAGTTTTTTTAACCAAACAGTCAATGCTGACTTACTGTAATTAAAAAAAAAAATGCCTGAGGAATATCTAATTTTCATTGATAATATTAGGCAGTGTAGGAGGGAAGTTTTCTGGCATTTCCCATTTTTCCTTGCAGCCTGAAGGTTGTCTCATTTGAGAGCTGCCTCTGAAGGAAGCATGGAATCTCTCTGTTTTGTTGTTCTCTCTGTTATTGTTTTATGTTGTAGTCATAATTATTGGTTACAACAATTTCACAACGTTCTACAGAAAAATATATTAACTTTAATATTTTGATTATTATTCTCCAGACTTGAAAATTTTAATATTTACCATGTGTTACCATACAGGAATTATCATAATTTCTGTATACAGAAATTACCATAATTTCTGTATTTACCCCCATTTGCTCAATATCTGCTTTCTGTACTAGAAAGAGTTTTCACTTATTTTGTCATGAAAATCTTACTAGTGATTTATTTATTCATCTTTAAATCATAAATCACAACTGCATGTCAGTCTTTTTATATGTTCAGGTTCCTTATGACATTTTAGGCCAATCTGTGCTAGACAACAATAG
The DNA here is from genome assembly GCF_901933205.1 of Camarhynchus parvulus. Classification (NCBI taxonomy): domain Eukaryota; kingdom Metazoa; phylum Chordata; class Aves; order Passeriformes; family Thraupidae; genus Camarhynchus; species Camarhynchus parvulus. Next base: position 68,527,579 of record NC_044574.1, on the reverse strand, counting down.
GTCTAACATTATTAATAATGAACATAAATAAAACATTTACCACTTGGTAATGACTTCATCTGAAGTGCATACATCATTTAAAAATTCAACTACTGGAAAATTTACAGGTCTGACAGGAGTCATGTGTCTCAGAAAACGCCAGCAAATTTCAAAATGAAAACCAGAATTTCTTTAGGAATAGCATGTACCTGGGACTGAAAGAAGAATGGCTGCTCTTACTCCTACTCTGAGTTAAATATGTGCGTGAGGATACCGCATCAGTGAATTCTACCTGACTCAAGGGTCACCAATTCCTTTCTTGTGATCCAGAAAATCACACATCATGCACTGTACTCCTCTTCTGGAGCTAAAGCTCAGCAGCAGATGGCACCTAAAGATGACACAGTGGTCTGCATTCTGAAAATAGAAAATTAAATTTTAGTTTGAAGAAAGATGATTACAAAAATAATCATTGAATTATGTCAAATCCATATAAAGTAACTTTAAAAGTTCTTATCAAAATCAAAACATGTCTGAAGCATGTGCCAACACTAAATTTTGGAAAAAAATAAAAAAGAGGAGGAAAACCAAAGCATTAGCATTTCCAACAAGAAGAAACTTCCAGAACATGCTTGAAAAGTTAAAGCCCATAGATGAAAGTCATTGAAGGGTCATTGCAGTTGTCCTCTTGACACTGCCATCAGGAGGAGGAATGATTGAGCATGAATAGGAAATACTGGTGCATTTTTGCCCGCTGTCTTCTGTGTGTGGTGAAATCCACATGTATTCATGAGAATGCATATTAAAATACACTTCTCAACAATAAAATCTAAATTTGATGAATGAATGAATAAATAAATAAATGTTAGTTCAGTCCAGTGATGGCTGTCATTTTAGAGATGTCTTCCAATTCCCCTGTATAAACCTCAGAAGACAGGCTATGCAGAATGCCTTGGGAGCTTTAATTTACTGTGTTAATACTTTACATGTCTTCCAGAGAAAGGAACCTTCCTGTTTCCAGTGGTTAAAATCTAATAGTCAGGTCAGGTTCCACAGCAGAGAAGAAGTAGCAGCCTCTTAAGTACACATGACTATCACCATAAAAGTTAAGTATAAGTTAAAATCAATATCAAGAATTACACTTGGAAGCAAATGAAGCTCTGGAAGTAAATTAAGTTTATAGAGTTCTAATTTAATGTTCCCCATGCAATAAGCTCTGCAGAAAGTACTTTAGGGCCCAGTGTGGAGGTGACAAGGATACAACTGATTTTAGTGAAGTTTATATTCAAGACAAATGACCGAGACTCCCTGGAGACTCCACGATGGAGTCTGGGCACTTGGCTGCTACTGCTGCTCTTCAGATAGACACAGAGATCCCTGAAAGGGTGATGGAGAGAGATAAACATTGCTCTCATCCTTTTATGCAACAATAATGGACATAATCTTTCACGACCTGATCGGTAAAATCAATATGTCAGAAATATTTTCACCTAGGATTCATAAAAAATGGTTTTTGCAAAGCTGCAGGAAACATTCCTTGTGTGCATCAGGCTGTTGCCTTCTAAGGAGTTTGGTTTCATGATCTACAGCTTTGGGCCAGCACCTGCTACAGGGTCAAGCCTTTCCTGTCTCTCCAGACATATTCCACAGAGGAAAAACAAAATACAGAAGATAAAATTACCTTTTTTTTTTTTTTTCATTTTCTTTCCCAGGATTACAAAGAGAGCAGCTGGCCCAGAGGAATCACTTTACAGGTAAGCTGGAAAAAGCCCATACAAAACTTACCAATATTGTTCAAAATTATGTTCCTATCTGTGGGTTCTTAGACGGTTTCTACTAGAAAGGTAGCACACATGAAATCAGACTCCCCCCAGTTTGTTCCTCTTTTTTAAGCAAAACAAAACAAAAACCAAACTCCAGATGACAGTTAGTAACTAGAATTTCTAGTAACAAAAAGCCCAAGAAATTCAGGGTCACCAGTTTTCTAGGAAATCATAATTAGCATGCCACCAACATATTACATATGTCAGAGTGAGAAATTCCATGCAACATATTGGCATTTCAGTTTTCTGTGAGGTGCAAGAGGAATAAAGATAGGGTTGTTTTGATCTTGCTGCTGTTGAATTTCTACTGTCTGCCTTCATCAGCCTTTCTTTCTGCAGAGGAACTAATGAAAAAGAACAGAGACCCTATCCTGGATTGTACATGATTCTCCATTTATTTCTGGAGTTTAGGGACAAGCCATGGGATGAAATTTCTGTCACATCCAAATACCAGGCTTTGAAGGGCTGTTTCAATTGAACAGAGTGTATTATGGTTTTGTTTTTTTTCCTAATTTGCTTTGTATGTGTATGTGTGTGTGTGCCTTAATACACAAAATAAAAATATAGGAGTAGAACACAATATTCTAAGGGCTGATTTTTATTAGATTTGTCATGTAATCTAAATATGTCATTTAACTGCCAAGGGAAAAAAACCCTAAATCTTACTGAAGTCTGTGTTATTTTCCATGGCTGCTGGAGGCACGTGCAAGGTGTTCTCTCAGTGTGAGCACATGAGGCATTTCAGTCATTAAAAAACACACCATCAGCATGATTAAGTTGTTGCATTAGAAGCTTCAAAAGCCCTTCTGTTTCAAATTGTTAATAACATACTAGGCATTGGAGGCACTCTGAAAAGCAATTCACAGAAAGTCAAACAGCCTGGATAATGGTGAAGAGGAAGCTAACACATAAATAAATTACTTGGGCAGGCAAAAAACAAATTCATAGGGAGAGGTGGTAGCGTATTGTCAGAAGACAGCTTCAGGCAAAATAGGTGAAAATCACAAAGAAAAGACATGAAGCACAGAAAAGGAAACAAAATTGCAGAGGAGTAGGAAAAGCAAAGGCCTAATATTTATTCTGACTAGGACAAGTTGACAGCATGCCAAAAGAATTAGGATCTAATCAATCTGTGGGGCTCAAGACTGCTTGGAAGAAGGAGAATCAAATAAATGGAATATTTGAAAAAAAGGCAAAGGAACAAACTGATTTTGGAGGGAATATTATGTTTCTGTCAAAAGTCTCTTGACAGAGAAAGGGTGAGACAGACAATTTCTACGGCTGGGTCATCATCGTCTCCTGATGCACAGGTAAGGTTACCACCATGTTTAAGACAACTTCTTGAAGATAAAAGACAGTGTTTTTCCACCTGCAGCAAGCAGGCTAAACGATCCATGGATGCACAGGTAACTCAGCAGGAAAATGCAAATGATTTTGTAAAATATGTGTCTCCATTTTAAACGACAGGAAGTTGGAAAAGTGTATCGGCTCCATCGTACTGATAACTACAATGGAGTTTTGCTTCCCAATATATCTACATAGTTTTCCACTTTTTTTTTTTTAATATTAAATTCTCCTAAAACCATCAAACAAAAAAAATTGTCCATAATTGTTCATTAGTTGTTCTCATTCAACCCTGGATCCACTGCCCGCTTCAAAATTACTTGATTTTTCTCTTTTGGAAAACGAGTCTCAATCCTTCAAAACAGCCCAAGAGTAATTGCAAAAGCAATTACTTTGAGGCTTGCATAACCTCTGGACAGGAAGGCTATCATTAATGGGCAAGTCAGGACCCACAACTGAGAACAGAGTTATTGGTCATGACACAAAATAAGCCCAGAGTCATCTAAGACACTGAGATAGGGTATCACAGGAATAGCTTGCACTCAGACTGAAGATCATGCTGCTTTCATTAGGGTGTTTAACTGTAAATCCAAATTTACATGCCCAGATTCTTTGCTAAAATGTAAAACCACCTCCAGTCTAGAGGTTACTTTGATCATGTCTGTTTTGAAACCAAATGATCAAAACACTAAGACACATTAATTATTTCCTATAGTATATAAATTTTATAACATCTCAGATACCACTTTGTGGTAAAATCAATGAAAAAAATCACATTTTAAAAACCACAACAAAAGAATGTTAGCAGTAAATAAAGTACCTCACTGCTGTAACCACAGCCCAGCAGCACATAATGTCTGTACCTAGAAATGGGCCATAAGACAGGGTGGAGATGGAGCACAGACTTAAGACACTTTTTTTTCCACCCATAAACAACTTGTCCATGGTTCCCTAAACAAATGCAGCCAACCCTGAGCTGGAAAAATCTGGTTTTAGGGGCAACAAAGAGAATTAAGAACTAGTATCTAACAAAAGTACAAGGCAGTATGTGTACCAAATTCAAAAGTTACATGGAGCTGCTGATCAATGAAGAAAGAAGAAGGTGTAAAAGCACGTTAAAAAACATTAAAATTACCCTGAATGGATCCTGGAGGGAAGAAGAAGAAGAAACTGATGACATAAACAAGCCAATATTCCTCCTTGTGAAGGACTCCATATGCTGGCAACCCACCATGATACCATCACTGACAGCCCCTGCAGGAATCCCCTGGCCTTGGGTCCCAGGGAGAGGAAGAAGAGGGATCACAACAGCAGCAGCAAAAGGGTTAGAAACAACAACAACAACAAAAAATTTCCAATTCAACAATTTCAAGCAAAATTTTTGAAAAAATATCCTATGATTATTTTTTAAAATACTAAGTTTCAATTTTGAACATTGACTGAATTTTCAATTTTGAAAATTGATGAAATTTCCAGTAAAATTTATTTCCTTTATAATATACATTTCCAAACACATCTTTTCATTGAACTTGGCCTATATGTAACCATGTAGCTGTTCTTTTCAGTTGTTTTAAAAATAAAACCATGTGAAACATATATTTATAGTGCTAGTGCATTCCTGTTGCACACTCCAATGGGAATCACAGATGAAGACTTTCCTGCCCTGAACATCAGTTCTGCCCAACTAAAAGCAGAGCCAGTTCAAGACAGTGTTATAACACTTTAGCTGCTACCTGAGGGTTACTGTAATGCATTGTGCTGTGAATCTCACCTGACAAACAATGAGGAAAGATTGACTGAAACCAGAGTGCATCACTGCATTCAGAGTGTGGAATCACAGAACCATTGCAGCTGGAAAAGACATCCACATTCATCAAGTCCAACCATTAGCATAACATTTCTACTAAACTGTGTCCCTAGGCGCCACATTTACATGTTTTCTTAACACTTCAGGGGATGGTGACTCTACCACTTCCCTGGACAGTTTGTTCTAAGCTCTGACCACCCTTTCAGTGAATAATATTTTTCAGATATTCAGCCCTCCTGTTGCTACAACTTTTTTCAAGTGGTTGAAGGGGGAGACAAGGTCTCCCTTCAGCCTGCTTTTGTTTTGGCTAAACAACCCCAACATCTTCAGCTGCTTTCATTAAGGACTTGTACTCCAGATTTTCATCAGCTCCATTGCCCTTCTCTGGGCACGCTCCAAGTAGGTCCTCATACCTGGAGAAGGTTTTTAGGCAGTGAGACTTTTGGGCATTATTTCCCTCCACTTTTTGGGTGGCCAGGAGATAAAGCCAAGGTTAATTCTGTGTCTGAGCTGCAGTGTTCACAGCAATGCATGTGTACCCCAATGTGTTTAACAATTAAGTGCATTTCAAGAAGGGAGATGGTGGTTTGTAGGCACACCTCTACATTTTTCCACGAATTCTCAGTTTATCCAGTAATATTTTCATAATGATCACTGACAGGGTATTTATCTGATCCTGGATGCTCATCAGGAGGTATGGATAGCAGCTTCAAGTTTTCTAAAATCTAACAGCAACAAAATACTAGAAGATGGGTTTTCAGCTTGCAATGCTAAAATGAGTTGGTTTGCCATAAAGTTATCAGCCTTATTTCCTCACCCACAAAATGGTGAGACCCTTCAGTACAGGAGAACTATGACAAGGAAAATGAGTGATGTCTTTGAACCATTCTGACCCAAACTGTGATAGGAGGGTCAAAAGGGAAAACAGCCATGATGGTTTTGGGCAAGGACATGGAAGTCCTCCTCCTATGTCATGCCCAAAACACACTGCTAGTGCTCCAGGGGAAAAAAAGGGAAATAGAAAGCTGAAATAAACATGTCCTGAGCCTTAGTTAACAATGCCCCACCAGAGCAACTCAGAGGCTTGCACATGCAGAAGTGCAGGGTTGGGATAAATCATAAGGTTACACAGTGGACTAGTGAACACCTGCTGTATATATTGCTGTATATTTTGTAAATGCTTTATTCAGTTTTCTAGACTTCACTCAGCATTCTGAGTGAGTCAAGGATCAAGAGGAAAAACTATGTTGCATTCACACCCCCACAAGTAAGATGCATCTTAGGTATACTTGGAATAGTAGATTTTAGTTCTCATATTTTCTAGCATCTCAGTGTTTGATTTTGTGCTGCAGTGCTTTTTTACCCATATTTCTATAGATAAATCTATCTACACCTCAAAAATCTTTTTTAAAACAAACCCATAAATATAAATGTGTGCACTCTTCTCTGTGGAAGAACGATACATTTGTGGAACTCAGTGAAGGGGTTTCCATGTCTAATATTGTAAAATACTCAAAAACGCTCTAAAATACTGCAGTACAATTCCACATTTTTTTAAGAATAGATTATGAAGGCAATATAAAAACTGTTTTCTATAGCTGAAATTATCTCTATTTACCTGTTAATTAAGGATGAGTCTTTGATTTGTTTAAGTCATCCACAAAGAGCCTACTGTCACATACCTGCCATCCATCGAGGGAAATGCTACATGCATGTTTGGGTTGGGGAAAAGCCCAAATTCCTCAAGGTCCAGCCCCAACAGAAGAGAGTCCAAAAGAGAATTTGAGAGCTGCTGTTTTAACACAGCCACTTGCAGAACTGCCAGGCTGTGTAAGTGGATTCAGGAAGATGTTACACTTGGCTTACTGTGACAGAGCACTGATATTTTCACTCTGGTGGATCATCCTGGGATCACACTCCTGAGGACGTGCTGGGCTAGGATGCACCATGCAGACCTGTTGCAGGAAAGAATCTGCTCTAACTAATGAGGAGAATAGCAAGAAGAAAACAAGATCTGACAGTTCCTTGATACTAAATGGTGTGACCTAAGCCCATAGCTGTCAAGGTTTTTGCACTGCCAGAAGGGAGATTTTGGGGGTTTGCAGCAAGAGAAACAACCATGATGATTTAGGTTTAACCTCAGCAGTGCCCTGAACCATTATTTAATGATGACTCACCTTGGAGTATGCTAGTTAAATGTTTTGATAAATGGAAGAAATAAAAGTTACTGGTCCCCACAGTTCCATTGTACATAAATAAATGAAATAGTTTATAAAACAGTTCGAAAAGGCAGCTAGGTAGCATATAATTATTCCCCGGGTGACATGAAGTAAAATGGGCAATGTAAATCTACTAAAGAGTATAATTATCTCCAGGTACCAGGTCCACATGAGACATTATCTAACACCTGCAAAAGCCAGCAGATTGTTAATTTTCACCTGTTGCATCCACAGGAAATACTGCAGCGAGCAGCTAAAAGCAACAGGCAGATACTTCACATGAATGAAATGTTAAGGACAAAGCAGAACCAATGTCTGAGATTTGTGTTAAGGGCACTGAATAAGAGCCAATATGACATAGTGGACTCACTGGGTGAGGAGGTCAATTAAATAAGCATGGTACTCTTAAGTAAGTGCGAGTGAAAATATTCTGCTGTGCTTCTGACAGCCAGCAAAGTTACCCAGGGACTTTACACAGCTGCCTAGCTGTCCTCTGGAGCTCTGCAGGGCTGATAATCATGGCACAAAGCCAGTCATGCCCATGGGGGCTGGCCCTTCTCCCATCCCCTACAGACAGACACCATGCATGTTACATCAGGCATTGTTAATTATATATTTATATGTTGAGGTGTGGAACTGCAAAGGAAATGCCTGTCAAGAAAGCCATAAAGAAAATGAAGTTTTGTCCTGTTTTTGTGTAAATGTGAAAATGGAGATGTGATACTAAGTGACATCTATCAAAGTCTGCAGATGACACGGGGGTGTGTATCTCCTATCAGAGAATAGGATTCTGTTGGTTGATCCTATACAATCAAAAGCATTTGCATAATCTGTAGAAAGAGGAGCTTTCAGAAACAAATGCTGGTAAATAGCCTAAAGAGTGCTTCAAATGCAGAAAAAATAAAGTTGATGATTTAAAAGAAAAAAATTGTCTTCTGTCTTCCACTAAAATTAAAAAAACCTACTGAATCAAGAATCTTATTGCATGATATAAAATGTCAAAATTGACATCTGCCTTTAAATTTTACACTTCTCCAGTGGATGTAAACTGAAGTATCCTAAAGCAAGATACTTCCAGTGTTCCTAAACACACAGTCACCTTTCCTTACTGCTCTGACATGATTTGGAATGAAGTCTTGCAAATGAAGTTTCTAAAGCATTTGATATTGCAAGGGCCTCTTGCTTGGCTCGATAATCAGAGGGATTTTGATTTACTGTTACTGTACAATGTGTTTTATAAACAGAGGGATGCATGGGTTTAGGACTCTTCAAATAATAATCCTGTGCACTTTAGTCTTAGTCAAAAGATGAATATTATTCTATAAAAGAAGTAATATTTTCAAGGTTTCAAAATTTAACGCTTAACTATTACAATCTTTTAAATATGAGGGTTCCAAAGCATGAGTTACTACTCAGAACCTTAACTGCATTTAAGATGATCACCTTACAAATCTAGAATATGCATGTTAATAACATTAATGGAGAAGTGGGTAAGCTTTACTGTTACCGTACAATGTATTTTATAAACAGAGGGATGCATGTGTTTAGGACTCTTCAAATAACAATCCTGTGCACTTTGGTCTTAGTCAGAAGATGGATATTATTCTATAAAAGAAGTAGTATTTTCAAGGTTTCAAAATTTAACGCTTAACTATTACAATCTTTTAAATATGAAGGTTCCAAAGCATGAGTCACCACTCAGAACCTTGACTGCATTTAAGATCATCACATTACAAATCTAGAATATGCATGTTACTACCATTAATGGAGAAGTGGGTAAGTAACCAGCCCATTAATGGCACTGCAGAAAACAGAGGCACCATGTTCATGTGACACCAATTAACAGCGTGGTTTTTGAAGAATGCCAACTTGACAAGCCATTGACAAGCACTGGAAACGTGAGTCTCGAGAGTATATGAGACATGACAGAGGCAGCATGAGTTCTCCCACCCTTCCTTCCCAATACTCTTCAGGCCTGACTTCCCATATTCTGTGGAAAGAATTAATTTGTGATGCCTGCTCCACAGTTGTTATCTGTGAGTGACCACCAGCAGGCCTGCTGGCTAGTGCCAATTTTGACAGCGGATTATGTCGTGAAATGACATTTGGGTTTTGTCCCTGCTCAATAGCAAACAGTGGTAAGGAAGTAGGTCACAAGACAACTTCCTAGGATAGGAAGGTGGCAGGGTTTTATGGGCAAACAACTTTATCTGTCCTTTTCTTTTAGGTTATGTTTGGTTACCAGAGGGGGAATAAGGGGGAGAAAAAAGTTTACCTGGCTGAAAGGAAAGAGCTTATGTACAGAGCAGAAAAATATTTGATTGCCTGAAAGTAGAAGTGCCTATTAGAAAGAAAATAAACATTGCCTGAGAGAGGAGCTTACCCACTTACTTCAAAAAGCCTGACTGCTTCCAAAAAAAGAATTCACCTGCTAGGATTCAGCTCACTGGCTTTTCTGGCATGTGCTGGAAAGCAAAACACTGAAGCAAGGTCTATACTCATTACTTCTGCTGCCATAACACAGTCAAAACAAGGCCATCAATTAATTTCTGCACAATAGCTTCTTTAGTTTTCAAATCTACTGTGCTTTGCTCGCTGCTTTCAAAGCAATCTTGGAAAGTAAGGGTGCTATGAAAAGTGCTAATCTTTTCATCTTTTTTGTATGGGTTTAAGAAGGGAACAGAGTCTAGAAGTTATTCATCACTTACAAGGCATAACATGAAATTTTCTTGTGCTTTTGAAGTGATTCCCCTGCATATAATTGACTAAACTGATTAAAGCAACTGTTGAGTTGAAAGTCTTCCAACCAAGGTCTGAAAAATGCCTTCCTGTGAAATGTTTAATATTTCTTTTTGTATGATCTCCTTATTAGGCTGTTCAACTTTGTATCCTGGGAAAATTATGATTTTTCAGGAAATTGGATTCTATCTCCTCACTCTTTCTGTAGCTGACACCATTTGCTTGGGGTTTTGTTTTTAAGAACTGACCATTTTATTTCAGACATTTTATTTTTTAGAAAACATATTTATTCTGCAGCATAGCACATTATTTAATTATTGCATGCCTTGATTTTCAGGGCCCACACTTACTAAGTTTTATGTAAAATGAAGATTTTATGTTTAGAACCAAATCATTATCAATAAGCCATATCTAAAACAAAGTTTTTGGCATAATGAAAACATACAAGATGGTTTTTAATAGTTCTCCAACTAAAGCATTTATTTTTATCATATATGAGAATTTCACAGCATCACAGAATGCTTGAGGCTGGAAGAGACACCTTGAGGGCATTGTGTTCAAGCAGGGTGGCCCAGAGCAGAACCATCTACAGATGGATTTTAAACATCACCAGTGATGGAGACTTCAAAACTTCTCCAGGCAGCCACTCTGGCAGTGTCCAGTCACCTCCCTGTTCTCAGTGCACATATGTGCACTTCTATTTTATAGATATTTTATAGCTATAGGTATCTATTTAACCTATGCATTTATGATAAAAAACATGTTTAATCTGTGTGCTTGCAACACACACTATGTGTTTTTTTCATGCCCTCTCATTAAGAACAAATAACCACAAGCCACCTTACACTGAACCTTTTCATAGCATAGCTTCTGTCCTTATTAATCTTTAACAAATCCTTTTTGGGAAAAGCAAAAGCAAATACAAATTCATGTCCATTTTGTGTTCACATATTAAGATCCCAGTGTAGATGATTTTTACTTCATTTAATACCTGGTAAGGTGAGTGCATTTCTAGATCCTTGTGTGCATCCTTGCCATCCACAAATCTGTGCTGCTAAAGGCATATCTGGAAACCAGATTGTGCAAGATGCAGCAGTGTAAGCTTTAAAATCATTCTTAAAGCCTTCAAATAAAATAAAATTTTAAAAAAGGCATCTGGAAGACTCTGTACTTCATTATATTTGTCTATATATTTTTAGACACTGCATTATCTATTCATAGTTCAGCAGGTATGCCAGGCTCATCAGTTTCCAAATTATTTGCTGGCTTCCTGGCACACCTCTTAGTTATTTTTATCTGATATTTCAAATGAATTACAAAATGCCTTGAATTGCATGATTAGTCCATTATGTATTCTGTTTATTACAATTATATGAACTTTTGATTAACCTCCATAAGTTTCATGAATAAATTACCTGGATTGAGGAAACTGCCAGTTAATGTTACAATGTTCCAGTGAGGAGTTTCCAAGAGATTAGTCTGCCTTTTTTTAGAGGCAACTTTTTTCCTCCCTGCTTCTTTTAAAAGGATTACATGCTGCTGTTGCTCAGGTTTCACGAGGAACACGCAAATCTATTTGCAGCCCCCTCAAAATGAGTGGGTGCAAAATTTACTCACAGAATCACATCTTTGGAGGATGATTTGTGCCCTTTTAGATATTGATGGCACAGCCATTTTAACATGATGAGGATAAATTGTGCTAATCATCATGAGGCTTCTAAGCTGTACTAAATTACAGCCCAGAGATTTCTTCCCTGTGTCTTCTGTGAGTGGTGCTGAAAAATTTCTCGTTGAAAAATAGAAAAAAAACCAAACTTCTCTACATTCCACAACGCACTTATCATGAGGAAGAATCACAAGTCTAGATGGTTGCCAAAGATTGGCTCTGCTTTTTCCCAAAGATTCTCCCATATCCATTTCAGAACAGGTCTATTTTTTGGATGGAAAATTCCATTCAAGCAGATGGACCGGCACCACCAGTTTATAAAGGTGATCAAGGAAACAGAATTTAAAATTATGAGAGGTGTGGCCTTTGGGTGCATGCTGAAGTCAGGAGGGAATGCAATGACCAAGACAACATCTTGCCTCAAGGCAGCAACCAGATTGACTACACTCAAAACCTGCTGTGTGCTGTAGGATCAGGACAAGATAAGAAATGGGAGAGCTTTCAGCTGGTCTGTTAAGAACAGGTAATAAAGCTCCAGAGAGAATCTGTTGGTAAAAGAAAGCCTGATGCCATAGGAATTGATTGGGCAGAGAGAGGCATGGCACTGCAGAAGGGTGTGTACTGTACAAAAGATCTTTAAATACAGAATAAAAGTACGAGCGTGAAGTATCAATCACAAAGACATAGGGTCTGCCTGCAGGAGTTGAGTAGCACAGACATGTCCACAGGAGCATCTCAACGCAGGTCCTCAACACCATCACAGCAATCCAACACCTCAAAAAAAGAGTTTGTGCCGTAGACCCTCAAGAGGTGGCCAGGAAGGCACAATGAGGTTTGGGAGACCCTGAAAGAGCAATGGTGAGACTGACAAGTCATCAGAACCCACTGAATGTGGTCTGCTGGCCTGGCTCAGTGCAGCTGTTCCAAATGGATGTTGACATAGAAAATGCAGGATATTTCACCCCTGCCTTAGTGAATCTTTAGACTGATCCTAGAAGATAAAATTTCTTAAGTATTTCTTAAATAAATACACGAGGTCCTGTAAGGTCAGAATAATCTGGGGGTGGAGTTCAAATGTGATGGAAAACTACAGGGAATGATCATCTAATGAGCCTTAGCTATAAATATTATTATTGATATACTGATTATATGTTTTTCTATGCTGCTTTTTCATAGGAGATAGACAGAGATGGTGCCAACTGCTCTCAGCAACTGGCAGAAACAGAGCTGGCTGAAAACCAGCTTGTTGCAGCTCAGATTGGTTAGATAGATGGCATTCAGGAGAAGTATTTCAGACTCAGAATACTGCAACAAACTATTCGTGAAATCTTTTTATATCAGACTTAAATTTCCGTGGGATTCACAGATCTGTTTGGGGTCAGCTTTCCAGGGAAAAAAATGTAACACTGCTGATCATCCATGTTTTCTCTTGTGGAAGACTATACTCACAGTAAATATACTCCCTTTTCTGTGATCTGTAATCACAAAAGTCCCAAGATGCCCACAGGAGAGGAAAAAGTGCTAAGGCCAAGCACCCCACTGACATTACTCTTAGTGAGTACCAGGGTGCCAGCTGAGTGAAGGCAAGTGAGAGCCAGGAGACCCAAATGATAATAAAAGAGTGAGGACTAAAATGAAAAGCATTCTTCTGTTGATCAACATGCCAGTACAGATGCTGGAAAGCAAACAAAGGAGATAAGGAAGTGAACATTTTTTGGTGCTAAAAGAAGAATTTTTTTTAAGGTAAATGTGAGAGGACAGGTAAGGTTGTAAAATATGTTCTTTCTACAGGATAAAGTAAGGAGCATTAGAAGTGTAAAGAGGCATGGATTTAAGTAAGAAAGCTATTTATTATAAAAAACTAACAATGCATGCAGTTGAAGTTCAATGATATTTCTTTACAGCAACCCCTCCAAAGAGTGTTAGAATTACATAGGATTCCATGAACTTTTTGATGTAATTTCCTTCTGTTTCCCAGAAACAATAAAATAATATACAGGAGTCCTTTTGCTTTCCTCAGCGCAGTGACATTTTCCAAAAGGTAAAGTAATGCTGCACCTACTGACTTCCCTTGTCTATTTACAAGAGAAAATGTCATCAAGCATTCAAAATATCACTCCCTACTGGGGTGACGTCATGGAAATATCCCTTCCCCTTCGGATGCTGGTGTTTGGAGCAATAAACCATAATCTGCTTAAGGAGATGATGCTTTGGTAGGCAAATGGGACCCAGCTTAATACCTACAAAATGAATTGTGGAGCAAATACATTTGCCAAGGCTGAAGACATTTTCCAAGGAGCTCGGACAAATGTTCAGTGCTGTTTGCCTCTTAAGCCAATTGCTGCTGCAATGCAGACAAAGAGGTGCTGTGTCTGCTACTTAGCCATCCTGTTACAGTCCTTTCAAAGTGTCATGTACACAGAGAGGCATATTTGTAATCTTTGTACTAAGTACACTTCACCTTAATTGCATCACCTCATGAAATTATATAAACAAGACTTTTGTGTTTGTGCTAGAGATTTTCTTAAGCTGTAGAAATAAGAGTTGCTTATAAATTTCACAGGATGCAGTTAGTGGGTTTAGGACACACACTATTTGGTGAATTGATTATTTGTGGAAAAATAGGCATAATTCTGAAATTTCTTTCTGTCATTAAATGTCTACCGGATTCATATCCTGCTGTTTATTTCTTGTTTGTACTCAGAGTTTTTTCTGATTCCAAATAAAACATAAGCCATAAAAATAAATATTTTTCAGAAACAAATTATTTGATATGCATTACTTACTTAATTTCTCCATTATCAAACATGGAAATAAATATTTATGACAACAAAAAGGTCTTTAAACAAAGACTAACATTATGTCCCTTTTCCATTTTAACCTGTTTTAGCCAAGAGAGACATACATGGGTTCTTGTAGCCTGAGGACTTGCAGACATGGGCATAAATCTCAAAGTGATTCCTAAATTAAATCTACATTATGATGTTAAAAAATCCACTTCTGGGGTGCTGGGTTTTTTTGGGTTTTTTTGTGTTTTTTTTGTTTTGTTTTGTTTTCTTTGTTGTTTTTGTTTTGTGGTCTGTTTGTTAGGTTTCTGTTTTGTTTTTAACAATTTTTCAATTCTTGATTAAATTGCAGCTAAAACTTAAATAAATAGATGTATCACAGTGGTGGTTCTCCTAATCACTCATAACTTGCTACTGCTGATCTCAGCACCATTATTATGGCACTCAGCCCCAGAGGCCTTGTGAGTACTGAGGAGCAGCTGTGTAAAACCTTGTGATGGACACCAGCTTGAGATTTCTAGCCCCTAAAATTAAGTATGCACTGAGTTTCTCAGTCCTACCACCAAGCTAGAAACTTGGCCTATATTTATGAAAATTCTCAGGTGAAAACACCTGGGAAGTTTTCCATTAGCTTGCAAGAGAAAAAAGGTGACCGCAATGGATAAATAGTTTTTGCTCACATTTAACCTGAGCATCTGAGCACTTACCCAAGGTCATTCAGGGAGTCAGTGGCAGGGCTGACTGCAAGCTTCCCTCCATCTTCTATGCTCTCACTATCAGACACAGTTTTTAGTTTTCTCACATTTTTATAGATCTTTCCAGTCTGGCAAAATTCACTGGGGCTCTGATGAGTTGAGAGCCAGTGCACAGCTTATTTGAATCTCCTAAATTTCTGAAGATTTCCTATCACAAGATTACACATTTATTTTTAGTAGCTGTACAACTTCTAATCGGAGCACAAACCCCAAGACAAACTAAGTTCATAAAAATACAAAAAAACCCCAAGATTCTCAAACTTCCAAATTATTCCATTAGCATCAGTGAGTAGGATACATTTTGTGGAGATAAAGTTACACACAATTCAAAATTCATCTGAATATTCCAAAATTAAGTGAAAGACCTGTTCTCTGGAGATAAACTGAGAAACCATATTCTTCTTACTTGGTTGAGCTAAATCTTTACCAATTTTTTTTTTTTACATTTTTGCCTCTCATGTTATTTATAGGGATCACTTATTAATAGCTCAGTTCAAATTAATGTGAGGATGCAAGTGCCCTCATCCCAAAAGTTCTCTCAATTACATCAGCTGAAATAGAATTTTATATGTGATATTAAAATAGTGAGGTTGCGTCTACATAGTGCAGACATCAGAGGTTCACTCACAGACACTGGAAAAGGAAAAAAAAAACAAGATATCAAAATAAAGACAAACCCCAATACTCTCCAAATGTTGTTATAACAGGATTTAAGATTCATTAGACGATTATAATACTTTTTTCAATTACTTCAATGAAACTGAAATACTTTATATTGCAGCAAATGAAATGTGTATGTCTTATCTTTTTGAAAAAATGGATTAAAAAACAGTGAAAATATTTATATTAAAGTCAACTTCTGGACTACAAATAAATAGCCTGGAGATGTTGTGCAGGTGAAACACTGTTGTAGTAGCTTACAGGCTACCTTCAAAATCAAAATAAGTTTAATATTAAAGCTAACCAGCTAATCTCCATTAAAGAAGAATTTAAGGAACTGATATTCATTTGAAAAAAATTCTAGTTTTCAAATACTTATTTCTGAATTTAGAAAATCTATTTTTATTACTCTTGAACTAAACTGATTAGGAAAGAAGTGAACTATTACCTCACAAACTTCCAGCTACAAACATTCAAATCCAAAACAAATACACGTCCTCTGGAAGTTTCCAAATCATTCAATGCAAAATGAACTCCTGCTGGCATTAGTAACCAAGGTAATCATTACAGATATACAGAAAAAATTGCTCTGTTTGTCACAACTTGGGTGAACCTCATTTTCTCTCAGGAAAGATCCAAGCACACATCTCTCTGTCACACCATTTCCATACAGAGAGATGCTAAAAAACTTCCTACCTCCTCCAGTGTCACCATGATATTTTCGGAAAAATCTTCTTTGCCCAGAATTTTTTCTCCTGAGAAGCTGAGAAGCCTCAGAAAAGAAATGAAAACAATAATTATCTGATTGCTTTGGAATGTGGTTTGGAGGTTTATTACCAACCTGATTGCATCTTTGATTGGTTCCATGTGAATTGTGTTGACTTCATGACCAATCCCAGTCCAGCTGTGTCAGGACTCTGGTCAGTCACAGGTTTTTATTATTCATTCCTTTCTAGTATTCTGATATATACTTTCTCTTTCTTTAGTATAGTTTTAGTATAGCATTTCTTTTTATAATATAATATAATAAATATAATATAATATCATATCATTATATCATAAAATAATAAATCAGCCTTCTGAGAACATGGAGTCAGATTCTCATTTCTCACCTTGTCCTGGGGACACTCACAACACCATCATGAGCAGATAGCAGGCCAGCTGGATAGGGTATAGCAGCAGGCCTGCAGGTCTGTCTAGAAATACGTGCCTAATCCAACAGAATTGAGGATAGAAAATTAAAAATTCATGGTATTAAACAAATATGTGTTTCAGCTACCTTATTTTCTCCTGGATAATTGCTTTTACCTTTGCTTGCAATTTGTCATTATTGAATGAACATGTGACAAAGGGAATATTTAGCTTTCCATTGCAACTGTTGAAAGAAATGGGCCTGGTGGAAGCAGCTGAGCCATCACTGATCCTCAGTCACTCGCTGCTAGGACACAGCAGCCCATGGGCTGAGAGAAGAATAATATTCTGGAAGTCCTGCCTTGTGAATTGTACTTGTTTAGAATACACAGAGATGGTTTAAATCCCCTGAACTGACACTCTCTTCGGGTGGACAGGTCTTCCTTTATCACCAGCCAAGGGTTATTTACAAATCACAAACAGGACAGGACTGCTGTGGAACGTGCCTTGAGCTGTTTGATTTTCCAGCATCACTCTCATTCCATGGCTATGACAATGGGAAGATGCCACCAGCTCCCATCCCAGGCAGCAGACAAGGAACTCAATGTTACAACTTACTTTATAAGCTTTTTGACCAATCACACAAAGCAAAAGCACATTGACAGTAGTTCTATCCAACCACTATAAGCACACGTACCTTTGGTTAAAACAATGCTTGCTTATTTCAAATACAATACCTGCCTGTGAGCCTTAAAGCACAATGCAGAGAGCTCCATTATTAAGCTTAGAACGTCCTAATATCTTGCTAGATAAACTTTTCTGCAGCTTAGAGAGTTATTCTAGACCAGTGTTAGTACACAGACCATGGTTCTATTTGTCCTTGCTTTTCTACAGTTTAAATAATTTTTCTGCTGACCAATCTCATGGCTGCTGCTTAGCTCTACTCAGAGTTCTGCTGTATCTGAGGCCTGCCTTTTGCAGCTTTCCCAAAACCCTCTGATTTTGTGGATTCCCACATCCCTTGTGCAATTGGACACAGCACTTGGCAGTGCTTCATGGCTTCCTAGGCAGAGTGCTCGGGTTTGGGTTCTTCCCTGAAAGCCAAACTCCAAGGAGCATGTTCAATTTTTCAGCCACCTGAGCATTGACTTTAAAGAGCTCTTTCTGACATCCTGCTTTTGGCTCTGTTTGCTCCCCTGTTGCTACTTTATCATGCCCACTAGGGTGCACACGAAGCACCTGAAGGATGCCTGGGAAAGTAGAAAACAAAAAAATATCCTTCCCATCCGGACACATCATGCCTGCTGGAGCACAGCATGGCTCAGGGAAGGTTTTAAGAACTCTGAAAGAGTAACTGCATTTTATATCCACACTCTCGTGGAGTCCTTTGAGGACTGTAGGAGAACAATGCACATATACCCAAGTTCTCCAGGCCTATAATACAAAATTCTGCAAGTGTGAACAAAACAAAAAGTAGTAGATTATCAAGATCATCCAAACAGAGGAATCTATGAAATAAATAAACTCTCCAGGTACAGATAAAAAAATAAATCTGATCTTTAGCACCTCCCATTTAATAATGTTAAAGCTCATTACAAATAGTAATAGGCCATGCCTCATGATGGGTAGTAATATTAATAGTATCTTTCTGGCCAGCAGTCTGATTTTCATAACGTGCCTGTTCATTCATTCATATATTTTATGGGTATAATTACAACAACTCTGTGTTTCTGTTGGCCTGTTATGTGCATAAGTAGCTATTTGCATCTGCAAATATCTCATTTAGGTGTATGGTCACTGTTATGTCTCTGTGCACAATTTAGATATGCAATTGCAAACATCGTAATGTTCACATATTTATAAGAAAAAATGTCCATGAGCTAAGCCATACATCCTGCAGTGTCAACTTTGTGACAGAAATGTGAATGCAGCACAAATTGTCAGACTCCCAAGCCTGCAATTGAATCACAGAGCCTCACACATTAGAAGAAGAATGAGAGATGTAAAAAAACTGAAGGAAACAGCCCAGTAAGGATAATGGTGATCCACCTCAGACTCCCTTTTTGACTTTGTTAAATTGTTAAGGCTAAGGGATAAGCCCTCTTGTTTCATAGACTAGATCACCCTGAGTGATGTCTTGTGAAATAATCCTGTGGGAGTAATAAAGCAGCAGAGATTCAGCACCAATCTTTGCAAAGATTGATCAACATCGTTCTTTTTTATTCTGTTCTCTAATTTGTAATCTATTGAATTGGAGGATTTTAAGTTGCTGGACATTTTCCAAACACTTCTGTTACCTGGCTACTGTGTAGATTTGTAATTCAGTCTTCTAAGAACAACAAAATAAACCACAAACGTGATTCTGTGATTCTGAAGGATACTTGTGTTAAAGAAAAAAAAAAAGATTTAATTCATTGTGCTATCCAAGGTAACAATTTTTGTTGAGCCATAACATAAGAGTGCATGGCTATAGGGCAAAAGGAAGCAAAATGAAAGAAAACATCAGGAACTTTTCTGGAAAAACAATATTGTGTTTCTGAAAAGGACTACCAACCTTTGAACTCATACTAAATGTAATTCAAAACATCACAGCACACACACACACACACAAATGATGAATAGCGAATAAGAAGAAGAAAACACAAAAATTCTGTTTTCTCTAGGGCATCAGAAGGCACATAAGAGCAGAAGGGCAAGAGAATCCACAATCTTTGGACAAGGCCTGTGTTGGGAGCTATAAAAATCCCCAGAATTGAAAAAACAACACCTTGACATCAAGAGCAGGACTAGATGGCTGGAACTGAAGTCCAAATTTGGGACCCCATACCTTACTCCTTAATAAATATACTTCAATATATGGAGTAGCTACCTCTTTATTTCATTCAACATTCATAACCATCACCTTATTTATCAACAATATGACAAGTTAGTTTCATATAAATCATGTAATCACATCCATCATAATTTCAGTATTTTCACATGTAATTAACTTATGCTTTCTTGAAACAAAGCTCCTCAGACATCTTTTTTTTTATTGAAAAAAAAAAAAAAAAAAAAAAAGATTTTGTTTTCTTTTAACTTGTTAGTTTTTTTTTTCTTTAAAAAAAGATTTTTAAAAAGAAGAAAAAAAAAAAAAACCTATTATAATCCCAACCTTGCTATAGACTTTTGCAACTTAGGTGAAACCAATACATAGAAAAATTACTTATTTTTTACTTCTTCACTAATAAAAAAAAAAAAAAAAAAAAAAAAAAAAAAAAAACTAAAACAAAAAAAACTTAATCTAAAAAAAAAAAAAAAAAAAAACACAAAAAAATAAAAAATACATAAAAACAGGAACCAATTTGAAACTTATTTCATCTCTCTGAAGGTGGAAGAAAGTGGCAGCTTACTAGTCCAAGGCCTTTGTCTTTTGCTGAAGCAGGCAGGTAACAGAATTTTGCCTGTGAACTGCATTGCTGTCACTGATGGTTATGATTACCCACTGGAACTGGATCATTTTTAATACCTGGAATGGAGAGCAGGTATTTCAGCACCTGTACACCCAAACAAAGAGTGTATATGTGTCTAATGTCCCTTTATCCCCCAGGGTAATCTTGCTTACTTTTTCCCATTGCTGTCACTTGTGAACTGGTGGGATGTGGCAGCTTTATTTTGCTTGGAATAAATTCCAGCTGCCAAATTTCTCATCCAGTTTGAATTTTGATTTCATTATTGCCAACAATAATCTACTTATTCCTTTCTTCCACATTTTATCTCTCTGTGAAGAATCCTTTCTGACAGCAGGTAGGGATACAAAAGCTGACTTTTGCCCATGGACATTCTGTACACCACCTGTATCAAACAAATCAAACACCCTTTTGCCTGAGTGTATGAGTAAGTAGGTGACTCTATTTGAAAATATTCATTAAATGGTTTCATTATTTTTCATATTACTTTACAGTCATTAACATATTGGGTGAAATTAGGATCTCAATTACAGAGGAGTAAATCTGAGGTAATTACATGAGCACAGAGAATGATAAAAATCTGGTGCAAAATAATTAGAACCTTTCAGTTGCTCTTGGTGAAACTTCACTAGTGGAATTATCTAAATTAATAAAGTCCACCAAGATGTATGATGTCAGAGAATTCACAGATGCACAGATACTGAAAATGCAGTCTTCATTTGCATTGTTCACAGGACACATATCAAGTAAAGCAAACAAATGAAGCTCCAAGGTCCTGGTAATCACTGTTAGAACTACTTATGGTCTTCACATTTTGGTGGGAACACAACTAATCCCCTTGATAAACTGAGCACCAATGACCTTCGTTAAAAATCCACTGAAACTTCACTGGGCAGATAATAACTATTAACCTTAAATTATGTGGACATATAATTATCCGGATTGGATTCTCTGCACACCTATTACAGAGGCACAGCCTGTCTCCCCCTGCAGCTCCCTGCCCATACACACATTAGCAAGATCTAATTCTAAACACATTTACAGATGCAAAAACATTAAACAAACTTTTCACTGTTGAGAAAAAAAAATCTATGTGCTCCAAGATAGGAAACATCAGAAATAAAATTGCACATAAACATATTCCCATCTCTACTAACACATGCATATGAATTTCAGTTTTTGGCTTCACTTGCATTCTCCTGTGGGAACCCTCTCCTTCAGCACAGGATGGTGCACACCCAGAGAATCCCTTCCATTTTCTTTTTTTCTATTCAATACTGGTTTTCATATCCTGAACTACTACAGAAATGTAAATTCCTTATTCTGTAGCATTTGACTGCTTCATCAACATTAACGTGTGCTATTCTTCCAACAACATTTATTAATGATATGGGACAATTCCTGTCCTAGCAGAAGTTCATATATCCGGAAAAAAAGTACTCAAAAGATGGCCAAGGCAAATGTTGAGTGGGAGGAAATACAGAAATAGGTAATACAATCCTTTAAAAGTATCTGCATGATGCCTCAGTTTCAGAGGAACTGGGCTGTGCATCATACCTGATTTCTTACCTACCCTGAGGCGACATGAAGGGATTTGTTTGTTTGTTTTCTTGTGTTTAAGTAACCTAAAGGGCTGGCAGGGAGAACCCAGAGGGGGCTAATTTTGGTGACAGCCTGCCAGGCTCTGGGATCTGGGCTGGACCTGGCACTGGAAAGCTCAGGAGCTTGCTGAAGTTTTATTGGGAATGACACCTACCAACACCAGCTGTAAACACTGCAATCACTTGAAAAACAAGGAGCTACTGGGCAAAAAGATTAAAGCAAAAATTATGTGCGCCCAAAATCAGTGAAACTGGACAATTTCTTGCAGCATGTGCTATCATTTTATATCCAGAGGTCATAAATCCAGTTCACCTGGACACCAGCTGCAGTACTGAAGGCTCAGCTATCCTCCCACACAGGTATCAGGCCTCCAAGGCAGGGAAAAGCCTTTGTGTCTCTGTCTTGTTCAGCATTTCCCAGGGAATCTATGACAGATGAAAGGATTAGCATCTAATTTATCCAGCTTTCCTTGACAACACACTAACAACAAAATAATTCAACTTTTCAAGGCAAATACAGTTCATTGTTAACAAAAATTACTGCTGTTTCTTATTAAGATTAAAAACCCCTCCTTTTCAGGTCAACCCTTTTTTCCCCTACCTTCTCAGCTTCTTTCATGCCCAAAATAAAAATAAGCTGATTAAACTCGTAAAAATACATTCTCAATATTTTTAAAGATTGTCTTTTTCATCTCTTAAAATGATTTAAAACAAATAGTCAAACAATAAGCATTTCATAAAGTCACCCACTTGAATGTTTGAAAAGACATTTTTCTTTTTTGCCTTGTAATCATCATAACATTTTTTAAAGTGACCTTGAGTACTTTCATAACCTGCAAACTGCATTTTTTTGCAAGGTAAAATTTCCTAACTTGTTCGTTTGACTGAGTGATCTCTGTAATTTTTCAGCATATTGGTTTCCAGCCAAAATGATTAAATGTAGATAACATATAAACGACTTCAACAAAGACTTACTATGAAAAGAGTCACCAGTATTGATCAATACTGGTCTTTATTTCTGTTGGTCCAAATCTTCACAGTGTTTCTTGTTGCATTAGTGGTTAGGTGTAGTCTCCCCCTGTCCAAATTAGAGCAATGCATCACCAGAATTTCAGTAAACATGAACATTAGGCCATTATAATGGTTAAAAGACAATGTGACATTTCACTTGCATTGAAGAAACTTTACAATTTTTGTTAGCAGTGCCAACTCATCAGTGCGTTTTTGCACCATGCAGGTATTGCTGATGCTGATATTTTTTTTTTCATTTTTTCAAGTAAAAGGAATAAAAAAAAGAATTGCGCAGAATGCTCAGAGTATTGCATCAGTCAATGCCATCGTTTTCTCCTCAGAGACACAGAGGATAGAAAAAAAAAAACAAACTTATCCTCATTTCGGCTTTACACTGCACCTTTTTTTCATTTTTATGTAAATCACTATCCAAAACCAATATGTCATCTCTCTGGAAAAATGTCATCATGAATCTACAAGAGAAATGCATTTTCAGTTGTGGGAAAAAAAGGCAGCAAAAGCTTTAAAGATCTCAGTGCTTTATGAAAATATTTACCCTTCAAACATAATGCACATTAAGGATGTATTAGAGCTCTGAGGACAGAAGGTAATAGAGCTCTAAGCAAAGACACTGTTGGACTTGAATTTTGTCAGAAGTAGTGGTGCCAATGTCATTTTGGTGGTGTTCACCATCTTTTCTCAATCCAATGGTAGCACGTGTTTCTCACTTGTCGCATTAAAAGCCTAACCCTTATGTAAAGATTTTTAGCTTTTAAAAAATCATGTATTTAGAGAGCTTTGTAACAAATGGGTTACATTTTGTTTTGAATCTAAAAAAAAAAAATGGAGGGAGAGAACACTGGCATTTTCAGTCAAAACCTTGCTGCAAGAATCAAATTTAATTTATCAAGAAAGCAGTCTCTACTCCTTCAGCGAATGTGTTTGCCAATCTACATGAGGTCTCTGAACATAGTGGTCTCTCAAATTAAATATAAATTCTTTATATTTATCCCTGAAATTTAGAGTGTGTTAAGTTATGGTTGGAAATGACAAGATCTGTTACTTTTTGGGAAATGGCTTGAGTTAGGAGGAAGAAACAGACTACAAAATGAGGCTTTATATAGAAGCCTTTCATCTCTAAGGTATCTCAAATTGCTTTCAGAAAAAAACCCCAAACATTGCTACATCAATCATATAAACCCAGAGAACCTTTCAGAGGTGGCAACATGAAGTCAACAACTGTTCACAACTCAGTTCAAAGTGCAGAAAGGTTTATAGAGGTTGCTGCAGCCCAGAGATGGTACAGTATAAAAAAACTATACTTTCAGGCTGCTTGGACATGTTAGCTGGAGTGTTCATGTGTGTAACTCTGAATTGAGCAATCAGCTCAAATTTAAGTCTTTGGGGGATGGTTTATGTATGTTTTCTTATGCTTGCTACAACACTGCTTTTAAGAAACCTCCTTCTTTCCAAGGCAGTTCCATCACCTGTGGCCTTCAACGTGACCAACGTGATCAAGGTTTAGCAAACATGATACATTGGCCATGCAAGAACAGATTCCTGGGTTTCACATTAATGTTTCTTATTTTGATCTTATTTACACCCTGTAAACACATTGCAAGAAAAAAAAATTAAATGGAGTGTCCATTTTAAGAGGAAAAGTTAGATGAGAGCACTACTAATTCACTTATCTACAGTTTCTATAGTGTAATGTTAGTTATGCTATGATATGTACACTAAAGCAAAGCCCTGCAATCCCAAGAACACTATTTATACTTTCTCTTAATTTTTTTCCAAATAGGTGACAGATATATAAACAACTACATGCGTCTGAAAATTCCAAGTATTCTGAAAGTATGTTTTGAGAACATCAAAAGAAATAAACACATTCTTAAGCAGAAAGACTACTTTAAGATGATAAGCATGATTTGTTGAAGAGTTTATACTGCTCAGAAATAATACTTTACATAAATATGGAGGTGATGCTTCATCTCTCAGTAGCAAACCAAGGAAGGAATCAGGAGATTTGTTCCATTGATTCCTGATTTGCTTTTGGGGAGAGAGAGGGAAAACACAACACTAGCAGGAAGTAGCTTTCTTGGAAAAAATGTTGAGCTAGGTGAAAAAATCCAATCTAGAAAGCACTTAGGTAAATTTGATGTCTAAACCAGCAAATCTGGGCCCCTAATGCTGGGAGCACTGGGTAGAAACCATTTCTTGTCTCTTTGTGTCTACCGGTGAGATGATAAAGACCATGGAAGTCAATATACAGCAGTCACTTCAACACCTAAAGAGGTAATATTGGCAAGATAGTCAAGAATATGTTCCAAAAAAAAAAAATCCAAGAGCATTCCTCTAAAGACAAGGAAATATTTCCCATTTCTTTGTACAAGCTAAGGAAAAAACCAACAAACTGTTGAAATCATCCTCAGCTTCAGCCCTGTTTCCCAAAATGACAAAAAATACCATTGCTACTGACAAGATAGAAATTTACCCAACCTCTTTAAAAATTAAATTTCTGACTAGGAATCACTTTTGGAAATAAAAAAAAAAAAGCCAAAATACATACAAAGGGCATTAAATTTGTGTCACTTTTCCCAAAAAACCAAATAACATTAAAATTGTGTAAGAATTGTGTTAAAATTGTCACTTTTTTCAGAATGTGGGAAAACTTATTTTCATTTTTAATTTTGGCCCAAGTCAATTGACATACTTATTAAAGTCTCATTTTTTGTGCCAAGTAGCAAGCAGAGCAGGGCACCTTAAGAACCTATGCATGTGCGTACACATGTGCACATGCATTATTGCTGTAACAATGGACTGCAAAGAACCAGAGGAGTTCTTTGGCATAAATCTAACTGCCATGAATGTCTGTACACCTTTACACTCCACATGGAAATACACAACCCATTCATACATTGCTGTTCTGCAAAAATCAGTTACGTTCTTTTCCACTAGGAATCATACAAATTGTTCTGACCTCTGTGAACTTTCCTAAACATGATGGATATATTACCTTTGTTTTCTTAAATATCTGTACCTTCAATTTAATTTTTAATTAAATTATATAATTTTATTATACATATATATGCAATTTTGGTTTTTTTTTTTTTATTTAATTATCTTTGTAGTATCTGTTTCTCTTTCCCCACTGAAAGGGTTAAACTTGTTGCTCCTACCCAAGACCACAGTGCGCAGTGTTTACAAGAGCTACCTTCTATTCCAAAACTAAGGCTGAGAAAATTACTTCTATTCAATGCTTCTGCTTGAAAAAGGATAATGATTTCATCTGGTTAGAGATGTCTGTACCGACTTAGTTTATTGCAGGGAAGAAATTGCCTGCTCGCTCATGATAAGATAATTTGTCGCCTTGGAAATTAAATTATCCATTCCAGTTTACCTTGAGGAGGAATACTATATAATACCTAAGGAGGAATACTATATAATACCTATTTGTTCCATTACACCCTCTAAATCAGAAATACGCTTTACTCTACAAATATGTTCCATGTAATCAGAGACATTAAGACAAGTTAAAAAAGCCCCTGACTGCAACTTAATTAGCCTCCAAAGCTGTCAGTTGTGTAAGACTTGGACCCAGTGGAACTAAAAGGATATTGAATAAATAATTTCTTTTAAAGAATAAAACGAAGCCTGCAGTACGTTTTGAAGGTAGCTTTTTATATTTTTTTCCATTCTAATACTCACGGAAAGCCATATAGGGTACACATCTTCACTCCACCAAACCAGAACAGCATTTCTAGGTAT
This sequence comes from Camarhynchus parvulus, assembly GCF_901933205.1. NCBI lineage: Eukaryota > Metazoa > Chordata > Aves > Passeriformes > Thraupidae > Camarhynchus > Camarhynchus parvulus. Next base: position 68,500,841 of record NC_044574.1, on the reverse strand, counting down.
CATTACAAGATGGAACAAGCAGGATCAAACCTCATTTTCCACCTAATACTTTAAATTCTATAAGGGATTAAGGATTATAAGTATATGGCTAATGTGGGGTTTTTCCTGCATCTGACAGACTGTGCTTAAATACATAAATATGATCTGTTTTTCAGAGACACCAGTTTGTAAAATTACCATTTCTCAACCAGTTTTGAAGTCCAAGCTGAGTGAAGGGGTTTTAGTGTTTAAAACCTGCTATCACAAACCCACAGTAATTAGGAATGGCCATAGTTCTAGGCCAGGGAGAACACATCAGAAATGCTGGGTAGGGCACGGTAGGACACAGCTCTCGAGGCACTGTTTGACAATAGGCTCTGCAAACATCTTCTGAATCCTCCATAAAGCTCATCTACGGAACCACATAATCCAAGTGGTTCATTAACTTCTTACAGACAGAAATTTGAAATAAAAAGAAAAAGAAAAAAGGCTAAGAAAATTAGATTTTTCCGTAGCATATTTTTTCCAGCCTTTGAGTAGTGATGAAGAGAAGCTGGTCTTGTGATGGTGATAATGGATTAGGAAACAAAGCCTTGTGTTGCTGGCTCTGACACGGGCTCTGTGCCTGACCTTCAATGAATTGTAAAATCCCTGTCTTCCTGTTTCTCTTCTCTCCTCTTGTGAAACCAGACAATTTTAACCTGCAGTGAAAAAACTGTTCAGAAGATTAATTTGATATTTATTAGATGCTTTAGATGAGAAATATATATAACCATCCACTTATTTGAGGCTAAAATATATTTATTTGACACTGAGTTCTAGAGATAGGAGTTTTCCAATAAAACTGGTTTTTTCCTCCCCAAAATACTGGTTTGATACAAATTATCCTCCTCATGGCAGAAAAGTGGCTGAAGAAGTTTTAATAAGGGATATTTTCAGGTTCCAGAGGATATATATCTTCATCCATCCTAGGAGAACTGGGAAATGTGACCTGCTTTTCCCACAGATGCTTACTAAGCCCATGTTACAGCTAATAAAAAATATATAATGGCCTTTACCATGACACTAACACTGAAATATCATGACCTTCCTTCACCTTATTTGTAATCTTGCTACCTCAGTCTCACCCACACATTAACAACTGCTGTATCAGGCATAGAATTCAATTCAATAATATTTTTCCTGTTGTCTCATTTTACTAGTTTGCACAGCATTTTGGAAAAGTTGAAAAGAATTCACAAATCTCAGTGGTGGGAAACAACAGATATGCATGGAGTGGGGGCTGGAAATGGGATTTTAAGTAACAAGGCAAGAAAATTCGCCTCCAATCCTAGATCCAATTATTAGTAAATTAATTATATTATTTACTAAGTAGAGAAACATTTACTGAGAGAAAAGTCTGCATGTGAATAAAACATGATTAGATATTAGTAATTAAAATGGCAAAGTGTCTCCATTAAGCTTCAAAAGAGCACTTAAGCAAGCAGGATGCAAGCAACAAAATTGCAAGAAATCTGAATTATTCCAACATCAAACGAATTGAATTAATTTGCTTCTGCATGGCATAGTGTGTGCTCTCAGTAAACAAGGAGAATAAATTATTTGATTGAAAATCAGGAAAAAAATGAGTAAAATCATCATTTGACATAGAAACTGTTGGCCTGATATATTTTGTACTTATCAGCCATTGCATATGAGTGAGAAATAATGGTTGATCCAAGAGATCCAGGACTTATTCCCAATTTTCACTGGTTCACTAGTAAAGGGGAATATGAGAGTCTTATAAAAAATGCCACAAAATATTTTTTTTAATGTACATTAGCACAATTGTTTGCAGGAGCATTCTCTTCAATAATGTAGACTCTATAGGCAATATTAATGAACCTTTTGCTCAGCTGCATTTTTCACTTTAAACTGGGAAATGCTGCTTTGCCTTGCCTTTTCTGCTAATCCTTTAATATTGGTAGCATAGCCACCAAAACCACAGTCCGTGGACTTGGAATTCTTTAAAAGAAACAAAAAAACCCACAAAACAAAACACAAAGATACCAGAAAACTATAACAAAAAAGTAGGACTTAACCTAAGTCCTTTTTTTTTTGTAATTTTTATTCCAGGAAAAGATGCACAGACATAATACAGTTAAATTTCAGTCCCAAGTTGTGGCTTTAGCTGTCTGTACTGTTCAGATGCAATGGTTTGAAGTTCATTATTTTTTGTTCTGAAGCCACCCTGCTGTTCTAACCAAAGAAAAAGCAGGTCAGAACCAAGCTATTTAATTAGTGCAGAAGGTAGGTGATGCTTAAGCATGCTGCCAATTATTTTCTAACTATTTATAATTTTCAATCAGGGATAGATTAACAATAGAATTTTTGCAACAACATGCAGAAAATAATAATTCGTGAAAAACGGCTGTGAGGAGTTAATTTCAGTAAAGCAGAAGGCTAGAAAAAATAGATTATAAATTATTAAACATAAGAATATATCTTTGTTAAGTCTAAACAACACTCAAATCTGTTCCATGAATTGAATAGAAACAAAGTAAAGCCAATAGACTTCAGTATTAAAAAAAGGCCACTGATGAGACCTGGAATGATGGAAGCACACAAAGGAGCTCACTAGCACGTGCAATTTTTATTTTCCTGGATGGTTCAGAGCTTGAACCAGGGTTTGTCTTTGTGATTCCATCAAAACTCCACTTGTGTACATAGTGCAGGCCACTAAATTTTGCATGATTACTTGCAGAATAAAAGCTGTATTGTTTGCACTACTTTTAACTTTCAATAATAACATAAAATATAAATAACTCTCTGGTAGTTTGGGTTTTTTTTTATTTGCAATGTCCCTCTTTTGATACCTCACAAAAGCTGTTATATTCAGAGATGCTATTTTTTAATTTTCTGCTCTTATGCTGAAATATTTCTAATCTTAAGAACTTTCAGTGTCCCATCTGGAGCAAAGAGGGATAGAATATAACATCTTTTGTGCAATTCCAGGAGGAACTATCATCAAGAGGGGCTCTGTTAATCAGAAATCAGGTTCCTGAGGTGTTGTAACTTCATAAATTTAAAACATTGTCTCCTGATGAAACAAAAGCTTATGATTTGAAATATACCCATTACCCAAACACATCTAAAAACTTCAGACCAGCAGCTTCATGTCAAAGCAAGCACCAGTGACTGCTGTGTTTCAGCTAACACCCAAAGAAAACCATCCTTTAAAGTGAAGAAGGGAGCTCTCCCATGACTCAAAGTATTTTGCAGTAAGCAGAGTTGTGTTTTAATTAAGACAGAGAATTAGTATCAATAATGCACTAACTGGAATGCTAAACCAGCCTTCTCCCTGTTATTAATGAAAATCAGCTAGCTAGCAACAGCATTAATGAAACTTTCACTGTTTATCTGCCAGGTTAACAGTCTTCCTAATAGGTGGCTCAGTAACCAGTGCTGTTAAAGGAACTATGAAGAACCTTAATTAAAAACACTAATTCGTCCTAAAATAGTGAAGATTACTTTGTAGGAGTAGGGACTCAGGGCATAATGGCCTTGTCTATAAGAATTGAGAAGGGACATATCTGCTTGCCTTTAAAACCAAGATCAAAGGCAGCTTTTGTTTAGTTAGTGAGGTATTTTCTTCCACTGTTATCATAAGACCACCCCCAATAAAGCAGGGAATTTGAGAAAAATAAATATTGATTTAAAAGCCAGTCCTCTGGGAGGGAGGCTTCATGAAGATTAAGGGGTAAATCAGGCAGTGCTTCTAATCTGGTAAGGGAATAAAGTAATCAGGAGAGTACTAACAGAACATCTGGGTAATCAGATTCAGTAATTTTGATATTCTGATTATTTATTTGATCCATTGAACTACACAGTTGTGTTCCTTTGTGGAAACTCTTTTTGAGTGAAGATATATTGTTCTACAGATTCCAGAATAAGATTCTGTTCTGCAACAGGAGAAATGAAATAGCTCTGAAAACCACAGGAGTTCCAGTCTTGAGTTGTTAAAACATTATAAATTCACTCATAATATATGTACAACTATAGAGATAGGTCTTCAATAAGACAATAGGAAGCTAAAGTATGAATGCTATTGGTTTTCTATTGGTAATGCTATTGCTCTGTTAACTTTTGCCTTCAAATCTTCATCTTCTTGATGACCAAGCTATCCAAAGTTATAAAAATAATTGAGTCCCCAGACTTCGAGAAAATTTTTGTGTAACTTGGAATAAAGTCTAGTTTCTTAATGTAATAAGTATTATTGGGGAGTTTTTCTTGTTTTAATTGGTTTTAAATAACGAATATGGGTGGCAAATGTATCACTGCCTTATCCAATCAAACTCTGAAACCTTTGAAGCTGCAAAGACACACTTGATGTAAAACCAGAAAAATCACACAGGCTCCTTTCAATCAGGGCATTGTGAACAAGCATCAAAACATCACAAAGTTAGGGAGAGCAAGGAACAAAGCACCCACTCATTGGGAACACATAAGACACAAAATAGCAAAACCAAAACATATTCTGACACGTTACTTTCCAATTTTTGTTCATTGACCTTGGACTTTTCTCATGCATTTAATACCCACACCAACTATTTTTTCTTGGGAAGGTTCTTCAGAAGTTTCTTCACCAACTATTTTCTCTTGTTATACCCATATCTGGTTTTGCTTCAACTAGATTAAAAATAAGTGTGTATATATATATATACATCTGTATAAGTCTATATATAGATAGATAAATAAAAATTTGTTGGCTCTGGGAATACAAAATAAAAAATCTATTTTTGAGCATTCTAGACAAGTTGTTCAGACAGCAGAACAAGTATTTTCCAACATCTCCTTTTGAAACTAAGTTTTAAAATGTTCTTAGGAAACACAAGACACCCTTCCTGGCCACCTGCCTCCCCAAAGGTGGCCTCTTGACACTCCAGGGTAAAATTAAAGAACGCTCACAGTGAACAATTAAAAGGTATGCTTCCTATAAAAAGAATAACATTCCTGGCTCCTATCATTGTCTTTTGCCTGAAGCATGAGAAGTTATATCATTTCTAGATCCCTGATTATTTTTAAAACCCTAGTAACTCCGATCATTGTTATAATCCATAGAAACATCCTTTTCCTTTTCTAATCCAACTGAGCTCTTGACTCCAATAATATGTTGTGGCAATGACTTTTGTTAGCTTATTGTTGGCTGAAAAAAATAATTCCTTCTCTTGATTTTAGATTTGCTGTCTTTCAATTCTCTGAATACTGCCTTCCTCTGATATTATGTCAGAAGTTAAGTAGGAAGCCTGCACTAGTTTCTCTCTAAATCCATTTTTACACACAGCCTTTTTTGCTTGGTTATTTTTCATGTCTCATCTTGTTCATCTCTATTCTGAAGTCAACTGCTGCTGTCTTTTCAATCTTACTTCATATGGTGGTTTTTCCACTTCTCTAAGCATTCTTATTGCCAGTCTCTGAACCCCTTCTATTTTCCCTATAGTCTTTTTTGGAATAACATAAACAGAGCTGAAAGCTGTGTTCCAGAGGCAGCCTAGGTTACAAATAGCATTATAATACCATCAATATCAATTTAATAAAAATCCTAACCCTAGATTTCTTTTCTTTGTTAACCATTACTGCTGACTGATGAGGGTTTTCAGCTGTTTGAGTTTCTGATCTGGCTATGGTACATTTAATTCCAGTCATGGTGTAATAACATTCATGGAATATGTTTCCTAATACCTGCTGAACTCACTGAATACGGTGGGTATATTTTATATTTTTCCCCTTTCATACTTTATAGCTGGAGAGCAACTGCACACACTGAACGTGGAAAAACTGTGTTTTCCATTCTCTCTTGGAAGTCTGTGATGCCTCAGGCACTTTCCAAGCAATATCCTTTTATTTCAAATAAAGAGAGACGATTGATCTCCTGGAGTAAAATCAGCTCTCCAGAGAGCATCCAAGCCCCTCTTTTGGCAGTGGGCAGTAAAATGTACTGGTATTGACCACCTTCACATGATAACTCACAACTGTCATCATCTTCTTTTTGTACAGTAGGAACTCAGACTGAACACTGCAAATGTCATGGAAATTGTGCCTGAAGCACAACCTCTCGCCAGAGAGCTGTACATTGTCTTTAGATCTTAGGGGAGATCTTCCACTCATTTCTCTGCTCATGAGTTCAGATTATCCTTCATAAACCAAGCATGCTGCATTGCTTTCCAGACTATGGATGAAAAGCTTCCTTTGCCTTGACATCTGAAGGAAACTTCTGCAGCATCTTGGGGTACAATTTGTTATTAAGGGCAACCATCTAACCTGTAGGATCAGGTAGGATATTTACCTGGATCTTAGAAGTAAAAATATTCAACACTTGTTACCTGTTGATGGCAGACTGCTTTAAAAAGACTTAATCATTTAATCAAAGGGATTTAGAAAACAAAGCAGGGTCTATTAGAGCTTGTTTTACTACAAAACTCTAATAGTCACCTGAGAGCATTAATTTTGAAAAAAAAATCCCTCACACCTGTGTTGCCAGTCTGACACTTATTCCTCCCTAAACTCCTGTTGTATTATATCATTTCATACAGGTTTTTTTTATATTGAGTTGCAAATTCCTTCACAGCAATTCTCTACAGAACCTGGTGCTTGCCTGACACACATCAGAATCCTGCACAGGGATAGGAGGATGCAGGTAACTAAAGGAGATTGCTTCCTGGAAGTCAATTATTCTTTCTCAGAATTTCTACCATCTTTGATGTATGATGGAACAAACTAACCTGTATGTAGGCTGACTTGTTAGAGCTGAAGCAGGAGTAAAAAGAGTCTGTGACCAAGTAGGAATGACTATGATGAGTAATAGATTTGTCACTACAAGGGAAAAAAAAAAAAAAAAAAAGTTCCTGTAAAATTGAAATTATTGTACTGTTAGATAGGTGCAAATTCTGTATTCCTCCACTATAAAAGATAGGGGCAACAACTATTTTTCTCCAACATTCTTTGGAGTCTGCACTTTTAAATGTGCAGACATAAAACTGTACTTTGAAATCAACTTTGAAGTCCCTCTAGTTTATCTCAAAGGTCCAAGTCCCTCCAAAGCCAGCCTCAGTAATCTCTTCAAGGAGAGACACATTTGACTTGCACAGTCCACCAAATCATCCAAGTAACCCAGTAAATGCCTTGAGATTGATACTCTTCTCTGATCCCATTGAGGGGTGGCACAGTCCAGCATTAGGTAGTGAGGTCCCTAATAATTTTTATTTTTCCTCCTATGACAGCCTTGTCTATATGCAGATACAAAGGCAATGATTCCTATCCTATTGTCCTAAATACAACACAACTTGAAATAAAAGAACATAATTGAAACCTATCAGTTTTTTTTTTATGGAAATCAGAAATCTAAATTATTGGAGTTAACATTGCCCAAGCACTTCACACTGGTTTCTGCCAACAGCTGGTGCAATGTTATTGTGGTATTCTAGCATTTCAAACTAGTTTTGGAGAAAAAAAAAAAAAACTTTCACTTCTGTTTCATCTATATCCAGCAGTAAAACTCTTTGCTAGGTAGAATATTTGCTTCAAGATAAAAAATATATATAGAGATGTTGGCATGCATGGGGTTTTTTTGATTTGGTAAGATGGTCAATTACACCAGGATCCAGTTTTATTTTAGCACTGACCATGGCAAGTCTTTGACTTTAGGACTGGAAAAAGGTAAAATTTGTCTTTACTGCACATCTATACCTGCTTTCTATATTTTCTTTTTCCTTCCATATACAGAAAACCTATAATATTAGAATTTCTCTTTTTCATGATAGATGGCTTTTACATAAAGGCCCTCAAGAAAGCACAAAACTCTTTATCTCCTTTTCTCAAATATGCCTGAGCTTCTGAATATTTATGACCCTGTGGCTTGTCTATCAGAAGTTTGAGCCACCTGCCATGGACCAGAATGGAAGAAAGTCCAATCTATAACAGTGAATTTCAATTCTGTCACAAACAGTTTTGTGATGTTCATCACATGGTATTAGAAAAAAGCATCAAGCTCTCTCTTCCAAGTCAGTCACACATTCATTAAAATCACTTTTCAACACAGGACTTCCTTTTTAACCCCTCCTGCCTTTCACTTTTTCTCACTCCTAAGCAGGTGTTTTATTCTCACCCACCTCTTTTCACTGTAAAGCATTTAACAAGAGAGCAACTGCTACTGAGGTGTTGCTAAATCTGGAAAAGCTTTGGTATGATGCTAAATGGCAGAAGAAATTTAAAAGTGCTATTGTACACTCAAACAAAAGTACTCTGTCAAGGTAAATGATAGGAAATAAAGAAAAGGCACTTAGGTACTTCTCCACACCTTTGTATTTTGTGCACTTGACATTTTAAATCTTTTTAAACAAATATAGAAAAACTTCTGGTGATACAAATTTTCATTCAAATATGTGAAAATACATATCCCAAGTCACAAATAGACCTATGTATCAATTTCATATGCATTCCACTTCATGTTTTATAGCCCTACAGGGTTTCTTTCCCACTAAGCTTTTTCTTCACGTTTACACAGAGCATCTGACTGTATTTTGTAGCATTAGAAAATAAGAGACTGATCCATCAATGCCTGGCACCATCTGTAGTCATTGTAGTTCAGCAAAATGAATGCAGATCATAGATCTTGTTTTACAGTTTTAAAGGCTCATAAATTAAGATTTTGAAAAATTGTGTTCTTTTTAAATATCGGTATATTTTTATATATTGATATAAAGAAGGTAACACAGATACACCAAATCTTTGTAGGCCAGTAAGCACAGAAGCATTTAAAATCAGTGGCAAAGGTCCTATTTGTCTCAGAACACATCAACAGATACAACTCACTATTGTGAAATTTCATAGCCTTCCCATAAAACAAAACCAAAACCCCACACAAGAAAATTTAAAGGAACCTTTGATAACTATTTTGCAAAAAATTCCAACTTCTAAAAATGCTTCTCTCCAGACATAAAACAATACATTTATATTGAATTTAATACCTTGCCTTGTTCTTACATTGGTGGTTTTCAGAGCTCTTAACAAAACCTAGAGCAAGAGTTCAAAGTGAGGATGCAGTCTAAATTGCATCCTTTCTGCAGGTTAACTGGAATCAGATACAATGGTAGTTCTTCAGATAAACTTCAAAATATTTGTTTCAGTGCTGAAGAGTTATTTCTCATGGGAAGACAGAAGAGGTGAATAATTTATCTGAGTGATAGGCAAGGGACAGGAACTGTTCCCTAAGTGATTAGCAGTCTCTTCCTGTCTAGGACAGAAGAATAATCTGCTGCTGTGGATTGCCAGCCTCAGGCTTGTCATGGTCCACACTGCACTGTCTGATTGAAATAGATTGCTCTAGAATAATGTGACAGCATCATAAAATACAGGAGAGATGACCAAGTTACTAATATGCTGGAGTATTATCCTTATGGGCTGGAATTTTCCAGCCCATTTCTTGAAGGCACCAGCCATTTCACAGGGGACATGGCAACACAGAGGGTGATGGAAGCATTAAACCAGTACTTAAAATTATCTCTGAGCCTGCAAAGAGACTATGTCCTAGGGTTTGCAACTTTTAAAATGATTATAATAAAATTTTCTCACCTGGGGATGTGCTCCAAGATCAGTTCAGTAAAATGTAGGTAGCAATAGTGTTACCTGAAGTGCTGGTAGCCAAGCCACACAATCAACACAAATACACCACATTTGTGTGTCACTGAGCCATCAGATGTCAAAAGTGCAAACATCTGTTATCATTTTAAATGCCCTGAAGGCTCCACTATCCTAATCTCCAAAAATCTATTTTGTAGAAGACCACACAGAAGTCACACATGCCATGGGGAATTTGGAAAGGCACTGGATTCCTATTTAACTGCCTCCATCACATCTTATGCAGCTACAACAGCATTTTATTAAAATTCATTTTAACCAAAAAAAAAAAAATCCTTGTTCATATTTTTTTTCCTGTTAGGTCAATTACTTCTTAAATAGGAAACATTTATCGAAGAAGAATTGCAATGCAGAAAAACAAAGGCAAAAAATCTTTTATATTTGTGTCTGTAGCTTTCATAGTGTTAGAGGGACTAATTTCTCTGCAGAGAGCGTGGCCAGAGTAGACCCACACAATAAAGAAATGAGTCACAAATATCAGCTGGCAAAGAGTCATCAGCCTTCCTTTTGTGTCATCTATTATCTAAAGGGACTATGAGAGAGCTGGAGGGAATTTTACACAGACATGTAGTGATAGGGCATGGGAAACTGGCTTTGAACTGAAAAAGGACAGGTTTAGACTAAATATTAGGCAGAAATTCTTCACTGAGAGAGTGGCAAGGCACTGTAACAGGTTGCTCAGAGAAGCTGTGGATGCTCCATCCCTGGAAGTGTTCAAGACCAGGTTGGAGGGGGCTTGGAGCAACCTGGTCTTGTGAAAGATGGTGATCTGGTCTTGTGGAAGCTGGTGATCTGTAAGGTGTCTTTCAAGTCAAATCATTCCAGGATAAACGGCAATCATATGAAAATCTTTGTCTATATGCTCCATACATTTGCAATGAATTCATTGTTCAGGAAATGCAGCCTGGTCACAAAGAGATCCCTGAGTTGTTCTTGTTGCAGCACTTGTCAGTGCAGGTATGAGCACTTCATCATCAATATTGGCTTCTTTCAGTGTAGCTTCACACAATTCCAACCCTTATTTTTTTATTTGAAACAAAATATCCCTGTCTGTCCTAAAGCACATGCACTGATGAAGCAGCTTGGGGTGACAAATATTAATACAGTCCAAAACAGCACAAGAGTATTTCTGCATATATATACATACATAAAAATATAGTGTGTATAATAGATTTCTCAGACTGGTCATCTATAAACTTGGTCAAGAAAATTACACCTAGAATGTTATTGCATTTGTAATTATTCACACACAGTGGAACACTCAATTTTAATACAACCTTGACTTGATGGCTTGTAAAGAACACCATAAGAAAAAGAACAGGGGGGAAAAATCTCCTAATCTGCACCTTATCATTTTATCATGAAGACAATTATGAGAAAGATTTTTGGAGTTTATTTTGCTTGTCTGAATTAAAGTGCATTTAAATATTAAGAAAAAAAAATCCTATATTACTTCAGTCCTGCTCTTCCTGTGATATTTACTGCCAATAGCACTTTTGTATATATATACCCCAGGAGATGTAAAATCACATATTTGTTTTGTGAGTCAGAGCAGTAAGACACTGGTAAAACTCCATCTGGCAAGCAAGCAAAAGTTCATTTTTGTGTTTCTGTTATCACTAAATGTTATTCAAGATTCTCATTACACTTGTCATCCTAGTGCAAGGTTAATTAGAATTAATAAATGCTGTACTGATCCAAAAGGAAGAAAGGGCAAAGAGAGAAAAACATACTAATTATCATCCATCCAAAATAAAGCATTTTGACATAGGACACACTGTGCAGATGGACCCATCTTGAGCTGGAGATGTAAAAATCTGTGAAAAAACTGAATACTTTCTTTAGGTTTTCATTTTAATGGCTTAATAACCAATTCTAAGTAAAATATCTCTCAAAATAGGTTCAGTACAGGACACAGGAGGCTTTAATCGATTATTGACCTGCTTTGCAACTTTTAGCAAGTAAATTCATTGCTATGCTCCTTGATTTCCTTTTCTATGGAACTGACATAAATATTTTTATCCACAATGTAAGACATCCTTAAGTCTCTGGAACTTCCATTACAATGAGATGCTATTTCTATTCCTGCCCAGCAAAGAAAAGAAAACAAGAAAACAAATAAAAAATAAAAACAACCAACCAACCAACCAAAAAACCAAAAGAAAACAGAACAAAAAAAACATCAAAAAACCCCCATCACAAAATAAAACTTGCTGAGAGTAAGCAGCACTACCTTATGTTAATACCAACAAGAATTGCTGGTTCGAGAGGGGTTTTGTTGTTGCTGTTCTTTGTTTGGGGATGTGTTATTTGATTAGTTAGAGGTTGTTAGCATTTGGTATCCTATTAGTAAGGAACATTAGCTGCATCAAGCACTTAGCATGTTCCAAATATTCTAGATATTTTATTGCAAGGTTTCCCAAGAGCACTTGACTATCCAAGAAGTGTTTTACTTGTTAACAAAAGAAATAAGACCATCAGATATTAAAGGAGCTTTCTTCAAAATCATAATGAAGCGCTTTATAAAGGCACAATAAGAATGGGCTTCCTCATTTGCTCATCTTCTTACCTTAAGGTAGTGTCTTACTACTACACTTTTAGACTTTACCTTTTCTGTATTCAACTAATTGTTTTGCCTTCAGAAATCAAGCAACTTCAGTCTTTGTTTTGCTGTCTCGCTCCCATGTTAAAAATTTCTGGTTTCTACCTGTTGTGTTTAGGATAAAAATTTAAATAAATGAATTTTTAAAAATTCAAATACAAAAGGAGCTCTCATACTTTTTCTACATACATGCACTTGTATAATAAGAAATACAGAATTTTAGTATTTCCAAAGATACAACTGCTTTTTCTAGCTGTCCTTATATAATTCTCCCATTCTCTTTGCCATGATATCTTATGCATGACTCTCTTGAAAAGTAAACTGAAAAATGGAGAAGATTCTTTTCAATTAAACACTCCCTAATCCTGCTTTATTCAAGGAGAAGTAGAGGACCAAAGAGTCATTATGCTATTTTTTAAATATCATTGAAGTTTTTGCTAGACCAGTAGAAAACTAAAAAGTCTTTCTTGCTTTATCAATACATTACACTATTATTCTCCTGACTTTTTGTTTTCAAAACTAAACTTCTTCAAGAGCCACTGACAACACAGATTTGTTACCCCCTCTCTATATAACACATTAGCCTAGGTGGATGTCTGTATTTAATATTTCTTACCTGTGGGACAACTCGACATGCTCTGTTCTTTGCAAGTTCCTAATGTAGAGTTATGACACATCAATAAACCTGTCATTAAACATCTTTTCTTTCTGTTTTGATTTTTTTGTTTGTTTGTTTGGTTGGTTTGGGGTTTTTTTTAGAAAAAATAAACTTGATGTTTTCTGCCTTGTCAGTGAATGACAAATATACACTCACACTTGAAGTAATGGTTTGAGATAGTCAGCAAGACATGAAATTCTGACAGTTTGTGTCTCTGTGACCCTCTTTAGAGAACATATTTCAACTTGCATAAGTAACTTGAATTTGAATTTATTTTATTTAATAATGTTTGTGAGCCTGTGCTTTAGGATAAACAGAAAAATAAGAAAATACTGTCATTGTGAGATGCAATGTATGTTTTCATTTGTGATATTCACAGTACTCTAAATCACATGCACAAAGGCTTTGCATTTCATGAAGCATAATTTTCCCCCCTGCCAGAAATTGGAAATCCAAATATACAGGAAAATTTAAAAACTGGGAAGAGACTGTAAGAGTCTCCAGTCTTAATCAGCTACTCAGCCTCCTACAGATTGCTCACAAGAGTGAGATGCCTCAGATTACAAGTTACATAGAACTTTACCTTTGCATAAAATATTACTTAATAATAATTTTGGCCTATTAGTCATGGCAAAAGAGCATATCTTAGTATAAACCATTTCCTTGGAGGCTCCACACACTTTCCCTTTCTTTAACATCAGAGTTTAGGAACATCTTCTGAGTCACTATTTGTAGCCAGTGCTTTTCTTGCCATACCCTTCCCACACACACAATTATCTTACATACACAGAGGAGACTGCATTAACTTGCCTCATCTTCACAATGCCAGCCTCTCACATCAACATTTTAAATGTGCTCACATAAATATTAATGCTGACTTCTGTGTTAAACTAGCACGGAACAGAAATTCCCTACAAGCATCTTCAAAAATATTTCTTAACCCATTACTTTTTCTGGGATGTATGCCATTAACTTTACAGCTTCATTTGCTGACCAAAAGCAAGACATACTTGTTTCTTTCTTTCCTTTAATTATTTTTTTTCTTCTTACAGGGACTATCTACTCTCTGAGATGGAAATTGTCTTTTTGTTCAGTGTTTTGTCCAGCAGGTAGGTAGCTATTAGGATCATGAATAAGAAATTATTTCTTAAAGTCTGCTGAGGGAAACAAAGATGTGGAAGATGTCTGATTGGAGAGATACTTGTACGGATTTCAAATGTGTGAGTCATGCCTGGAATCACAACGTAGCTATTTCTGTTCTTTTATCCTCTAGCTGCAAAAAATGCAAGTTGGTTTCAGATGGAAAAGATTTCAATCTTTTATATAGCAAAAAAATCTCTTTTTCCTTGCAATAAAGCAACACAGTTTCAACTTCTTGGATTTTTATCTCTTACCATAAATTGAAATCAACTTACATCTAAGCATTTGCAATGAGCTACATCATGCAGGGAAGTTGTCAGATGCAAGGAGTTTAATTAAATATCATACAGCAGCCAAAAACTTTGGCTTTTTGGAATTTTAGTAACAAGCTATGAAGCAATTTAGTTCAGGTAATTTGGAGATATTTGGCTCCAGACTTCTGTCTAAAAGCCACATGGCTGATGTGAAATGAGCTAATCGGTGACTGAAACCCTCTGGCTCAAGTCCCTGTCATTTCAGCCTTTTGTCTGCTTCCTCAGGCTGTAGAATAGACCTGAGAAGGAACCTGGCCCATTCTGAATTCTCTTTCCAGCTGGGTGGAAAAGAGGCAATCTCATTGCTGGAGGTTCTGATGGTTGCAGCTTAGACCAAGTTCTCCTTCCACATTTGGGGGTCTTTATTTTCTGGGTTGGGAGATCAAAGGCAGTCTAATTTCAAAGAGAGAGCAATAACCACTTTTCCCAGTGTTCTGGCTTTAATTCAAGGAACAGACATGGATAAAATATTTTTCAATAGTCTGTGTATTATTCTGAATAAAATTACATCAAACATAGTAACGACAATTGAGTTTTGCTGGACTGCAAGGAGTTGCAACAGTCAAAGATATAGCAAAGAAGAAAATCATTCAAATAATCCCTATTAAACTCATTTTATTTGGGTCTCTGTCATGTAACTTTAATAACAAATGTCTTTAAATAATAGATTTAAAAATCCAGCTTATTCGAGGATTTCAGTGTCTTACTGGATTGTTTTGACATCTCTTCTACAGTGACAGGCAAACTTTGTCAACTGCCTGAACTCAGAGATATGAGAGAATATGGTGTCTGAAACCCTTTTCAAGATCCTGTGTACTCAGCCAACACCAGTTCAAATGAAAATTCCCAACTCCTGCCCCTAGCCTGCTGCAAAACAGATATTAACCATACAAACTGTGGGCCAGGTAAAGCTTCTGTGCTGCAGTACAACTGCTATCTCTCCAAACCCCAGCATTTCAGAATTTTGGAATTTTCCTGAAAACAGCTTGCTTCACTTCAGAGATAACTAAGAATCAGTTTTAGTACTAAATCTCCAGAAGATGCTCACCCAGAAATACACCACTCATTCCCTGTTAGGGTCTTCTGCTGTGTGCATGGGGTAACTATGGAAGAACAGGGCCATAATTGTCCATACATTTAATATTTCCTTCCTACAAAGGTGTCGTTTCCTGAAATGTAAATTTCTCATTTTAACAGAGGGCCTAATTCAGCCAAATTAAACATAGAAATAATCTACCTGTGGACATGCCCTAAATAAAAAATTCAAGCAAATGCCCAGTTCAAACTTAGAGCTATGACCAGACCCAGCTAACAGGGAAGTCTTCTGTCTCCCAGGAGCTTGGATAAGGGACATTACTGGAAAACTCTCCAGTTTACTAAGGCACTCTGATTACTATCTGCTACTGGTTGTTCAAAGTGGTAGTCATGAAATTACAGCAAGAAGTCCAAGGCCAATCAAAAGATGCTTCAGGGTCTTGGGACAATTGGTTGAAGGATTGGGAGCACAGGCAATAATTTCCTCAATCCTTCCAGCAACAAGGAATAATGTTGATAGTAATAGGCAGACCCATCAGGTTAATGAGTGGCTTCCAGGCTGGTGTAATCAGAGAAATTTTGGATTTTTTTTGACCATGGGATGATCTATTCAGCATCTTGTCTATGGATACTTGATGGGATGCCCCTATCTGAGAGAGACACAAGAGTTCTAGCACAGGAGCTAGCAGGGCTCATTAATAGAGGTTTTAGCTAGCTTGGAAGGGGGAGAGGAGAACACCAGGCTTGCCAGGGATGAGCAATGGAATGCTGCGTCAGAGCTTGATGAAACGAGCACCAATGGGATCTCTCAGTTTGCTTCATGAGGTGTTGGCTACAAAGTATCCCACTTGAAATAGACAGTAGATCCATTGCAAAAGGATCAACTCCAATTACCTAAACAGAAATTAACTCTGAACTCCAAGGGCGACACACCTACTCACAGGAAAAACTGCAATGGGATTTTTAATGATCATAATGTTCAAAACGTCAGGTTTTTGTCTTTACAGAAAGATGGAGAATCCTAAAGATGAAACTTTAGCTTAGGGATCCTATAACAGAAGAAGAGGATGAAAGCAAAGAGAAAAAACCAAACCAAAGAAAGCATCATCTCAGTTTAAAAGTCCTAAAAACATTAAACCATTCAAGGCCTTGCTAACTTTCATCAGATTCACAAAGGGACATTTCAACTTTAATTTACCTTGGCCTGAGCCTATCCAATTAAAAAAAAATCTGAAATCTATGTTAAATGTAACTGAAAACAACAGCCTCCTTATAATTAAAAGTGTGCTTGTTCCTTCTCTTTTGTCCCTCTCCTACTAGCCAAAATTTAAAGCTGAGAAAGGAAAATACTTCAGAATATGAAAATTTTAAATTGTGTGTCTCTCCAAATATTCCTAAAAATCTAAATCCAAAGGGCTAGCAAAATACTATTTTAAGGAAATTGACAAAAATGCTCTTGGGCTCAGTTAGAGGAGTAAGTTTCAGATGAGGATTCAACTTTAGTATAGTTATCATTAAAAAAAAAGAGGGTAATGTATTAAGAGTCTGAGGAGAGAATTTTCTTTTTTCTCTTTCGTTATCTTGGAAGAGATGGTGTTGCAGTGTCATCAGCTCTCAGCTTTCTCCAAGATTCAGAGTGATCATGACAACCACCACACATTGCTCCATCATATTCCATGGCTTTTTCATAGAGAAGGGAAAAAGACACTTTATTTTCTGTGCGCAAGCTACAAGCTATCTCACAACATGTCTATTCATATTTCTGATGAAATAGTAGAAACAATTTTTCCCTGGAGGAGAATTGGAAGAATTGGAAGAGTTCAGGCATTGGAAGTTGTTCTGGGAGGTGGTGGAGTCACTGTCTCTGGAAGTGCTCAAATCATCTGGACGTGGCACTTGGGGACATGGTTTCAGGGTGGTAGTGGTGGTGCCAGGCTGACGGTGAGACTGGAAGATTTTTCAGGTCTCTTGCCACCTTGATGATTGTCTGGCATTCACCACTGAGCTAGCTGGCACCAAGTGTTGCCTGCAGGGGCTGGTTTGGGGTTGGCCGCTGACGTTGTGCCCCGATTGTGGGAGGAGCGGTGGCACCGGTCACCCGCGCGCTCCGATCCCCTTTCGCTTTCAGCGTGTGACGGTGTTCCCAGGGGTCCCAGGATGAAGGAAGAGATGAGAATCTTGACTCCATGTTTCAGAAGGCTGATTTATCATTTTATAATATATATTATATTAAAAGAAAATTATATACTAAAACTGCACTAAAAGAATAGAAGAGAGGATTTCATCAGAAGGCTTGAAAGGAGTAGATGGATGCAAAAGAACGATAATAAAATCTTGTGACTGCTCACAGCCTTGACACAGGACGCTGGTGGCTGTCATTGGTCATCAAGTAAAAACAATTTCACATGCTGGGTAAACAATTCTCCAAATCACATTCCAAAGCAGCAAAACATGGAGAAGCTGAAGGTTCTCAGCTTCTCAGGAGAAAAGATCCTGACAAAAGGATTTTTCAGAAAATATATCTGTGACATTGGCTCATGTGCCAGGAGTGGCTGCGTCCCGACTCAGCTGCTGGCAGGCAGGATCATGGTTTGGCCACTGGCTGGGATCCTGGGCCACCAGGGGCAGCCAATAAATGTCTAAGGATCAAGGCAAAGGAAGAAGGAAGGACTCTTTGTGTTTCTCTGAGCTGCCTTTATTCTTTCCTGCGATGGGAGCGGTGCTGGGGCTGCAGCATCATGCGGGAGCAGGCAGGGTGTGGGAACAGCATGGCTCAAAGGGGGACAGCAGCAAAAGAGCACAAAACAAAGAAAAACAGCAGCTTTTAATGGGGAGGGAGTGGTTTCCTGGGAGGAGACCATCTAACGAATCAAAGGCTAGATAGGAGGGGTCTGGGGGACAAATGTAAACATAACACCAATAGAAAAGGGGATGGGAAAGGTGCATCCCAATAAATGAAGGGAAATGTCATAACTGACAACGAAGGTTCTGGATAAATGGGTGTAGCAAATTATGACAGACAGACTGCAGGGGTAGGATTCTTGAGGATAGCCAGGGAAGAATCTGGAATTATCATAACTGCCACAGGGAAAAGGCGGGAAGACAGGTGGTAAAGAACTTCAGGGAGAGACTAAACATATAATCTTCAAACCCCCACTGCCACAGGCCACATGGGTAATCTCTGGTCTTGGGGAGATCCACTGGGGATGCTCCAAAGCAGCTGGGCACTGCTGAGGCTCCAGGGCCATGTCCAGGAAAAGGCAGCCCTGGCTCGCTCAGGACTGCGGGCCAGCCAGCATCTGCAGGGCCCGGGTTGGTGCCGGCAGCAGGCACTAATCCTCGGGCTGTGGAGCCAGGCAGGGGCAGTGGAACACGCTGTACAGTGCCCACCTGAGGCTGGAGGGACATTTCTTGTGGGGGACCTGCTGCTGGCTGTGGGCCTGGGCTCCCAGCTGGGGAGCTGAGGGGCTGAGGGGGGCTGAGGGGCTGAGGGGGGCAGGCACCAGTCTCGTTGTCCCGGCCTGTGGCACCTGCTCCTGGAAGGCAGGAGAGGCTGTGTGTCCTCTGGGGGTTGGGGTTTCCACGTGGGGAGATGAGGCACAGAGCAGCCCTTGGGGGCATGGCCCAGGTTCCCCGAGCTCAACCCAAGCCCCATGAGGGACATGCACAGGAAACCCATCTCCTGGTAGACCTGCTGATCTTTGCTCTCCATTTTCATCGTCACAGAGCCCAAGGACACTTCTCTCGTCCCACTCATCATCCTCTTGCAGCAAGGGCTTGGCCTCAGTGCTGTCTTCCCAGCTGTCCTTCACAAAGTCTTGGTCACTGTCACTATCCCAGCTGGACTTCCCAGAGGATGTCTTATCACTGCTACTAGACACCTGGCTACTGGAGTCTTCTTCAGAGAACTCTAGGCTAACAGACTCTTCCCAGTCTGATGGCTCCTGGTAGCTCTCGAAATCTCCGTGTAGGACGGCTCTGTCTCGCTGAATTCTTCCCAGTCACACAGATATAGGGAGCTACTGGTTTCTCCTTGGGAATGCCCTTGCTCAGAGGATTCTTCCCAGTCTGAAAAGTCTTCGTAGCTATTGCTGTCTCCTTCGCTGTACTCATCCCAGTCAGAAAGGTCAGAGTAGATACTGGTATCTTCTTGGGAGAACCCCTCTTCAATAGATTCATCCAACTCAGACACTTTTTGGTGGCTACCAGTATCTCCTTGGGATGATTCCTCTTCAGCGCAGGCTTCCCCAAGGGGGACTCCTTGGTAGCTACTGGAATGTCCTTGGGACAGGAGCTTAGTACTGGCTCCTCCTTGGGACCCTTCCTGGTGGCTTCTGGATTCTACGTGGGCAAGCACCTGTTCAGTTCTGGCTTCCCCTTGGGACCCTTCCTGGTAGCTTCCAGATTCTTCTAGGGAGACCTTTGGCTCAGTGCAGGCTTCCCTTTGGGACCCTTCTTGGTATTTGCCCATTTCACCTTGGGCCAGCTCTGGGACTTCTTCACTGTCACCCTGGGAAAGCTCAAGCTCCCCAGCCAAGGCCCCCTCCTTGCTCTCTTCCTCTGCCAAGACTGATCTGCTGTCTGCTTCCTCCTGCTGCTCCCTGAGCTCCTGGGCTCCCAGTGGGCTGGGTGGAGCAGGGGCTGGGCTCTCTGTCCCTGCTGATGGCAGCTCCTCACCGCCAGCAGGAGAACCTGGTGCCTTTTCCACCTCGGGAGCCAAAGGCTCTGGGGGCTCCTCCACCTCCTCAGCAGCTCCAGCTGGAACAGCAGCAGCTGCCAGGTCATCCTCTGTGGGACACCCCGGGACAGGAGAGGCACTGGGCAGCTCAATGGCTGCCTCTGCTGCCACCGGGATGTCCACGGTGCTGGGAGAGCTGGGCCCCTGCTGGGCACAAGGCTGGCCCTCCTTGTCCTCCTCTGGGTGTAGGGGTTTGTCACAGATCTTGTACCTGACACTTTGTCCCCATTGACAGGGCCTCTGGCTGCTGACACTTTTTCCCCTTTGGCACAGATTTTTAACCCTGCTGTGTTTTTCCCTTTGACACAGATTTTTAACCCTGCTGTGTTTTTCCCATTGGGCCAGCTTTTGGAGACTGTAGTCTTTTCCTTGGCATACCTTCTTTTTGCTGTTGTCTCTCACTTGGGACAGCTCTGGCTCTCTCTTTTCTTTTTCACATCGGTACATGTGCATATGGCTTTGAAAATCCTTTTCCAAAGGATACAGTTCCTGGTGTCCCTCCCCTTCCCGCAGGGGCAGGTCTTGGTATGTCAGATCTTCCAGCTCATTCAGCTCCTGGTATGTCTCATCCTCTTTGTCCCACTGGGAGAGCTCCTGGGCTGTCACACTTTCTTCCCAGCGGGACATCTCTGGCTCTTGCTGTGCGCCATCTCCCCACTGGACTCTCACACTCACCTCGCACTGATGGCACTCTTGGCATCTCGCAGCTCCACATGGCAAATCTTCTTGCTGTTGGCAAAACTCTTGGACTGTTACCTCTTCCCAATGGCAAGGGTCTTTTTTGGTAACCTCTCCTGACTGGGAAAGCCTTTGATCCATGCCCTATTCCCTCTCTTCCTCCATGCTGGCCAAAGCTCCCTCCTCCTGAGAGTCGGACAGGGCAGGCCTGAGCCGCCGCCTGCCCGGCCCTGCCCGCTGAGGGCCCGGCCTGCCAGCCCGCCGGGCAGGGCTGGGTGCCTGCAGCTGCCTTCACCTTCTCCTCCTCGTGTGTCTGAGCTCCTGGAGTGCAGAGTGGGATCCCGGGAGCTGCTTCCTGCTGAGCCAGCGGCTCTGCTGGGACTGGGCAGCGCCGGGCCCTGAGCCCCTTGTGCAGCCCCTGCAGGGCGCAGCTCTGCCATGTCACAATGGCTCTTGGACACCACCGTGTCCCACGTCACCCAGCTCCCGTGTCACAAAGGGCCACACCCGGCACCCATCCAACCCCTGAACCTGCTAGAAGCATCATGGAGCAGCCCCTGGACTGGTGGGCCTTTGTTATGATCTGCTTATTAAAATGATAAGAAATGACTCGGCCCGAATTAGGGTGCAAACGAGACCATATGCCAAAGTCAGTAGTATGGGTTTTATTCAACAAGAAATGAGAGACAAAGAGAAGAGAGAGGAAAATAGAAATAGAAAAGACGTGGAGGGGAGAAAAGAAGGGACATGTCACAAACACCTTTTATTAAAAATCCTTTCCTTAGGATTTTTCCTCCTGAGAAGCTGAGAGGCCTCAGGAACAAAATGTAAACATTGATTATCTGCTGCTGTGGAATGCAACAGGTGCATCTGTGATTGGCCCATGTTGGTTATTTCTAATTAATGGCCAATCACAGTCAGCTGGCTCGGACAGAGAGTCCGAGCCACAAGCCTTTGTTATCATTCTTTCCTATTCTATTCTTAGCTAGTCTTCTGATAAAATCCTTTCTTCTATTCTTGTAGTATAGCTTTAATGTAATATATATGATAAAATAATAAATCAAGCCTTCTGAAACATGGAGTCAGATCCTCGTCTCTTCCCTCAACCTGAGACCCCTGTGAACACTGTCACAGGGACAGAGACAGATTTAGCAGAAAACCACTCAGCGGATCTCAATGGCGTCTCATGGATGCTCTCCATCAATTCAGTGGTTGATACACACTTAGGCTGGGTGGTAATGCCCAGGTACCTCTCCTGGAGGAGATAAGTTTGGCATAGTGTCTGGTAGCAGCCTCTGGATGTGTTGCATCCCTTTGCATCAGGAGCAGAGCTCTGTGCAAGGCCTCAGCAATGAGTCTGGGCAGCGCTCTGGGGATGCTGGATGGATCATGGCACCTCCTCAGTTGCCCCTCATGGGAATGTCCCATGGATGTGGCCCTTCCTGGGGATGGGGGTTTTACAGCTGAGCCAGTTTGTGTGAGGGAGAAAGCGAGGAATTGTTACTTAAAACCTGAAAATGTTAGATCCACCTAAGGAAAAAAGCACTCTTTGGATTGCAGTAAGTTTGTTTTTCTTATGCATGTTATTTACCTCATATACAATAATCAAAAGGCAACGTTCCACTTTAAACAATGCTTACATAATTGAAAGGTGCTCCGTTTTACTGCACCACAGCAAAACTTAGCATTATGCTGAAAGTTCCTAAATGCTTTAGAAATATGTAGTATTTAAGGTTCCGTCGCCACTAATTAAGAAATATATTAATTGAATTGATAACTGAACAAAGTGGTTAACATCAGAAGAAACTAAATAGCATATAAGAGGAAAGGAAACTAGCAGTTTCAATGGAATTTTGAACCAGAAAAAACATAAAAGAGGAAGAAAAAATTCTTTAGTTTCCTCAGTAAACAAAAGGACGATTGAATGTAGGAGTGAAGTAAACAACAAAAGCACAATAACGAACTGGAATATTATGTGCTATAATAAACTTCCTAAATTACTGATTTTAACTAAAATATACAGGTAAAATTCTTTCCCAGTATTTTCTTCCTTCGAATACTTCTGCATTAAGCATTCAAGCACCTTCCTTTTTTCCCCTTCATGCAGAACATGCTCCAAGTTTGCTCATACGCTGGGAACAGACATTTACATTAGTACAGCCTTGTTTCTCCCACTGTTCTCTGACATGTGCCAAAGATGTTTAATGCAGAAACACATCAACTTTTTCTCCCAGCTTCCCAAGCATCTTGTCTTTTAAATATGACTGACAAACTAAGCTAGTCACTCTTTCAAATTGCAAATTCTCACCTTTTTTACATTCTGAGGCAACTTGCATGTGTAACACATCTACTAAAACAGTAGAACTGAAAAGTCCTGAGAATTATGCTAAGTGAATACTTCAAGATGGAAACTATTAACAATGAGGCCAAGCCCTGTTGTGTCCTTTCAACTCAGGCAGTGGGCACTGAAGCAAATTAAGCATACCCAGCTCCTGCCTATGTGCTCCCTGAGCAGGACCTAGGACTGCAAAACACGTTTGGAATATATTACAGTATTTTAAAGTGAGCTCTTTTCCATTACTGCATGGGTGACCTTCCCCTGAATAAAGTTTTAGTTATAAGAGAATTAGACTTTCTGAACTAATACAGCAGTAAATATAAGATCAAAATCAGGTCATGAGGAAATTTTGCATAGGATAGGCGCAGTAACCAGATTTCCAGCCTTATGTCAATTGTTGCTTCTATAAAGGGATATGTTATAACAGTAATGATGCAAAGATTCAAAAAATCACTCTCCTCTTCAACATTTCTGAACTACATAGTCATTAATCCAAACTCACCTAAATTCCCTTCCAGAACTGTTGCTTCCAAGCCTCTGCTTTTGAAATGTGCTAAAGTCATGGCTTATGTTTCACTGTTGCCTGACCCTGCTGCCCTAGACAGAAATGTTGAATTAGTTATGTTAGAAGAGGATTTTCTTTCTAAAATCACTAAGGTTATTTGAAACAAACTGTTCCCTCCTCTAAGATTTTGAACCTTTCATGTCACTGTTCATTTGAAATATACTGGCTAAAAAGATTCAATCCACACCACCACACAAGACATCAGTCAGTTTGGAACCATTTAATAAGGCTTCCTCCCAGTGCCAATCTCCATTATGCAAAGCAGCTTTTTAAACATTCAGCATTTGTTGCCCTGATTTCTACAGTCCCACCATGCTCATGTGTAACCTGGAATAACGGAAAAGAATGGCATAAGAAACGCAAAATAGCAAAACCTCAGTATTTTTATAGTGTTGTCCCCTTTGTCTACCCATTCCATAGATGCTTAAAAATTATCACAGCACCTCTCCTATGCCTAAGCTGTCAAAGAGAAGCTCTTGGTAAAAGCAGCAAATACTGTTGGGCTGGACAGCTGGGTAGGCTTTCCATCACTATGGCCATACACTCATGGCAAGCCAGGGGCAGTGACATGGATTGTTCCCAAATTCTTACTGCAATTCAGAGAAAGAAGCTTTCTCCCGGTGTTGTATCCTCCCAGGGGAAAAAAAAAAAAAGGAAAGTAGCAGTGTTTTTACTCTGAGAGCATCACACAAGTGTAGCAGGTCATGCATTTAAAAGAAACACGAGCAGATGATGCATGGAAAAAAAAAAAAAGTAGTGATAAGAGAACTGCTTCCCCTGTAAGTCCTTAAGCCAGCAGTTTTGAAGGATGACTTACTGATCCTCTCTTTTAACCTGCTGGTCATCATCAGGAAGGCCAGGTTTTGTCTGACCATCTTCAATTCAGCTGTAAAGCTTTTATTGACATCAAGAAAATATTTGCTGTCTACCCCAATAACCCTAAGGCTTCGTGAGCAACTGTAAGGTAAGTTCAAGATGATGAATATATTTCTTCTTATAAATTAATTGATTTCAGGCTGGTTAGGACAGTCCCTTCAGTTTTGTATTACATTAAAATATATCACAGTGCCAAACTAAGACTTGCTTTTGCCACATACGTATTCTGAATGTTTATCTCTCTGTGTTATATCATTTTCATCTATAAATTATACTGGATACTCTGGTTCTGTATATGACAAATAAATATGCCTAGCAGCATTGATGTAAAATGCAGACTACAACTATACTTGACAATTTTTGCTATAATTTTTTTTAAAAATATTAATTCAGGCAACTGTGTTACTGGAACAATGGTAAACAGATTTTTAACACCTTGTCAATTATATGTACCAAACAAAATAACTTTTCAATTGTCTAACACCACCTAGACTGGGTCAGGAAGGGAGCTCTTCCCCACAGTTCAGTGTTTGCTCCATTTGTAGTGCATAAAACTTAAAAAACCCAGAGATGGGGATGGGGGATGAAATGGTGATGAGAGAAAACTAACAAAGATGCATAACTTTGAATTTACCAAAAAATCAATTTCATTAGCATAGATATATTCCAAGTGTTCATTTTACTATTATACCAGTACTTGCAGATTGTGGAACAGACTTTTAGTCTTGTATTAATGCAAATAATAGTCTTTGAATCAGGTTTTCTTCCATTTCACTGATACAGAATACCACTTGCTAAAATATTTTTAACACTTCCTTCTGTTCTCCTGATTTCTACTTTAACTTGTCCATTAATTTGCAATCTATAATAATTGACATGAAATATTATAGCAAGGATACAGCTTTTGACCTTAAAATTATAGTCATTATTTCAAATAATGATTTATGGTTACAGTTTAGATAGACAGACATAGATAATTTAATTTTGGAACATTTCCCAATTCTTCTAATTAAAACCAAGCTACAGGATTAAAAAAAATAAAAGGTACATGTAAACTGAAAAGCATTTTATTTAGAAAAAAGTGAGATTCTTAATAGAGATCATTCTGACTATAATCAATGTATACATAAATAATAGAGATGGACTAATGAGACAATTATTCACTAGGAGAAAAATTGCTTTCTAAGGTATCATTTGCCTTTATTATCTCTATAGATTTTTATGAAATCATTTTAGCAACCAAATATCTTGCATGTGCACAATTAGTAAATTTCTAGAATGAAATATACATATTAAGAAGAGATAATGAAAGTAGATATGAAGACGTGAGTCAAACTGCACATCTGATTGCAAAAATTCCTTTTCTGAAAGACTGCCACAAGGATAACTTTTTCATATTGTCATTGCCTGAATTAAATTAGCCGTTTTGATTTATTTAAATGCGTAATGCTATTAAGAAAATTGTTTTTTAAGTATCTCAATTCTTTGGATTGAAATAATTATCATTTTAATTGTGATGCTAAGACAGTAATTAGACCTGACACCAGAAAGATGAATAAAGTGCAATGTTTTAATTTATTTGAAATCTGGGTAGATAAATATAGGCTGATACCAGGTCCTTCCTTTTTCTTTATGGATCTCCTCAGTGCAAATGCTGGTGCCATTCACTTTTTAAAGGGATGCACTGAGCTAAGTGCAGTCTTCTGGGATTATGTGAAATGTGTTAACTGAGGAACAGAGCTGCATGGACTATGTAGTCTTTGTGATTAGGCACCATTTCCTTTTGGAAGACAGGTTTCTCTTAATACATATAGAAAATGTAAAAGGGCACTGTGCTGTCCTTACAAGGGCAGTGTGTCTGGTTGGTAGCTGCATAGAAGCCAGCTTTTTGGGAATGGAAGGGAAAACAAATCCATTTCTGATGCCAAAGATGGATCTGAGTAATGGACAGCTGAGTGAGTAAAGGTAAAATAAGGAAATCTTTCTTTCTCAGAAATGTGGTGAAGTCTCCTAATGCTACTGAGGGAGCAAATAAATATTGGCATTAAAGAAAGCAAACACAAAAGGCATCTCTGACAGAATTCAGACATCTTTTCACCTTCCATATATGACCTTCCTACAAAACCCATTAACTATATTTTATTAAAAATTTGTACTCTATCTCATTTATTACTGTTCAGCCAACAAAAGTAGCCCACAAGCTTAACAAGTTTCCTGTAGGATTAACTCTCCTGATACTGTGAGAACAATGAAATAAATATGCCTAAGAACTCCACAGCTAATTTCATGTGCTGAAGAGAATTTTTAAAAGATGAGGAAATGCTGGGGGAAATGATCCTGAAAGCATTAGTGAGATCAAAATTGGGTAATACTGTTCATAGTTTGGAACATATATTGAGTGTTTTGAAATTAGCAGTGAAGGCAGTGTTAAAAAATGCCTACTCTCAGTATCACACACTCAGCATCACCCTGATCAGCGACTCAAATATCCTTTGCCCTGACCAAGATAGAAATTTCAGGAATACTGGTAAGCAAGTCTGCTGCTGCGCATCAGCAAATCAATATTGACTTTACACTAGTTAAGGACTCTCCACTCTGTTTCTCTCTGACATGTCATTTTCACTCCCTATATAAACTAACATATACAATCACCAGAAGATGTTGTTAATGCAGCATGAGTGAAAGACTACCAGAGATGACAAATGCATCTAACATATGAGATAATCTTTACTGTTTTCTATTACTCCAACACAGGAAAGAGCAAATTCAAGTTAATCCCAGACTCAGGAGTACCATCAGTGAGGGGCTGTCAGCTCAGCAATTGCACCAACCAAACAGTTTTCCCTCAGAAATATTTCTCTAACTGCACTCAAAAACAAAAACCCCAGACAAACTAAAAATCACATAGAAGAAATCTGCAGTGTTATTTGGTTCAAACTAGTATTCATTTCTTGCTGAAGGCAAATACCAAGTAATTATGCACTGCCAAATATTTATGATATTTATGTAATGGACCTTATAGAGGAAACAGGTTCTGGAGAAAAATAATTGCTTTGATCCCTAAGATCCAAAAATAATCTATTCAGATGGCCAAGTGAAACACTTATAAAATTAAATCAAAAGAAGAATTCAAAACTCTGACATGGCATTTGCAGATTATATAGCAGAATGCATGCCCAAAATTGTTACTCCAGGTGGGGGGAGGAGAGCAAAGAGGAAGAGGCAACAAGTTATAGCATAAAAGTAACTTGGATTGCAGCAAAACAAACCTGGTGAAGATATTCTGAGCAGCAGTGGAAGAAACAACTGCACTTTACTCCCTCTCTGCCCTTGGTGTGTCAAAAATCCCTTGGAGAGCCCAGAAGGCTTTTACCTTTCAAGCTTTCCCAAGAGGAAAGGCTGGGAGGTGAGGATTTCCAAATCCACAAAGTCCATGACATTGATATGAACAGAACATTTGTGAATATTCCTATTTGAGGTAAAAGATCAGTCACTCCTATTGTTTGCCAAAGTTGTCTTGTGGGCCCAGTTAGGAGATAAAGGTGAGGATAGCAGGTGCCTGCAGTGCACATCAGGGGGGTTCAGCAGGATGCCATGCTAGCCCTGGGCTTTTCAACACAGTCAGAGATCATAAAGAAAGGAGAGCATCAGTTACATCACAAAGTTTATTGACAATAATCAGCCTGATCCTACCACAAACCAAAATTGTTTACACTGTTTATAGAAGACTGCTAAATTGAATCACTGAGGAATGAATCCTAGGTAACATGATTTCAGAAAGCATTCCCACAAATTCACAGAAGATTGTATTAACTATTCTCCAAAAGGAAGGTGTCAGGATTCTGAGAAGAATATCACAATGTGCTTCATGTGCAAATACTTTGTCCCCAGATATCACTTAGTCGGAGCTGTCAGCTACAACACAGTGGATCATTGTGTTGACTCTGTACATGCGCTTCCATGTTCAGCTGCAGTGAGAATAAGCTACCAAATTAATCTATAACCAATCTACCAGATTTATCTATAGCCAGTAATCTACCAGAATAATTCTACTTTCAGGACAGCTGTAAGTTGAGGCACTTTTACACTCTGTCCCGAGTCTTTTCCTCCTTCAAATAGTATTTGTATAGAAAAATATTTCTTTCCTGAATACAAATACCCTTTCTGATGCAAAGATTTTCATATAAGTGACGCTACCTCCCAGCTGTAGAAAGATTATTTCCTCCTATTCTGTCTCAGCAGTGAACTATCTTTAGTAGCTTTGACACTGATACATAGAAGTGTGACCTTATTTGACAAAGATGTTAAGTTTGATTCAGTGAAAGCTTAATTAAGAGGGCACTTGGATCAGTAAGATCATAGAAGCCTGACTTTTTTTTTTTCTAAGATGGCAAGATTCCACTAAAAAGAATGAAAAATTCCCTTGTGTATATGCTAACTTAGACAATTTCACATACAGAATCAGCAAATGCATTAAACAGGGCACTAAATGTATTTAATTTTGGTCCTCTATTAGCAATAACTTTTTTATTGATTACCATAAACCCTAACGTACACACATTTGGTGAGATAACGCAAATCACCAGTGATTTTTTTAAGATAACTGCAACTCTCAATTATGGACTTAAGGAATGATAATTTACATATGTACAGTAATCACTATTTGCTTGTATAAGTGGTCAAATAAAAATTTATCTTTTTTTTTTAATGAAATGATGTATTAAAAAGAATATTTTGAGGATTTTATTCTCCTGTCCCCACTCTGGAAAAAATGTCAGCATAGCTCTTGCAGTGTCTGTGTTTTGAAATACCTGGAAGTTTTTTTAGAGTGATATTCCAAGTTACTTTATATAGCATAAAGCATGAAATCAAGAATTAAGTTTTGTAGCAAACAAGGGTACATAAGAAATTTCAAATTCATGATCTCTCATGGGACTTTACTGCTTTGATTCCATCCAAACAAGTGATCAATGGAGTAATACTTCCATTGTGAAATTTTTCCATAGTCTATCACAACTTACTCCCAGAAAATTTTATTTCCTATTTAATTCCCCTTTACCCTTAAGTCTCATTTTATTACTTAGGCCAGTTTAAGCAGTGCCTCAAAATTCTTTCTCCTGCAGAACATTAGTTGGTTTCATTTCTCTGCATGGTTTTGCATGGTTTTGTTTCTCTGTATGCTTCTGGAGATGCTGTGCAAGACCTCCATGTGATACAGATTGACAGAGTCCAATTGGTTTTAGCAGAGATCTAATATTTTATATCAGTGGAATATCTCCTCCAATCTATATCCTCTATTTATGGCCATCACTGAAGTCACACATTTGAAATGAGATTTATTCCTCTAATCCATGATTTAGGAATAATATGAAACCACATCTAATCCTAAATTGCCACAAGTGCTATCTCCTGACCTATCAATTTTGTTGCATTTTAAGTTCATATTTTAATTTTGCCTTTTCCCTTTATTTAAAGGATGTAAGTGAAGAAGGATAAATTTTTATTTGCGGGCCATCATAATACAATATGAACTGCACTTAACATTAAAAGGTTGTTTTAACCCTTGTGGTGGATCATTAATCTTCAACCAGATCCAAGTCTCCCTATTACATGAATAATCCAGTATCCCATTATATGTATTTCATAACTGCAGAAAAACAAAGGATAACTTAAAGAGGAGGGAAAGAAAGGGAGGAGCAACAGCATTAGAAAACTTCCAGAAATGTCTTTACAAATAATAAATTAATTTTGAGTGTGTGAGGGACTAAAGACTAAGTTTCAAGCAGACTCTTCCTTTCTCTTTAATCTATCCTCCCTCTCTTTCCTTAATTTCACAAAATCTGAATAGTGAAGCAAGAACAAATTAAGAATTTGCACCTAATTAAGCAAAGAGATTTCAAGCTAATTCATTTTATAACAGTATGGCGTTTTTGGAAGCTGAGTAAAGCATAGTTTGAATAGTCTCCATTTTGTCTACTTTTCACTAAAAAGAAAAAATTAGTATTTTTGGTGACTGATATGGTGTCTGAAGAGGAGAATTTTAAAAAAGCATCATCCTGATGCAATTAACCTTTGACAGGGTATTTTAGGTGCTTGGACCACTTTCACATTTTGTACTTCATGATGGGAGTTACAATAAACAAAGACATGTTGCTTTCCAAATTTGTGTCCTTCCCACCTTCCACCACCTTTTTGGAGCTGTGACTTCAATAGTCCAAAATAAAAGCTTGAAGAAACACCAGTACTGGTGAAAACAAAATGGTTGGGTCCAGCTGCTAAGCTGAAGGGATAAGAATATCAGATGAAACAAGGCAGAACAAGTTCTGAGTAAGTTTTAAGAGATCAAGCATACAGGCACTGGGCTGGAACATTGCCTGATGTTGACATTGACTACAAGGAATTCTATTTTACAATACATGAACCAGAAATATTTTTAAAATAAGAAAGTGCAACAAATCCTTTCAATTTAGCCAATTCTCTTTACCATCTATTAAAGTAATTAGTCATATTCTTCCATTATAAAAACTGTATTGAAAGATTTTATATTCTTGAGATGAAACTCTCATGTAGAAGAACATATTAATACTCCAAAGAGACACCAGGGTACATTTTATGAGGCCATTAAATGATGGCTTGTGCAGCTGAAAGCAGCTGGCAGGCCCCACAGAGAAGATATTAACAGCCCATAAACCACGCCCTGGCCTCTCTAGTGTCTTTGGGAATTGGAGATAAAAAAGTTATCACTAGATGAGATCATGCAAAGTCCTGCATCACTCCTTTACAGGCGCACATGTTAATTCTGAGAAGAAAACACTCGGGAAAGAGTGGGTGTTTTTTGTTCTGGGATTTTGCTTTGTCTTTTTTCTTCTTTTTTTTTTTAATTGATTAAATTGGTTTAAAAAAAAAATCCCACTCCCACGCATCAAATTATACATGCCACCTTCTCCTACAGCAATGCAACACAAAGGGCCTGCCTGCATTAATAATTCCTGGAAATGTGATAGACCAGGAAAAAAAGGGCAGGAGGAATAAGAAGTGTCATTGCTTTTAATCTAATTTTTTTTTTAAATTACACAAGATGTCCTGAAGGCATTTTGCTTCTCTTTCAGTTTGTTTCCCTGTGTTCATGGCAGCACCCCCCTCCTCCACAAGAGACCATCTCTTTGCTCGAATTGAGGAACTATTAGCTGACAGGTTAAGATTTCTTTCTACTACCCCTAACCAAAACACATTCTTTTCAGAGCTGCTGAACCTCAGGCAATGAAATGTCCATGGGAAAGTAGCTCGGGGCAGCACTTTCATTCAGATTGAATCCTGCTTCCAAGCAAGACAGCCATAAGAGAAAGCAGTCATCGCCATTCTGCTCCAGTTGACTGCCAAAATAGCTCCCCTACCTCATATAATCCACGTTGCTGGTAGGTTTCCCTTTGCAATGTAACATGCTGTAGAAATGATTGTTGGACACTTAAAAACCAAAAATACCACCCCAAAACTGCTAGTCAGCACTTTTCTGTTTAGAAATATAATACATAGCACACTACTCTTTTTCTCATTTTATGGCTGCCATTTTCCAGGCTTTTATGCAGTATATTCTCTGCTTGGAACCGGATGGCTGTATGAAAGTGGCTCAAAAATAAAACTACATTTCTAGTATCTTTATAAGCTATGTGCTAACATGCTTTATACCAGATGGCACTCTCAGGTATTACTATTTTGTTTTTTTTCCTCAGTATTCTAAGCTTTAACATAAAAACATAACATTGTAAAACTGTGATCCAGTCTTGTCACTGTAATACAGCTGGAGAGTGTGTAATCATCTCTAGCCACAGATGGAAAAGTCTATTTTTGTTGTTGCTGTTGTTGTCAAGGTTATGTGATTGTAGGTAGCACCAAAGAATCCAAATTGATAGAAAGGCTACAGAATGATTTAATCTGAAAGCAGATGCCTCCTATAATGCAAGTTGCCTATAACAATTTTTCAAGGCAGCATCTGAGTGGGAAGGTAATGTTTGATGATTAGTGCTCTCACATTCAAAAAGGCCAGGATCCAGAAACCTAATGTGGAGACACTAGTCAATTAATTGATGTTACTTACTGCAACAATAAAAGCTTTTACAACACCTTAGAACTAATTCAAAGAGGTGGCCCTGCAAATTTAGCTCTTGCTGAAAACTTCCCTCTAACTGTACCTTGGAAAAGAGAAGTTAGACAACTCAAAGAAAGCTTCTGAAGTTTTTAGACACTTATTGGCTTGAAAAAAAAGGGTCTCACTCATATTATTTTGGTTGGTTCAAGTTTTGGTGAATTCTTATCAAAGGAGTTAAAAGGTTGCCAGAAACAACTTGCCCCTTTTCTGCCTTCTGCTTTCTCACTAGATAAAACCTGGGGTCAAAAGTGCAAGGGCTGGCTGTCCAACAATGGTGGTTCTGCACTTACTGGTTGGAAGCTGTCAGCTTTATTGAAAGGAGAACACTTCGTTCTCATTTTACATTTGACTGTAGCTATTGACTGGAGAAGAAGAAATCACAGCACATCCTGTCCTGGTGGTCTGTGAGGAGCAGACAGGGAGGGAAAGACCACAGCTTTTTACCCCCTGTGATTTCTTCCACCACACCTCTGTCAAACTGCTCTTTCCTAGTGTTAACCCCACTCAAAAAATTGCAATTTGTGTCCCATAGCAAAGACAATGTATGTACAGCCAACTGATCTAACAAAAATAACTGCTGTGGGGACGAACAAAAAAGAGGTGAGGATTCCCAAACATTGGAAATAAATCTGTTTTCAGCCAGCTGCTGTTGCACTTGGTAAATCATCTCCATGGTTTTGCTCTGAAAGGCTGCACCTCAGTGCTAATATTGCCTGGTTTGGGGTTTTTTTTCAGTATTATGCAGTTTTTAAGGGACTGTCTTAAACTGGAAGATTTAGCTGGGGTGTGAATTATATCACCATCTGTTAGAGGTGGGGCTGTTATCTTATGTTAATTGGGCAGTTTTCTTTATCTCTTCAATGACCAATCCTCCCTCCAAGGACATATCTTGGTTATGGGCCATTGAGGGTCACTGCATGGCTGATAAAATTACATCATCCATTGTAAAATGCTCTGCCCAGGGGGAGGAGCCAACCATTCCTACCTGGGTATAATCTGAGATTTGGAACATCACAGGCAGCCTTTCCCACTGGATTCCCACAGGAGCAGCTTTCTTTCTCACTGGATTCCCAGAGGAAGACCAGGCCCATCTACACCACCACTGGATCTTCAGAGGAAAACTCCACCCTTCTACAGGATCCCTGCTCCAACAGAACCACACCTGTCACTGCAGGAGGGCTGCAGCCACCATTGAATGGGACTGCTGCCAACACCCTGACCCACAGGGTGTCAGGTTGTATTCTGACCCTGTCAGTGTTGTTTTGTATTATTACATTTTTATTTTGTTTTTTATTTTCTCCCCTAATAAAGAACTGCTATGCCTACTCCCATATCTTTGCCTGAGAGCCCTTTAATTTCAAAATTATAATCATTCGGAGAGAAGGGATTTAAATTTTCCATTTCAGGGGAGGCTCCTGCCTTCCTTAGCAGACACCTGTCTTTTCAAAGCAAGACAGGGACACATTAAGCGCTGTGTTTGTTTTACTTGTATACAAGAATGAATACTGCCTTTAAGACCACTGATGTGTCTAGTGAAGCCTTTCAATCATAAAATTTTCTTTTGTAGATCCAGTCAAATTCAAGTCTCCCAAAAAGATTTGTACTATTTCAAATACTCTTCATGATTCCTGTGTTAATGAGACTTAGAAAGAGTAAGGGACAGGAGAGGCGACACAAAATGAGAGTAATAAACAATAACACTTCACAAAGATCATCCTAGAAATAATTGTCACCAAGCACAACAACATCTGGGAAACTTCACAGTATCAAAAGCAAAGTCAAAACATTAAACACATTGCAAACCTATTCACAGGTATTGCACATAAACAGACACTGGAGAGAAAAAAGAGTAGAGCAGTATCAGAGATGTCTCTGCAGCAGGTTTGCAGTCTTAAGCCCTATTTCCAATGAGCAGGGAAACACAGAGTGTGATTTTTAGGTCCTTGTCACTTTGCGATATGCCATTTTTCACTGAGCCACAGCACCTGCACACAGCCTAACTGGGCTATAGCTGAAAACCTCCAGCATCTCGGTTATGTGGGGGAAGCAAAAGAAGATTCCTGTCTGGGAAACACCTAATTTTCCACTCAGATATGTAAAATTAATTCATTATATAAACTTACATTACATTCCAGAGTCCTACCATCTTTCTTTCTGTTACACTTGTTAAAGAAACCTCTTTCATCTGATTTCTTCAAAATCAGTGTTTGAATACAAAATTTATCTAATTTCCATTGTAAGTTTCTGTTTCTTTAAGGCACTTGTGCAAAATATGGCTTTAAACAAAGCTAAAACCGTTAAAGAATTTTGGATTAGTTATTAATAACCATGCAAAATGTAAGGCAATGTAACAGTCCAAGCAAGACTGCATTTAGGCCATGCTAAACAAGCACAGAGATTTCAGTCAGACAGTTTCAGGTTTCTCCACTTCAAGTTTGCTTCCCATTAGAATTCAGAATAAACAGAATGACAAAAGTAGGAAAGTATGTTAAATAGATGTGCAAAATGCATGACAGATGACTCTGATGTGGTAAATAAAATATAATAGCCTCAATTGCTACAGATTACTCATTCCATGAATATATGAAATACAAAATAAGAGCAGTGAATAAAACAGCAAAAAAAAAAATCCCTTTTCAGAATGAAATGCCTTTATGAAATAACCATGAAAGGTGCGGGCAGGAAGGAAGAGGTTTACGTTACAACAGGAGCCTCTAAAGAAGAGGAGGTTCCACACATGGCTCTGAATTGATGGTTTTACCACTGCATCCTGTCCCGTGTAGTCAGTCCAGTGAAATCCCAGAACCTTCCAGGCTGAGAGGGACTTGTGGGGTAGCTCACACCTTCCAAGGCAGGCACAGCCAGAGCAGGGTGCTCAGGCTCTGCTCAGCCATGTCTTGAATGCCTACAAGCTCACAGTGTCCACAGTTTTGCTGGGCAGCCTGGGAGCTGCAAGGAGGAACAAGGGGTAGGGAGGGATGAAGGAAGAAGAAAGAAAAAAAAAGGGAATGAAAAAGGACCAAAATAATTTCTCAAGGTTGGAGAGTGGTTTGTTTTATGCAGTTGTAACCTGATAACCTTGCCTGATAGAGGACAAATCAACTCCACTCAGACTGATGTGCAGTTTCCTTTGCTTCTATGTTGCTTTTATATAAGGTTTGCAATATCTTATATTTACATTTACCTACCTGTGCTGCAACTAATTTTGTGGCAGACAAACCACCTGGCACTTTGTTTCCTTGGTGATTTTTTAAATCAAGGCATCAAAACAGCCTCATCCTGCTCAGCATTTTGTACTAAGGCTAAGAGAGTGATCCTTCACTGTGGCTGAGGAACCTCTCAGGAAGCTCTTTACTTGTGGAAGCAGCAGGTATTTAAGAAAATCTTCCAGAGATTAAAAATAGCAAAGTAGGTTCTCTATCACTGAAGTACCCCAGAAGAAACCTTGTCTTCTAATCTCCTCTTTATATGAAATCTGCAAAATAACACAAAACCAAGGCAGGAAGTACAAAAACATAACGATTTGAAGTCAAGAATGGTGCAAGTGACCATAACAAGGGTAACAAAGGGGAAAACAAATTAATGGTAAGAATGAAGTAAAACTACAGAGACAGTGGAGAAGGTACTTGGCACTGTAATCCAGTCTGCAGTCATTCAATATCTCCTGCTCACAAAGCCAAGGCAGCAAGCTCAAATGCACACCAGGTCTGTACTAACTAGTACCAGGCATTAAAGGAGACCTGCCCAGGAAATAAAAGCACACACAAACTCACTATATGTGGTCCTTCTCAACCTTAGCTGGCTACAGACAGAAAATGAAATTAATGTCTTAGTTTCTGCCATCAGGGTTTATAAAGGACACAGACCCCAGTATAAAATCATCCAAAGCAGTAGAAAGAACCTGTGATAATCAGTTAACATAGTCCCAGCACTGTGATTTTCTCCACACTAAAGCCAAGGTTTATCTCTTGGTAGAGATACAAATCTGGGAAGACTGGGGCCCAAATCCATGAAATAAACTCCTTCATTGAATGAGAAGACCATTCTCCCCAAACACTCTTTCTTGGCTGTGTTTTCTCTAAGAAATACAAGCAAGGAGACACAGACCAGCTCTAAAGTCCAAATACTTTAGACGAGATCCTTTGCTGCACACTCACTGTGGGAAAGGAGCAAGAGAGCAAACGATGAGAGATTTTAGACACACTTGGAGAGTCCTTGGATACTTTGGTGATGAACGACTGTAACCCCCTCTTTAGGACCCAGCAGACTGTTTATTGCCTGAAGCACAAGATAGCGTTCCCTTTTTGTCCTGCTTGTGTACTGCACTATCATACCAATGAAGCTACAATAGGGGCATTGTTTACAAAATAATTTTCAAAAAGCTGTGAGATAAAAGATTATTCAGCATACCAGCGAGGGCATTATTTTGCATAGTTTATAAAATGCATAATTGTGCTAACATACCTAATTGTCAAGCCACACTTTTGGCAAGCAAATGTGTGAGTGGGTACCAAGCAGCAGGGAATACAAAATGGAGTGAGAAAACAGTTGAGATTTGATGGTATTCTGCCTCCCATCAAAAAGTGTTCTTCCATGAAAATATATAATATACCTATGAGCAAACATTATAACTAAGACACCAAGAAGCATTCATAAATCTATTTTTTTTTATATTGTCCCTTATTTCTCTGGAGTTACTATTGGGAAAAAAATAGAATAGCAAGATTTGTTTAGCAGTGTTTCTTCATATTGAGCCAGATTAAGGAAACACGGATTCAAAACCATCAGAGCTCCATCTAAATCTTCATCCAAGACTGCTGCTACATGATTTCTGTTTTACATTATGTATTCATGCATGTTTGGTGTTACATCTTTACTCTTACACATACAGAGGTAGGTGACAGAGGTAAAAAATTCTGCCTTTGTCAGAAGGAAAGCCAAGCCATCTGGATAGCCCTATGTTAAGGCAGCCTATGACTTTAAAAGGGGTTGTCTATGCTTCTTGAAACACCTTACTGGAAACATCAAGCCAGGTTTCTAGTCCTACTTTTTAAGGTTTATTCATTTTTACTCTACCTCACTAACATGACAAACTCCATTCCAGCCCTTTCTATTCTTCTCCCCTTTGGCTCTTTCAGTCACTCCCATTACATCTACATTGGTAAACTGATCACAAACACCCATCAAAAAAAAATCCCAGGCACTACCTGGGGAGCAACAACTCCCATCTGCCAGAACCACTCCAAGGAATTTGGTAACCTTTAGACAGTGTGGCTGGCCACAGGCTGGCTCAAACCTTTATGTTCTCCATCTAACACATTAAGATGGATTTTGATGTCAAGGCTCTTGACCCCCAATCCAAATATAACTGATAGACTGAAGCCCCATGTAAATTTTGCAGAAATTTAGTAAAAATGTCTCTGGCATGCACATCAGTTGCTGAAGGCCCAGATGTACATGTGTGTGAGTGTTTTTATGTAGGCATAAAGTAGCAGAAGCAGAGAGGTTTGGGAGACAGCAGGTAGGACTCATGAGTCACACATGCCACGACCTCTGGGCATTGTAAATCCCTGGTAGCACAAAAATTGAGGCACTGAGAGCAGAACGAGTGAACACATGCATTTCCAGTCCCCACCTCTCCCATCCGAGATCACGGCACTCAAACAGACCTTTACAAATCTAATTGTTTCAGCTGAAGATAAAAGTTTTCTCCATATGCTGTATGTGTGCACATGTGTGAGTGAGCAGAAATAAGGAGTGAGGACAAGGGAGCAGCTTTTCTCCTCTGTGTGTCCTCTGCAGGCTCATTTCTGGTCCTCCAGAGCAAACTCCACTGCAGCAGTGTGGTTGTGAAATGCCGTGCTGAGCCAAATTCTCCTAACTGCCCAAATATTCTGGTTCTGTGCCAAAGATGCCCAGACTGCGAAACAGCTCCCACCAGAATTTCTGTTTCCACAAAAATGCCAGTTCACCCATTTTCAAAATTCAGAATTCATTACTTGCTAAACACCCTAGTTTTTATTATTATATAGTCACTGATATGGTAATTTGTTTATAATTATGGAGGAAGAAAACCCTCTCTCTTCCTTTAGTCCTTTCACCTTCCACAAGCCTAATAAATTTCCCTATCTTTCTGTGCAAATGTCTGCTAAAACATACTGACTAGCAAGCAGAAACACATGTTTTGCTTCTCTAACTTTTCAGAGATTTTGTTTTCAAATATCTTTATCGAAGCACTAGAGATGGACTGTATAAATGTTATGGTCACATTCTTTGCAGCACTTTATAAGCATTTAAGCAAGTATCCTCAGAATTCATGTCTACCAAAAATACAGCCTTGCATACAGAATTGTTGCCATTAGTGAGTGTTGGTTTACCAGGGAAAGGGTAAAGAATCTGTGAAATATTGGAGTTTAGTGATGTAGTTCAGCATTGCTTGGACTGGATCAGCCAGGAATATGCTGGTTTCTGTCATCTCCCAGAAGCTGCAATTTGAATGGATTTCATTAATTACTTATTTACTCATGTACAAACAACTCTTAGTTCTGTAAAACTAAGAGTTGTTTGTACATGTGTAAATAAGTAATTATGTACACTTCACATATTTCACCTGTAACTAGTAGTAGGTGTTGCATTAGTTTCTTTTAATGAAACTTTTAGTTCTTTTGTTGTAGTTTAGTTCAGTTTATGAAACTTTTAGTTTAGTTTTCTTCTTTTTAGTTCTAGTGTCAGCAGTGCTTTAAAACAGACTGTGTCTCCTAATTTCTTTGGGCTCTTTTAGGAAGTTTAAGTGGAGGGGTTTACTAGTTCAGTCCTCCTACTTCTCATGTAGCAATGCTTGCTCTAATATAGTCTTTAAAAGGCTTGAGGCACATGTATGCTCATCACTTAAGTAGTAATGTTTAGAATCTATTATTTTGAAATTAAATTATAGCTACATTACCAGCAGCTTTATTTTTGAGCAAGCTACCAAATTCATGAAAGCAGAAAAACAACTTTCCCCCAATCCAGATAACAGCAAAATGAGCATATTCTGTCATAAACTATTTTGCTTCTATTTATAATTCGTGTAAAGAAGTGAAGCTGATCTGGATGCAGAATTGATTTGTCCGGAAGGATCCTTTTTTTTTTTTATTTAAGGAGCATAACAAGCCTGCTATGAGAAATAAACAATCACACCAAATGTTCCACTGGCAACCTGTGAATGCATCCTATCAGTCAGCTCCTGCAGAGCCGTTCGGTTTGATCTCTGCCCAAGCTCGTACGGCATCTCAGTAACTGACTCCATCTCCAGAAAAGTAATCCTGAGTCCTGAGTAATCACCTCTGAGCCCTGTTAGCTGGAGGGTTGAGTTAAGCACAGCTTCAAGTGCAAGCACAGAAGGAAATCCCCAGCAAAGCTGCTAAGCCAGCGGCAAGGCCCTCCAGGCAGAGGAAAGCCTTCTGTATGCACTCCAGGGCCTCAACGAGCGCTCTCGCCGCTGGAGTATTACACCAAAGGAAAACCACTGCTTAACCTGCCTCCTTCTCAGTGGGAAGAAAAAGCTGCCAGTGCAGGTTGGGATTGGGTTTGATCTCACTGGCATGCCACGGCTGCGCTCCGAGAGCCCCTTTTGGACCTAGGAAACCTTAAGAGGCTTAGATAGAAACCTGTCTTTTGTGGGGGATTGTAACTCAAGCAGACACGACGACCAGAGAAACTGGTGGCTGTTTCAGGAGTTTAGGATCCTACAGACCCAGGTTGAATAGGATTGTGCTGTCCTAACTTAACTACTTTTCATCAGAGTCCTTTCTTTCTATTTTTCCGTAGTCATCTTCAAAGACACAGCTTTGTGACAGTGTTCACAGGGGTTTTCGGATTGGGGAAGAGACGAGGATCTGACTCCATGTTTCAGAAGGCTTGATTTATCATTTTATGATATATATTATATTAAAACTACGCTAAAAGAATAGAAGAAAGAATTTCATCAGAAGGCTAGCTAAGAATAGAACAGGAAAGAATGATAAAGTTTTGTGGCTCGGACTCTCTGTCTGAGCCAGCTGACTGTGATTGGCCATTAATTACAAACATCTAAGATGGGCCAATCACAGATCCACCTGTTGCATTCCACAGCAGCAGGTAACCAATGTTTACATTTTGTTCCTGAGGCCTCTCAGCTTGTCAGGAGGAAAAATCCTAAGGAAAGGATTTTTCATAAAAGATGTCTGCGACATAGCTTTGGCTATTTGCAAGTGTAAAATGAATACATGCTTCTAACAAAACAGAAAAAAAAAGTTGTTTTCATCATCCTCAACAAAGGATAATTCCCATGGTGCAGTTTAGCAGCTGACTACAATCTTTAGGTTTACTATCATTGAATTGTAGAAAAGATGCCAATGATTTCTCACACTTTCACCAGCATGGAAAAAATAAAGCTATTAAGAGAATCGCTCCTCAAATCCCCACAGATACAAAAGTTTTATTATAGTTAGTATATTTAATAAAATAGAAATATACCCATATTTCTAATTGTGCATTTGTATTTGGGGAATGTTTTGGTTTTTTCAATCAATATTCCTCAAGCTCTCCTACTGCACAAATTGATATGCTTTTTTCCTAGACTTATTTAGTTCAAAAACTTTGATTGATCACATCACCCAAAAATAATTGGCATCACACAAAACTGTATTCTAGTAGTCCTTAAGTGTTTTAAAACAAGTTCAGAGTTATACCTCACTATTGCAAGTATGTAAATCTGTTTTAGCCATAAGAGTTGAAAACACCCTGTGCTAAATAAATTGTACTGGAGGGCTTTAGCAGCCAAAGCACTGCATCCTCTGGCTCAGCTGACCTCTGAAGATAGCTCTGTGTTGGTGCTATCAGGACAGTCTGGCCAACTCTTTAGGAATAAAACTTCCTTTGGCAGCAGCATAACCAGGCTCTAGACACTTCGTTTGGAAAACTGGAGTTCTGTTATACTCAGAACATTACAAGATGCTC
Organism: Camarhynchus parvulus; assembly: GCF_901933205.1. NCBI lineage: Eukaryota > Metazoa > Chordata > Aves > Passeriformes > Thraupidae > Camarhynchus > Camarhynchus parvulus. Next base: position 68,459,118 of record NC_044574.1, on the reverse strand, counting down.
AAACAAAAGCAGTTACTGAGCTTTAACTTAAATCATAATTAGGAGAGAACAAAGAGCTGGACTAAATCCTCTGGAAAGAATTTAAATAATGAGGCTTGTTGATTTGTTTGAAGAGTTACTGTTTCACTAATAAGAGGGTCCTCTCTGAAGAGGACTGATTTTAAAGCAAGAGGTTGACATAAATGTGTCTCCATTCAGTGACGTGAAAAAAACACAACAGTCTCAGCTTTTTCCCTGGTCTACATTATCCACTGTAGGGCAGCACCTTGGCAAGTGCCCACCCTACAGCATGTTACTCCAAAATTACCTGAAGGTAACAGGGAATGCTTCTGTTAAAATATAGACAACTCTGCTCCCATGAAAAGTAACAGCGAGGAAAGCCCTGTGGCAGGAGATCACATACCTGCGTCCCAGGAGTGTGGAGAAAAACAACTTGTGTTTATAGGGGATCTTTTTTCCTTTTACTTTATACAACCAAGTCTTCAGAACTTCATTTTTCAAAAACACCAGCTTTCCTCTCCCTCTGGAAAGAAACAATTGTTCATCATTTTACCAGAACTTGTTCTAAGCAAAGTCAGCGCTGAATCATGCTGAAGGTGGCACCTTTAAAAATGGTTTGACTATGCATGATTCCTGATGAATTGCTTTCCTTCATGGTGAGCTCAAAGCCAGGCTGTTGATCAGAGTTTCCAGCCATTTGCACACTCTCAGGTTCTAAACTGCACAATTTTGCTGCTTTTGACTCAAAAATGGAACAGCAACAGCAAGGCAGACACGTCCATCACAAGGTCACCTGTCACCCACCATATCACACTAAGTCTTTTTGTTATCAAGATATGGGTGTGAAGAGAATCTGTAAATAAAGTCTGACAAGTGGGGGTGGGAGGGGAAACTCCACCCAATATGTATTGACAGCTTCTGGTTCCCTTTTTTCAGCAAGTTTTGTAATACATATTCTTGCAGCAGACAAATTTTGTTGATGATTGCTATACATACCTCCAATCAATTTGCTTTAAATTGATCTTATCAGCTTACTAATTTGGTCAATTAAATCTCTAAATGCATAGTATTTCTCAATTTAAAAATTGGGACCTATGACTGGTATCAAAAATGGATCACAGGCTTTGAAAGTGATGCTTGTATGGCACTTAGAAAAACAGGATGGACTTTGGGGAAAAAGGAGACTTACATTTGAGATTCCAAAAGCTTTGATGAAATCAAAACTCCTCTTTCTCATTCTCATGCCTCTTGTTTTTTTTGGCCTATCCCTCTAGCATGTGTTAGCATCTATCACATTCATTATAAAAACTATTTTTGTACCTATCTTTTGCAATTCAATACTTGTTGTTTTTTTTTTTTTAGATAGATAATAAGAAAAAATAAAAAATATCTTTCCTTGATTGCTTGGTAAGCATTTTATCTAATATATACATGATACATTTTTACAATTTAGAATAAGGTTCTTGGTATGAAAACACCCTGAAGAAAAGTAAATAATTGTTCTCTTTGAGAACACAGAAGCCATATGTAAAATCATGCTTCTTGTATGCATCAGAAATGACTGACATATTATCAGAATGAACCAATATAGATGAAAAAATTCATCCTCTGGAGATCAACCAGAGGCAAGTACATTAAAAACCTACTTTTTCTCTCTTTTTTTTTTTAAGTCTTTTTTTATTCCAATGGTTGCTTAATATTAAAATGTAAAAGAAATTCACTTAAGAGGAACAAGAAATAATAGCTACTCTCCATCTGGCCACATTAATCTTTCATTCTCATCTCCTCAGTAGCCGAGGAGGAGAGGAAAATCCCTTTTGTTTTATCCTGTGGATGAGGTTTATTGGTGCATCCCTAAACCACTCCCAGTTTCAAGCTGGGTCCCCCACTCCAATGAAAATCCTTAAACTTCTGTGCTGGTCCAAGCAAGTTAGGTCCCTACCATGACTTCACAACAAAATTGCATAAGAAATCAGGTCATGAGCCTGTGATGGCCACATTCTGAACACAGTCATCAGCTGGGGTCTCCAGGCATGACCCGGGTGATACCCTGACCATTTCCAAATTCTACCTTGAAGTCATAAATGCAAAATGCATTTAAAGTCATAAATGCATATGCAAAACTATGGAGATGTCTCTTTTAATCATGAATGTAAGCATCTAGGGCCACCTTGGCTGTCTTCTGAAGGCACTTTTTGGGGCATTTCTGATTGATTGGCTGGAGTGTTGCAGGGGTGGTGGTGAGTTTTTAGTATATTATCATCATCATCATCATCCCAATTCTTTTCTCATCTGGAAATCTACCTATATTTGTTTTGTTTTTCAGACTATTGCAGCTTGTTTGGAAGCACTTTCTGGAGCTGAAGCCTCGATTGCTTTTCTGGGACTTCACTGGCTATGGTGAACTGCAGAAATATCCAGAAGCAGAGACCTACAGAGCCTACACCAGGCTGTAGGGCCCCATGGTGGAAGGAGGCCACAGCCATGCTGGTAGCAAGCATAAAATGAACAAACATTTCTGTAAGATGCAGCTGTGAGTTAAGGGGATTTAGATTTATTGTTAAGAATGCCATTACACCAGGCAAACCTGCATTCATTTCTCTAAATAGGAATGATGGCTGCGCATAGAGCAGACGCTCCTCAACGTATGTAGTTACCATTTACTCTAAAAAAAAAATTTAAAAAACAAATATTTGAGCTGATAATTTCAGTAAAAGCTTTAGAAAGCTAAAAACTAATAATTTAGGAAAAGTTACCTGTGAAACAGCTCCCGTCTTACTTCCAAGCCTAACAGCACTGGGTACCTACCTACTGTGATGCAGAGGGTAGAACGGACACATGTCCCCTCCTCAAAATACTTTTCCAATGGCTAAAACACATTCAAAACAGTCTGAAGTCAGAGCCTAAAATATAGACCTTGATTAAAACCTCAGAATTTTAATCCATCTCCTGGATCCATGTATTTTGTATCACCCCACCCCATCCTTATTTTCCCCAGGGAGGTTCGTGGTGCTTGGCAAAGGGAAACTGGCTTTCCATAAACCCATTACATCTATTCTGGTCTCTAAAGTTTATTATTTTATATATACTGTGTAGGGGGATACAGTATGGCTAAATGAAGGTGGTGTAGAATGTAATCTTATCCCCCAACGAGTTGCAGCTGGAGCAATTACTAAAGATTAGGAGCAGGCCTGATGTTAACAGGCCACACCTGTAGCCAATAAGAACAGTGGTATAAAATAGTGGATTGGTGGGCTTTGGAGTCAGATGATTATTGCAAGGATCAAGAAGAGTCAGCGCTTAGAGGAACTGCTTGCAGAAAACATTGAGGAGGTACAAAACTCTGAGGATATGGAACCCTTGCACTATAATAACAGAACTTTTGATATATAAGACAACAAATGGTGACCCTGATGGGATTTGGGAGTAAACTATATTGCCCTGTGGATTAGGGGAAACAGGATTTGAATACTAAACTATTGGCAAAATATATCAATTACAGCTATTGGTGTTTATTAAATATGAAGATAAGTACTTTGTAAACTATAAAACTGAACTGACATTTAGAAATATATATATGTACTATAATATACCTTTTGAACACTTGCATAATTCTTAGTTCTAAATGAAATGTACAATTATGTCATAATGTTAATTTATTTGAATATGTCCTTCTGGAAATGCTGCAACTCTGTAATAAAAAGAAAAAGGGGGAATATACTATTTTTAATACATGGAGCAAAACCAAGAAAAGGCAACAGCAGCGATACCCAATGAAAAAATATGTTTAGAAACACTCAATACTAAATTACCAAGATACTAGAATTTAAAGCCTGACAAAACTGAGAATTTTTAAGAAATGTTGGTTTATTATTTATACACTAGCATAGAGCACATCCTTTCTTCAAAATGCCTCCCTGCAAATGTTTCATCAGATTCCACTTGGAGAACAACAAATTCCACAAGTTCTTTGTGTTTGCAAGGATAACAACAGCAAATTTAACATGCATTCCTTAGACTGAAGTAGATAAATTATAACATCATTCAGAATGGGTCAAAGAGAAAAATAACTGCAAGTTTACATTTGATCTATAACCCATTTGTTTCCTCAGTGAGAACTCTTTAATAAAAAACAAAAGGCTGCTAACTAAATCAATATCTGAGATTTAAATCTGTGCCTGGAACTCATCTGTGACTTTTTGGGTTGCCATGGGGAGGTGATGCAAAAAAACACATCCTCATCCCCATCAAAACAATAATTAGCCAACTTTAAAGTACCCAACTGCTCAGGTAAAGTACTGCTGCTTTGCAATTGCATCAAATCCTTCATCACCACTGCCTCAGGCAGGTAAATGAACATGTTAGGTTTATTATACAGTGAAATTGTTTCTGGAGATGCTTACTACAAAGCAAACCAAAGATTGAGCACTGAGGACCACATTTCCTGATACCTTCAATGCCTTGTAAGAATTTAATCTCAAAAACTTGGTCGTGGATTAAACACCCCAAGTAACTCAAACTGTAAATGCTTAAGGAATTGATGTCTGAGTTAATTCAGTTACCTATGTCTGCAAGAGCATAAAAGAGAGCAATTTTTAAATGTGTTCGTATGTGAAAGACTGATTTTGGTACATTTTGCTAATAATTTTTAATCTTATCTGCACCAAAAAACTCTAGAAATTATAGGAACAAAACTTGCTTAAGATTTTTTTTATTTTATTTTTAAACTTAATAAAGTTTCACTGGAATACGTGGGAGGGAAGGAAAAAGAGACATCCAGAGAAGCCCTTGCCTTATTTTCCAAATATTTCTTATAAAATAAGTTGTAACATATGCTGGGTACTTAAATAGCCTAAAATCAAAAACTCTTCTCACTTATCTTTCTAAAAATGCTGGTCACTGTTTAGGTCTTCATTTCCATTTGTGCAACAAGCCTGAGTGCCAAAAAAAAAATAATACCATATGTCAAAATAAAACTTTAGAGAAAAGGGGAGTGGAGGGGGATATCTTTCATTAATTTCAATTGAGCAGAGACTTTTTTTGAGGGGGATAATTATGAACATACCTGGCCAAAAAAAAAAGGAAAACCAGGTAAATTCTTGAAGCCAGTGGTAATTTTTAATTGACTCTGAAATGATGGCAAATTCTGGCACCTACAAACAGTGTATCCAAAAAGAAATGAAGTACAAAGGGGTGCTGACTTTCTCAGAATTCTTATCAGATTACAATGCAAGCTGAATGTATTTTTTTAAAGCTGAAAACTACAAGAGACAATGATATTTGCAAAATAATGTAGCTATTTCAAACTTAGAATTAGGCAATTAGTTCTCAACATCTAATTTTATGAAAGTCAATACATTTCTAACGTGCTGATAACCCAAACAGCCTCTCTCCAGTGTCTTCTCCTGCCACCCCATACCTGCCCAGAACCACCAGCCGTGCCCTAGCAGCCCTGTCTGTCGCAGACATCTTTTATGGAAAATCCTTTCCTTAGGATTTTTCCTCCTGAGAAGCTGAGAGGCCTCGGGAACAAAATGTAAACATTGATTATCTGCTGCTGTGGAATGCAACAGGTGGATCTGTGATTGGCCCATGTTGGTTGTTTCTAATTAATGGCCAATCACAGTCAGCAGGCTTGGACAGAGAGCCGAGACAGAGCCTTTGTTATCATTCTTTGCCATTCAATTCTTAGCTAGCCTTCTGATGAAATCCTTTCTTCTATTCTTTTAGTATAGTTTTAATGTGATATATATCATAAAAAAATAAATCAAGCCTTCTGAAACATGGAGTCAGATCCTCGTCTCTTCCCTCATCCAAAAACCCCTGTGAACATTGTCACACCTGTCGGTGCTCCCTGTGATACTCTCTAGGAATAAACCAGTGTAAACTCCAGGGTGGGCACTGATGCTCGTCTCACCCACCCGTGTTATCCCACTAATGCCTGCTATCATCTGGAAACAGCTCCCTTTATAGATGAATAGCTTTGATCCAATTGCTGCATCTGTTACCATTTTACTGGCAAGCACAAATGTGCACTTTTAAAAGTGTGTTTAAATATCACACTCTGACTCCCCTTTTCTCTTCCTAGAAGCCCACAAAGCTCCTTTTCTTCATGCACACAGTTTCAATGATTGCTGCTTGTTTTTCTCTGCATACTTTTATATACCTCCCCAAAGACTGGCAGTGTCTGTATTTTAATAGTGTTTTGAGCCAACTTTACACTTAGAATGTGTACTGATAAGCTTTTTTTTTTTCTTCCAGAGGTAACGTACAGTAGATGAAAGAGCAATATCATTGACTGACAGATTCATGCAACTCACACTAGCTGGTTGTAAGGCACAAAGTACTTCTGTAAATGTTAACAAATGTTTTTTATTTAATTCTTCTTTTTAGCCAACACCTTTGTCTTGGTACAAATCTGTTTCATATAAAGGATGTTCAATAAACAAATCATTCTATTTAAACTTTGTTAGTGTGTATGCTCTTCTTGGGGCCAATAAGTATAAAATATTAGCAAAGAATATACTGGGTGAAGTGCCTGATTTCACAGCTTTGCAGGATTGGTACTTTTAAACACTGGCTTAATATATTTACTTTCTTAAAACTAAATGGATGGAGATGGTTGGTAGCCAACAGAGTGCCTGCAATGAGGCAGCAATAGTGAAGATTGTTAAGGGTCCTTTGTCTTCTTAATAATAGTCAAAAGTTTGGCCAATAGCAGCTCCAAACCCGCAGTGAAGAACATGAGAAATGCAGGTTTGAGTCTTAACTGAGGTTGTATCAATTGTTGTAAATTATTTTCTTTAACACTTGTTAAAAATAGAACATGCTGTCAGCTTTGCTATGTTTTAAGAAATCCTCAACTCTTTGCTTGATTAGAAGGATGCTGGTGCAGTCAATAAGGTTATTTTCTTAAAGGAAAATTTCATAAAAATCAAAAGAAATTATCTTACTGACCGCAGATCATGCTGTATAGGCCAATAGGGATAGATATCTCTGCTGCAAAGAAGTCCTAAGACCCAGCATGTGTGCTGATCATCCCTCAGCTCATTATCAGGACACACCCTGGAAATGCACCAGCTTTCCTTTCTAGTCCAGAAAATCTGACAAACAAGAGGCACAGTTCACCTCAGCTGAGCTTCTGGTTAGTTTTTTTTCTATATTAAATATCACTTTAAGCCTTAAAAAATATATATATTCTTGTTTCGTATTTTAATCCTATTAACATCTCTAAGTTTCAGTGATACTTAGAAAACTCAATAGTTACAGGAGTGACGTGCTCCTGAAGAATAGTTTTTGTCTTTTAACATAGTCTATATTGTCTCTTAATATTGCCTTAGTTGTTCTATGCCATGAAAACCACCTGAAATCAGTCTTAATGGCTATTCAGCCCTTTTCAAACACAGCAAGAATTCAAGATATTTGCATTTCTATGAGCACTTAAGTATGATATGCCTACCTGCAAGAACGATGTGTTGTGACAAAATTTATTGCTTCCATCTTACCTTCTAATACATCCTCATCACATAAGTTCTCAGATTTTACTCCCCTTGAACAAGAGGTATACACCATTACATGCTTTTTATTTTCACCTGCCTACTCTTTTGGAACCAATAATGAATAATTGCATCATACATCTTCTCCTGTTTCTCCTTTTATTTACAACATCAATAGACTCGAAAGACCAGTAACATCCAGATCTCTACGAAATGAATATGTACACTGGTACACAGAGAATGTTTCAGCTGTTTAACTTTGCTGTTCTACTGTCTATTCTCAAATGCTGACAGCTTTGTTTAGTTCTAACCATTTATATTGACAAAGGGATCAGAAGAATAATATCTTGCAAGGGGAATAAGAGTTCCACAGTTAAGTACCTGAGGCGCTTTTTTTTTCCCCACTTGTACTAAAATTATACAACCAACATTTCTAAAGAGTTGAAAGTCTGGCATTGTATTTTTTTGTATTGTTTTTCTTTTTCTTCTTTTTTTTCTGGTTTTTTTTTGGCTTTTCTCAAAGAGTCAGCTTGAAAGTAGGGCAGTGGGGCTACCCAGAGGATCACTTCTCAGGACACATTAGACTTGTGTTGTTTCCCTGTGAAAGTTAATCAGACTAGTCAGTTTAAGCAAACAGCATCTTTTAAACATGAATTTTGTGAAGGAAACTCCTTTGTTTTCTAGGTTACTTAATTGAAAATTAGTGCCTTTTACTGAACTCTTAATTAAGATTGTGGCTTTCTGACCTGTTCTACCATGATATAAAAAGAGCTGTGTCCAAAATTCTAGGGAACTTTTCCATAACATTATTGAAAAATAGGTTTGAAACACAGATGCAGAGTAGTTTATGGATGTTTACAGGCAGCACCAAATGAATATTTATTCCAAATTATTCTGCAGCTCTTCAGTTAAGGGGCTCCATGAGCTTTTAGAGTAAGTTGTTTCTATTCAAAAACCCTAATGACAACTGACATATTTGTCTTTTACTATCTCTTCAGTCCTTTTCTTCGGCCAAGGATATTTTCTCTCTGAAATCCTTCATCAATTAATTTGAATACTTCATTGCATAACATTCCCCTTGCCATATCCTCTTAAAAAGCCATACCTGCAAAATTCCTTGAGGGATGGTTTTCTGATGTTTTCCCATTTTTTAGTTTGGGTTCTCAGTGAATGATTGGCATTTGTGCTTTTCCCTAGTTTTCCCCTGTACTGCTTTTGGTTCTCTGTTTTCCAGATTTACAAACCCCTACTGCTCTGTTCAGCCCACATTCCCTTCCAGCATCTCATTCTCATAACATTTTTTTTTCCAAGTAAGATAGAAGCAGATTTAGAGATCCCCATAACTGATTTCTTCCTGCTTCTGAAACAAAGGGTATCTTGGGTATCTTCTCAGAGCTTGGTGGATTGCATAAGCTGCTCTATTGCTTAGGGAAAACAGATTGAGATAATTAAAATACCATTTTAAAAGAAAGTAAAAGGTAGAGCTAATGTATGGCTGTTGCTGGCAGCATCTGTGTTCCTCTCTAATGCATCTTAATAAGTTTTTGTGTCTAGTTCAAAGATATTTTCCATGTTGCAGCAATATCTCCATAACCTAATTTACTAACACTATGTTTTTGAAGCCACTGGTAAAAACAACATTGCTAAAGGGAATTTTGCATTTATTCTAGTGCTAAGAATCTCATTCATATTTTCTGTTTTGTTGGATATGGTATCAGTCTGTTATTGCTTTACTTAAAAGACAGGTAAAAACTATTACATTTCACAGTGTATCAGTCTTTCTGAATAAGAGGGAAAAACACACTAACAGTTATAACAAGTGTGCAGGATGCAAAAAAAAAATCTATTGTACTGAAGTAAACATTCTTTTCTGAAAACACTTTTGTAATTTTGCTTCCTGGTACATGAGTCTTATGGTATATGAGGCTTTTCTACTAAAATACTTTTCTTCTTTCTTTTATAAACACATTCTCTTGTTTCAGGAGAGTTAACAAAATATTGCCATATGTTTGCAATCACTGAATATATATCTAAGGAAATTTAAATATTGTGCCATGTCTGGTACCTTATAAATTTCCCTCACTGCCCCAACCATCACACAACCTCATCAGAGAGTTCAAGTTACAGAGTTCTTTGAAAAGCACTTATAATTCATACAACTCTGATTACCTTGACAGTGTCAAGAAAGAGTTTTGGAAAGTCTGCAATTGCTTAAACAAATGTCAACAGCTTTGCTTCATGGAGGGAGATTGTTTAAGATTGGAAAAACAAAAAGGAAAAGACTCTGAAAGAACCATAGAAAACATAAACTCATTGCACTAAACCAAGCAACATTTGAGTTTGTCAAATTCTGCTTCACTTACTGGAAAATCAAAGTCTAGCAATTGTCAGAAATGCCTTTGAGTTTTCTGTATATTACTTAATTGTCACTGTGAAGGGACTGAAATAATCTTAATCACCTTTACACACAGACATAGACGTAGATGAAGTGAATAAAAAACAGCCCAGTGTTGCACAAATGGCAAAGAAGGATCTTCCAATTCACAACAGTAAACATTTGTAGAAATAGCATGAGGGAGAAGGATTTCACATCAGTAATAGTAGATTTGCCACATTAGTATTTTTTAGCCTGCCAATAAAGCAGTTATTAAATATTTAAGCCAAAAATTGTAATTCTACATAAACAATCCCTGACTTCTGTCAACACATATGTACAGGGTGTTTGTGTTCTCACAATCATTCAGCTATACTTGGTTGTAAATTAATTTCATATAGGTCAGTTTAGCTTCTGACTGGTGCTGGTATTTTAGACTATTTTTTAAATTATAATTTCACAAACAGTCACTCTACCAAATCAGGTCCATCTGCTTTATTCACAAGCTATTTTAGTGACTCTCCAGTAAATATGTTACTGTTCAAAAACCAAAAAGTAGTGGGGATCCAGGAGTGGATCACAATAAAATGCAGGAGTGCCAAGTGACAGACACATTTTGGAGAGCAAGTTGTCTCAGTGTCTCTCACTTTTGATATTCAACCAACCCTATTCTTCCTGATTTCTGAGTGCCAGCTATCACCTGTCATTTACCCAGGTGGCCAACAACTTACAGTGTAATTAATGTAAGTTGTCTGTTTAATTGTAGTGAAGATCTGATTGAAATACTGTCAGGTATTACAAAATAAAGTCATGTTAGAGAATGGTATTCTGGGTATCATTCCTTTCCTGAGTGCCTGATTAAGAAGGTAGATAAATCCATACGAGCAGGTTATGTCTGGTATGAACCAGACTAAGTTCAGCTGCTGTTCTCCATTCCTTGCAATTTTTTTGAAGCCTTCGTGGTTTCATATAGAACCCACTTCTTTCTGAGGGAATAGTTTAAAGAGCTAGTTAGATGGAAACACTATTAAAAAAGGAGAGATGAATTCTACAGCATTTTGTATGAATGTTGACACATTTCATTTGTGTTTGATGATCATACCTTTGTTCCCTGGACATGATGTGATGAAGTCAAATCAGCACAGCTGACAGAAAGAAAGAAATCCTTGCAGAATACCCCAAAGTTCAACATTACCTGCCAATATTTCAATCAGATCTTCATTACAATTAAACAGATATCTTACATAGATGGGAACATGCATAGATGGGAACACTTTTGCCATGCATCTCTCCTAAGCAGCAGTTTGTACCTGAGTGTATTCAAACATCACATGCCTCAGCATATCAAATACAGAGCTCATTTTCTAATACAAGGCCTCACATTTGCTGCAGTATAATTGCAGGGGCATATGCACTCTGAGAACAACACAAACCACTTTTCCTTGCTTTCATTTTAATATACCAGAGTAAAGCAGACACTGAGATGTCTCAAACACGGCGATGACATTTGCCTCATTTGGTCTGGGAAAACTATCTGTTGGACATGAAAAGGTTTGGAAGGGAGGGAGATGCCAGAAGTAGCATGGACAATACACAAAGGAAAAAGATGACATAATTAACAAGCACATGAATAGATGCCTTTAATGGCTACATGCACCATCAAGCAGCTGGATATGGCTTGGCATTTCTCTGGACCAATCTACTAATTGATAAAAGGTAAAAAAAAAAAAAAAAAAATTCTCTGGTCTTTAGTTTGGAGAGTTGTGCAGTATAGAAATTCTTTTGATATACCAGCAACACCAATAAATGTTCATGGAGGGAGAGAAAGAAAGTGAACCCCAGCCCGTAGCAGAAATAGCGTGGTGGGGGGAATGCTAAAGTTTTGTTCACGCTTACATCAGCCAGGTACTAAAAAGACTCAAAGTGGGACAAGCGTGGGACAAAACACAGATTTTGAGACAGCAGGAAGTTGTCTCAACAATTGCACTGTTACTGGAAATTTGCAGGATTTGCATAGCATTCAAAAGAGCTTTAGAGGAAAGTAATAAACCTTCCAGAAGAGGTAGAGGCTTAAGTTCTTTTTTTCATGCACTATTGCTAAATATCACATAGAGAGCCAATATCGCATGTGAGATATCACAAACAGAAAGAATATCCAATGAGAGAAATTAATGAAGTTTAGGAGTAGATAAGCTCTCTCCCCACTACTATGGGTGTAGTTTTACATCACCATTATATCATTTTTTAAAGTTTCTTTTCCCTCAATCAGTTTCAAACCTGTCATTTAAAAGTGTGCAAGTCTTCCTACAGAAACAAATTCAGTCCCCCTCATGCCCTTCTGAAGCTGTCCATTTGCATAGCATGCTGTTTCAAATGTGATTTATTAGTAAAATACATGCTTTAATGACTTGCCTTGTTTCTTAATTTATAAGCCTGAGTTAATGGAGGTTTTTCCCTGTTAAAGTTTTCTGGATCTTATTGCCTTGTGTGAGCTAAACAGTGACCATTAATCAATGCAGTTCACTTAGTTACACCAAGAACTCCCAATTGTCCCAGCATTTGGGCAGACAGCAGCTTTTTAGGACAAGCCTTAGCTGCCTGCTGCAGAACTGCACCCAAGATGAGCTGGGATTCCTGTCACCCTCATCTCCTCTTGTTGGTTTTCCCAGCTTTTATAGAGACAGGGCATTTTAAAAGACTGTTTTCCCATTATCAGACTCGATGAATAGTGAGACACAAGAGATGTAAAACTCAACGCCATTCCATCAGAAGCCTTTCTATCAAATTTTAAAAATCCTTTACAAATCCATTTCCCACATCCTCCCATTCAAAGTGAACACTATGGGAATAGGGCAGCACAGTGCAGGTGGACATTCAAGTCTGAGAGGCTCAGATGAGGGTAAGAGGAAGCAGACCCTGTTTACCATGCTCCAGAGGGGTTGTTCTCCCTCTGTAATTCTAATTTAAACCATGCCTTTTTATCTGGAATTCAGGGTTGTGGAAGCAGAGGGAAAAACTGCCCCCCTCCATCTCCCCCACCTCATACACTGGGACAATCTTAATGTTAAACCTGCTTTTACTGCGCTGTGAGAGCAGCTGTCTGAACCATATCAGCATTTTGCATGCATTGTAAACTCAGGGAAAAGAAAAATAAGTTAATTGAAAATGTGCTGCAGTTTGTGCCAGTCTTGTCCATGTCACCCTGAAAGAATTCCCACCCCTGATACACACTTCTTCAAGTATTTACAGTTTATCTGTGAGACTCAAGACTTTCATTACATAGAAAGTGTCAGTTTTTAAAAATTCCTGGAAATCCAAAATTTCCTGCTTTTTTTTTTTACTGGAATAGGTTTGAAAACAAAGGAAGATGGTTATGAAGTAAAATTTAGATTAAATTAATTAAGATTAGTTTGTCATCTTTTGCAGAAGGGTAGAACCAGGTGACGTTACTGAGTACAACAGCAAGAGAAATATTTTTGCTTAACAATTTGCCATTCAATTCTTTTTCCTTTAGTCAAATTAAAGCTGCAGTTTCATCACTTCACTGGAATTCCAGTGGTTACTGATGAGGCACTAGCAGAGGGTCTGTTTTGCACAGCCTGCAGAACATTGCAGTCCTTCTGACAACTGGTGAACTTCAGCTCAGACATCTAACAAACACTACAATACAACCAAATAAACCCCTCCAAAACATACTTTCATAATTCATAAGACTCCCCAGGTGACTGGGATAAATGGAAGCCACCTCAAACCACTGTAGTTTTCCCTAGCAGTTATTATATAACCAGATATTAAACTGTCACCAATGGATCATCAAGATCTTCCAACTTTTCCCCTTTTCCTCTCCCAAGCACCAAACAAATCCTCTAGTGGGCTTTGCTATTCAGAATTTCCCATTCCTTAAAATGAACCCACCAAGCAATGATGGCAACAATTCTATAATTAAATGCACAAGATGACACTAAAAGTTTTTGCTATAGGAATGAGACTTAAGAAGTTGTTCATACCAAAACTTCTCAGTAAACTATGAACTATTCTACAGTTATGGTTGGTAGAACTTACAAACTTTCTTTTTAATATTCCTCCTAACATACTGGAGCATGAAAATATTGAAATATAAAAATAACCTATATCAATATCAAGTTTTCCTGATGAGTCTCATAAAGATGTCCAGAAAAATAAAATTTTAAAAACTTAAAATTGAAAATCAAGTGATTGATTCAGAGGATAAAAGATGTACAATTCCAAAATGCACTAATGGTTGTCATTAGCATTTATAGTCTTCCAATACTCAATAGGAAAAGATTCGCTGCTGGAACCACGAAAGACTGCAGTATTTTAATGACTACAGAATAATTACCACATGTAAGTATATAACCAAACTTTGCTCATTTACAAATTGGAGAGCAGCAGAGAAAGATGAATGGTGGGCTCACTTCTGCTTATTAGAGGCTTTTTTGTGTCAAAGCGTCAAAGGCAAAGAAACTCAAATCCTGTAGATATAGGTCTCCAGGGAGGACAGAAAGTCAGGGATTTTCTGATGAAAGTTTTTTTTTTTTTCCCTTAAAAATTGGATTGCCTGAAGGAATGTGTGAACTAGTTTAGATGAGAAGACCCTTTCTGGTTCAAAGAGGGAAAGGAGGGGGAAAAAAAGCCCATTTTCTCTTACCTCTAAATAAGTAAAATCTGTAAAAATTAGAGCACTTAACTGGAACACAGAACACCTCTCCCAACTTCATCCCAGAAATCTCTCCTAGACACTGAGCTGCAAAGAAAGCTTGATCTTTTTTTTTTTTTTTTTGGAAAATGGAATTAAAACAAAGAGGAGAAAGTAAGAGACATCTAAGAAAACCAGCTGAGTGCTGGTCACTGTGCTCACCTTAGATGTGAAAAATTAAGTCTCCAGTACACCTAATCGAGATAGATTCAGTCCTTTAAAGCTCAAGCAGGTACCCTGCTAGCTTGGGTAATGACTACCCTGATAAATATAAGAACTGGTCAGTTGATTTTCATGGAGAAATTCGAGGTTTCCTGAGTGCATAATAATATAATGATAGCAATGAAGTCTTGAAAAGCACCAGCAGACAGGAGCACCTGAAGGCTCACTTTTCCACCATCACTGATATGCACACCCAGTATGAGTCATACTAGAGACTGCGCAAGTCCTACAAAACATACTTAAAATTTACATTAAGGCAGCAATTTGGCTACAAGCTTCAAGGATGATTTTATGTCAGTTCTGGTTTCAGACAAAACTGCTTTTGCTGTCATTTTACTTTGTAAGAAGGCAGATAAGAAAGGGACTGAGGCACAAGGTAAGAACCTGCTGTGCAGAGTAACCCTCCACACACACTCCACTGCTTTCCCCTGCTGAATCCATGGTCCATTAAGAAAATTAAGGAGAAAATCCCCTTATTTCACTACTCCCTGATGCCAGTTTGCTTTTCTTTCACTCGGGCAGAATACCAACACACAGAGATGCTTTGAAACATCGCCACTGAGGTTTCATTCCTCCCAAATAGACTGGGCCAAACCACTGAAAGCCAAAGGCTGCCTCCACATTGGAGCAGAGAGCAGCATCAGAGTAGTGACAGGAGATGCTCTACATTCCAAATAGGCTCAGCTGAAGTAAAACCATCATCCTTAACTAGTCTAATTAGGGTATAGGATTCAATTTGGAAAGTACATTTTAATAAACATATGTTGAGGTGCATTGTATTCTTCTTGAAAAGGCTTCAGAAGTACGATTACACTTTACAGATCTGTGAAAAAGAACAGATATGCCTTATCTTTGGAATGGTGTTATGTAAAGTTTCTTTCTTCTCTAGACTAGCACAAACAACAAGATTAAAAGCATTTCTGAAATAATCCAAGTTGTACACAAGGTTGTAATTTCTACAGCCAGTACCACGTTACACCTCACACAGCAAAATAATTAGCTTGGGTTCTGTGTTTGTGTGTGTGTAGAGTTGGTTGTGGGGTCTTTTAAAAAAGCACTTCAATATGGACCAACAGATCTGAGGGAGAACATAAGATGCTCATGATATTAGACCAGCCACTTTGAATCATGCCTAATATAAAGAGCTAAGCTTCAAATAGCTTGCAATTGTTAAGAGTTTTCGATGTCTATGAAGAGACAGAATGACTGATGAGGATTCAGGATTAATTGCAACTTGGTGTCAGGACATGCCTGCCCTGAGTAATGCACTAATGCCAATGGAGTGAACCATTTTTTTTTATTGTACCCCATAAATGAGATTTACTGTCTTGCATACAAAAAATCCTCAGGAAAAAAAAATCTGCCTGAGCAGTTTTTAATTTAACAGACAAATATAGTGTTTTGTATCAATATTCTTCTCTTTTGTCTCTACCCCCAACAGCTCAACTCACCAGAAGACTAACACACCAAAATTCCCTTTATTAGAGTGCTTGCTGATGTGAACTAAATTGTCAAATTAACGACAAAATCCTTAGGGAACCAAAATCACTACATGGGAGCAATCCCTGTGCAAAGGAGCTTTAGCTGAAGACCAAAGCAGCTCACATTACTTAATAAACTATTAATGTTACAAATTTTTAAATATGCCAGTACAATGGTACGTTATACACATCTCCTTACAAGAATTCCATCAAGCTGAGTTTCTCTGATACTGGAACAGTACTTTGGTACAGTTTATCATCTTTAGATAGATAGATAAAGTGGAACGTTTTAACATCCAGAGTCTTTAATTTTAAATAGATGTTTATGTTTCATCAGATTAAAGTTGGAGCTGAAACATACATAATGAGCTTACTTACTTTAGTCATCATACTTTAATAAGAATATTTAAAAATTCTCAAGAATTGCTGGGTGTGGGGACCATTAATTTGGGAGGAAAAGCAGTGATTAGATGTGTTCCATTTCAGAATTTCTTGATTTTCCTCAGGAGTCAGTGTGAATGATACATTCAACAACAGAGACAGGGAGGGAGAATGGGAGGGAGAATGGGAGGGAGGGAGGGAGAATGAGGGAGGATGCGGTAAGATTCGCATAACTGTTAGAATTTTACTTTTGACTATTACTATTTTTTTTTTCAATTATAATCCTTTAAAACAAAAAACCCAAAGCATAGCAAACAACTAAATAGAATCCCCCTACCCAAAACACCCCAAAATTTTCCTTCCTCCTCTGTTTCTCTGTCTTACTCTGCAGTGATCTGACTCATTCATATTTCCAGCTCTAGGTGAAATCCTTGTCAAACACTGACAGGAATCATGAAACTACTCATTGTAAAATGTCCTTTTCACATTTTAAATTTTTTGGCATTTACAAGCATGTAAAGTGTTCTTCATTATCCACTGTACAACACTGGGAAGCTACCAAGATGATAATTTTGATCAAAATGTACCAGGTTAAACTGAAAATGAGGATTTTGAAAGAGGAGTTTGGTTCTGCCGTTCTACAAGCAAAGCAGATGCACAAGTAACAGGACTAAGGGAACCCTTTGATCTCACCCACCTTTCATGTATAATTGACAGTCGTAATTTGGTCTCAGGGATGATAGAAAGGCAGCTGAGACATTCTGTGAGATGCCTGTGTACAAGAGAGAAGCAACACATGCTTGGTACAAGGTGAAAGGGAAACACAAAGCTGGAGGAGTCGCGACATTGATGGCACCGCGGTCAAACGCAACAGGGCAGCCCACGCAGCCCTCCCAGTGCAGCCTCTGGGTCACTCCTTTTGCCCACACAAGGGAAAAGAAGCTATTGTGCTGAGAGACACCCAGAAGCAGGGAACAGAGACAGGTTTCTTTACAGAGAGCAGGGACAGAGCACAGAGAGGGCACGGCAAGAGAACGCTGTGTCCCGAGAAACACCGACTGAATAGCCTGATATTTTTTTTTCTTGGTTGTGGGTTTTTCAAAGGGCAAGCAGAAAAGAGAAAGGAGTTTTAATCTAACAGATCTCATGGACATTTTTCCAAGGCTGTAGTTCTGCTTTGATTCATTCCTGACTGCTTGTGACAAGCAATGAGATTTCCCCTGGGCATGCAAGCAAAGGGCTGGAGCATGAGGTGTGCAGTTTGGTGGCAAGAGAAGAATCTTCTGCCTTCCCCCCTCAGGCCTTTCTGGTTGCACTAGCCCACTTCTGCCTCACCCACCCCTCCAAGAGACCTCTGAAACAGCAGGAAACAGGCTGCAATGACAGTGGTATGGGAGGCAAAGCTTTAGGTTCAAGTAAGGTGTAATCACAGAATCATTAAGCTTGGAAAAGACCTCTAAGACCACAAAGTCCAACCATTAACCCAAAACTGTCAAGCTCACCACTAAGCCATGCCCTTAAGTGTCACATCAACATGTATTTTATATACTTCCAGGGATGGGAATTCAAGGACTTCCCTGGGCAGCCTGTGCCACTGCTTGACCAACTTTTCTGTAAAGTGTGTTCCCCAGTAGCCCATCCAACTATCCCTTGACACAGCTTGAGGCTGTTTCCTCTCATCCTGTCACTGTTATCTGGGAGAAGGGGCCAACACCCACCTGGCTACACCTTCCTTTCAGGGAGCTGTAGAGAGTGATAAGGTTGTCCCAAGCCTCCTTTTCACCAGGTAAACACTCCCAGCTCCCTCAGCTGTTCCTCATAATGTATTAAAATTAGAGCTTTTTTTAATTCTCTGTAAAATTAGAGAAATTACATTCTCTCTATGTATTAAAATTAGATCTTTTTTAATTCTCTGGCAAAACTAAAAAATATCTTTTTAGGTAGGGGTGTTGGCATTGGTCCTTTAGGGGAGGAGTTAAGACACTGGTGCTTTGACATTTTGGTTACAGGAGCTAAAATTCAACTCTCACATGCTTTTGAATAAAAAGTCACCTAAGTAGAAATGGGAAAAAGAGTTAAAAACTTACTTATGTGCAGGCAAGTTAACACTGTAATTAAGTTTTAGAGTGAGCACAGACAAAACATTCCCACAATAGGATCCCTTCAGTACATCAGAGATAGCACAGATCAAAACTTCACAATACAGAGGGGTCCAATTTGCTGCTTTTTTCAATTTGCATTTTTTTTTTTTTGTCTCACAATAAAAATCTTTAATGCAAGAGTTATTTCTATCATGATTAATTTCTGTTAATCTGCACGTTGGTCTCTACTCTTTTCCAAGTATCACCTTGGGAGAATAGATATTTTTACAGGTAGAAGAAAAAAACAACCTTGCATTTCCTGTTAAATACCATCAAAAACCACTCCATAACAGAAAGGTGCCTAAATCCTGAACTAATTTTCAAAGAAACAGGAAAATTCTGAGGGTAGGAAAAGGCTCTCCTCCAAATCAGGATCCTGTATGCCTAATCCTGAGGGAACACAAAGCATGGGGCCTGAAGTCCTGGATGCCTCCAGATTTTCTCAATGTTTCTACAACAAAAGGTTTTTTTCCTCATTTCTTTTTTTTTTCTGGACTTCATTTTATGATATTTCCACACTGTTTTAATTGCTGCTAATTCTCACTTCTGCTGGGATGTATAGCCCCAGGCAAACACCAACAAGCCTAAGGTCTGTGGAAAGATATTAAAGCTGTTTTGTGTGAGCACAGTTTTCCTTGTGGGAGATGCACTTTGTGCACAATGTGCACAAGTAGCAAACCAGAAGACTCCTGCTTCTAGCACAGAATGCTGATTTAACCTCGCTGGGCAAGATTTACCCTCCCTCTTTGACCCTGGGGAAAGTCACTTGGGGTCAGAAGAGGATTTTACTCGTGTTACAGTGTTCTGCATCCATAGCAATAGGAAACTATAGCAATAGGCAGTGAGGTAGGTGCTTGGGGGGGAAAAAAAAAACACAAAATACTTTAAAATAAGAACTATGTTGAAAAAAAGCCATTAAAAAAAAATCTTAAAGCTAAGCAAAGAGAAGAATATGAGTTAAAAATATGAGACTTGAACACTGTCTCTCCTCTGTACTGCTTAAACAGACCTGTGCAAATGCCACTGAGTGATGTCACATTACAGGCTCAGTTTATTGACTGCTGGTGTGACATCAGCCCATGCAGTATTTTGTGAAGTGCTGTCAACAGATTCATAAAACTTTTTATCCTCAGGAAAGTCAGGTGTCAGGATATCTGCGCCACGGGGATTTCGTCTGGCTCCAAAGCAGTTTTAAACCTCAAAATCCACAACATATACAATAAATCTGTAAGACAGATGGCCATAAATCCCTAATGAAGCACTGCCAATGTAAATATTGTAAAAAGGATAAATAGCACTTAATTACACCATTGGCAAGCAAGTTGGGTTTTTCCTCATCTTCATTCTGCTCCTCACCAATATTTGAGTCTCTCTCAAGCCCACAGTGTGCGCAGCACGGCTTAGTGGTGTCTCCTTGTTCTTCCACTGCTTCTCTTTTTTTCTTTTTTGAAAAAACCAAAACTGTTGATTTCAGCACATGTGGAAGGCACAGTTTTACACATAAAAGTAGACAAAAAATATGAAAGACTGGTAGGGGCAGGAAAAAATCCCAAATATTAACAAGTTACTAAGGTTAAAAGACCAGAAGAAGAAAAGTTCACTGGTTATAAGCAGGGGTGAAGGGATCTTTAAAACCTTAAATAAAAAGGAAACTATATTCAAACAAACAAACAAACTCCAAAACCAAAACCCCAAAGTCCCACTTCCCCCAGTTTCATATCTTTGATGGTTAGTTTTTTCATTTATCTCTAATTTTTTCACAAACCGGCTAAACCTTTATCTATGAACCAGAAAATCTCCCTTGTAATCTCAAGAAACCAGAGATTTTACCTTGCCTAATATGCAGGGTAATTTCCCAATTCTCAGTCAGGTGACAAGTCCACAACTTCAATCTAGTAAAATATCCTTCAGCATCACCTGGCAGCACATTCAGATTGAAGTATTTATTGGTACTGAACTTATTTTCTCTTCCCATATA
Source organism: Camarhynchus parvulus (assembly GCF_901933205.1). Lineage (NCBI taxonomy): Eukaryota > Metazoa > Chordata > Aves > Passeriformes > Thraupidae > Camarhynchus > Camarhynchus parvulus. The sequence goes on along the minus strand of NC_044574.1, from coordinate 68,438,328 downwards.
ATATATAACCATTATTTCCCTTCCTTTAAAGTCTGCAATTTACTTTGATACACACACCTATCATAGCACACCTTTATTTCTACAGATGTTTTTTAGAAGTTGCTTTGTTTTGAAAAAGAAAAAAAACCTCAATACTGTATTAGGAGAAAAGATTTTTTTTCTGCTTTTAGACTATATTTTAAACTATATTTTAACCCTACAGCTATTGTAAAGTATTATAAAACAGCTGGCACCTTGTAAATGCAATATTAAGCATCTTGTTCATGTGTTGTGGACATAAAACTTAGTAGTTTCATATAGCATTACATTGTCCCTTCAGTGATTTTATATAAATGTGAATATTGGTTTGGTTATCGTTGCCATGCGTGAATGAACAATATTGGCACTCTTACACCTTTGAGTGAAAATTTCAATTCACTTGATTAAACCAAGAGAGAATTGTGTTTTGAGGACTAAACACAGCTTTAAGGTCCTATTTCACAGCAGAAAATCCTCACACTTTTTAACTTTTCCTCTGCAGTTTTCAGCAGTCTTGACCAAGAAACAGTGGGAAAAAATATATAAAATAATAGAACAATTGGAAGCTTGGTGATATTGCTGAGCCCACAGCTGCTTGCTTAGAGTTTTGCTTGGCAGAAGGTTGTCCCTAAATATCCAGGGAACTAATGACTTCATTTAGTTGGTAGATAAATTTTCACCACTGCTACACTGACTCTTGAAGCCTTCAGACAGAGCTTTCAAGGCTCAAAGCACAAATCTGTGTATGTAACTCTAGAATTGCTCTGTCTGCTTTTATGAGAAAGCAAAGGGAATAAGGGAGTGGGTTTTCCTCAGGGGGTTGCTGTATTCCAGACCTGGCAGTCATAAAAGTGTGTTACAAATAAAGCAGAGAAAGATCTCCAGACCTCACCACTACCATTCACTTTGGATCAGTGCCATTTTATACAAGCAAAGTTACTGAATCCCCTGGCTCATCCTGCCTTGTGACACCTCAAGGCTTTTCTGTTTCCCCATTCTATAGAATGACATGGATCAAAGACCCAAAGAGTACTGAAAACATTAAAACCAATTAACACAAACTTAAAATCCCCAGATGTATTTCTAATTTAGTCATTATAGACTTGATGCACTTTGTTGCGAGGAGTACCAGAATTCAAGAACACAGAAGCAGTAGATTGGCTGTTAGGGGAAAATTCTTCACCAAAATGGTTGTCAGGGATCAGAATAGGCTGCCCAGGGAAATGGTGGAATCTCCATCCCTGAGGTATCTAAAAAATTTGTGGACGTCATACTTAGGGACATGGTTCAGTGATGAGCATGACTAGACTGGGTTAACACTTGGACTCAATCTTCAAGTTTGGAAAATACCTCTATGACTGTAAACCACAATTACTAGAAGTAAAAAAAAAAAAAAAAATAGAAAAAAAATCCCAGGGTATTGTTGTGGTTTGACTGTTAAAAGATGAAAGGGTAAAGAAACATGATTTCTGTGCTGTGGAGAGAATATCACTGAAAGATAAGCAAGCAGAAAAGAATGGAAAACAAACAATGACATTCAGAAAATTAGTCCCACTGGAAAGCGATTTACTTCTGACTGCTGTAATGACACCAGATTCTATTTCAGGTGCATTAAATATACAAAGCTGTTAGTGTTAGTCATCAAGAGTGAAAGGAGTGACACTACTTATTAATCTTAATAGATTTCAAGTTTTGGAAGTGATGATTAAACTTCTTCATAGAGAATGGTAGGAGACTGCTGGAAACTTCATCTCAGGAATTCTTTCAGTCCAACAAGTTTTACACTTTTTTTTTATATTTTTTACCACCAAGTAAAAGCAGAGAGTAACTTTATCTGCCATTTTAAGTAGCAAAATGTCTCCCAGCAGAGCAATGCTTTCATCATCTGGCAGTCATGTCCTTAATGAACACACAGTCAATATTGCCACAATTCTCCAGTGAACACCTTTATGGTTTGTTAGATCTGCTAGCTATTAGTCCTGCTGTCCTCTAGCTATATTTCTCTCTGATCTCCCAAGTTAAGCATGTGTAGGTTGGGTGAGAGTTTTAAAGAAAGTGTTCCTAATTGCCTCCAGTTGCTTCTGGGCTTGGCCTTAGTGATTCAGACTCTTTTTAAAAAGGTGTCTTCAGTAGAAGATAAATTCGCCATTTTCACCTTGGGATAACAAAGATATAAGATAAATCAAGGAAAGGTAGAAAGAGCACATTGTGATGGAAAGACCCACCTAAGAAAAAAGGCTTCTATCACACCTTCAGATAAATTAGATGAGGTCAGCTTTGTACTTTCGCTCCCCCACTGGGAGGGATTTTTGTTTCCTGATTTTTCTAGATGCAAAACTAAAGCCTCTTCTCTTCTTTGTACACTTACTTTGCCTTAGGAAGGATAACATATGCTATTCATCTTAAAATTAAGGGAAAGGTTATGGGGCAGAGTTTTTATTCTTTTTTTTTTTTTTTTTTAATGAGTAAGGGCTATAAGCTAATAGGGAAGCAATGCCTTCCTGAAATACAGAGAATTTTTTGATGTTGAAGATATCCTTAGTATTCAAGACATCCTTTGAATAAAGACACCTTAAATCTGACAAGGTGATACCTCAGCAATTCTCCCAAATATCCATAATGCTAAGTCCAGGACAGAGAAGCAATCCCCTGCCAAACCCCCCCAAACTCATTAAGGTTAAAAATTGGCAAGACTGTATGGAATTCCACTTATTCTGTCTAAACCTACATATCATTAATTAATATAACTAGCTTCTAACAAGCTGTTATTTTATAGCCTAGATTTGACCATAAGTAATTTCTTCTTGTACGAGTAAGAACACCACACTTCAGCAGCAACTCCCTCTGTCCCAAACTCACCCTTAGGGCCAGCTCATGTACCTTTCTCTGCTGCAATCCTTCCCACTGTGTCTTCCCTTTTCCTTGCCCCCTCCACAGTTCTTAAGAAGGATGAGGCTTAACCAGCTCCAGGTTTTTTGCCAATGGGAAGAGATACAGAAGGTAGGACATTGAAACAGAGCCCAGATTCCCACTCCCCACCATCCCTTCACTAAAGATGAGTTCCTTCCCTGCACTGCTGCCATGGTCTGCTAGACACCTTCCTTTAAACCTGAATGCAGCAGAGAATGGTGTGGGTTTGAAGGACCTTAAAGATCATCTAGTTCCAATCTCCCTTCCATGGACGGGGATATTGTCCACTCCATTCAGGTCCAATAAAATTGCCATTAAACAAATATACTCACATAAATTTGCCTTGTAACTCAAAGCATAAAGTTGGATAAAACTGAGGAGAAAGATCACACATCCGCAGGTTTAAAAGAGAAAAAAATCCCAAACGAAATCCAAAAAGCAATGAAAAAGATACCCTTCCTTCACCTTCTCCATTAAAAGCTTATTTTATTCCACATTATCACTGTGAATCTGAATTTGGCAGGAAGAAGCCTAACACCTATATTATATTTCTTTGCATTTTGTTCTGCTATGCCTTGCATATCACGATTTGCAGTACCTGTTAAAAACACAAACATTTGAGGCTGTTGGTAATTAAAAACAACACGGCTGACAGGAATAGTCACTTCCTAATTAAGATGTGCTTTAAAAAGTAATTAAGCTATAAACTGCCTTTTCACACGTTAAATGGACATCCTAACTCTAATCACTTGCAATTAAATCAATCAATCAGAAAGTATTTTTGGGAGCCACAGTCACAGATACAATCAATCTAATTGCTGTGTTTCCCTAAGAAGTTGCAGCGATCCCACAGGAGCAGACGAGCAGGAACAATACAAGAATTAAACAATCCATTTGTACAAACCTGTTCTGAAACCTTGTAGAGTTTGGTCAGCGTATAAAATACAGCCCAGATCAAATCACCTGTGAGTACACTGCTGGAAATCCCCAAAACTTACTTGGCTTGTTTCCTCCAATTGGTGGTATCAGAAAGGAGAGTGAACCATGGGCAAAATCACTGCTCTCCTTCTGGTGAGAGGAGAATGGCACGAGATAAGAATCTCACCTAATTTCTTTCTTAACAGCTTTGAGGTTTTTCTTTTTTAAAAGGGTGCATTTATTGTCTGCAGTGTCAGAAATGAAAAAAAATGAGAGGCGCTGCATCCCAGTGAGGACAGGCTGAAAGAGGGTTATTCAGCCTGGAGAAGAAAAGCCTCTGGAGAGACCCTTCTTTAGTGCTTAAACTGGCCCTATAGGAAAGACTGGGACAAACTTTTTATCAGGGTCTGCAGAAATATGACAATGATATAATGAGTATAATATATATAAGGATAATGGTTTTAAACTGAAGGAAAGTTGATTTAAGGTTAGATATAAGGAAGTTTTGTTACAATGAGGGTGGTAAAACACTGGCAGAGGTTGCCCAGAGGGATATCTCCATTCCTGGAAAAATTCAAGGTCAGGCTGGACAGGCCTCTGAGCAACCTGATATTGTTGATCTCCTCCCTGCTCATTGCAGGCATGTTGGACCAGATGGCCTTTACAGGTCCCTTCCAACCCAAACCATTCCATAACTGTATGAAGTTTGTTTTATATTAACTTCAAGCCACATCAGTACTTCATTGTTTAGGTTTTACTGCTTGGTCAGGTACATGCTTTTTTCACGTAAGAAAACTCATAAAACGTGTCCCATTTCTGCAATGAAAAATTATACTTAGCTACCACGGACCTTGCTGTCTGTTCAAATCAATTTGTCTTTTCTGAGATAGGTAGATAGATAGATAGATAGATAGACAGACAGACAGACAGACGGATAGATAGATAGATAGATAGATAGATAGATAGATAGATAGATAGATAGATAGATAGATAGATTCAATGAAGATAAATGCAGATGAAAACATTTGGTACTAATATCAAAGCTGTTTTCAAGGCTGCTCAGGACTCACAGAAAAATTTCCTGCATGCCAAAAACAACTACAGCTTGTAGCTTAAAGACAGTCAGTCCTCATGCAACCACCAAGTCAATTTTTCTCCAGTATAACTTAGCACAGATTTATGAACCAGGAGCACAGCCCATTGTTCCATGACTTGCATTTGACAAGCCCTGTAGCTGAAAGAATTCCACAGCTTACTCTCTAAAACTGCTGCTACCAGACCATCTCAATAGTTAAACACCACCTCCAGGCTACAGATAAAAGATGATGTTGAGAGAGACAGAAACAATTTACAGGTATTTCACATGACAGTTGTTTCAGGCTTTCCATAGGCTCATACTCAAAGTCAGTTGCATTTTGCCAGTGTTCCAAGAGCTCTGGTAATGAAACAAATGACAAACACTTACCTGGAAAAAATTTCTTCAGTGCATACTCCTGAAAAAATAATATATTGTTTGCTGCAACTGTCACCTTTTCTGTGCCAATGACGAATCCATCTGGCTGAAGTTAAGAGTTTCATACACAAAATTGTTCAGTGTGCATTACAGAAATGCTATGCAGCGCACAAAAGGGTGCAGAAAGCCATAAGGAGAGGAAACAACAGACCTAAAAGTTTTCTTCCTTCAGCAAATCTCATGCTTAAGTTCTTTAGCAAGAAAATAAGTATCAGACATACTATTTGCCTAACTAAAACAAATTATTTATGCAGTGTTTAAGATTTTTTTTTGCTGGAAGCCTCACCAAGAGGCTTCCTTGGTATTCTTAGCAAACAAGCAAAACCAGAAAAATGTATATGATGAAATGAGTATGACTTTCAGACACTGGGCACTTCCCTTAGTGTAATGGTGTGGATTTCCACTTCATTTCCACAAACAATGGCTCATTTCAGTCCAGGTTTTCTTCCCCAAAGCCTGACCTAGATTGTCACCAAACATGACACACAGCAAATGCAAAACAGAGGAGAGAGAGCCAATGGTGCAAAGGTTTAAGTCAGTTACAGTTTGCGTATATGAATCTGGAAAACTAAGCAAAATTTATTTCTTGAGTTTTTGGTTTTTTATTTTTTTTTTTTAATTTGATGGTGGGATTTTATTTTAGGTGTATAAAATAACCATAAAATGTGAGTAAACAAAACACAGGATTTTCCAAGCTAGTCAACACTCCAATACATGTGAAAATATTGAGTATTGATGGTGTATAAAACAAGGACGTATTCAAATTGAAACACTGAATTTGGGGGTGTTAATAAGCTTTAATAGTTTTTCTTTAGTAGGGCTGCATGTATGTTACAGATTCCCAAAGCTAATTAAGTCTATGAAGAATGGGAAACACTGAAATGATTCAGAGCATTAGAGAAGGCACAAATACAATCAGTATGCAGCAGCTTTCTTTTGGCTCCAAAAGCTAAATTTGGTTGCATCCCATCCAATATATTTGCTGAATACAAAGATAGTAGCCTATTCTCTAAAAAACTAATTAAAAAATTATAGAATTTTCCTTTCACCTGCTTCAGGCTTTGAAGAAAAAAGGGAAACAAAGGAATCAGTTTTGAATTGTATTCCATATGAGCTCTTACTCTGCTTAAGCTTCCAAATATATACCCAGTGACTCTGTAAATTCATTACATTTATTAGCTTCTTACTTCTTAGTCCAATAAATGAGTAGTTTAGCTATCTTTCCAAGCAAGTTTACCTGTCATCTCAATTATAAAATTGAAAAATGTTTTAATAGCAATTTAAAGCAGTTCTAAAGAGATGGTTTATGGAGCTAGCAAACCAAGTGTATGAAGAGTGTTATTTAAATAAGTTATGTATCTACTAACACAAGCAGAGCTCAACACAATACCAGAGTGAATGCCTAGGTTCAGCTTTTTCTCTTTAAAAAATGTCAAGGCAGAAGTGTTGGCTTTTGGAACAGCAGAAGGCATAATGGGAGAGGGGCTGAGGAGTAGATTTGGCACCTGGAAAAACAAATGTGTTATTTACGCCAGTTAAGCACAGAGTAATTTAGTTATGCTCTGGAGATGACAGTTAATTGTGGGAATTCATTGCATCCTATGTCATTTAATGAAAAGACTATAAACTAACACATTTCAGTATTTCTACATATTCCAGCTAAAAGGTCAGTGCCTCCCAAAGACATTGGTCAATAGGTGATGTGCTGATTACTGTCCACTTTCTTACACATTAGATACCTCTATTATTGTGGAGATACTTAAACTGCATTTTATGGCTGCATTTGATGTTGCAGGTAATGTTATATAATTGTATTTAATACAGTCATAAACCACAGGGTATTCAATTTATACTTTCTAGCTTATTAAAAGTGTTTAAACAATTTTCTGCTTTTATTGCATTCCTATGGAACATTATGGAAAAAGCTCTCCGTGACTATTTTTCATAGACCTAGTACAGATTCATTTCTCCCTAAGGTCCTGCTTCCTGAGACAAAATATACTCACCCTCACTGCTTTCTTTACTTTCCCACCAAAGCTGCAGCAGAACTGTGTGTTTTTCCACTCCTCAGCCACCCAAATTAGGAGGCAAAGTGCCTTAACCCAAGTCAGTTTGCTCTAAAATGGCTCCACAGACAAACTGATGAAATATTGGTGAGGGACATGGACAGTGAGGGCAGGGGGTTATTGACTGAGCTGAACTGAGCTGAACTGCCCTGGAGTGCTGCCACCAGTGCTGGCATCCCAGTGGAACAGAGATAGACAACCCTGTACTGCAGAGGAACCAGCAAGCTGGGCAATTAAAACAATTAAAGGCTTGTAGCATATGATAGAGATGATGCAGAGAGAAATAGGGCTGTGTCCTCCGTGGAAGAACAAGCTCTGGGGAGATCTTATCACTAAAAGAATAAAAAATTACTTAAAAAAGCTGAGTATAGACAAGAGACAGTGACAGAGCAGGGGGCAAACCCTGAATTAAAGAAATATAATTCTATGAAAAGGCCAACTCAAGTCATAAGTTATAAAAAGTTCAACTCTCAAACATTTTAAAATTATTTTTATTTTGATGTTTGTTTTCTTGGTTTTTTTTAGAGTATGGGGGTAGTCAAATGCTGGATCAACTCTTTGCTGAATGCAAAGAGGTTGCAAGAGTCTCAGTCTGTGGAGGGATCCAAAATGCAAGAGGGCACAGCACTGCATAGCCAGAAAGATCTAGATCAGGCTCTTGACATATTATCTATCATTGGCAGCATTAAAACTGAGGGTTCCTTATTTGCTTTTTAATGGTTTTAGGCATCATATTCTTAAAAATGGTTTCTGGTGTTTGATTATGCCACATTTCCTTCTCATCCATTGCTTGCATTAAAATAAATAGCTGGATTTTTTTTTTTTTTTGCTTAAGCATCTCAGAACCACTAAACAGTAGGTATTTGTAGGATGTTAGTATCATTTCCAGTTTGTCTCAGCCAAGATCATAACCCAGTTATCTGTAGTCATCACTCACCATGGAAGCCAACTTGGCAGTTCTTCAGAGTTCCTATTGAAAAAGGACTCTAAAATAAATGAAACGGGATGCTGGGGAGAAAAGAAAAAGAACACTCTGCAATTTTAACAGAGATAAAACCAACTTATTTACTGTTCATTGTTGAAATGCAGCTGTAACTTCATCTTAGTAGCAGCTACAGTTATCTAATTTTTGAGGAGACAAAGAAATAGGTAGACTTCTCATCACATTCTTTCTTCTCCTATTGCAAAAATCTGAAATTCATTGATCCTCCTGAAAACCAAAACAGAAATTACTTTGTAGAAGGAAGAATGGCAAGAAGAGGGGAAACTCTGGATTATTTTCAAGACAATATTTCAGCATGAGTTTTCAAAAATTTTCAAATTCTTTTCAGTCTTGATTCATTGGGGGAGATAGAACTTGCCTTTATTATTCCAACAGCTTTTAACACTGGGAAGAGTCACCTTTTGATTATCATGTTAACACCACCTCCTTGATGAATCAGGGCAGGCGTTTGTTTTCCAAATTTATTTCATAGTAATTGCCAGGAGCTCACCTAGGGCAAATACTAATGTCTGACTTTTAGACACTGCTTTTTGCATCAGAACAGTTTGAATAAGAAGAAAAAGAGTTTCTCTTAGTCTTTCAGGCTTCCTAGGGTATACTTTGGTTTCACTTGTGACCAATGTCATGCTGACCTTGGGAAAGCCCAAAATGCATGGAAGCACAGTACTTGGATGTTTGCAGTGAGGGAATGCGATCCCTTTTCTTTCTTGTTTGGGCTCTGCCCTATTGCACCCCTCTAAGCCCAGGAGAAGCCAATTGACAGCAGCAACAGACAGGAACTAAAGCCTTTCTAGCAGATTTTATTTTAAGACATGGCAAAATATGTTTTACACTGCAGCCCTGGGACACATCCCCAACCTTTTCAATGATTCCATTTCCACCCTGCAACTATTTTATTTTTTCATAAGGGATTCAAAACAGACAGTGACCTCCATAGGTGGGTATTTCAGCTCCAGGATATTCAGGGCAATGGGGCTGTGCCTCTAACCAGCAGAATCTCAAGAGCAGGCTCAAACCATGTGCCACATTCTGGGGACCCACCTAAGAGCAGTGCTTGGCCTCCAGAGCCACAGCCAAACACAGCTGACAAGATTTCAAAAGAAAAACTCTGGAATCTGGTAAAGAAACACATAATAAACTAAAAAATTAATAACAATTATTAAATGCTATTTATATGTTGAATGCTAGATATTGTAAGAGGAACAAGCTTCCTCGACACTTTTTAGAATCGAAGTTAGAGGTGTTATTTAATATTTTTTTTAAAGAGCTGGACCATTTCTCAGCCAGAAGAAGCTGTTTGGCAATGTTTTGGAGCTACCCTAAATGCGGCAGAGACTGTTATAACACAGCATTATGTTGCTTATATTTTAGTGATGCCAATTGAATTTTACTACATATCACAGACAGGTAATCTATGCATCAGCGAAAAGAGGCAAACCCAGGGAGCAAAGCTAAAGCAAACCAGCTGGTAAATTTAGTCTGGTTTAGAATAAGGTAAACTACTCTGGGTTTTTATTGCATCCATTACAATGGTATTTGATACTTACATACAGAAATCCAAAACAGCTGGACATAGTATGCCCTTTTTTATTAAAAAAAAACTAAACTTTTTTTTTTTCCTAAAAACAGCTAAAAATGGTTTCAGCAGCCTTGCAGAAGGATTTTATGGGGAATTAAGCGGCAGCAAAGGCTTTTTAGTGGAAGATGAGCTATACAAGCAATACTGAAGTTCAGCTCTGTGGCACACATAAGACTGTTGCTTAGACCTTGTAGTCTCTAATCTTATTTGAATCTGTTTTAATTTTTCACCATTTCATTCTGTTCTCCTTCTCTTTCATTCCCCTCCTGACCATTCCTCTCATCTTGTTCCCGGCCAATCACTACCCTGTTATGCAACTTTACTTCCAAGACTTGTTTTCATTCACCTACCTCTTCCCTGATGCTTAGTCACAAACTCCTAGAAACTGCCCAGAAATGCAGATGAAAGGGGGGAAAAAAAACTCAAAGCAACAAAACATCCTCATTTCAGCTGAGATACAGATAATTTTCTTCCTACTAGCTGGTGCAGTGCTGTGCTTTGGGTTTGTTGGTAGCAGAGTGATGTTCCAGTAGCTGCTCAGCAGTGCCCACGTTAAATCAGGGACATTCCAGCATCCCATGCTCTGAGAGTGAGGAGGTGCACAAGGAGCTGGGAGGGAGCATGGCCAGGACAGCTGGCCCAAACAAGCCACAGGGACATGCTGTAGTGCAGAATGTCATGCTCAGGATATAAATTGGGGGGAACTAATCACTGCCTGGGGATAGGCTGGGTGTCACTCAGTGTGAGGTGAGCATTTCTGTTTCACATGCTTGCTTCTCTTGGGTTTTTGTCGCAGACATATTTTCATGAAAAATCCTTTCTTAGGATTTTTTCCTCCTGAGAAGCTGAGAGGCCTCAGGAGCAAAACGTAAACATTGATTATCTGCTGCTGTGGAATGCAACAGGTGGATCCTTGATTGGTTTCATAGAGTTGCTTCTAATTAATGGCCAATCACAGTCAGCTGGCTCAGACTCTCTGTCTGACAGAAGCTTTTGTTATCATTCCTTTCTATTCTTATCTTAGCTAGCCTTCTGAGGAGAACCTTTTCTTCTATTCTTTTAGTATAGTTTTAATGTAATATATATAATGAAATAATAAATCAAGCCTTCTGAAACATGGAGTCAGATCCTTCTTCCCTTCCCTCATCCAAGAACCCCTGTGAACACCCTCACAGTTTTTATTCCTCCTGCTCTCTCCCTTTCACTACTGACATTATAATTTAATTATCATATTCTATTTTTTTTCAGTTATTAAATTGTTTATATCTCAACTCACCAGCTTTACTTTCTTTTTCCCCTGTTATTTTCTTTCCCAGTGGATGAGGGGTGTGAGCAAGCAGCTGTTTGGTGCTTAGTTACCAGCTGGAGCTAAACCACAGCATATAACAACACAAAAAGCCGAACACCCTTCAAAACTATATAAAACCCTTTAAAAAAAGACACACTCCACACCTCCATTTCAGGGCTCTGTGTTTCACCAGAGGATAGCAGTCCTAAGGTTTCAACAGTGCCTGTCTAAGGCATCTGAGCACATGTGAATCCCCCATTTTTTTTAAAAAGCATAAAAAATTTTAAAAATTTTAAATTTAAAAATTTAAAAATTTTAAAATTCAAAAATTTAAAAACTTAAAATTGTAAAAAATTTAAAATTCGAAAATTTTAAATTTAATGTGTGCTCAGATGCCTTAGACAGGTTTCAGTGCCTGCCTAAGGCATCTGAGCACATGTGAATCTCCCAATATTTAAAAAAGCATAAAAAAATTTAAATATTTAAAATTTAAAATGTAAAATTAAAAAAAATAGCATGGAAGCTCCAAGAAGAGCAAAACCTGTGACCCAGTCCCTCACAGATTTCCTACAAGCTTGAGCTACTGAAATAATGCAAGAACTCTGCAGAGCTTTCAGCCAGATAGAAGCATATGTATTCTGGTTTTGTTTTTAGGAAGATTTTTCTGCCTGTTATTAATGAGAAGGGCTAAAAAAGGTAGGAGAAATCCTTTCTTCCATAGCAGCTTGCACCAAAAGAGTTGCAGTTTGGTCACAAAATCACAACTGAAATACTCTTGTGTTGGAAAAACATCAGGCAATTTTAGCACCAAACACTGCCTCTTCCATTTTATCTTTGTTATTTACTTTGAGGGCTGAGGGCCATAGTTGATATTTAATGAGGACATCACTGAATCAGAAGCCTTTAAAGGAAAGTTTGAAGCACATTGATTGATCAGCCCTGCCTTAAAAAAAAAATAAATAAATGATATGAGGAGAGAACAAGAGTACAGAAGTGGACCCTGGGGGTGTAGCTAGCCATGGCTGTGCTCATGCCTCCCTCTTTTACAGATCTCTTGATGGAGGTTTCTCTGGAGAAAGGGAAGAAAATTTTGCTGCAGCAATTTTTCAGGGTTTGAGAGTTTCTCCACTTGCAGCAAACGAGGTTCACATCTCATGTCTGAAACAGAAAACGGAGTGGCACCACATCTCTGCAGCTACATAATCAACAGTTCACTGTGAGACTTCCTCAGGTGAGAAAAGTCAAAATCAACCCAACTAAAAGACTGCATCCCTTCTGGAGCTCAGGAATGTCAGCCATAAGATTGCATCTATAAGTTTTATACATTTAGCCATTTTACTCCATATGTCCATGTTCTGAAGGAGCAAACTTATGAAAGTTCACTGAGTAAATTAACTTAAAAGCTTACATCTACCATACTTTTTTGGCTGCAATAATTACACATGAAAGATTACGTGACTTGAAAGCTGGATGTGTAGAAAATGTATTTCTTGAGTTAGTCACCTAACAGCAGCAAGAGATTATTTTTGGTCATAGAGTTAATTCTAAATTAGAAATTAAGATTTTAGTAGAATAAAATTGAACACAATTCACTGAAAAACTTATTTTCTACAGCTGCTGGCAGTTCATGTTAAAATTAAGCTACCCACTTGAGCATCACTCAAGAATCATCTTGTACTGAATAAACCCGTATGACCTGAATATGTTGCCTCTGCCAGTTTCCAATAAGTGTTAAAAAGCAATAGCCTGGAATTACCCAAGGAGCTTTAGAAAACAGTTCTAAGTGAGAAAATACCTTGAATGACATTTAAGACAAGTCTAACATGTAAAGCAGGCAGGAAATACCTATTAATGAAGATGAGGAAAAAATTAAAAGGAATGTTATGTCCATTTATAGTCAAGATATAGTCCTTGAGAGTAGCTTGGAACCTCTTGAAAAAAAAAGACTTTTTTTCCCTTCTGAAATAAAATGTACATTTATTTTTTCACTCACTCAAAACATTAGATCAAGATAAAATTGCAGATGTTGCTTTACACGACTGGGACATTTTTACCAAAAAAAGAAAAGGCTGCCTTAATTAAGCCTCAGTGTATATATACATGGAGGTAGTATAAATGAGTTTTCCCACCATTTAAAGGTGACAGTTCTTGCTTTTTAAATCCTCACTGTTTAGGGATACTCTTTTTTCCGAGTGTCATCTTTCCAAAAAGAGGAAATTAGGGACAAGTGGAACATCTGATATTTAAACTTCATTAGGATTCTCAAAATTATTAAAGCACATTTCCCTCCTTTCACCAGAACGGGTGTATTAATGACACCACCACTATTTGGAGCACAAGTAACATACTGCATCACTTGGCACATGAACAGAAGTTCAGTAGAAGTTTTTTTGGCATCACAATACTTATTAGTGGGATCAGTTGGAAAGTGCACCTTGGAAACAGCTATCTCCACGTTAGTGACATAAATTATTTTCTAGGAAAAGAGCAAAGACAGAAAGATATTTTCGTCTGTAAGGAAGTTGCAGAGTTGGGTGGAAGCTCCCTTTTCCCATGTCTCTATTTTTAAGACTCCCACTAAAACCTGGTACTTTATAATTCACCACTAGGCTGCAGCCAGAAAAAGATAAGGAAAGGAAAAAAGGAAAAGGTGAGAATAGGAAAATTCCATCCTGAGAGAAAGGAGGTAGCCTGGGGGTTAGAGGCAAGATAAACCTTTTGGCACAAGCATGCAAAAGGGTGGTAATTTTTAAAATGCTATACTAAAACTATACTAAAGAAAGAGAAAGGACACATCAGAAGGCTTAACAAGAATGAATAATAAAAACCTGTGACTGACTCAGAGAGTCCAGCACAGCTGGACTGGGATTGGTCATTAAGTTAAAACAATTCACATGGAGCCAATCAAAGATGCACCTGTTGGTAAACAATGTCCAGACCACATTCCCAAGCAATCAGATATTTATTGTTTTCATTCTTTTCTGAGGCTTCTCATCTTCCCAGGAGAAGAAATCCTGGCGAAGGAATTTTTCAGAAAATACGACAGTGACACCCAATCATTGTAGTAAAACATCACTAGCCATCCTAAAGTAGCATATCAGCATAGGTATTGCCCAATAAATTTGGATTCTGCCCTCCAGCCAGTTGTCCCCATCTCTCTTCGTCACCAATAGTCATCCATGGTTTGATCTCAGTCCATGGAAGGTGGCAACAGAGCTCCCCATTCAGAACACATTTCCTTGTTTATCTCATCCACGTGTAAGCACCGAGGGAGGAGCTGATGTTTAAACAGGATGTCTTTCCAGGCCAGAGAAGCAGCCCAGAATAAACCAGCAGCTTTTCTGGGACATTGGCTGCAAGCAGGCTTGGCTGTGAGCTGGAAGAGTTTGGACTGCAGATTAGCAGTAAATGAGAGAGAAATCCCATGATTTGTCTTTCTGGGGGAAGAGGAGGAGTATGGAAGTGGAAAAGAGTCATCCACCGAAAACTGCAGTGTTTCAGTTTGGGACAGGATGACACAAATTGATCTTAAATAGAGCAAAATATGATTTAAACACTAATATCTCACAAAATATTTCAGTTGTAAGTCTTAATAAGTGTTTCAACTGGGAAATGTATTTAGTCCAAAATTCTTGAGAAGTAGATGACATCTTGCCTTTTTTGAAGTGCATTTTGGTCTTCAGGTGCTCCAGCCAGCAGTTCCATCATCCCTCTCCCCTTTCCATTCAGATAGATGTTAAGTTTTGACTCCTCCTACGTCTCCTTCTTTTCAGCTCACTTACAGCACACAGGGTACATGCTTATATTTTTGATTTAAAAGCAGCACGCACATTATGTTTGAGAGGTATTACACATTCAGCATCATTTTCATCAGCCCTATCAACCCTTGTCCTTGCTCCTCTTTACTCAAGAAATTAATGTTCAGCAGTACTACAGCAACACAAATTGCAAACAGAAACACCTCTGGGAAAAATTCACATCAAAAACAAACAAACCCCACACAGAAAGGACTCAGACTGTCACAGCAGCTGTATGGACACATGTCTGGAAAATTATTTCTCATGGAGGTCTATATAAAGATTAAAAAAATTTCAAACATTTGCAATGGTGGTCAAGGGAAGAAATCAATTACCCAGGCTCCCTGTAGGGTCAATAATCCTGCCCTGGCTCATTGCTATAAATCTCAGTAAATAAGATAATTTTACATGCTAAGTCATGTTTACACAAGTGCATCAATTTTTGGGAAGGTGTGTGTGTGTGTACACCTATATATGCAACATTTTATTAAAACCTCACATGAAAATACACCTCGGATGACAAGGATGAATGCAAAGCTAGAAATGAAATTCAAGTTTTGTTCAAAGGAAGCTTTTCTTCAGGCCTCATCAACCTGTAACCACACCCCACATGCAATGCACACCACAGTCAGCTTTGCAATCTTCGGGTGCCCCTGCAGCTAGCACAGCCTGGCAAATTCTGCATCACCACCTGCAGGTTCATTTTCCACGGATGAACAAGAGCAAGTGCTCTGAACCCTGGGGAAAGGTGTGGGAGGCACCACCCATAGCTCCAGCACATGTTTGTGGCACGGCTGGCTTTCAAAGCTCTGTGTTTTTATGCCTTCACAGGGCTGTAAAGTCATTTCCTCTGGAAAGAGAAATCCGAGTCGGAATTTATTTTTAGACAAATTACAGAAAATCATTGCTACACTTGACACCTAAATGAAGGGGTAGAAGTAACCTGTCCTCTTGGCAAACAACTAAGCTCCATTATGTTCAGAGATGCTGTAATTTCAGTTGAAGCAATATCCTGGAATTTCTCTTTGCATTTTGGGCACAGGAGATATTGGCCACATATTTTTACTTCCAGGTTTGTTGTCCTTGTTGTTTCTGACTAGGGATTTCTCACAGTGAGACAACATTAAATCTGGGGACACCTTTTTACATGTTTACTTTCAGTGAAATGCATTTTACTTGAAATGCCTGGGTTTCTGGGTTTTCTTGGACTTGCTGGATTCAGTTTTTAGTAACAAAGCTCAGAACACCACATCAACTGCTTTCCCCAAGCATGAGAGCATCCCAGAGAAATCAGTTTAAAAGCATGAGCAGGTTTAGGTTCCTTCTGTTACTTTTTGTAATTGAAACTTATTTGCCCGTATCCATGGTGTCTATTCACAGCTGCCCTCTTTCAAAGCTTGAATTAATGTTGATGCCTGAAAAGAATGATTTCTAAGAGGAAAACTCTACCGCCTTTCAAAAATCTGGCATTTACTTCCAATGTCTAAATCTTAACCCTTAATAAGTAATAATGAGTGCTGGAGAAGGCACAAGGAGAATTTTTGATGTAAGATCAGAGACAACTCAGAATCTCAAGGACACTTGATAAGTCAGAATTTACCTAATAAATGAGCTGCATTTTTGAAGTATTTTGATTATGTTATGCTTTGCTTTAGTTTAGACTTTCATGACAGTTGAAAGCAAAGTTATCATTATCACAGAAACATTTAAAATGAAATTGGTTTGAAAAACAACTGTGTATGATATTAAATTGTAAATCATTCTAAAGTTTCTCAAGAACAAAAGGTCAGACACATAGCTCATGTAAATCAGCGTTGCCTTTTTGATGTTAATGGCATTGTATTAGTCTCAAGCCAGGATTTGGTCTGTAGTGCCCTAAACTTGAAGTTCAAAAATACTTTCTTGCAAGATTTGCCTTTCTGTAGTCCTGATATGTCACATAAATTTAGTAGGAAAGACACAAATAGTAAAACAAGATCAAAGAAAGCAGATCTGTAAACTCCCAAAATAAATTTTCTCCTTTAAACCTTTCTCCTCATAATTCCTCATTTATTATTCCTTCATTTTAATCATTTCTACCAATGCTCCTTCTCCATGCATTCTCCAGCTGTGAATGGAATACTCAGCTATCAACTAGATATTATTACCTCATTACACTTTATAGCATTTTTTTAAGTGTCTGTCAGAGTCCAGTCACATTTTGAGTGATGCAAAAGCCTTCTGGAGACTTGAAATTAGATGTGATACAGACATTAGACACTTTATTAGTATGAAGTGCCACGGACATACAGACCTCTTACTTTGAAAGAATTTCTGTGATCAATAGAGTTGCTGAAAAAAGAGCAGCTGTAAATTCATTTGGCATTTGATCTAGTACAGGATGTATTAATTGGTGGACAGAGTTGTTCCAAGACTTGTTAAAAAGCTGCATATCTGGAAACTGTACATACTTTGACCCAGCACAGTTAAACAGGTTTCCATGCTTAAGCTTACTGTAAAAAGTATGTAAACATCTCAACAGGAACCACATTCCAGTGGAATTGTCTCAGAGATTTGAATGACAGCAGCTAAATGAAGACTCAAAATTTTACAGGAAAAGGAGACACAGGGAATAGAAGCGCTTAATGGAAAAAAGAAGAACCAAATCTCAAAGCTATTGCCTGTTTTTTCTCATCAAAGGTTTTGAAGCAATGCATTCAATGATCTTTTCAAGGAGTGCTTTGCTGTAAGTTTAATAAAAAGACTTCACAAAACCCACCTGCTATAGACCAGCCCTACTCCTAATGCAAAGTTCTGCAAAAGAGAAGAGGATTTCTGATTACTTTGTGTCATCCAAGGCTCATTTTCTCTAGACTCAGCAGACCCGTAGATTTTGTATACAGTAGGTGTAAGGAAAGAGAGGAAAAGGAGAAAGAAGGATAAAGAAAACAGTCTAAATAGAGTGAATTAAATGCAAGTGTGCTGTCCAAACCTGAACACACTGCTGTGTAAAAGGTATGAACAGACAAGAAGGATCACCTGAGAGATGGATGGCATCCCCTTCACTGCTTCCAGTGAGAGGTTTACATTTTACCAAGACATTTGTCAAGGCAGCTTTTATGCTCAGCCTGCAGCCCACTGCTCTTCCCTGCAGATCTACTTCACCAGCTATTCAGACTTCCATTTGATCCATAGAAACTCAGCTGGAGCTACCTTACACTTAAATTGTTGTCAGTTCACATAATTCTCCTTTCAGGACACTTCAGCACTGCAGCTGTTCTGTCTGTACCTGCCATTCCTCCTACAGCAGCAGCGCCTGGAACTTCAGCAGAACAGGAAAATCACTCAGCTTCCAAGCTATTAATGAAGGATGCTGAAGAGAACTGAATTTAGGAAAGGCCCATGAAAATCACAGCCTATGTGTGTCTGAAGTTGACACATATATACTCTCAGACTGTGCTTCTCCTAATTACTTCTAAACTTACCTAGCCATAGTTTCCCTAATAGGCTTATGAGAGTATCACATAAAGTACTCTAAACTTTACAGCTTCTCCAGGGCTCATTACCCCAACACAGGAAGAAATTACATGGACCAGGCATAGTTTAATCTCAGAAACTCCACATTACCTTCTCAGTGCCTAAATTAGATGAATATTTCACCAGAAATTGAAGGTGGCTTGACTGCAACTCCAAGACCTTTGATAAAACACACCAAGTACTAATTTTAAAGAAAAGGAAAAAACAACCGGAAAACACACAAACAGGAAAATTTTTCGCTTCTTTCTCTTTCCTATTCCACTTGTTAAGGTTTATTTGTTGGTTAGTGTGGCTAATCATGGAGTGGTTTATTATCGACATGGAAAGACCCTCCTTGTGTGTTTACACCCCACACCTTGCATTCATTCATCCACTGCTGTTTCAGGATCCTTGATCAGGTCCTACTCTTTAGAGCAAGTACAAAAACTCCTCAAAGATCCTAAAATTGTAATAACCCCACAGGGCCACCACACAAGTGGATCATACTTTTTATCAATATTATAATAGCAAAAAATATCTTGTGATGTCTTGAAGGAAATCATTACTTCCTCCCTCGACACAAAGAACATTGCTACTCCCATAGTTCAAGGAGGATTAGGCCAATAAAAACCCTTGGAATCATGAAAACAAACTTCATGCTTCTTCTCTTCCCCCTTCACTCTCTGGAACAAGGCTTAAAGGTGCGAAACTTATTATTCAGCATAAACAGAACGAGAAGATTGGGATAAAGGCATCATATAGTCAACCCAGGACACCCAGCAAACATCCTCAGTCACTACCCCAGATCACTCCCTGCTGGCCTTCACTCTGCTCCTCATTTCCCTTATCTTGCAAGGGAAAGCTCGAGATCACATTCACACTTCCATGATTATCCTTGTCGAAAGGATCAGAGGTTGCAAGGTGGCCAATATACAATTATCTTACATAAAGGGAGGCTGAGGGAAAGCAAATGGACCATCAAACATACAGAGTTGTGTTCTACCTGCTTTCAAGCAGGTACAAAAAACACCCACACACAGCCTTTTCTGATACTAAAACAGATCCCTTGAGTGTGCCACAAAATATTTGCTTTTCCAGTGCAAAGAAAGTCATACTTTACAGAGGCAATTTAAACAATAAGGATGGTCTTCAGCATAAAGAACAGAATGTAGAAAGCATGCACAAGATGAAGTGCTGAGTTATACCCTTCCAAACTGCAATATTTGCTCTCCATTAGTACAGATACATTGCAAGTCTTCCTGGCTAAAACACTCAAAACCTGCTGGCTACTCCGTGAAACTCAATGCAGTTTTAATTTGGGTTTGATTCATAATAATTGAGTTCTCTGTATAGACAAAGAAATTTTACCTTTTAGCTTCTTATTTTTTGCCCTTAATAAAACTATTATATTGTTGTTGATATAGTATGGACTGACCCATTCATTTTTGTGGGAGAATATTGCGTATTTCTGGCAAGACTACAATGGCAAACATTCACTGAATTTATGTTGTATCTTCTCAGGCAAGTATAACTCCTCAGGGTTTAGAGGAAACACATTCCAGACTGTGCTAAAACTTAATTCCAGGCTACATCCTTCTATGTGTCTGCATTAAACTGGCTATAATGTGGAATACAGAGGACTGTATATCAAGCTGCCTAAACCGGTTTGAAGTGAGCCTCCTTCTTCAAAATGAGCTTAATAATTACAAAAAATTCTAAAGAAGTATCTTCCATATAATCTGCTGTTCTCTTCAGTGCTGCTGCATACTTGAGTGCCACCAGGTTCTAATCTCATATACTCTAGGGAGAGATGCACATCAGACAGTGTATTTGTAAGCTAACAGTATATATATGCACATAGTATAGATGCTAAAAAGTTCCACCCAAAGTACACACACTTTTAGAGTATTCAGAAAAAAAAAAAAAAAAACCAAACCAAAACAATAACAACAAAAAAAAAAAATCCAAAACCTGGTTGCATGATGCAAAATAAGTAGTATCAGATTATTACTGAATT
This sequence comes from Camarhynchus parvulus, assembly GCF_901933205.1. Lineage (NCBI taxonomy): Eukaryota > Metazoa > Chordata > Aves > Passeriformes > Thraupidae > Camarhynchus > Camarhynchus parvulus. Next base: position 68,417,724 of record NC_044574.1, on the reverse strand, counting down.
AAACATTAGTTCCACCTGAAAAACTAGCTGGTTTTGTTGCTGTTACGTTTGTATTTTTTTTCACAAAGTATCCTTGCCATTCCAGTTTGAGTTCTTCCTTATCTTTCAGTTTATCTTTAGCATTAAATCAGCATAACAACTGACTGTGATTTCACTACAAATTTCATGATTTAACTCCTGCCTAATTTCCCTGATTTTCAGTAATCAAGTATAAACACTGCTTTAGTCAAAGCATTACATCAGATGCTCAAATTTTTTATGATTTTTCTGGATTTTCCATCAAGTTCTTCTCCAAAGAATCTTTATTTCACACCAAGCAGCTCTCCCTCATAAACACAAGCTACTTTCTGTATTCCTGCACATGAAGCTTAACATTTGGCAGCATTTAAAGAGATTTTCCAATAAGCTCGCCTAAGAAATTACATCTAATTAATTTAGATTATCATTGCAGTACATCACCTCAGTTCCCTCTGCAAATGTTCGCAGCAATTATATCACTGAATGAAAACCCTGAATAGCATCAGCAATAAAATTTGCTGAAAATATCAATCAGATAAGAACAGTTCTTCATTGTGGCTTTTTGCACTGGAAGTCCCATTCGATCAAGTCCAGTGAGCTGCAACAGCCAGCCCACACTAAGGATCTCCTTTGCTGCTCTTAGGAGCTACGATGACAAAGTATCTTACATAACTCAAATAAAATAGTATTTCAAAGCTGAGTTAAAGCGTGCATCTACCAAATTTACCTGAAGCCTTCCCCTCAGTCACAACCCTCACACAGCACTAAAGGCTGCTTTTCTCACTAAGGCCACCAACCTTTCACATCACTCTCCCTCTAACAATTTCATCACCTTGGGATTTTGACTCCTAATCAGAATACAATGCCTCAAGGCTTCTATCACAGATCAGTTCCATTTACTTTTTCATTTTCCCTGTACTTCACTTTAGAGAGAGCCTGCTGAAAACAATAAAAAACATCCCACACCATAAAATCCCTTATCTCATTGCCTCCTTCTTCTTTAGCAATATTCTTTCTGCCTTTCTTTCCTCTGACAGGAAAACCCTCTGGAATTGCCAGGTGCTCCTTACCATTATCAGTGAACCACCACTGAAAGCCCCCATCTCCTGCAAGCAGATGTGGCTAAACAGAAATCCAACTGGTAGCTAAAAATGTTTTATGATAACTGAATTGATTATGGACATCCATGGGCTTATTTGTTTTTGTAACAAGATATGTTTTGAATAAATTCATGAGCATTAGTACATTAGTCAATGCCGTTATTATCAATAAAATTGCAGTTTCATTAAAAAAAAACCCAAGAACATCCAGTGCTAATTTCCCATATTACATAGATGAAATATGAGTTCCACTGCCTCCTTTTATGCCTTCATACCTCATATCCCATCAGCAGCAGTTTTACAAGCACCAAAACACCAATGCTAACTTCCTACAGCTCTCAAAGTCATCCAGGTAGTCTTTCTCAGGAAAATTCACATTATTACAGACTTACATCACTCTTTGCTGAAACCTCACCTCAAATCCCCAGCCAACAGTTCCTTCATTTGTCCCCTCTGCAAAAATGGGGATCATCCAGGTGGGCAATTGCTCTTTAGCTCACCTGAATCCCTCTGTCACACATCAAAACAAAGATTCCTCAGCAATCAGGAAGAAAATCAAGTTCATTAAATTTCCTCTTCATTAGTAGTCTCTTCTATTTGTGTTTTAACTCCAGTTTGTACATTGCCACATATTCAAGAATTTGTTAGATTAAAAAAGATTTATTTTCTTGAGTGCAACTGCACCTGGCTCGGACAAACCTGAAAAAATATTCTTATGCATTCAACATACACAGAGTATGCTTACACATTAAGTATTCTTACAGATGACAACACATGATTTATTCACAGGCAGAGCTTTTTGCTTAGGGTTGTATTCAGCTCTTTTAAATTAGGCCTTTTTTGGTTATTAATTCACTACATATTACTTGTGCTTTGATTAAATATATGTGTAGGCTAATATGCAGTAAAAAGACAGAAAAAATTTCATCACCTAAGTGTTGCTCACATTCCTCATAAATATTTTGGTTTTCTATAAAGCTACCATTGGAAAAGGTTTATTTTATTTCATAATCTACCTCTGGTTTATGTATTGGTAGCGTCAGCTGGTTTATTTACTGGAAGGGTCAAGGAGGGTCAATATTACTTAAAAAAAACACAAAAAAATCCTGCTTCTATAAACCTTTTACTGGGAAGGAATTACTCTCTTGTTACATCTTATTTGGAAAAAAAAAAAGTTGGGAAGGAGCTGAGGGAGACAATGAGAGAGCTCTTGAGTGGTTCTTTAAGCTTTTGGGTTTTTTTTTACTTTTTACTTTAGTTTCTTTCTACACAAGTCTGAAGGCCTTCTACTTTGATTGGAACTACCCCCTTTGCTCATTTCTGTACAGAAAATTAAGAAGCCAGTAGTAAAATTCAAATACTTTGGATCAGCATTTTTAAAACAGGGTCATGAAGCTGTATTGTATGCCCTTTAAACGGTATGTGATTACAGCACTATTCTTTTACAAACTAGCACAAAATGCAAGTGAACAAACAAGCAAATGGACATTAGAAAATAAAATCAAGAGTAAAACTGTGTTTTCATGCCATTTAATCTGAACTGTCTGCTTTCCTCCAGAAGGGACCATCATTAACATTTGAAAATTCAAAGTATTTTATTCCTTTAGCAACAGCCTAGATAAGGAAAATTTCTGACATAATGAAATTATGTAGGTTATACAACAAGACACAAGTAGTCTGTCTGATCACAAAATAAATGTTTTTAGAGAATTTTTTAAAATTTGCAAATTTGGAATGAAATATTTAAACTTCAACAGTCACCTAAATATCCTCACATAGGCCACACCTTTCTCAAATATAAGATTTTTACCACTTTCTATAAGCAGGGACAGGAATAAGCAGTAGTACAATGATAAATTAATATCACTTTGGCAAATAAAAGGAAAAGGAATGTTTGGCTGGGGCATTCCTGAATCCATCTATTGCGCTTCTACTCTGACACTAAAGTGGAGTCATGCAATTCTCTAGTTACTTAATGTCCACTTCTGTGCTTTAAATATATTATTTCTTATCAGACTGAGTCCTCACGCTCCAATTTGCTCTGAAGAAGCAGAAATTGCATTTGGAAAATAGGATTTTCTTTCCTTTCTTTCTGTTCTTGGCACCCACTCTCTTCATTCAACATGTAACATCATTTTGACACGATGCAGCAGGTAATACTCCAAAATGGAATGCAATAAAAGCTGCCCAGCATACACACACACGAGGAGGAAGTCTATCACCACAAAAATACTTCTCAATTTCCATAGGCTGCCGTTCAGTTTCAAACTATTCACCCAGCTTCACTAAGTCCTCTCAGATCCCAGCTCCAGAAGTGGCACAGCAAGGCTTTGATGCAGCCAGATTGCTTTGAAAGGGACACAAAACACCAAGAAAACATTCTTTGGAGGAGCAGTTTACTACTTCAAAAAGATGTACAATCTGCAAGGAAAATACATGGGAGAGTGTAGGATATTTTCCTATGCCGCTCATATATTGTCAGCTCTGCCCCTTTGTATAATTTACTCCCAACAGTTCCAACAGCTACTGTACTATTAAATTTGTTTTGGGAAATCATTGTGATAAAATGCAAAAAAAAAAAACTATTTCTTTGTCCTAATGTCTTTTTGTTATTGAGTCAAACTCTGAACGCCCACATGTATAAAAAAAATATAATTTCAGTCAGAAAAATACTTTATTTTCCTTTCTGAATTTTGGTATTTCTTTATTCTAGGAGAAATGGAAAAGGTTTAACATACAGACATTTATGTAATTTGACAAAAATTCAGAAATCAAACCAATTTGCTATAATCTTCATCCTCCCAAAAACAGAGCAGCAAAGTGTAATTCAGCTGAAGAGATGGGATGAGGTAGTTTTACAAGCACAAAAAAAGGACATGCAAGAGGAGAGCAGAAGTGAAACAGTAGCATGGTTGCAGGGACAAACTATCAGTAGGTGACAATTTGAGACAAAAAAGAATCACAGCTTTTTCTGTTGAAGAACACTGTAATTAAATAAAATAATGTCCCTGATATTGTTTTTGCACTGTAGAAAGAATTTTCCAGCAACCAGCCAGAACACTGGTAACAAATTTATCACGTAATGAATTTTGCCTTGTGGTGAGGAATACAGGAAAATGAACAATGATTAAACACCAACTTAAAGTAGTATATTTGTCACTCTGTGTGAATTAAAAAGCTGGAGGGACACTGCATAGCATTTGCTGTCTGTGTTTTGATTCATTGCATTGTTGGCTCTCTTAGAACTATTAATGGTAATGGCTGCTAACTTCTGAAATTGGAAGAGCTAGTTAGGGCATTTTCAGCTACAAGCATCCTTAAAGTAGATTTCTGGAAGGTTCAGTATGTTCAGCATAACCTTGGATCACAAAGACTGAATACTTCTATCAGCATCATATAACAGTAAAAATCTTAACATTATTTATGTATATGGCTAGATTTTTATTTTCATAGCTAAAGTCAGCGCCTGCAATGTCACTGGCAATAATGCATTACCATTTTTTATCCATGGAAATGGGAGGAAAATCACATTGACTTAATAGGAAATATTATGGTAATCCCTATATATCAGTTAAGATAACTGTATTTCAGCAGGGCGTAAATTGCCACAAGCTTCTTTTGCATTCAGACAACTGTAAGACTTAAAAGCAAATGCAGATATGTTTCCATTTTCCTTGAGTTCAGCAGCACAGTGTGCTGGGATTCAACCAGTGAAGAGGAAGACAGATGTGGGTCACAGGGAGTACAGAGACACCATCACCAAAGATCATGAGTCATTCTGTGATAGTGGTGGATGTTAGATATTACTGCATTGGTCAGGCAGAAAAATCTAAGGGGAGGAAACTGACCAAGGATCATAAACTCATATGGACAAAGATTTGGTGGGGCTGTGGTCTTTGTTATGAACTTTAATAAACCAAAAGTGCAAAATCTACCTACAGCCTGAGGCATTGTTTCATATCAGTAGTAAAATTTGTGCCTATAATCCTTCAGCAATGTACAAACATACATACACACATGTGACGGTGTTCGCAGGGTTCTTATGCTGAGGGAAGAGATGAGAATGCTGATCCTATATTTCAGAAGGCTTGATTTATTATTTTATGACCTATATTAAAACTATACTAAAAGAATAGAAGGAAGGACTTCATCAGAAGGCTAGCTAAGAATAGAATAGGTAAGAATGATAACAAAGGTTTGTGGCTTGGCTCTCTGTCCGAGCCAGCTGGGCTATGATTGGCCATTAATTACAAACATCCAACATGGGCCAATCAAAGATCCACTTGTTGCATTCCATAGCAGCAGATAATCAATGTTTACATTTTGTTCCTGAGGCCCCTCAGCTTGTCAGGAGGAAAAATCCTAAGGAAAGGATTTTTCATAAAAAGATATCTGCGACACACACACATGAAATATATTGAGATATGTATATTCACTACCTCAACTATTATAACTTCAAGGTTGGAAATGTTTTGTTTTAATGAGAAAGAATGGTAGAAGAGGAAGGCAGAAGTCAATTTCCTGAAGATGGCTTTCCCACACAGAAGAGGGGGAGCATGGCATTGCCCCACAGAAGAACTGGGACCCTTCAGCCTTGACTACAGCTTAAGCTCCCATTGGGTTACACATTGTGTGAATTTCTAAACAAAAAAAAAGCTTTTGCCCAGAAAATAAAGTCAAAGACAGCCACATCAGCCTGGAAAAGGATAGCAAAAGGTCAAGGAAGTGATGGATGGTGTATAGCCCAAAATTCCTGGCGGAGGCTTTGGAGTCAACATGGTGAAAGTGGGGGCACGAGAGCAGCAGTGGCTGGAGAGTGCCCATGCCATGGATGCAAGGATCCTAGTACTATATTCCAAAGGAGTTTTGGTTACCAGAGCACCCATGCAGCCTCATCAGGGCATCACAATTCTTCATTTTATGAGTCTACTCCTCTCATATGTTCTCCCCAACTGCATGACAAACCATCTTATTTTGTACACACCCGTCTGAAGGAAGGAGCTGACCACCCAAACTCTCAGACTCAACTGAACATAGCAGAGCACATGTGGGATGGGGCAGGAAATGGAGATTACCATGGAAACCCATCATTCTGCTTTTCATCTCTGTCTAAATTTTGATACCAGATTGAAATAGCCTGGCCTAACTTTTATTATTGGCAATGACTGAGAGGGCTCAGCCACGGCGTCCTCACTCTTAAGTTTTCTGAATATTGGCTTTGCCTTTTTATAACTGGCAAAAATTTTCACTCATAAAGAAAAGTTATATGTTTTTAAAAAACCCAATTTTAAGTCTAAAATTCTAAAATCTGAGTCAGTTGTGAGAGCAAATTATAGGATTTTTTGTTGTTTTTGTTGTTGGGCTTTTTTTGTGGGGGTTGATTTGAGGTATTTTTTGGGTTTCCTTTTGCTAAGTAGCAATCTGATATACAAGAGAATCAAAAAGGCTTCAGAGTATTTTATTTATCAGCCATTGCTTGCTTCATTTAATAGTGCAGCCTAACCAGTATAACACATAAAGAAAGAATCAGAGATCTCAGAGTTGTTCCACACTAATCTCCCTTTTGTCAATGTGTGGGGACCATCTTTATGTCCCTGATGAAAGCCAACTTAGACTCCTTACAGAAGAAAAAATGATAGGAAGGACAGGAAGGGAGGTCAAAACTGTTTTGAAAGCCATCAGTAAATATGCAATTTCTTTTGCTAAATACCATAAAATTGATGCAAAGAATATATCCTCCATGTGTAACCATGGTGGAATACATATGACGTGTATGATACAAGAATAAATCTACAAAAATATTAAACTTACAAAACCAGACATAAATGTTTCGATTACCTGTGTGAAGTCAATTTACAAACAACTTCCTTCAAATGCAGGGGTTTTTGTATTGTTTCTGTGGGTTCACTCCTAAGTGCCTTGTCTTTTCCTCTCACTGGCTTTCACCTTGTCTTTCTGGTGGGCTTAAAAACAGCCATGTGTTTGTTGAGGTTCATATTTCAAGTACTGTCAAGCATGAGTAAATAATACTTGGCTGATTTCACAGTTTTCTCCTTGACAGCAGTAAGGTTTAAGTCATTTCTTGACTCCAGATGCTTGTGCTCAGAGAGCAATCTGAAATGTCTTATATAAAACACACCTTTTTGGACAGTGGGAAAACCGAAGATAACAATAGCAAACTGAAATACACAGAAAAGAACAAATAATAGCTTATTCAAGAAATTTTGCTTTAAGAATTAAGTCAGACATTATAAATAAATTATACTCAATGTTGAATTAACTTGCTTCCTCCTCCAGGAAATCACTGCAATACCTGAGACAGTAATGTGGTGAAAAGCAGAATTTACAAAGCAAAGGCTTTGTTACAAAGCAAAGGCTTTGTTACAAAACAAACCAACAGGCTTGATTTACAGGCCTCTCTTTATGCTGAGGTTTGTGCCTCATCTAAGGGGTGGCACTGACACTCAGGTAAGAACGCACAATACATTTTAACATCATTCACAAAAATTAAACCTAAAAACAAAATAAGTCCAGATACCAGCCTTAATGTCCTGGATCTGTGTGAAGGCATGTATAACACAAGCTTTAAGGCAGCTCTGTGTAATTTTATGAGTGGCTTCCTTTATATCCATTCTGAACAAGCATTCAGCTCTTTGATGCAGAGCAGTAGATTTCCTCTTCTGTAAATGCCACTAGGAAACATGTCAGCTCTCCACTTCTGGTTGCTCCAGATACAGTGCGGACTGGCAATGCTGTCCAGATGACAGCATTCCAAAATATTCTGCAAAGGCTGGGCTGAGTTTCCCTGCATAGGAAATGCTGCCACTGCTGCTGTTTTTCTGCTGAATAGAGTCCCCACTCTATTCCACAAGCAGCTGGTAGTCTCCAAAGCACTTGCAGCTGGACAGGAGGCACAAGTGGCATCCACTCTGCCTGATTTCCAGCTGAGGGAAGCAGAACAGATTGCTGGGAAAGGAGACAGGGTAAAGAGCAAACATGCACAGAGCAATGAGCTGTTTTCTTGGACTAAACGCACACATCTATGCAGCAGATCAGGATTCCAGCTTCATATTTGCCCTCTAGATAGAGCTGCAATAATAGACAGAATTTAAAAATATGTGAAAGAACATTCACAACAAATCAAAATAAACGAAATCAGTCAAGTTCTATTTCCTTGCAGGTTATGGTTTTAATTACAAGAGGATTATTCTGTGACTGGAAATGGGTGGGAGAATGCATGAGACCTGTGGTTCACATGACCATGAATAGGAAGGAAAATGCTGCCTACAGCCTTAATTACCCTCACAGACTTTTTACTGTGCAAGGAATACAGGTGACTAGACTACCATTTGGCAGGGCTCCTTTCAAAGGGATATCCCCCTATGTGACCTGACCTTTAAATAAATTAGTCTAATGTAGCTGCAGCTATCACTTTGTTTTGCATACCTTGTTTCTCTCTTTGGGCTGGAGTGTGAGATTTTCCATAATTGTACCCCAGGCCTCAGCTTCCTATTACCTTCTCTCAGAAGATTTGCTCATCAGCGCCAATATTTCCAAAAACTTTTACAAAATTTTATTTTCTGCTCGTGTCATAACAAACTTATTTTTTCTATGAAAAGCTGAAATTCACTGACCTGCATTAGTTGCCTGTGGCAGTTTCTCTGTCCCCCCTGAAGGGCTGCTCAGGTCTCCCATCATTGTCCTTTTGGCTCTGTGGGAGCTGAACAGTGGTAGTGTTATGGTGTGTACAGATAGTACCTGGCTTATAAAGAGGTTTGGCTTTATTTAGACAGTACTGCACCAAAGATAAGCCGTCTTTCACAAAGAGAAACACAATATTTTGGCAGGGTATTCAATACACCGTACGCTGTCAGGTCTCAGGTATATTTGTTGAACCTCTCATCCCTGTAACTACTGACTCTCCTTAGAGTTCATCAAACTTATATAATGTTTAATTAGTATTTAATATGGGACAAGGAGTTTCTGTCAGCAAGTCTGTGCCCCGTGATCCCACGATTCTTGGAATATTTGTTATTAGCAGGTCCAAAGGGAGCGTCAATACAGAGAACATTGATAAACCTTAGTCCCACAATCTGAGATGGAAACATCCGCTGTAAAATATTTAACGCCCTGTCTCCAATATTTTCATTAAACATCCTATTCTTATGGATAAGGACACAACATCCTATTCTATGGATATGGATATGGATATGGATATGGATATGGATATGGATATGGATATGGATATGGATATGGATATGGATATGTGTAGGGGGACACAGTAGAATGTAATCTTGCCCCCCATCGAGTTGCAGCTGGTACCAATTACTAAAGATTAGGAACACCTGTAACTAATAAGAACAAGTGGCATAAAAGGGTGGAGTAGGAGGAGGAGTTGGATGGCTGCTGCAAGGACCAAGAAGAGTTAGTGCTCAGAGGAGCTCACCACGAGAAGCATTGGGAAGGTATGAAACTCTGAAGCTATAGAATCCTTGCATGATAATAGAATTGTTGTAATATATAAGGTAACAGGATATGGATATAAGGATGTGGATATATGGATATGGTAAGACACAACATCCTGTTCTATGGATATAAGGATGTGGATGTATATATGGATATGGTAAGACACAACATCCTGTTGTATGGATAGAGAATTGATAGGGGAAGATGCAAAGCAATTTGGCATTCCAGCTTCTTTGTGTGAAACATCACCACAGCCATGGCTGCAGCTGATGGCAGACCACTGGTGCTGCCACTGGGATCATTCTGAGGTCTTTATCAGAGTTCATATACAAACACAACATCCCCTCTTTCTACCCCTGTGCATTGGATGGGGAGATGATGGAGAAGGGTAAAAACAAGCCATAGATTTGACACTGGATGAATGCTTCCAAAATGAACTGGCAGCAGTCATGTTTTTGGGATAGGGAGCTGCAAGAGTGTCACAGGAGTGTGAGCACAGTCAGAGCTTTCCAGACAGTTCTATTATGTGTCCACACTCCAGCCTTTTGCCTAGCTTTAGGATAAACTTGACTTTTCAAGCTTGTTAGATAAAACATCTAACTACACCAAGATTTTAAAAAGTTTCAAATTTTCTTTTTTTTTTTTTCATTTCTTGAGGTATGATGAGGGAAAAAACGCACACCAGGCTGAGGTTTTAATCTCCAAGTGGTTATCTTGATAAGTAATAAATCTAACATTTCCAAGCAGACGTCTGAAGTTAAGGGGACTAATTGATCATGTTGGCACAAAGGTGTTGTTCATTCTGCAAAGGCCAAGTTAATTCACATTGATGTGATTCAAATTAACCTTAATCAGCTACTAGGCTGACTGTGATTTCATTACTGAATATGCTACAATTAGACATCTCCTGTCTTTAAATGCCCCTCAGCTTTATTGCAGCTTTTTTTTTTAATAATAAACACCCATTTACACATCAAATACTATTAGTGTAATTGGCTTTAAAATTGACTTTTTTGTGTAGTCACTTTTTGGTTCTGTTTATTCTGAAAAGGTCAAGTAATACAGATTGATGTGATCTAAATTAACCTCAAACAGTTACTTCTCTCAGAATGATATGCTGTCATGGTAGAGAAGGATCAGATGGTTGCCTTCTCTTTCTTCTTTTTTTTTTCCCCTTCCAGATACATAAATCATATGTACTTCATTCCTGGAGGCAGGTGCAAAACACTTAGAACCCTATAAATCATCTCCATAATAGAATTCAAAGTCAGTTGACTGTTCATCAGAAAACTTTAATTCTTTATCCCCATTGAGGCCATGCAGGTATGCCACACACCGTACTAAAAAATTTCGCTTTTCAAAAATTAGTTTTATTTTGTTGCAACTAAAAACCTGATCCAAAGCCCACCTTTTAAAGCTTTCAGCCCTTGTATTCCACACCTGCAGCAGGCAGTGTGAACACTATAGTCAACTGTAAATTCATGGGCTATGTGTTTGTTCATTTCTTAAGGAAAACAATTGTAGTTTACCTACCTGTCTCCTCTTCCAATTCTCTCTGGCTAAAAGAGAATTTCCTTTTAACACTGCCATGACCAAACAGAAAGGTACCACAAGTGAAACACTCAAGGAGAGCCATAAGAAACACAAAACAAAAATGATAAATTTTCTTCAGAGGGAGTGAATTAAATGGGGAAGGTGAGGGCAGAAAAGACAACTTAAAATGAGCTCTTTACCACTTACACTCTCCAAGGAGATGTAGCTTCCCCAAAGGCAGGAATTAATGAGGAGACACCTTGAAAACCCCTGTTGGTGATGAAGGAAGGATGCTCTCACCTTCCAAGGATTCACCTTGGCCACCCCTGGCATATCCCCTGAGCTCCCCTGTGTTCCCTCTGAGCCCAGTGGTGGGAAACTGTTCCAGAAAGGACCCAGGGTGGTGAAACACTTGTGAAGGCAAGGAGGGGACAGCAAGCCCAGCAAATTGTCCTCCTGTCTTAGGTACCAGCATGTCTCCCACAGCTCTGAGCCCAGGCTTCCTAATTGGGACACAGATATATGGAAATCCAACTTCACCTGGGGAATAGCCACAACTGTCACATCATTTATTGATCAGAATAAATGTTTAATTTTGCATTTAGTTGAAGGCTGCGCTGTAATCAATAATTAATTTGCCAGTTGTGGTTATTTTACATGTCCAGTCACCTTTCTACATGCAAAATAACCAGAACAAGCACATTATTTGCTCATTCAGCTCTGAACATGAATCTGAAGAATGGTCTGTGCTAAGAGATCTCCCTTTTTTAGGCTTTGCTCTGTTGAAATGCTCACATTTGAAATTCAGCTCTTAAAAGTAGGCAAGGACCATGCTTGGTGCCCAAAAAAAAAAATTGAAAGGGGCATTTTTTTCATCTTACCAAATCTTCTAAAACCAGAAGGATTGTAAAGAGAAACAGCTTCATATGCAGAAGAGCAAGTGGTTCTGATGGTAAAGATGACTCCTTAAAAAGTAAAAAAAAAGGCTTATTGGGTCTCTAGCATTATGGAAAATCCTAACTCTCTGAATAATGCAACAGCTTAAATGAAGAATTGAAAGGAGCTGAAGTTACTCTAGAAGATTTTCCTGAATCTTCCAGCTTTTGGGGCTGCAAAGGACAGCAGAGGCAGCTGTATCTTTGTAATGTTACCACAGCACTTGGGTTGCTCCCTTAGTAAATCCTGAAGAAAAAGAAAAGAAAAGTACATAATATTTCTTTGCAAAATTTCAGGGTAATTAGTGCTGAACATAATTTGTACACACAGGGAGACTCTCCTTTTTCTGCCTCCTGTCTGCCAGTGCATCTTTTCAAGTGTGCAAAATCTGTAGGGATCTATTGATTTTTTTTTTCCTTGTTGCTCAGTATGAAATAGAAAGAGTGTGAGACAGGTAATTGCTGATCCCATCCACTCCTCATCTAGGGACAAACCTATTTTTCTCATCGTAATGGTTGAGTCTCGCCATATAAGCAACATTTGAGATGCATTAAAGCCACCTAACCATAAAGAAGTTGAATGCTTCAGCGACAAAATATGTATAAAAAACTTTACTTAATATTGACACAATATTTCTAACATAAACACTGAGACTAATTATGAAATCAACCCTAGTCAAAGCCAATTATCCTGTGGGTTAGTAAGTACAATCACTACTGCTATTTATAGTGACAGAAATACCGTAAGTACATATGAAAGACTATATACAGATGGTGAAAAAGATTATGCTTGGCATAACTCAGAGAGACAAATTAAAATGGATGTCTGTAAACAAACCAGAGAAAGTAATATTACATCACTAAAAATGAGACTGATCTACTCTCTCACTTAAAGCCAAGCTATATCTGACATGACAGGAGCAGCTTTACTTATGTATGTGTGAGTCAGTGTGGATTTCTGGATGTAACCACAGCACAACAGCCATGCTTTTTAAATTTGGATGACAATAATCTAAAATACTGTTGGTTTCTTGGCATATCTGCCTTTGGTCCTTCTGGAAAATATGAAATATTAGTACTCCTCCAAAGTAAATTGATTCAAAGTGGTTTTAATAAAGTTTAGTATGTGTTTGGCAATGAGCAAACCTTTGCTACACGAGAATAACCAGAAATATGCAGACTCACATCAAACAGATAAATGGCTTCATATACATTAGGATGTTATCAAGTCTGAATTTTCCATTTAGAAATTTTATTATGCCTACTTACACTTTTGTCCCCCATTATGAACCGAGATTAATTTAACACCATCAATTTACAAGCAACATGATGTGTAGAGTCAGTTATCACAGTAACACTGACTTCTGCTGTCTGTCATCCTAGATTGTCATTTACAGACATTTACTTTTACAAGATCATAAAATGATCCCAAAGTAGTCTCTTACTGAAAAGCAATACAATATACTGTGGCTCTCATTACTCTGGTTCCCTAAATAAGTTACAGTAAAACTTAAATGGGCATGTTATGGATTGCTGTCAGTGGTTTGCTGTCATTAAATTTCTGTTTATGATTGTGTATCTATATTTGTCAGACCTAAAGTATTTTCTTAGCTGTCCTCTGATAGTTGATTCAACCACCCACTTTGTCCAGCAGCACGTCAAAAAAAGTACAAGGGAGGTTTTAGTTTCACCTTAAAATTTCCAATTTAGCATGTAAGGTGAAAGAAAACATTGAAGTGTAATGAAGCAAAGGTACCTTGTGGATATCAGAGCTATGCTGGAGATAAACCTTGGTGTTTCTTTTTGAAGGCAGGCTGCCTACTAAATGCTCTTGCCTGTGAGTGTTCAAACTCTGCAGAAAGCTCTGAAGCTGGAAAAATTAAATCCATAGAATGGTGAGTGAAGGGGCATTGATGGCATATATTCAGTGTAATGAACATGTTGTCAGCTGCCATAAGACTGGAAAGAGTCATTATCATTAAAAAGTATTTTTGAATCAACTGTGCCAGAGAAAGTGACAGTCCAATGTCATGAAGAAAATGGTAAAAAAATATTTGATTCCCTCATGTTAATATCTAATAATCCTTACAAAAGTGGGAACATTCCAGAAGCTTAGAGAGTCACCAATCCTTGAAAATTCTGAAAGAATTGAAAGAGCAACTAGGAACAGACCAGTCAATCTGATCTTTATTTGATTACAAGTGGGCTGGGCTCAAAGAGCACAGGGAGTGTCTTTGATAGGCTTATGGATTTGAGCAGTAAATGGCATAGCATACTTGGATTTTTCCTAGGTGTTTGCTTTAGTGTTTCCAAAGTGGTTTACAGAAAAGGTTAGACCCGTATGTAACTAATAATCATCAAGGCTTAAACGGGAAATTCACAGAACCAAATTTAAAGGATCAACTGATATCGTTACCGACATAGCCGTGGAATGCCTGAGGTTGCTTTTAGCTACGTCACTACTGAATGAGCCTCTCAGCAAACATTATTTCCTACAGTGATCTTTAGGGTATAAGATCCTTCTAAAAGCATGAGAAAAACATTGGCAGGGTATGAGCCTTCCAGAAGAAGGATAAGAGAACTAGTGGTTCCTTAAGATTCCAAATTGCACGAAATTTAGAAGCAACTATTTTGTCTGAATAAGGTCTCTGCAGCTGACATTTGGAAAGATTTGATTTTTTTTTGGCCAAAGAACATTAGACATCTGCCACTGCTTCCCTGGTATTAGAAAGGTCATTATACCATAGGCAGCAGGAACTGCTGAACTTCAGAAATCTTTGGCACTCACTAGTAGGAATCTGAAAAAAAAATCTAAGAATTTGCCAAACATGGTCTTTTCAGAATAACTGACTAGAGAGATGAGAAAACCTCAAAAGGGGATCATGTGAAGTGGGCAGGTTTGTTCATTGATCTTGTAGCGAAGAATTTTCTTACTTCCATAACCAATAATCATAACTTTGACAAGGGGATGACTGAATTGGTTGTGTTCAGTCAATTGTTGGTCATTACTAATTACTTAATTACTTATTACGCATTTTGTTCACCCATGAGTCAAGCTAAATCCAGTGTAATTTCTAACCTCAGGAAAGGAATTGAAACAACCTCACACCCTCTAAGTCATGTTAAACTCTTCAAAGGGTCTTGATGGCATTTATCTTCCCTGTCTCATGTCCTTGGGCACACCATCCAATTGAAAATCTAGCCCTTTTGCAAAAGAAGCATTTTAGACTTGGATCATGATTTTTTTAAAATATAAAAAATAGATATATGCAATTAATTGTATATGTCCATATAAATATTTTCCATATATGTATTTCCAAAACAAAAAATCTGAGAGCTCTAATAGAAAGACTATATCAAATTCATTCCACTGTAGCCGTTCAATATCCTGAGATCAAAGTATCACCATATAGCTGAATTCTGCTTTAGAAACAGGATGAGAAGTAAAGAAAATATCAAGTATTTGATAATACATGTAATTAAATTTATGTCTGGATTCTCAGTTGTGAAATATTTCCAGGAGATATCTCCACATGTCTAAAAATGGATGTTGCAGTGTTATTTTTACATTTCAGTAAAAACTGCCTAAAGCTGCTGCTCAAATTCCAAGTCTGACCACATTATGGCATAATGCCAGACAACGACCAGCCAATCTCTTGCTCAATCCCCTACCTGCAAGATCCTGGAGAGGCAATAGGAGGGGTAAAGGCAAGAAAACACATCAGTTGAGATAAAGACTCAACTGATTGGGAAAGCAAAACCCACGCGCACAAGCAGAGCAAAACAAGGCTTTAAATCAGTGGTTCCCATGGGCAGGCAGGTGTTCAGCCATCTCCAGGAGAACAGGGTGCCATCACAGTGACTTGAGGAAACAAACCCTATCACTCCAAATGTCCCTGCTTTCCTCCCTACTCCCCCCAATTTATACACTGATATATAATGATATAATACGCTCTGGAGTACCCCTTTGGGATCATTGGGGTTGGGGTCATCTATCTGGGCTGTGTCTCCTCCTGCCCTCTCAGGCACCCCCAGCTTCCTCACCAACAGGGCTGGTATGAAAAGCAGAGAAGGCTCTGGCTCAGCAATAGCAAATATATCTCCTGTGTTATCAACCCTATGTTCAGCACAAAGCCAAAACACAGCCCCACAGCAGCCACTGGGAAAGAAATCAACTCTACCCCAGCTAAAACCAGCACAAGGCCTCTATTTGTGACCGTGTTCACAGGGGTCTCAGGTTGAGGGAAGAAATGAGGATCTGACTCCATGCTTCAGAAGGCTTGATTTATTATTTTACGATATATATTACATTAAAACTATACTAAAAGAATAGAATAAAAGGTTTCATCAGAAGGCTAGCTAAGAATAGAATAGGAAGGAATGATAACAAAGTTTTGTGGCTCGGACAGAGAGTCTGAGCCAGCTGACTGTGATTGGCCATTAATTAGAAACAACTCTATGAGACCCATCACAGATCCACCTGTTGCATTCCATAGCAGCAGATAATCAATGTTTACATTTTCTTCCTGAGGCCTCTCAGCTTCTCAGGAGGAAAAAATCCTAAGGAAAGGATTTTCCATAAAAGATGTCTGCGATATCTATTAACTTGTTCCTTTACTTAATAAAACACTAATATACTTGGAAGATGGGATGTATATTAGATATACAGTACTTCTCTAGCTGCATCCTTGACAAAACTTTCTTTCTGATGGAGTACTCTTTTTCCCTTCTTCATTCCCTTCTTTAAAAATCTGGATGCCTATTGCTTAAATTGCCCTGTTTAGGAATGGTAAACCATTCTCCACTCTCTCTCTCAGTGCTCCTGCTAAAACCAGGCGCCGCTTCTCCCCTCCTTCCCCAACTGGAGACACAAAAGCCAAAGAACCCAGATTGAGATAAGAACAGTTCAATGGAAAAATCAATGAGATAAGAGAATGAACAGTGTCAGCAACAATAGTTATAATAATAAATTTGAAAATTAAAAAAAAAAGTTCCACATGGAGCAGAACCAGGACATCTATCTACCTCTATCTAATTTTTTTTTGAGCAGACAAAGCCTTTATTAACTCTGTTTCTTAATTGTTACCAGTTTCAGAACATATTGTCTTTTCTGGCCATCATAACTCATTTATGTGCCAGAGAAATTAAAAATGGATTCTGCCAAGACATAAACATTCTTCTTTGCTTATAGATAAATTGATACATTTAATATTACACTGAGTTTTTAACCGATACCTTAATCTAATTAAATGAGCACTGTTCCTATTTTATTATTTAAGACAGTCTGACAAAAATGGTTTTATTTTAACTACCCCTTATAGAGATGATTCATGAAATTTGTTGGCATATTATTTCTATATGCTGGCATTTATTTATCAGTGGTAGATGTAAATAAGCCCAGAAGGATAGGGATTGAGGTAAGAGGAATGAGAGGAAGTGGGCAAAATGTCACCTTATTTTATAAATGTTCTACGTATATTTGGGGTTTTTTGCCTTAAATATTACTTGAAAAGAATTAATATTTTTTTTTTCTGTAGTACAATGAAATTAAGTGTTTTCACTTCATGCAGTAGATATATAGATTGAATATTTGACTGAAATAAAAACCATAATATTGTAACAATGATTTAGTAATGGATGTGATTGTGAGCACAGGTGAATGAAGAATAAGCTGCAGTGGATCTGCTGAAAACTTGCCCTGTGAGACACTACAGCATTAAGCATTAAGGCAGCATTTCTTCTTACTGCCTTTTATTTTATGTGATAGTCCAAAAAGCTAACAGGTTACCAATATATCAACACTCCTTTATGGACTCTTCCTCTCCCATTTTCTGCAGCCTGTTAGATGTCTTTTCCCAAAAAGATGTATGGGTACTGTGCTAATGAGAAACACTCAGCTGACGGGAGGGAGCACACCCTGACAGATCCCATTTCCTCATGACCTCTTTCTGCACCACATAATGGCTGCTCTGTAGTTTTAGAGAGGGCCTTGCTGGGATCTGAATACCACAGAAAAAAATTATCCCTCTGCATTCATCCAGTTTTCACTTTTTTTCTATAATTCAGCTCCTGGACGCTGTTAGAGCCTAGGTATGGAGTTGGATGTCTCCCTTGGCCCCTTTGCTTTTGTGGCCTTAGCAATT